>NC_136914.1:194557343-195198524 GCF_949752795.1 Hyperoodon ampullatus | reverse complement strand
TGTAATTCTGCAGCCTTTTGATGGGTCTATAATGAAGTTTGACTTCACCGTTTTAGTAATTCTCAGCTTTAATTGCTTACTTATATTAATAGTCATTTTTTTTCAAACCTAATAGTTTGAATTTATTCTGTAGCACAAAGAACATTAACAGAACAAGGGCATGGGTTCAGGATACAGGACTGGGTCGGAGTAGCCTGTTTCTTATTTATTCTAGCGTATGTTTCAGTCTTGAGGCAGCAGCTTTGAGGTGTAATCATCTTTTGTATGTATTCCCAGAAGACTTCCATTAATGAGTTCCCTGGGATCATACACTGAATTTAATTTCCTGCTTTACAAATGCTTCAGCAGATGTTCATATAATAGATCTCTGTTTGATGGAGGATGTCTGTTACTTGGATCAGAGTAAAAAAACCACTTATATAGAGCATCTTTCAAAAATATTGATTATACTGTGTCAGAATCATGACCCTTTATGTGGACTTATCCAGCTATGGTATGTAGCTATTAGGCACTTTTCCCAGCCTGAATTGAGGTAGGTAAAAGTGGTTATATGTCTAGAAGTATCTGTTTCCATATATCTTTGATTATAGGCTCCGGATAGATGGAGTTTCCCTTTGGATTGGTATACGTAAAGTACTTAGCACGGGATTGTATTCACTATGTGCTTAAAATAGTATTAAGTAATGGTAACCATCTTTTTGACGGCTGGACTATGAGGTGCAGTTGCTGAGATGTTTATAAACCCAGGAGTCTCTTAGGCCCACTGAGTAGTAGTCGCATTCAGACAGAGCCTCTTCTCTTGGCTCCATCTGAATTCTGGACGTTGTTTTTTTATAAGATGGGGTCTAAAGTTTCTTAAGAAGACTTATTACTATATGAAATCATGATTTAAATTGCAACCTGATATAGGAGAGTTAATTTATTAACTAAAGGAATCTTAGTTCAGCTTTGGTACTACTATTAAAGAATAGCCTCAAGAAAAGCATATTGGTTACTTATGTTAAAGTTACATGCCATGTTATTTGTTGAACCACTGCTTATTAAATTTTTAAAATTCTCTTAATATTTCATAAAAGCCCATAATTATGTCTTAGTCAAACTACTGTGTCATAGGTTTTTCACTCCCATTATTTTTTCCACTAATTAAAGTTTGTTTCCTTTTCTTTATAAGAAGGAAAAATATTCAGATAGAGCCTTTTAAAAATAGGTCCTAAAATGTGTGTCCTAAAATGCCTGAGTCTTAGTGAAATTGCACTTAAAACTGTAAATTTAAGACTTATTGCCTAAGAACCATCACCTGCCTTTTCCTTTCTTGGAGAATTAGGCATATACAACAGGGATTTTCATGAACATGCCGAATTGTAAATCTTAAATACATTGCTTCTGTCTCATAAGTCTGCCCTGACTTTTTGTTGTTGTATTTTGGTTTATAATAAGAAATATATATTTGGTCTTTGTCCCTGGTCCTGGCCCATAGCTCCTAAAACCCTTGGAATTTCCTGAGATGAGAGCCAAAGGTTGCTTTTTGTTATTTTAATGAAGTGACTTTGGGGAAATTCCTTGATAATCTGAGGCTGGGGGCTGGTTGCCAGGGGAGCCAGCCCTGTGATTAAGGGTTGGAACTTTCAGTCCAGGGGCTGGAGATTGACTTCAGTCACCAGTGGTCAGTGATTTACCCAATCCTGACGAGGTTTGGAGAACTTACAGGTTGGTGAACACATGGAGATTTGGGGAGGGTGGCCTGCCTAGAGGGCACGGAGGCTCCATACCCTTCCCACATACCTTGCCTTATGCATCTCTTTCATCTGGCTGTTCCTGAATCATATCCTTTTATAATAAATCCAGTAATTTAGTAAGTAAAACATTTCTGAGTCCTGTAAGCTGATCTAGGAAATTAATTGAACCCGAGGAGGAGGTCGTGGGAACCTCTGATCTACAGCCAGTTGGTCAGAAGCCCAGGTGACAACCTGGACTTGCAATTGGTGTTTGAAGTTGGGGGCCGTCTTGTAGGACCTGTGAGATCTGATGATACCAGTATTGAATTGAATTTTAGGCCACCCAGCTGGTGTCGGAGAATTGCTTGGTGGTGTGTTAACAACACATGGGAATTGTCAGAATCAGAGGTGTTAATCTTTTTATATTTTCACTAATTATTTAACATATCTGGGGTAGAGTTCTCTGAATTTACATATGTATGATATTATATTTTTCTTCTGTTACTTAGAACTTATATTCCTTTTTTCTTAGTAGCAATGGTAGTTTTTTCTTATTCTGTAGAATTCATATTTCCTATCTAAGTTTCAAACATTTTTTTTTAAACATATTTTTAAAAGACCACTTAAAATAACAGCTTTCAAATTGTTAATTATGTTTCATACCCTTAGGTTTGCACAGTTTTTCCTGTGCCCCTTGTTTGATGAGAGTTGCAAAGACAGAGAGGTAAATGCAGTTGATTCAGAACATGAGAAGAATGTGATGAACGATGCTTGGAGACTCTTTCAGTTGGAGAAAGCTACAGGGAATCCCAAACACCCCTTCAGCAAATTTGGAACAGGTTTGTCAGCTGCGGCTCTAATGCATCCATTCTCCTTGACCTCATTTAAACCATGGCCCATTTGCCCTTTGCCCAGTATTGTATTTTACAGTTCAGGATAGAAGACTGCAGAACTCCTTGTTCCTACCTACCCTGTTCATAAACTCAGAGTCTGGAGCTGATAAATGGTTGTTATATCATTGTTACTCCTTGGTATTTCTTAAACCATGCCCCTACACATATGTTACCTGGCAGGTCCCTATGTAGGCACCTATATTTGTGATTCGTGACCTAAGAAGAGGTTAAAGCTTAGGTATGTGAGCTTCATGGAGAAGGTGATAGTTTATTGAGAAGAAGAGTGACCAAATAGGAAGCAAGTTTGTTGGATAACAAGGTGATAGAATTGAATTTAGATTTTAGAAGTAGTAAGAATGAAGTGGTAATAATCCCTTTAACAGATGAGTAACATTTTGGCTAGTAGTTCAAAAAGAAGGATGTCAACAGGAGTTGGGCCCTTGGCATTGGATATTTTTTTTAATTGAGGTGTAGTTGATGTACAATATTATGTAATTTTCAGGTGTACAACAGAGTGATTCTGGCATTGGACTTTGTACGTAATACATGGAATGATATTCTCAAAATTGTAGTAACAGTGACCTAAGCAGTTATTTAGCCCTCTAGAGGTTACTCTGGCCATCCCATACAAATAGGGGTCTGACTGTTTAAGGAACAGAGCAGTTAGAGCTGTGAATATATATATTTTTTAAATATTTATTTATTTATTTGGCTGCATCGGGTCTTAGCTGTAGCATGTGGGATCTTTTAGTTGTGGCATGCGGGATCTTTAGTTGCGGCATGCAGGATCTTTTAGTTGCAGCATGCAAACTCTTAGTTGCGGTATGTGGGATCTAGTTCACTGACCAGGGAGGGATTGAACCCGGGCCGCCTGCATTGGGAGCTTGGAGTCTTAGCCACTGGACCACCAGGGAAGTCCCTGTGAGTAGATATTAACCAGCATTTCAAAGGGAGGAGATAATAGATCTCTTTATTCTGAATAAATAGAATGCTCATTTCAAGGCTTGTTGAACCCCCCTGCTCCCATCACCTCCACCTCTACTATCTACAGGTAGATGCATAGCATCTGCTCCGGGCATGACTATAGAAGACACACAAGGTCCCTGCTCTCAGTGTGCTACAACATCCTGGTAGGAGATTAGAAGTGGAGATAACAGGGAGTAGAATAAAATAAATGTAGAGATTCTTGATTTTACAATTGTACCCTTTTCCTTTATTCAGTTTTTCATTAAAAAGTACATTTAATTTAAATATTTAAATGATACAAAAGTTTTTTTTTTTAAAGCAAAAACAAAATGTTGCCCTTTTCTTCATCTACTCTTGCCATTACCACTTCACCAGATGTAATCATTGTTAAAGGTTGCTGTGGGGGCTTCCCTGGTGGCTCAGTGGTTGAGAGCCCACCTGCCGATGCAGGGGACACGGGTTCGTGCCCAGTCTGGGAAGATTCCCACATGCCGCGGAGTGGCTGGGCCCGTGAGCCATGGCCGCTGAGCCTGCGCGTCCGGAGCCTGTGCTCTGCAACTGGAGAGGCCACAACAGTGAGAGGCCCACGTACCGCAAAAAAAAAAAAAAAAAAAAAAAAAAAAAAGGTTGCTGTGATTTTAAAATACTGCTTTGGGGATTATGAAATAGCATAAAAATAATAGATTGTTTAGTGTACTTAAAATTTATGATTATCACATAAGTTAATTTGGGGGACTTTTTAAAAAAGACTATAAAGACAGCTTTCTTTCAGTTTGGATACCATTCTAATATATCTAGCAGCAGCCAGGGAATTAGCATAGCTTTATAGAAATAGGAGTTTCTAAAAATTGTAATTAGAAGCAGTGACACTGTATTCGTTAGACTTATAATATTTGGCACCCTGTGACAGCATCATTGCTAAGGTGAATATTGTGGTCTCTAAAATGTCTATGTAATGATTAATTATCTGAAAAGTGGCTTTCGTAGAGGACATCAGCATACATGGTATATCAAGAGGGACTGAGTTTTAAAAACCAAATTTCAAAATCACTACATCCAAGTGAGTTGTTGTCCTTTAAATAGTTCCTTTGGCAGGTTAGATACCTCCACCAACAATGCTGCTATTGTGCAGAACGCGTTAGAGCTCCTCTTTGGGAGTTGCCTTCTTTTAAATAGTTTCACTGGTGCTAAATCACAATCAGCATAATCAGGAAGCAGGCACAGATCTTCCAGAAATAAATCCAGTGAATAAGGTGAGCAGTATTACCTCTGGTCACAAACAAGAAACAATCTTAAAATGTCCTAGAAGAAGGTTTCGGGAGTGATGGGCCAAGAAAAGCATTGAATGAGGTCAGTTACATAGAGGTGGAGTTTAAGAGCATATTTCTTTTTTAACCACTGACAAGGCTAGGCAGTTAGCAAAATATGAGGTAATGTAAACAGCTAAGAGGTGAGTTTGCCAGACTCAGTACAGAAGTACAGAAAATGTGATATAAGTAATGCAAATACCAAGTTACCTACTGATTTTAGAAATATAAACTAACATTGAACTTTTTGGAGTAGAGGTTCTGTCGATTGTTAAGGTCACAGACAAGTTTGAAAGTATGATGAAAGCTGTATCCCCTTATCTTAGAAATTACCCACGTATAAAATTTTGCAAAAGTTACTCTTGCAGAAGAATCCTTGTCAGAAATTCATACTTAATTTACTTCTATTATTTTTTAGTAACTTCAGATGTTTCTGTGAATGTGGGCCATTTTGTCCATCAAGGGATTATGATTTATTATTTTAACATTAATATTTAAAATATTAAAATATTATTTTAATAATATTATTATTATTTAATATCAGGAAAAGCTGGGTATTTTTAAATGAACAAAAACCAAGCATTGTGTTCTGTATTTTTAAGACAACCTTACAATACAATGTTAGTCCTTAACAGTACTTTTTCTTTATACAACCCACAGTAAGAAGCATATTTTACTCAGAGCACATGTATGCATGTTTGTGTAAGCAACTGAAACAAAAGTTTTACCAAACAATATCTTTCTTATATTTTCAGATGTAGTCTGGTACCCTCTGTTATATTCTGTTTCTTTTAAAAAAAATTCTGGTCTGCCAATACATTAAATTTATTTCATCACAATCGAGTGGGTCCCAACCTACAGTTTAAGTAATTCAGAGTGATAGGCAGTCATTTCATAGGCAGTGATAGGCCCAGGAAAAGCATTTGATAAAACTCCTTCACGAACAAAACAACAAAAAAGCACTCATTCATGAACAAAACAACAAAAAACTCTTGAGTTGATAACAACCTATGCCAGACATCATGATTAATCTTGAAGTTTCAAAGGGATTTCTGTTGAAAGGCAAAAACAAAACAAGAATACCCTCTAATCACTTTTTTGTCCAGTTTTCGTAGGTACTAGTCATTGCAGGAAGTTAAGGGAAAAAACCGTGATAAGTAAGAGGTTGAAAGGAAGCAAAAGGAAACTTTCCTTATTTTCATATGATATGATTGCATAAAAAATTCAAGAACTCTTCAGATCAGTCATTAAAAATAAGATTATTGGGCTTCCCTGGTGGCGCAGTGGTTGAGAGTCCACCTGCCAATGCAGGGGACGCGGGTTCGTGCCCCGGGCTGGGAAGATCCCACATGCTGTGGAGCGGCTGGGCCCGTGAGCCATGGCCGCTGGGCCTGCGCGTCCAGAGCTTGTGCTCCGCGACGGGAGAGGCCACAGCAGTGAGAGGCCCGCGTACCGCCAAAATAAATAAATACATAAATAAATAATAAGATTATTCACCAGCGTTGCCAAAAGAAGAGAAACACTAACATTGTATTCTTGTATCAATAGTAATCAATTAGAAAAATGCTACAGGAAAAATTATTTCATTTACAATATAAAAATAGCTATAAGGTATTTAGAAATAACTCTAACAGAAGAGCAAGAAATATATAATGGATATAAAAGAATGCCTGAGTAGGGCTTCCCTGGTGGTGCAGTGGTTAAGAATCCGCCTGCCAATGCAGGGGACACAGGTTCGAGCCCTTGTCCAGGAGCATCCCACATGCCGTGGAGCAACTAAGCCCATGTGCCACAACTACTCAGCCTGCATTCTAGAGCCTGCGAGCCACAGCTACTGAGCCCACGTGCCACAACAACTGAGGCCTGCGCGCCTAGAGCCTGTGCTCCACAACAAGAGAAGCCACCTCAATGAGAAGCCCGCACACCACAACGAAGAGTAGCCCCCGCTCGCCACAACTAGAGAAAAGCCCACACACAGTAACAAAGACCCGATGCAGCCAAAAATAAATAAATTAAATAAATTTAAAAAAGAAAACTTGAGTAAACAGGAAGATAAACCATGTCCATGAATGGGTAAATTCAACATTACACAGTTATTTCACCCCGAATTTATCTAAATTCAGTGTAGCGCCATTTGAAAGCCCTAGAAGTTTTTATTTTATAGTCTTATAATCTGCTTATAAAATTAATAAGAAAGAGTAAAGGGCCAAGAATAGCTAAGATAATTTTGAAGAACAACAAAGAAGGCACTACTTCTACCAGATATCAAAATTTTAGTTGTTACAGTAGTGGAACTGGTGCAAGGATACCTGAAGATAACAGTAGAATAGATTATAGACCCTAGAAGCATATCCACAAGTGTATGGAAACTTGACATAAGACAGAGGTACATTACAAATTAGTAAGTAAAGGATGGACCTTTCAGTAACTGGTGCAGTGGCAATTAATTATCTATGTAGAAATAAGTAAAATTAAATCTCATCTCACACCATGCACAAAAATAAATTCCAGGCTGATTGGACCTAATTATAGAAAGAAAACTTTATACAACTTTTAGAAGAAAATATACGAGAATTTTTAAGAATCTTAAGATAGGAAAAGCGTTCTCAAGCACACATAGCACAAACCATATTTTTAGAGGTAAAGATAAACCATAGATTTAAAGATAAATTTGACTTCATTAAAACTTAAGATTTCTGTTCAACAGAAACACAAAAACAAAAGACAAGCACGTACCCAGTGAAGATACTTGCAAAGCATATAGCAGATAAGAACTTCTATAAGTAAATAAGTAAAAGATAAAACAGCTCACTAGAGAAATAGGCAAAGGCTGTTTTGAGTCATTTACTTTGTTTGAAAGTCATTTTTGTAGATATTATTTGCTAAATCTGTCTCCACACACACGTCTTCATTGACTCCATGTGTGATCCTCCTAGCCTCAGACTTCAGCCAGGAATCCCACCTCCCACTAGCATATTCCTACGTGATGTAAAGTTTTGTCCTCTGAAGGTGGGCTGTGCTGAGGTTGCATCTTTGCTGTACCACTGAATGGCTGAGAGAGACTCTGGGCCAGTTTCTTAGCTTCTGTAAGCCTCAGTTTCCTCCCATGTCAGGTTGGTGTGAGGATTAAAAGAGGTTGTGCATGTGAAGTGGTTAGCCAAAAGTCTGGCCATAAAGGTGCTCAGTAAATGATAGTAGCCTCCGTAATAATATAATAGAGGATCAGTAGCTGTGAAAGACAGCAAAACTTTGAAAAGGTCTTTGCCATGAAGTTGTGAGGGGCAGCCAGGGCTGCTTGAGGAGTCAGTGGGTTTGATGAACTGACTGTTGGGCAGTGTTATTAGAGAAGTGTTGTTCTCCTGTTCTGTTTTCAGGCTGAACCAGTGGTTGGTGACCACATTCCCTTTGCCCCTTCATTTATCACTTACACATGCCTTTAGTTTTAGTTCCATAGTTCCTGATAAATTATATGTCTTTTCTCTGCCCTGTTGCCTTTAAAAATTTTTTTCTCTGCGTCTCCATGGAATAAAAGCAGAAGCACTTGAATTTTTAAAAGTAGTTTGGAACAGGAAAGGGAAAACTTAGTTCTGGTTATTCTTTAGTGATCTGTTTCTCTAATCATAACCCCACAGACACTGTGGGAGCAACTGGGTTTAGTCAGCTGAGAAGGAAATAAAAGAAGGAAGTCAGGATGTGGGTGAGGGAAACAAAACAAGCACTCCTTGATAGAATGAAAGGCAAAGTGGGAGAGTGCCTGGAAATAGAGGGTGGAGCTGTATTTAGATATGGGTGATGTTTTTCTTTCTTAATTGTTATGTGACAGTTATGTTTTGTAGTACGTACCACAGGATCATAAGAATCTGAATAGGGTGTTATAAGTGCGCTCAGATTATCTCTCTTTCTCTCTCAGTTGACAAGTAATTTTTTAAAGGTCCTCTACATGTAAAGTGCATTAAAAAATGCAAAGAAGTATAATCAGTGTCTTTGCACTCAAGATGTTTCTGATTTAGTCGGAGAGGCAAGTTAAACCCAAGATTTCACTGGAGTATAATCTCAGATTTGATTTTCCAGGATCATAATCTCTTCTCTCTTTTTTTCCTCCTTGCTAATTTTTACTGAGTGCTGTACTAAGCACTTTGCCTGGATTATTTAACTCAGTTCTCACAATATCCCCAGTAGGTGTGTGCTCTTATTATTTCTGTCTTATAGATGAGTGAACTAAGACTTCAGAGAAGGTAATTAAATTGCTTAGGGTCACTCAGCTTTTTGAATGCTGGAGCCAGGTCTGGTGCTTTAAACTACTATTCTACCTGCTTTAGATTTGCCTAGAATTAAATTCTCCAGGATCTCAGAGGAGATGCAAATTGAATTTTCATGAAGGTTGGGTAGGATTTTCTTAAGTAGAGGAAGAGCCACTCAAGAAGAAAAGGAACAATATTTATTGTATGAGTATTAAGTGCCACACACCGGGTAGGTGTTTTACCTAATATGATTTCACTTAACTTAAACCACAATACTGAAATTTTCATCATCCCATTTGACAGATGCCAAAAGTAATACTGACAGAATAATTAGACCAAAGTTTCATAGCCTTGTGGGGAATACAGGGAGGAGGGAGAGAGGGAGGGTGGTAGCAGAAGTGTCTGTGTAGGTTATGGGATTCAATATCAAATCAGTCTGAACTCTTAAGCCTGTGTTCTTTGTGATAATGTTAGGTTGACCCCCAAAACCATGACAAGAAGCAAAGACCAAGGAGTGAGCCCTTGGCTGTTATTGGCCATACATAATAAAGGATGCTTTTGTAGGAAGGAGTAGGAAAATGGATTAGGACCAAAAAAAATATTGTGAAATATGAACCAGAAGGTAGTTGAACATCTCTTGACCCTGGAATGATGATAATGACACAAAAAATTAGACCCCAATAAAAATTAATCATTTACTTTTTTCTCCCTTTCCTCCCTCCATGCCTTCCTCTTCTTAACTGAAGAATTCAAAATGTACGAAAGTAGACAATACTATAACGAACCCAGTGTATACATCACTTTGCCCCTGGCCAGTCCTGTCTGATCTGCATTCCCAGTCACCCCCTCGTATTATTTTGAAAAGATCCCAGACATCATATCATTTTACTCACATATATTTCAATATATGTCTCTAAAGGTAATGACTTTTAAAAAACATGGTAAAAGTACCATTATCATTAATATCATCAACTATGCAGGTAGTGTTCAAATTTCTAGTTGTCTCATAAAAGTCACAATTTTTTTTTCTTTTTAATTTATCTGTATTTGTTACAACTTTTAAAGCAGAATGTGACTTGAGCACTATGTTTCCATTCACAAAACTTGCTCTGAGTCACTTTTCAAACAGCTTTACAACATGCCTAGATAGGCTTATAATTCTGCTACTCTCAACAACACTTTTCTGTGGAAAACAAGCCCTATGTATGGACAGTGACTCCCATCAAGTTGGTTTTGGTTCAGTTGAACATACTAATTCCTAGGGACCTTTAATTTTTAAAGGTTTATTTGAATAAAGATCCACATAAGTGTCAAATGTTAGTGATTAGTGTGTCTTTTAAATTTTCAGTCTCTACAGGTTCATTCTTCATCTCTCTCCTCTGCTCCCTCCCTTTGACCCTCTGGAATTTATTTATTGAAGAATCAGGATATTTATTGTGTAGAACTTTTCACAGCCTAGCTTTTGCTGATTGCCTTCCCAACAGTGTAGTTTAACATATTCCCCTGTCTTCTGTATTTCCACACATTGGCAGTTGGATATAGAGGCTTGATCAGATTCATGTTTGTCTTTTTTGGGGGAGGGCTTCATAGTTGGTGATGTATTCTTTCATCAGGGGCGTATAATGTCTAGTTTTCTGTTTATGATGTTGCAACCATCCTCAATGCATCATCTCTCTAATTCTAATTCTATTGTTTTTTCTCATATTGATTTGCTTGAATACTACTATAAAAAGAAAATCTCTTTTTCTACTTTTGCCTACCCAGTGGTAGAATTTTTTTTTTTTTTTTTTTTTTTGTGGTACGCGGGCCTCTCACTGTTGTGGCCTCTCCCGTTGCGGAGCACAGGCTCCGGATGCGCAGGCTCAGCAGCCATGGCTCACGGGCCCAGCCGCTCCGCGGCATATGGGATCCTCCCAGACCGGGGCACGAACCCGTATCCCCTGCATCGGCAGGCGGACTCTCAACCACTGCGCCACCAGGGAGGCCCTAGTGGTACAATTATTATAGGAAAGGCAAGACAAATGTTTGATTCATTCCCTTTATTTACCAGTTTTTAAAATATTGAGTTGGTTCCCTAGCATCCTTGAATGATGACTAATTTGTTTTTTTTAGTATCATAATAAACTCATAGATATAAAAATATTTGATATGTTTCAGCCCGCTTAGTCATTTATTATTCTCCAAATTTTCCCCTGGCTTTTGTTAGTATCTTTTTTTTTTTCCTTGCTAGGAAATGTGTCTATGGAAAACTAGAAATTTACAGAAAACTACAAGTGCACAGGTGCTTTATTATGGCATTTAAGAGGCTTTCACTTCAAGTCCCCTTTTCTTTTGTAACTCCCATCTTGTACTTACATGTACTTACCCAGCTGCAGGAGAATTGTCCTTTTTAATTTTTTAGGAAAATTTATGTACCTCCAAAGGCTTTGGTCTCTTCCGGGATTTTTAGAAGATTGCTATAGCAAGAAGAAAGAGCTTAAAAAGAAAAAAGAGGTTATAATAACTGTAGATATATTAACCTAACCTTCAGAATCTCAGGTTTTCAGAGAACAATTAAGAGTTTCATGGTTATAACTATCAAATGACTTTTCCCTGAGAACCTTATGAGACATACAGTTGGAGTCAGCTTTGATTTCTAAAACACATTTCTAAAACTTCAAACTCAGTCCTTTCCACAGAGTATAAGAAATATTTGGCTGGCTTTAGAATTTTCCAGGAAAATACATTCTATTTACTTGAAAATCAGCACTCATATACATTAGTACTGAGTTTGTATGCTTTTTTAAAGAATTTATAGTTCTTATAATGAAAATATAAAATAAAATTTACTGAGCTTACAATTTACAAAACTGTCTTCATATCCGTTATCACTTTCCGTAAACTTCACAGCAGCCCAAGTTCCTATTAAGTAATTATTGTCTGACAGATGCTATGCTGAGCCTTAACACAGATTATTCATTTAATCCTCATGGCAATCTTGTGAGGTTGGTTCTCTTATTATTCTTATTTACCAATAAGGAAACTGGGGCTTAGAGAAGTTAAGACACTTGTCTCGACAGCTAGTAAATGAAGGGGTCAGGGATTGTCCCTTGCTTTTAACAATTGGGCATGTACCCATATTACCCCCATTTTACAGATAAAATAAATGACCCCTTGGAGATATTTGTAGACTTTTCCAAGGTTGCTTAATTAGTCGATGATGGAGTCAGGATGGGAAACCCTGAATCTCCCAACTGCCAAGCCAGTGCTCTCTCCTGGCAGGCCCAGAGCAGAAGGTCCCAGCGGGTCAGCAACCCTGACATCCTCAAGCCTCTGCTGGAGCTCACTCTTACGGTGAGAGAGCCAGAAAGGTAGGATTCAAGATGTTTGTAGCAGCATTTTAATTTGGTATAAATGACCCAGCTGAATTAGTGTTAAATTAGGACAGTATATGTCTAGAGACTGAACTGGTACTTGTTATCCCAGCCATATTCACACTGTTCTCCACATATGGATTCTTAGGTAGAGGAAAGTCATCTGGACCATTTACTGAGCTTTCTTCCCTACTTTGGTGGAACGGTTTCTGTGCTGTACTCAGAAGCCAGGAATCCCTCCTACAATTCAAATCATAACAGAAGTAGATACTGCTTATTGCCTATTTTCTGCTGTACATCAAGTATTATATTAAATTCTGTAACATTTTTACAGATTTTTAATTTGTCATAAAAGAGATCAGTATAAAAGCATTTGCCAGATCATTCTTTACACACTATTTAAAGAAACAGAACATTACTAATACAGTTGGAGCATCTGTTGTACACTTCTCCAATTGCATTTTTCTCCCTGCTCCCGAGAGATAACCACTATGTTAAGTTTGGTGATTGTCACTGCCATGCTTTTTTTTTTTTAATAAAACATTGCTAAGTCATGCATTTATTTCTAAGCAATATGTTGTATAGTTTTTTTAGTTTTATAAAAATGGTATTTTATTGTGAGTAATCTCTACCACTTGTATTTTTTCATTCACTGGTATATTTGTAAGGATTATCCACATTAGAAAGTGTGTCTCTGATAAGTTTTTTTAATATATTAATTAATTTATTTATTTATGGCTGCATTGGGTCTTCGTTGCTGCACGCAGGCTTTCTTTAGTTGCATCGAGCGGAGGCTACTCTTCGTTGTGGTGTGTGGGCTTCTCATTGCAGTGTCTTCTCTTGTTGCGGAGCACAGGCTCCAGGCACGTGGACTTCAGTAGTTGTGGCACGCGGGCTCAGTAGTTGTGGCATGCAGGCTGTAGAGCGCAGGCTCAGTAGTTGTGGCTCACGGGCTTAGTTGCTCCGTGGCATGTGGGATCTTCCTGGACCAGGGCTCAAACCCATGTCCCCTGCATTGGCAGGCAGATTCTTAACCACTGCAACACCAGGGAAACCCCCTCTGATAAGTTTTTTATTTTTATTTTTTGCTGCTATCTGAAAAATTTATTGAATGCATGTACTATTCTTTATCCATTTTCCTGTTGACGAAACACTGCTGCTATAAGCATTCTTATACGTGTTTCCTTGTACACAGTTCTCTAGGGTTCTAGGAGTGGAACTCTGGGAGTGGAATTGCTGTATATTAGGATATGTTCATCTTTTAGGTTAAACAGATATTGCCAAGTTGTTTCCTGTAGTGGTTGATCCAGTTCGCACTCCCTCATGCCGCGTCTCAGTTCTCATTTCACCATCACCACAACACTTGGTGTCTTCAGGTTTTCTATTCTATTTATTGGTTGTTAAATATTAGTCTTATGCTTTTTTACATCTTTTTTCTTTTTTTAATTTGGTGTTATATAAGTCTACCAATGTCAGGACAGCAGATTGAGCTTAAGAGAAGTAGGGTGACTTGTTCAAGGTCATGCAGCCAGAAGACATTTGACCCTGGATTTGATGATAGCTCTGCCAACACCAAAGCCAGTGCTTGTTCCTCTGCACCTCCCTACCTGGGGATGATGGCACTGATAGTAACAGAGTCTACTCAGTAATTTAAGGACTAATTATGGAATTCTGTGCAGTATGTCCTGCTTTTCCTTCTATTTCCTCAACTAACTTTCTTGAGAACTTCCACTATAGCGAGCCTTCTTGTTTTTAAAAAACTTTTTTAAAAAAGTGTTATAGGGCTTCCCTGGTGGCGCAGTGGTTGGGAGTCCGCCTGCCGATGCAGGGGACACGGGTTCGTGCCCCGGTCCGGGAAGATCCCACATGCCGCGGAGCGGCTGGGCCCGTGAGCCATGGCCGCTGAGCCTGCGCGTCCGGAGCCTGTGCTCCGCAACGGGAGAGGCCACAACAGTGAGAGGCCCGCGTACCGCAAAAAAAAAAAAAAAAAAAAAAAAAAAAAGTGTTATAAAAGGGCTAATAAACTTAATAACAAGCCTGACTCTTTGGCCCATTTTTACCTAATATTCATGTTTTTTCTGCCATTGTATTAAGAGCTGGCTATCCTGACCCCAAGAGAGTAATAGTGGAGAACATTTTCCTCTTTCTGATTCAGGAGCTTCTAAGGATACAGGACTGCCATTCTGGGCTGTGTTCCCAAACAGACCACGGTTTCCTTGTGTCATCATATATTAGAAAGCCTAAAAGCATCTAGGTCGCAAATAAATGAATATGTGGAGTCACAGAATGGTATCTATTTGTGGCTAAAAGCCACTTTGCAGAACAAAAGTGATTGGGCCTCTGTTTAGAAGTTTGGCCAGAGATACAGAATCACTAGATTTTTGTACCTTAGGTAGGTCAGGTTGCTGTTGACAGAGTGGCTCCTTTGGCTCGTTTTTCTTTTAACTTTTTGTTGAAATATAATAAATATACTGAAAAGTGTGTGTGGCTCTGATAAGTTGTTGTTTTTACTTTGCTGCTATTTGAAGAATCAGTTGAATGAATATACTGCTATTATTTATGTACAACTCACTGAATTTTCAAAACCTCAGTACACCACGGACCCAGCACCCAGTCAAGAAACAGATTACCGGCACCTCTTTCTGCCCCTTTGTAGTCACTATCCACCCACCAAAGGATAACCTCTGTTCTGACTTTTCATGACTCAGATCTTAGTTTAGCCTGTTTTTATGCTTTATATAAATGAAATGATGCAGTGTATACTCTTCTGTGTCTGTCTGGTTTCTCTTGTTCAACCATAAAGTTGTGAAATTCCTCCATGCTGTTGCATATGAACAGTGGATTCTTCGTTTTTTTGTGTGGTATACTATTCTGTTGTGGTCCTCTGGATCTTTCTACTCTAGCATTGTCAGTATTTTGCCAGTGATACATGTCTTAGTGTATTTAGGGTATGTTCTTGCTTTATCTCTGTGTTTTTAAATGAACCTAAAGATAAAGGGTAAGGATTAGAATGGTAAGATATTCAGATACATTAAAGTCAAAGCAGAATGAGCTAGACCTAGTCAAACTGAAAGAATTTTTTAAGTTCTAGATGGAGGCCATGATCTTGGTTTTTGTATACTTTGATTTGAGATTTTTTTTTTAACCAGAATATTGACCAGATTATGAATAGTCATATCACACTTAGACTGAAAATCTGATTTCTATCTAACACTATCACATTTATAGTCTGTTGAAATAAAACATAATTTCTCCAAACTTGGGTGTCCCAGTGTGTGGATCTTGATGCACATATTGTAGGACTCTGAGCTTGGCAGTATAAATGAGTAAGGAAGCTGTAAGGACTAGTCTCTCTGGAACTGAGGCTTTTTATAACCTTCATTTAGTAGGAAAGGGAGGTAGCATCAATACTCAAGCTTTACCTTAATATGAGAGAACTTCAAACCATTACCCAGCAAAAAGCTTTTTTTTTTTCTTTTCCTTTTTTTTTTTCTGAGGAGTTAGGCCTCTCGATACTTTTTAGATCACCTGGATTCCTCAAGTAGAATGAGGGGGTATTTTAGGACCCCTAGCAGAGCAGATCTGGTGTTGAACTGGATCTTTAGTGAAACTGAGAGGACTGATAAAGAACCTGGAGACTTGATTAGCAGGCTATGCTAGTGAATATGAGTACATTTGGTTGCTTTTCAACTAGAGAAAGGTTAATGAGTACTTGCTGGGCTGTTTCTCGCACACTCCACTAGATCTGTTGATTGAAGCATTCTGGGGCATGAATCTTGGCTCAGAATCTTTAGCTCTACGTGGCTAAAGACTGGGTCTGAGAACGCCATCTGGTGGCTCTCTCTAGATACCCAGTTTAGTGAAGGGGACTCTCCCAATGCCGGTTCATCAGCCATTATAACAACCCAAGGGGAAAAAACACATCAAGAATATGTTCTGCCATAGTTTCATCTATGCAGGTGAAAAAGAGTAGCCCATTGAATAGTATAAGCAGGAACAATAATAAAAGTTATTATACTAGATCTTAGGGTATTTCTAGTCAAGGTGCCATATTTAGAGAGATACCAATCGTTGAAATTCCACCTCCCAGCCTTTAAATGGCAAGATCTTTATTAGAAATGTACTACTTAGAGAGTTTGACTATTTGCTTTTGACATGCATATTTTATCCTAATTGAATTAGTTATTAAATTTCATAAGATCTCATAGTGGTACGCTATGTACATTGCTTGAGACTTACAAAAATAGCATTGCATCCTATTTTTACCCGTGTAGATCAAATTCATGAGAATTCACATCACAAATTTAATGCTTCAGCCAAGAATAGTACATTTCTTTCCACAAGTAACTTGGCAAGTTCCGTAAAGATCCCTCAGTGACTATGTTCAATTAATTACAGAGCACCTAGGGAACTGGAAGTTAAAGTAAGTGTGAATGGAGGCCATGTGGATCTCATTTTGTCTTATAAGTGCTCATAATACCTACTCTCTCTCAGGAATTTTAAGAAGTATAATTTTTATAAGGCACTTTAAGCTCTTGAGGGAAAACTCTCTATAGATTAAAATGTTACTAGTTTGTACTATACTATCCTATTTATCCAGGTTATGGTCAAACATATTTGACTAATCATTATATGTGTTTGTTTGGACTCTATTTTTTAAGTTTAGCTTATAGCAATGTCAGTAATAATTGCAAGACTTTAAAATTCGCATATTTTGCTTTTTCTTGGAAATGTTTTTCCTTCCTTTCAGGTAACAAATATACTCTAGAGACTAGACCAAACCAAGAAGGCATTGATGTAAGACAAGAGCTACTGAAATTCCATTCTACTTATTATTCATCCAACTTAATGGCTATTTGTGTTTTAGGTCGAGGTAAGAATCCTTAAAATTTTTTCATGGTGTTGGATAATCTTAGTTTTCTACTTTGGCTTTTTCAAAGTATTGAAAGAAGGATATAAGACACTTCCTTTTATCTGTTCAGAGGCTTTTGAAAGTGATCTTGTTGGAGAATATGTAGAGGGGAATTTTGTTTCTAACTCACTGTGTTCTAAAAAGAAGCTTAGGTGATTTTAAATGGAGACCTGAAGAAAATATAAATTAATAGCAAGGAAAGGAAGTATAAAGGACAGGATTGAGAGATTTGACCTTATAAAATTCAAAAAAACTAAAAAAAATTAAAAGACAGATGATTATAAACTAGTAAAGTATTAGAAAGCAACAAAGTTTGATATTGTTTCCTCTATTAAATTACCATAATTTTTGTTTGGGTTTTGTTTTAACTAATACCCATTATGAGGAGAGGTGCTCTTTTGTATTTGTGGTGTATACAATTTCTGCAATTCCTCCACACTTTCTGGAGGACAGTTTAGCAAGATGCATCACCCTAAAAAGTACATTTTTACTTCTAGAAGTGCAGTCTAAGGAAATAATCAGAGCTGTTCAAACAGGAGATGTACGAGGATGTTTCAGTGTAGTATTTATTAGTGAAAAGTTAGATGCAAGCTAAATGTTCATTAACAGAAGATTGGTTAAATAGTGATGTTATAGGTATATGATAGAGCATCTTATAGAAAATAGCATCCCTTCTCCCACCTCCTCTCCTCTCACCTGCTTTATTTTTCTTTAAAACATTTATCACCACCTGAAATATTAAATATTCATTATTGTTGTCTGCTGTACCAGAATGTAAGTTACTTGAGAATAGAAACTGTTTTGTTCACTGCTTTGTCTGGTTTAGTGCTTGACACATCATAAGTACTCGGTAAGTAAATATTGAATGAATAAATAGTTTCATGACAGTGTTTTCATAACTTGGGAAAATATTCTTATTGTATTAAATAGAAAACAAAAGCGCTCTATAAAAGCACTGTGTGCTCTCTGATCCCATTTGGGGATTGCTAAAAAATTCTAATTGACATAAATGGGAGACATAAGACAAAGTAGAAAAACATACCAGAAATTTAATAATGTGGTATAGTAGTTAAGAACTCATGCTCTAGAGTCTGAGAGCTTGGGTTTGAATTCCTAATACACCACCTGCCCAGTATATAGTGGCTATGAGCTAACAAAGTTACTTCAGTTCTCTGCACTTCAGTTTTTGCATTTGTAGAATGGAGGTGGTACCTCATACCTGTTATGAGGTTTAATAGAGATAATGCAGAAAAAGTGCATAGTGCCTGGCAACACAGTAAATGCTCCATAAATGGTAGCTACTTTCAGCATTCCATAATCATGAGCTTATGGGCGACTTTTGTTTTCTTCTTTTGTTTTTGTTTTTGTTTTTTTGCTTTTGTTTTTCAAAGTATTCTGCTATTGACAAATGTTACTTTTGTGGGTAGAAAATAAACAACTATATATATTTTAACTTGATAATAGGAACAAGGATATAAAATGTGTCCAAGGAGTAAGGCTAATAAAAAGTGTATGTTATAATCCTGTGTGCTTTCTAAAGGTAGGTAGATCTATAGAGTGTTAAAAAATATCACTTGGTATTTAGAGCCTAGTCCTGGGCGTAGGTTTCTAAGCTGTGTTTTTGTCCATGTCATCTTGAGATAAAACACATGATTTCAGTAAGCACTTATTAGGCAAGTAATAATGACAACAGATGACACATACGTAAGCCCTGCCCTCAGTGTTCTTGGTTTAGTGGAAATGACAGAATAAGCATCTGTAAGATACAAAGAGTTTCTTTGTTCCAGTTCCCTCTCCCAGTGTGACTGACCTCCTGTGCTCAGCTCAGTGGATTTGATGACATGTCTGGGAGAAGTGTCCTTACAGTACAGTGGTGTGTGGAGGAAACAGGATCTCTTAAAGGATTAATAGATAATCCGCTCCTTCTTCTAGGAGGAGGGGAGAGGAAGAGTAACCATGTGGAAGGATCTCTGTCACAAAGGGACAAAAAAGTTTTTCTCTCTTCTCCCACGGGGTCCTCCCTCTAGTTGTGGCAGCACCAATTACCTGGACACTTGAGAAATAGGTAACTGTCAAGTAGAGACCCTAGGATTGCCAAGTCCTGGTAATGTAAAGATGAATGGGACTCAGTTCCCTGATCTCTGGTAGCTCACAGTGAAGATAGATGGTGCATTATTGTCCAGCTGCCTTACCTTTAAAAAGCTACATGGTGAATTTGTGCTTCTAAAAGGAAAGGCATACCCTAGTAGAACCTTGCTCTAAAGGGCCTCGCTGTCATCAGCACTTCAGGTTGACAAATCATTGTTGACTGCCCATCTTGTTTCCAGTTACGTGTCCCATCTGTGTGTCTCTTTATGTCTTTCTGTCAGTTGTCTCTGACATCTCTTGCTCCAAATACACCCAATTCATTCCCGAGTTCACTTGTCATATAACAAGCAGCCACGGGTTGGCCTTTTATTTGGCTCTGGACATTTTAGGGTCCTTCATACATGTCAAAAAAATCAAAGTAAAAATACGTATGTTTTATAAATAAAGTACACATGCCCACATTCATAGGCCTAAAAGAGAACTTCATACTATCTATAGGCAATTCTCATATAGTGATTAAGTGCTTTTTAGAGAGTTCATGGAAAAGTTCAAAATGGGTCCTAGAATATCAAGGGAAATTTCTTATTCGATTCAAATGCTTCCTGACAGTAACAAGTAATGAATGTTTATACCATTTATAAATAACCTGTTTTTGAGGAGGCAGAATCAAGGTGAGTGGTTATCTTGTTTATAAAAAGATAACCTTTTCCACTTTTTTCTTTTTAGAATAATAGTAATATGTGTGCACAGAAAAAAATTTATCCCATACAGAAAGATATAAAATGGAAATCATGTTCTTCTTTATCCCACCTTATGACCACTATGCCCTCTCCTCAAAGATAGTCACTTTATATCATCTTTTGTTATACTTCCAAAAGTAGAATTTTGTTAATATACTTGGATTTATGTGTGTCTGTTAAAAAATTAAATGAGATTATACTACATGGCACTGAAGTCTGTGGTTTTCACTTAATAGAGCTTTGAGATATTTTCATATCAGCACATACAGACCTCTCCCTCATTAATGGCTACATAATATTCCAGTATACAGACTTTTCATAACATGCACAAATTGATAGATGTTTAGGTCATTTTCAGTTTTTATTGTTGTTATAAATGGTGTTGCAGTGAACATCTCATACTTTTGCAAATACAACTGTCTATTAAAAATATAGATAGATGATAACATAGAAGAGCTTCACATAAGTGGCTATATAATCTTATCAACAATTACAAATCTTTGCATGAGTTTGACACACTATGGTACAGAATCATATAGTGTTATACCTTGAAGGGACTTGTGATCATCCTACCCAGCTTTCGTGTTTTATAGAACCTGGAGTGGTTAAACAGTTTGTCCAAATAGTCTCTTGACATAATTGGTTGGTGAAGTTGGGATTAGAATTGAACACCCAGGATTCTTCTCACCATTTTATACTATTCCCCCACAAAATCAATTACTTAAAAACTCTAATATTTGACTTTTAGCAATGGGTTTAGACTGTGTCTATTTATAAAGTTAATGTTATAATCTGTCAGCTAGTGGTTTCGTATGTGCCTTTTGGGAATCGTAGATAAAATAGTCAGTTTCCAAATGCCACTCATTATTCTATCATTGTTTCCAATATTTGTTTGAAATTTATTTATTTATTTATTTATTTATTTATTTATTATTAGTTTCTGCTTTATAACAAAGTGAATCAGTCATACATATACATCTGTTCCCACATCCCTTCCCTCATGCATCTCCCTCCCTCCCACCCACCCCATCCCACCCCTCCAGGCGGTCACAAAGCACCGAGCTGATCTCCCTGTGCTCTGCGGCTGCTTCCCACTATCTATCTACCTTACGTTTGGTAGTGTATATATGTCCATGCCTCTCTTTCGCTTTGTCACAGCTTACCCTTCCCCCTCCCCATATCCTCAAGTCCATTCTCAAGTAGGTCTGTGTCTTTATTCCTGTTTTACCCCTAGGTTCTTCATGACATTTTTTTTTTAATTCCATATATATGTGTTAGCATACAGTATTTGTCTTTCTCTTTCTGACTTACTTCACTCTGTATGACAGACTCTAGGTCTATCCACCTCATTACAAATAGCTCAGTTTCGTTTCTTTTTATGGCTGAGTAATATTCCATTGTATATATGTGCCACATCTTCTTTATCCATTCATCCGATGATGGACACTTAGGTTGTTTCCAGCTCCGGGCTATTGTGAATAGAGCTGCAATGAACATTTTGGTACATGTCTCTTTTTGAATTATGGTTTTCTCAGGGTATATGCCTAGTAGTGGGATTGCTGGGTCATATGGTAGTTCTATTTTTAGTTTTTTAAGGAACCTCCATACTGTTCTCCATAGTGGCTGTACCAATTCACATTCCCACCAGCAGTGCAAGAGTGTTCCCTTTTCTCCACACCCTCTCCAGCATTTATTGTTTCTAGATTTCTTGATGATGGCCATTCTGACTGGTGTGAGATGATATCTCATTGTAGTTTTGATTTGCATTTCTCTAATGATTAATGATGTTGAGCATTCTTTCATGTGTTTGTTGGCAGTCTGTATACCTTCTTTGGAGAAATGCCTATTTAAGTCTTCTGCCCATTTTTGGATTGGGTTGTTTGTTTTTTTGCTATTGAGCTGCATGAGCTGTTTATAAATTTTGGAGATTAATCATTTGTCAGTGGCTTCATTTGCAAATATTTTCTCCCATTCTGAGGGTTGTCTTTTGGTCTTGTTTATGGTTTCCTTTGCTGTGCAAAAGCTTTGAAGTTTCATTAGGTCCCATTTGTTTATCTTTGTTTTTAGTTCCATTTCTCTAGGATGTGGGTCCAAAAGGATCTTGCTGTGATTTATGTCATAGAGTGTTCTACCTATGTTTTCCTCTAAGAGTTTGATAGTTTCTGGCTTTACATTTAGGTCTTTAATCCATTTTGAGCTTATTTTTGTGTATGGTGTTAGGGAATGATCTAATCTCATACTTTTACATGTCCCTGTCCAGTTTTCCCAGCACCACTTATTGAAGAGGCTGTCCTTTCTCCACTGTACATTCCTGCCTCCTTTATCAAAGATAAGTTGGCCATATGTGCGTGGGTTTACCTCTGGGCTTTCTATCCTGATCCACTGATCTATCTTTCTGTTTTTATGCCAGTACCACACTGTCTTAATTACTGTAGCTTTGTAGTATAGTCTGAAGTCAGGGAGCCTGATTCCTCCAGCTCCGTTTTTCGTTCTCAAGATTGCTTTGGCTATTTGGGGTCTTTTGTTTTTCCAAACAAATTTTGAAATTTTTTGTTCTAGTTCTGTGAAAAATGCCAGTGGTAGTTTGATAGGGATTGCATTGAATCTGTAGATTGCTTTGGGTAGTAGAGTCATTTTCACAATATTGATTCTTCCAATCCAGGAGCATGGTATATCTCTCCATCTATTTGTATCATCTTTAATTTCTTTCATCAGTGTCTTATAATTTTCTGCATACAGGTCTTTTGTCTCCTTAGGTAGGTTTATTCCTAGATATTTTATTCTTTTTGTTGCAATGGTAAATGGGAGTGTTTTCTTGATTTCACTTTCAGATTTTTCATCATTAGTGTACAGGAATGCCAGAGATTTCTGTGCATTAATTTTGTATCCTGCTACTTTACCAAATTCATTGATTAGCTCTAGTAGTTTTTCGGTAGCATCTTTAGGATTCTCTATGTATAGTATCATGTCATCTGCAAACAGTGACAGCTTTACTTCTTCTTTTCCAATTTGGATTCCTTTTATTTCCTTTTCTTCCCTGATTGCTGTGGCTAAAACTTCCAAAACTATGTTGAATAAGAGTGGTGAGCGTGGGCAGCCTTGTCTTGTTCCTGATCTTAGTGGAAATGGTTTCAGTTTTTCACCATTGAGAACAATGTTGGCTGTGGGTTTCTCATATATGGCCTTTATTATGTTGAGGAAAGTTCCCTCTATGCCTACTTTCTGCAGGGTTTTTATCATAAATGGGTGTTGAATTTTGTCGAAAGCTTTCTCTCCATCTATTGAGATGATCGTATGGTTTTTCTCCTTCAACTTGTTAATATGGTGTATCACATTGATTGATTTGCGTATATTGAAGAATCCTTGCATTCCTGGAATAAACCCCACTTCATCATGGTGTATGATCCTTTTAATGTGCTGTTGGATTCTGTTTGCTAGTATTTTGTTGAGGATTTTTGCATCTATGTTCATCAGTGATATTGGCCTGTAGTTTTCTTTCTTTGTGACATCCTTGCCTGCTTTTGGTATCAAGGTGATGGTGGCCTCGTAGAATGAGTTTGGGAGTGTTCCTTCCCCTGATATTGTTTGGAAGAGTTTGAGAAGGATGGGTGTTAGCTCTTCTCTAAATGTTTGATAGAATTGGCCTGTGAAGCCATCTGGTCCTGGGCTTTTGTTTGATGGAAGATTTTTAATCACAGTTTCAATTTCAGTGCTTGTGATTGGTCTATTCATATTTTCTGTTTCTTCCTGAGTCAGTCTTGGTAGGTTGTGATTTTCTAAGAATTTGTCCATTTCTTCCAGGTTGTCCATTTTATTGGCATAGAGTTGCTTATAGTAATCTCTCATGATCTTTTGTATTTCTGCAGTGTCAGTTGTTACTTCTCCTTTTTTATTTCTAATTCTATTGATTTGAGTCTTCTCCCTTCTTTTCTTGATGAGTCTGGCTAATGGTTTGTCAATTTTATTTATCTTCTCAAAGAACCAGCTTTTAGTTTGGTTGATCTTTGCTATCGTTTCCTTCATTTCTTTTTCATTTATTTCTGATCTGATCTTTATGATTTCTTTCCTTCTGCTAACTTTGGGGTTTTTTTGTTCTTCTTTCTCTAATTGCTTTAGGTTCAGGGTCAGGTTGTTTACTCGAAATGCTTCCTGTTTCTTAAGGTGGGATTGTATTGCTATAAACTTCCCCCTTAGAACTGCTTTTGCTGCGTCCCATAGGTTTTGGGTCGTCGTGTCTCCATTGTCATTTGTTTCTAGGTATTTTTTAATTTCCTCTTTGATTTCTTCAGTGATCACTTCGTTATTGAGTAGTGTATTGTTTAGCCTCCATGTGTTTGTATTTTTTACAGATCTTTTCCTGTAATTGATGTCTAGTCTCATAGCATTGTGGTCGGAAAAGATACTTGATACAATTTCAATTTTCTTAAATTTACCAAGGCTTGATTTGTGACCCAAGATATGATCTATCCTGGAGAATGTTCTATGAGCACTTGAGAAAAATGTGTATTCTGTTGTTTTTGGATGGAATGTCCTATAAATATCAACTAAGTCCATCTTGTTTAATGTATCATTTAAAGCTTGTGTTTCCTTATTTATTTTCATTTTGGATGATCTGTCCATTGGTGAAAGTGGGGTGTTAAAGTCCCCTACTATGATTGTGTTACTGTCGATTTCCCCTTTTATGGGTGTTAGTATTTGCCTTATGTATTGAGGTGCTCCTATGTTGGGTGCATAAATATTTACAATTGTTATATCTTCTTCTTGGATCGATCCCTTTATCGTTATGTAGTGTCCTTCTTTGTCTCTTCTAATAGTCTTTATTTTAAAGTCTATTTTGTCTGATATAAGAATTGCTACTCCAGCTTTCTTTTGGTTTCCATTTGCATGGAATATCTTTTTCCATCCCCTTACTTTCAATCTGTATGTGTCTCTAGGTCTGAAGTGGGTCTCTTGTAGACAGCATATATATGGGTTTTGTTTTTGTATCCATTCAGCCAATCTGTGTCTTTTGGTGGGAGCATTTAGTCCATTTACATTTAAGGTAATTATTGATATGTATGTTCCTATTCCCATTTCCTTAATTGCTTTGGGTTCGTTATTGTAGGTATAGTCCTTCTGTTGTGTTTCTTGCCTAGAGAAGTTCCTTTAGCATTTGTTGTAAAGCTGGTTTGGTGGTGCTGAACTCTCTCAGCTTTTGCTTGTCTGTAAACGTTTTAATTTCTCCATCAAATCTGAATGAGATCCTTGCTGGGTAGAGTAATCTTGGTTGCAGGTTTCTCTCCTTCATCACTTTAATTATGTCCTGCCACTCCCTTCTGGCTTGTAGAGTTTCTGCTGAGAGATCAGCTGTTAACCTGATGGGGATTCCCTTGTGTGTTATTTGTTGTTTTTCCCTTGCTGCTTTTAACATGATTTCTTTGTGTTTAATTTTTGACAGTTTGATTAATATGTGTCTTGGCGTATTTCTCCTTGGATTTATTCTGTATGGGACTCTCTGTGCCTCCTGGACTTGATTAACTATTTCCTTTCCCATATTAGGGAAGTTTTCAACTATAATCTCTTCAAATATTTTCTCAGTCCCTTTCTTTTTCTCTTCTTCTTCTGGAACCCCTATAATTCGAATGTTGGTGCGTTTAATGTTGTCCCAGAGGTCTCTGAGACTGTCCTCTATTCTTTTCATTCTTTTTTCTTTATTTTGCTCTGCATCAGTTATTTCCACTATTTTATCTTCCACCTCACTTATCCGTTCTTCTGCCTCAGTTATTCTGCTATTGATCCCATCTAGAGTATTTTTCATTTCATTTATTGTGTTTTTAATCGATGCTTGATTCATCTTTAGTTTTTCTAGGTCCTTGTTAACTGTTTCTTGCATATTGTCTATTCTATTTCCAAGATTTTGGATCTTGGAAATAGAATCTTGGATCAGCTTTACTATCATTATTCTGAATTCTTTTTCAGGTAGACTGCCTATTACCTCTTCATTTGTTAGGTCTGGTAGGTTTTTATCTTGCTCCTTCACCTGCTGTGTGTTTTTCTGCTTTCTCATTTTGCTTATGTTACTGTGTTTGGGGTCTCCTTTTTGCAGGCTGCAGATTCGTAGTTCCCGTTGTTTTTGGTATCTGTCCCCCGTGGCTAAGGTTGTTTCAGTAGGTTGTGTAGGCTTCCTGGTGGGGGGGACTAATGCCTGTGTTCTGGTGGTTGAGGCTCGATCTTGTCTTTCTGGTGGACAGGTCCACGTGTGGTGGTGTGTTTTGGGGTGCCTGTGGCCTTATTATGTTTTTAGGTAGCCTCTCTGCTAATGGGTGGGGTTGTGTTCCTGCCTTGCTAGTTGCTTGGCATAGGGTGACCAGCACTGTAGCTTGCTGGTCGTTGACTGAAGCTGGGTGCTGGTGTTGAGATGGAGATCCCTGGGAGATTTTCGCTGCTTGATATTATGTGGAGCTGGAAGGTCTCTTGTGGACCCGTGTCCTGAAGTTGGCTCTCCCACTTCAGAGGCACAGCACTGACTCCTGGCTGCAGCACCAAGAGCCTTTCATCCACCCGGCTCAGAATAACAGTGAGAAAAAGTAGAAAGAAAGAATTAGTAGAAGAAAGAAAGAGAGAGGGAAAGAAAGGAAGAAGGGAAGAAAGGAAGGAAGGAAGAAAGAAAGAAGGGAGGGAGGGAGGAATGATGGAAAGAAAGAAGGAAAGAAAGGAGGGAGGGAGGAATGAAAGCAAAAGGAAGAGTGAATGGAAGAAGGGAGGGAGGGAGGGAGGAAGGAAAGAAAGAAAGAAAGACAGGAGGGAGGGAGGGAGGAAGGAAAGAAAAAGAAAGTGGAAAGAAGAAGGGTGGGAGGGAGGGAGGGAGGAAAGAAAAAGAAAGAAGGAAAGGAGGAGCGGAGGGAGGGAGGGAGGAAGGGAAGGTAGGAAAAAAAGAAAGAGCAGGTAAAAAATAGAATAAAGTATGAAATATAGTAGCGTTATTAAAATTAAAAAGTAATTATTGAAAAAAAACACGGACCGATAGAACCCTGGGACATATGGTGGAAGCAAAGCTATACAGAGAGAATCTTACACAGAAGATTACACATACACATTCACAAAAAGAGAGCAGGGGGAAAAATAAAAAATCTTGCTCTCGAAGTCTACCTCCTCAATTTGGGATAATTCATTGTAAAAAGAGGAAAAGGGCGAGAAGTCTGAAATCTTGCTAAGTCCACCTCCTTAATTTGGGATAATTCGTTGTAAAAAGAGGAAAAAGGGGGGGAAAGTCTTAAATCTTGTCCTCAAAGTCCACTTCCTCAATTTGGGATGATTCGCTGTCCATTCATGCACTCCACAGACGCAGGGCACATCAAATGGACCGTGGAGCTTTAATCCGCTGCCTCCGAGGCTGCACAGAGAGATTTCCCTGTCTCTGCTCTCACAACTCCCGGGTCTCAGCCTTGGACCTGGCCCCGCCTCTGCGCGTAGGTCGCCGGAGGGCGTCCGTTCTTCGCTCAGACAGGACGGGTTTAAAGGAGCCGCTGATTCGGGGGCTCTGGCTCACTCAGGCAGAGGAGAGGGAGGGGAATGCCCTCTCCTCGCGCACCAGGCAACAAAAGGGAAAAAAGTCTCTTGCCTCTCCGGTAGCTCCAGACCCTTTCCCCGGACTCCCTCCGGGCCAGCACTAACCCCTTCAGGCTCTCTTCCTGCCGCCAGCCCCAGACCTCTCCCTGCGCTCCGACTGAAAGCCGATACCCGAGCCTCAGCTCCCAGCCCCGCCCGCCCCAGCGGCCGAGCAGACAAGCCTCTCGGGCTGGTGTGTGCCTGAGGGCACCGATCCTCTGTGCCAAAATCTCTCCGCTTTGCCCTCCGCACCCCTGTTGCTGTGCTCTCCTCCGCTACTCCGAAGCTTTCCCCCTCTGCCACCTGCAGTCTCCGCCCGCGAAGGGGCTTGTAGTGTGTAGAAACCTTCCCTCCTTCACGGCTCCCTCCCACTGGTGCAGGTCCCGTCCATATCCTATTGTCTCTGTTTATTCTTTTTTTCTTTTGACCTACCCAGGTATGTGGGGAGTTTCTTGCCTTTTGGGGGGTCTGAGGTCTTCTGTCAGCGTTCAGTAGGTGTTCTGTTGGAGTTGTTCCACGTGTAGATGAATTTCTGATGTATCTGTGGGGAGGAAGGTGATCTCCGCGTCTTACTCTTCCGCCATCTTCCTCCGGCTCCTGTTTGAAATTTATTGCAAGATAATATTTGTAAAACAGTTTTTTAAACTATAAGGAGGCAGATATGTGTAAGGTATAATCAATATCAATACTGCATAGCTTCAGAAGTTATATAGGCACTGGTGGGATTTTACTGAATGCTCCAACTTTATCATATGGAGTTTTTTAAAAATTCCTAGGTTTCCCTTTTAATAGTCCTGAGATTTTTCAGGTGATCGTAAGGTGTTTTCTTCCCCCCACCCCAGCTTTATTGAGATATAATTAAAATATAACATTGTATAAATTTAAGGTATACAGGGACTTCCCTGACGGTGCAGTGGTTAAGAATCCGCCTGCCAATGCAGGGGACACGGGTTCGATCCCTGCTCCGGGAAGATCCCACATGCCGCAGAGCAGCTAAGCCCATGCGCCACAACTACTGAGCCTGCGCTCTAGAGCCTGCAAGCCACAACTACTGAGCCCGTGTGCCACAACTGCTGAAGCCTGAACACCTAGAGCCCATGCTCCTCAACAAAGAGAAGCCACTGCAATGAGAAGCCCATGCACCACAATGAAGAGTAGCCCCCGCTTGCCTCAAGTAGAGAAAGCCCGTGCACAGTAATGAAGACCCAACGCAGCCAAAAATAAATAAATTTATTTAAAAAAAAAAAGCTTAAGGTGTACAACATAGTGATTTTATATATGTGTATATAATCCTAAGATTTTAAAATACTACCCATCATGTGTTATGATTAGTTTAAGTTCTGTTTCCATTGTCTGTTTTCTTGTAGAATCTTTAGATGACTTGACTGATCTGGTGGTGAAGTTATTTTCTGAAGTGGAGAACAAAAATGTCCCATTGCCAGAATTTCCTGAACATCCTTTCCAAGAAGAACATCTTAAAGTAAGTGCATGTATTTCTAGTATTTTTTACTTTTTTAAATTTATGGACATAATATATGCCTGGTTTACCAAAGAGTATATGAACATTTTTGGAGGTTCCATTATTTATATAGTTTTTAATATTTGGTTTATATTAAAATCAAATCAAATCAATTTCACATTTATTAGGGACATGTATCACCAAAAAGATAACAATATGGTCTGATCTTTGCATGTTAAAAGTAGTTTTGGTAGCTATAACCTTGGCAGACTGTAGAGGCTGTTATCCAGTGCCAGAAGGCAAGTATCCAAAAGTATTGAGCTGCATGGTCAAGGGGACCAAACATGGACTGCATACCAACTGTAATGAAATCCCACTAAGAAAGAGCCCAGGTCATTTATTTCTGTGTGGTCAGTATGGTTTTCTCTGGAAGTTGATTCTCTCCTGAATTTGGGATTTTTCCCTGAAAATCAGTTTGTTTGTTTTTTTGAAAATCACTATTCTTCATAGTTTGTAAGTATTTTATTCAGTAGGAGTTGTACATAGCTAACCTTTTGTGATTTGTTTGTTTTATTTTTTCCCCAGCAACTTTACAAAATAGTACCCATTAAAGACATTAGGAATCTTTACGTGACATTTCCCATACCTGACCTTCAGAAATACTACAAATCAAATCCTGGTCATTACCTTGGTCATCTCATTGGACATGAAGGTCCTGGGAGTCTGTTATCAGAACTTAAATCAAAGGGTGAGTCTCTTGGACACCAGCTTCTGAGGGTAGTACCCCACCTCTACCATATTTTTTTACTCTGACTCATTTCTCCTAAATATTTTCCTGTGAAGGAACATTTTCAGATGATACCGTTTAGGGTTGATGATAGTGAGGTGTTGGTTGTTAGTACGCTTTTGTTTTTTGCTTTGGGGTTTTTGTTTTTGTCTTTTTCCATAATTTGTTTTGTCCTTCAGTATTGAGCTGTGAAGTTTACATATTTCAAAATGTGTTGTAGTGCATGTTTTAAATAAGATAGAGGTGAAAAAAAGTAAAAGCTCACATTGGGTATTCTTTACCATCTCTGTGAAATGTGCTGAAATATTTATTTGCCTGCTCTTATCCATCAAACCAAAGGGTGTACTAGGATCAGTCAGTAGATTTCCAAGGTTCCTCTCCATTCAGACTATTTTTATATAACACTTAAGCACAGTCGTCTACTCTTGATTTGGAAAATGATTTGAGGCATCCCAAGGAAAGCTCCCAAACTAAAAAAATCACTTGAATCTTTTACAGTGTCTGAACTGCTTTTCAGTGCTTTTCTGAGCTGATTTTTTTTCCAGTCTTTTCTGCAAGAGGGCCATTCTGTATGTTCTATTGGGAACATACAGGATGAATTTTTTTTTTAATTCCTTGTCTTAAAAGAAGATACAATGCAATCATGTTGATTTCCTTTGAATGTTACAGGCTGGGTAAATACTCTTGTTGGTGGGCAAAAGGAAGGAGCCCGAGGTTTTATGTTTTTTATCATTAATGTGGACTTGACTGAGGAAGGATTATGTAAGTATTGACCTTTTTGTTTTTGAATGAAATTGATTTCTTATGATTTAATTTTATTAACTTATGCTGTGGATCTGTTTTTTGCTGTAAAGCTATAAACACTTTAATTCATACCATTTTATCCATTGTATTTTTCATGTGTAACTTCATTTCATGGATGATTTTCCCTCCTTAACAACTGATCATTATGTTGCACTTGTAAAATGTGTACTTGGCTTTTTATTTGCTCATTTACTACCCCAAAGCCCCTTCAGTCACATATACCAAATCCTGGAGGGCCATGTATGTGGGACCCTAAAACAAGTCTCAGGGAGGTGAGAACTCCATCTCTAAGAGGGAGCGTCTTCTACTTACCTGACTTTACCTTAGGAGTGGGCTCATTGCTTTGAAGGATTCGAGGACTGAATGGTTTTTAAGTGTGCCCCTTTTTTTCCAGTACATGTTGAAGATATAATTTTGCACATGTTTCAATACATTCAGAAGTTACGTGCAGAAGGACCTCAAGAATGGGTTTTCCAAGAGTGCAAGGTACTTTTGTTTCACCAAAATTTTTCTTAAGGAAATTTTTCAAGAAACAAATATATGTGAATTAATTTAAACATAAGGAAAAGGAAAGAAATCAGATTGCTTTCCTTTCCCTCAGAAGAAAGTCAGCAGTTTCTTTAACTTTTATCTATCAGGGCTTACTCTGTTCTCTGCTGGCCTGAAGTTGCATGAGCTGTGTCATTTTCAGATCTCGTGATAAAAATTGGTAGCATACTCTCAAAGAAACAGTGAATTGTTACATATATGATTGTGTTCTTAAAAGTGATTTTATTGTCGTATGTATGGAAAAGCCTGGCCTTTTTTTTTTTTGCATAAAACAGAAGGTATTTGTCTTTTAAATGTTTAAAGCCTTCTTTTAAGAGTTTTTAGAAATATCTACTATATAATTAAGAACTATCAAGACTCTGAAATGTATTTAGGGATAAGAGATAACCTCTTTACATAGATAAAAGTTTAAAGGTATAATCTCTGCTTGTGAAACTTATGACAGTAACTTCTAATCAGGCTGCAGTTCTCTGAAAGAGTCAGCAAAATCATCATGTATGCAACTGTTGGATCTCACAAGCTTCCTCCACAGTTTTCCTAATTCTTTGACTAATAGTTTCAACAGAATCATATTCTGTGTTTGCTATTTTCATTCATGTTCTGTACATTCCTAAATCAAGCATAGCCATTTTTTCAGGAAGTGTAATAGTTAAATATGGAGTAGAAAGTCTATAGTGCAAACCAATCCCCCTCCCAAAAAAAGTATTTCTAAATAATAGGTGACTTATGTCTAATTGATTTAATTTTTCGTTTAGGACTTGAATGCTGTTGCTTTTAGGTTTAAAGATAAAGAGAGGCCACGGGGTTATACCTCTAAGATTGCAGGAATATTGCATGTAAGTTTATTGTTATTTTACTCTATACATTGGCATGTAGACTATTTCATTGATCTTGTATAAATAATATTACTTTCATTACTACACAAATGATAAAAATTGAAGGCATAGTCTAAAACTTTAGACTTCGTAGCAACCAGGTAAAATTTGATGTGAAGACATTCTTTAAATCTTAATTTTCATCATCCTAAAAATCATCATCTGTAATATTTTCATAGACATTTTGCTTGTTGGCTTTAAATATTTTTCAATTCTACAATGTGTCAGGTGCTACTTACGTGAAAGCTATAAATCATCTACTTTTCTCCATTTCCATTGCTGCCACCCTCACATGAGCTACCAGCATTTCTTGCCTGGACTACCATCATAGTCTCTTACCTGGGTTCCCCATATGCCTTCTTCTGCCCCACCTTACTTTATTTTTCCAGCCTCAGTGATCTTTTGAAGACCCAAATCAGATTGTTCCACTCCTCTGTGTCAAGTAAGTTTCCCATCAGAGTTGGAACAGATCTAAATTTTTACCTTGACCTACATGGCAGTCTGGTCCCAGCCTCTCTCTGACTGAATTCCATACCACTTCCATTCCACTCCAGCTACACTGGCTATGTGCCTAATCTTCAAGCATTAAGTTTACTCCTCCCTCTCAGGGCCCTGACATTTGCTGTTTTCTCTGCCTGGAACACTTCTGGTTTTTCCATGACTAGGTTCTTCTTATCATCTGGGTCTCCACTCAGATGTTTCTCCCTCAGAGAGACCTTCCCTGACCTCCCAATCATGACCCTGCCCCTTTTAAAATTTTCTTCATAGCACCTATCACTATAATGACAGTATTTGTTTGTTGTCTGCCTCCCTCCCAATTAGAATATAAGCTCCTTAGAGAGCAGGGACATCATCTGTCTTACCTACCATTGTATCCACAGCAGCACCTAGAACAGTGCCTGGCACAGAGTAGGTGTTCATTACATACTTGTTGAATGAATGAATCAGTCTATCTCAGTAAGTTGCTCATACTAAAAAGCATCTTCTGCATTATTTTTCTTTACTAACTGAAAATATAAGCCATTTTTCCTACACAACAACTTTCTAAATGCTTGTCTGATTTCATTCATAGAAATTTGAGTAGAAATTCTGTTTATTAAAATGTATGTACTTTATATTAAAAATCCTACAGGTGTCAGCATTTAATCATCAAATTTTCTTTATTAACAAGTACTCAGTTTTAGCTAGAGGTATTACTCACATTTTTCCCTGAAAAAATGTGATTTTGTTCTCTATAATGTAAGTGTGTTTAGTAAGTGTGTGCAGAATCATCCCATAATATGAAATTGCTTAAAGTGTGGTAGGAAAGAGAAAAGATTCAGAAAATTTTCCAGTGGAGTAAAATTTAATTGAAGGGAAGAGGGGGTTGTAAAAGAGAGGATTTAACATGTTAGAGATCTGTTTGCTTTAATAAGTTAGACTCTATTGTAGCCTTGCAAATTTTATTTATTTATTTTCCTTTTAAAAAGTATTATCCCCTAGAAGAAGTGCTCACAGCTGAGTATTTACTGGAAGAATTTAGACCCGATTTAATAGAGATGGTTCTCGATAAACTCAGACCAGAAAATGTCCGGTGAGTTGCTCTACAGATTTTACTGTTACATACTAAATTTTCAATAATGATTGGAATCTGAAAATTTGAAATTGTGAATAAAGTGCTTTTAAAGTTTTTATCAAGCATGATTACAAAAGTAGAGAGAATAAGTATAATGAAACAGTACCAAACTTCAACAGTCAGTACACGGCCGGTCTTTTTTATCTTTACCCACACTTGTTCACTCATCCTCCTTCCACTCTATTTATTTAAATTTATTTATTTATTTATTTATTTTTGGCTGCATTGGGTCTTTGTTACTGCGCCCGAGCTTTCTCTAGTTGTGGTGAACGGGGACTACTCTTCGTTGTGGTGCGCGGGCTTCTCATTGCAATGGCTTCTTTTGTTGTGGAGCACGGGCTCTAGGTGCACGGGCTTCAGTATTTGTGGCACGTGGGCTCAGTAGTTGTTGCTTGCAGGCTCTAGAGCACAGGCTCGGTAGTTGTGGCACACAGGCTTAGTTGCTCCACGGCATGTGGGATCTTCCTGGACCAGGGATCGAACCCGTGTCCCCTGCGTTGGCAGGCGGATTCTTAACCACTGTGCCACCAGGGAAGACCCTTCCCTCCACTCTAGATTATTTTAAGTCAATATCTCGAGCACATGAAGATTCTTTTTTTTTTTAACATAATCATAATTTCATTATGAATAAAATATAGTAGTAGATCGTCTTAACCTGGCTTCATCCTTACTCAAATACTGGAAGTGTCAGCTCACTTATCTGGTTTAAAAAGCAAGTGGGGACACCCTCTTTTTTTTTAAGTAGAAGTAAGGATTACAATCTCAGAATGCTTCTGACTGACCCGTGGTTAACCAGGAGATCAAAAGTTGGAGGAGCTCTTACAGTAACAGAAGTATTCCTGTTAGAGGAGGGTCAGCCCTAAAGAGCTTATGAACTACGTGATATTTCTGCCTTAAAATTTAATTTCATCTGTATTTTCTGAAGTCAAGAATAAAAGGAATACACTTGACTGGCACATACTTTGCATTTTTTTCTTTTTCTCCTCTTTTGAGCACATATTTCCAAAATTCTCCTGGGAACTTAGTGGTTGAGTAAATATGTTTTTTGGAATAGTCATTTTATGAATAAAATCAACAATCTGGTAGAACTTTTTGAAGAAAAAATCCTCTGACAGAACTATTCTATCAAAGTCATTTTCCTAGTTACCATTGTTTGAACTTTTTCAGATATATCCCAGCAACAAACAGTAGGAAAATTAAGTTAAAAGGAATATTATTGCTGTTTACACAAATCTGTATATGTGATAAAATGACTTAGAACTATACACACACATTGTACCAACACCAATTTTGTTTGTGCACATTGTACCAACATTGTACCAACACCAATACCAATTTATAATCTAATTTATAACACTTTTGATATTGTACTGTATTATAATTATGTAAAATGTAACCATTGAGGGAAACTAGGTGAAGAGTACACAGGACTACCCTGTACTATTTTTGCAACTTCCTAACTGTAGGAATTTATTATTATATCAAAACAAAAACTTTTTAAGTTAAAAAAATTATTTACAATAGCAACAAAAACATAAAATATTTAGGAATGAATTTAACCAAAGGTAAATAAGACCTCTACACAAAAAACTACAAAACAGTGCCCAGAGATATTAAAGACCTTGTTTGTAGATTAGGAGACTTGATTTTATTAAAATGTCCATTCTCTCCCATTTGATTCACAGACTCAGTGTAATCACAATCAAAATCCTAGTAGGCTTTTTTTCTTTCAGAAATTGGTAAGCTAATTCCAAAATTCATAAGGATCTACAAAAGACCTAGATTACCCATAACACTCTTGCACAAAAAAACAAAAGTTGGAGGACTAAAACTGCCAGATTTGAAAGCTTACTATAAAGCTACAGTACTTAAGACATTGTAGTATTGGCATAAAGATAGGCAAAGAAATCATTAGTACAGAACAGAGTCTAGAAATAAGCCCACACATATATGATCAATTGATTTCTTTTTTTATTGTGGTAAAAAAAAACCCACATAACATAATATTTATCAACTTAACCTTTTTTTGGCCATGCCACGCAGCATGTGGGATCTTACTTCCCAGACCAGGGATTGAATCCGTGCCCCCTGCAGTGTAAACCCGGAGTCTTAACCACTGGACCGCCAGGGAGGTCTCCATCTTAACTATTTTTAAGTGTACAATTCAGTAGTGTTAAGTATATTTGTACTGTTGTGAAACGTTTCCAGCACTTTTTTATCTTGCAAAACTGAATCTATACCCATTAAACAACTCCTCCTCTTACCCCTTCCCAACCCCACCATCTCCTGTTCACAACCGTTCTACTTTCTCTTTGTGTGAATTTGACTACTTAGATACCTAATATAGATGGACTCGTGAAACATGTCTTTATTTCACTTAGCATAACATCCTTAAGGTTCATCTATGTTGTAGCATGTGACAGGATTTCCTTCCTTTTTAATGCTAAACAGTATTCCATAGTATGTATACACCACATTTTCTTTATCCATTAATCATCGGTCAGTTGATTTTTTTGACAAAAGCACCGACATAATTAAAATGGGAAAGGAAAGTCTTTTCAACAAATGGTACTCTTCCACATGCTGCATAGCCACATGGAAAAAAAGGTTAAATGTGACCTTTACCTCACAACACTCACAAAAATTAATTTGAGATAGATCATAGACCTCAGTATAAAAGCTAAAACTAGAAAACTTCTAGGAGAAAATATAGTTTGAAAATATCTTTAAAACCTGAGATAAGCAAAGATTTTTTAGAACATAAAAAGCAGTAACCATTAAAGAAAAGACATTGATAAATTGGACTTCATCAAGATTAAGAACTTCTGTTCTTAAGGTGATTTATGCATTTGCTTAGATGATTAAAATACAAGGAAGAAAAACACTCAGAACACATGCTAAATCATTTTAAGTAAGTAAAACAGTTTACATATTTCCATTTTCCTCAATGTACCTTATATATTCTGAAAAAAAAAACACCTAAATTCTGTTGAATTTTATTATATACCTTCTAAAAACAAAACCTCCTATCAAAATGAGGAGAAAGAGCTTTAAACTTAATCATAAAACTCAGTAAACACTTTTTAAGGTTTCTTCACCTACTACTCATGCTATCTTGGAGAGATCACTTTTTTCCTTCAACCAGTGTTTATTGCATAACTAATGTGAAACCTCAGAGTTCATTATTCTGCAAAGGGGACATGTGAAAAGTTATATAATGTCATGAACACTTACTCTCATTTAATTTCCTAGAAAATTGCCCACCTGAAAAATGCAATAGTGCTTTATCTTTCTATGTGATGCAAAATGATTTAGCAAAGTTGAAAACTATTGTACAAATACGAGGTAATCCTATTTAAGATTATATCATATAACAAAGATGTGCTTTTTTTGGCAAGAAAAGTCATGATTTAATTATGTTCATATAATTTTTGCAGCCCTAGATCCAGTTATTTGACCCTGCAACACTTTCTTTCTCTTTTTTTTTTGGCCTCACTGTGCAGCTTGTGGGATCTTAGTTCCCTGACCAGGGATGGAACCTGCACCCTTGGCAATGAAAGTGTGGAGTCTTACCCACTGGACTGCCGGGGAATTCCCAGACCCGGAAACATTTTATAAGTGTGAATTTGCCGGAGCATACATTTTACTTTTGTTAAATTGCCTGTTTCTAAATTCCATATCTTATACAGTTAGAGTTGAGAACCTCTTTTTCTCTCTACCTTCACCTTTAACGAAAAAGCACTTTTTCTCTATAGGATTGATCTCTGTGGCTGTTATAATTGTAACTGTAGTCAGTGACATAGTACAGAACAGCCTGGGATAATAATGTCAACTGCCAAGCCAGATTGGGGTTGCTGGAGGGTAAGATTATTTTCTTTAATACCCACTGAGACAAGTTTAGCATTGCAACCAGGTAGGAAAATCCTTCAGAATGAAAGGAACCTTAAAGGTCATTTAATCCAACCTCTGTCAAGTATATATCTCTTCTGCAATATCTCTAACAAGTAGTTACCAGCCTCAGTTTAAATTCCTTCAAGGATGGGGAACTCATTAAATACCAAGGTAGCCAGTTCCATTTTTGCCAGTTCTAGTTGTTAGAGAGTTCTTTTCAATGTTGAGACTTGATTTACCTTTTCAAAGATCTTTACCTGTTACTATTTCATCATCATCATCACCCACCTTCTTTGATCCTATCATTTGGTGCCCATTTTACCATTTTTAACCTACAAATACAGCTATAGAGTTTTTGCCACATGCCTTGCTTAGGTCATAAATAAATCCATTTGTTTGGGAGGAGTTATTCTTGGTAAATCCATGTAGGTCCCAGTGATAACTGTCTTCTTGTTCAGATATTTGACAGTCTGACAGTTGACTGTAGAATTTTGTCAGGAGGTCAGTGCCTAATCCACATTTTATAAGAGTGAATTTGCCGGAGCATACATTTTACTTTTGTTCAGTGGTTTTGTTTACTTCTGTTAATGGTTTTTAGGCCACACTCCTTTTCCTTTCTGAAAATCAGAGCATTTGCCCATCTTCAGTCTTCTGCCTCTTCTCCTGTCATCCACTAATTATAAAAGGTGATAGGCAGTGATCCTGCTGGGATTTGTTAGTTGCCTAAGCATCAGAGAATGTGACTCATCTGTGTAGGAGATGTGAGTTCATTTGAGTCACCCGGCTGGCTCACTCACCGAGCCTGAGCTTCAACTCCTTTTTTCCGTTGTTTGGTCCACCTTTGCACTTTAAAGATCCATGAAGTCCTGTATCTGCTAACATGGGATCAACATATCACATTTCTTTAAATTAATAAATTAACTTTTCGGTGTGTTGGGTCTTCGTTGCTGCGCACAGCCTTTCTCTAGTTGTGGCGAGCGGGGACTACTCTTCGTTGCATTGCGCAGGCTTCTCATTGCGGTGGCTTCCCTTGTTGCAGAGCACTGGCTCTAAGCACACGGGCTTCCGTAGTTGTGGCGCATGGGCTTAGTTGCTCTGAGGCATGTGGGATCTTCCTGGACCTGGGATCAATCCCGTGTCCCCTGCATTGGCAGGCAGATTCTTCTTTTTTTTTTTTTTTGCGGTATGCGGGCCTCTCACTGTTGTGGCCTCTCTTGTTGCGGAGCACAGGCTCCGGAGGCTCAGGCTCAGCGGCCATGGCTCACGGGCCTAGCTGCTCCACGGCATGTGGGGTCTTCCCGGACCGGGGCATGAACCTGTGTCCCCTGCATCGGCAGGCGGACTCTCGACCACTGCGCCACCAGGGAAGCCCAGCAGGCGGATTCTTAACCACTGCACCACCAGGGAAGTCCCAGCATATCATATTTTGCTTTAGGTCATGTGTCTCATTGGATTATAAGTTCCTGCCATGTGGAAACTATGTTTTGTTTTTTTTGGGTTTTTTTTAACCTCTTTATTGGAGTATAATTGCCTTACAATGGTGTGTTAGTTTCTGCTTTATAACAAAGTGAATCAGTCATACATATACATATATTCCCATATCTCTTCCCTCTTGCATCTCCCTCCCTCCCTCCCACCCTCCCTATCCCACCCCTCTAGGTGGTCACAAAGCACCGAGCTGATCTCCCTGTGCTATGTGGCTCCTTCCCACTAGCTATCTATTTTACATTTGGTAGTGTATATATGTCCATGCCAGTCTCTCACTTTGTCACAGCTTACCCTTCCCCCTCCCCATATCCTCAAGTCCATTCTCTAGTAGGTCTGTGTCTTTATTCCCATCTTACCCCTAGGTTCTTCATGACCTTTTTTTTTTTCCTTAGATTCCATATATATGTGTGTTAGCATATGGTATTTGTTTTTCTCTTTCTGACTTACTTCATTATGTATGACAGACTCTAGGTCCATCCACCTCACTACAAATAACTCAATTTCGTTTCTTTTTATGGCTGAGTAATATTCCATTGTATATATGTGCCACATCTTCTTTATCCATTCATCCGATGATGGACACTTAGGTTGCTTCCATGTCCTAGCTATTGTAAATAGAGCTGCATTGAACATTTTGGTACATGACTCTTTTTGAATTATGGTTTTCTCAGGGTATATGCCCAGTATTGGGATTGCTGGGTGGTATGGTAGTTCTATTTGTAGTTTTTTAAGGAACCTCCATACTGTTTTCCATAGTGGCTGTATCAATTTACATTCCCACCAACAGTGCAAGAGTGTTCCCTTTTCTCCACACCCTCTCCAGCATTTATTGTTTCTAGATTTTTTGATGATGACCATTCTCACTGGTGTGAGATGATATCTCATTGTAGTTTTGATTTGCATTTCTCTAATGATTAATGATGTTGAGCATTCTTTCATGTGTTTGTTGGCAATCTGTATATCTTCTTTGGAGAAATGTCTATTTAGGTCTTCTGCCCATTTTTGGATTGGGCTGTTTGTTTTTTTGTTATTGAGCTGCATGTGCTGCTTATAAATTTTGGAGATTAATCCTTTGTCAGTTGCTTCATTTGCAAATATTTTCTCCCATTCTGAGGGCTGTCTTTTGGTCTTATTTATGGTTTCCTTTGCTGTGCAAAAGCTTTTAAGTTTCATTAGGTCCCATTTGTTTATTTTTGTTTTTATTTCCATTTCTCTAGGAGGTGGGTCAAAAAGGATCTTGCTGTGATTTATGTCATAGAGTGTTCTGCCTATGTTTTCCTCTAAGAGTTTGATAATGTCTGGCCTTACATTTAGATCTTTAATCCATTTTGAGCTTATTTTTGTGTATGGTGTTAGGGAGTGTTCTAATCTCATACTTTTACATGTCCCTGTCCAGTTTTCCCAGCACCACTTATGGAAGAGGCTGTCTTTTCTCCACTGTATATTCTTGCCTCCTTTATCAAAGATAAGGTGACCATATTTGCGTGGGTTTATCTCTGGGCTTTCTATCCTGTTCCATTGATCTATCTTTCTGTTTTTGTGCCAGTACCATACTGTCTTGATTACTGTAGCTTTGTAGTATAGTCTGAAGTCAGGGAGCCTGATTCCTCCAGCTCCACTTTTCTTTCTCAAGATTGCTTTGGCTATTCGGGGTCTTTTGTGTTTCCATACAAATTGTGAAATTTTTTGTTCTAGTTCTGTGAAAAATGCCAGTGGTAGTTTGATAGGGATTGCATTGAATCTATAGATTGCTTTGGGTTAGCAGAGCCATTTTCACAATACTGATTCTTCCAATCCAGGAGCATGGTATATCTCTCCATCTATTTGTATCATCTTTAATTTCTTTCATCAGTGTCTTATAATTTTCTGCATACAGGTCTTTTGTCTCCTTAGGTAGGTTTATTCCTAGATATTTTATTCTTTTTGTTGCAATGGTAAATGGGAGTGTTTTCTTGATTTCACTTTCAGATTTTTCATCATTAGTGTACAGGAATGCCAGAGATTTCTGTGCATTAATTTTGTATCCTGCTACTTTACCAAATTCATTGATTAGCTCTAGTAGTTTTCTGGTAGCATCTTTGGGATTCTCTATGTATAGTATCATGTCATCTGCAAACAGTGACAGCTTTACTTCTTCTTTTCCAATTTGGATTCCTTTTATTTCCTTTTCTTCTCTGATTGCTGTGGCTAAAACTTCCAAAACTAAGTTGAATAAGAGTGGTGAGCGTGGGCAGCCTTGTCTTGTTCCTGATCTTAGTGGAAATGGTTTCAGTTTTTCACCATTGAGGATGATGTTGGCTGTGGGCTTGGCATATATGGCCTTTATTATGTTGAGGAAAGTTCCCTCTATGCCTACTTTCTGCAGGGTTTTTATCATAAATGGGTGTTGAATTTTGTCGAAAGCTTTCTCTGCATCTATTGAGATGATCATATGGTTTTTCTTCTTCATTTTGTTAATATGGTGTATCACATTGATTGATTTGCGTATATTGAAGAATCCTTGCATTCCTGGAATAAACCCCACTTCATCATGGTGTATGATCCTTTTAATGTGCTGTTGGATTCTGTTTGCTAGTATTTTGTTGAGGATTTTTGCATCTGTGTTCATCAGTGATATTGGCCTGTAGTTTTCTTTCTTTGTGACATCCTTGCCTGGTTTTGGTATCAAGGTGATGGTGGCCTCATAGAATGAGTTTGGGAGTGTTCCTCCCTCTGCTACATTTTGGAAGAGTTTGAGAAGGATAGGTGTTAGCTCTTCTCTAAATGTTTGATAGAATTCACCTGTGAAGCCATCTGGTCCTGGGCTTTTGTTTGTTGGAAGATTTTTAATCACAGTTTCAATTTCAGTGCTTGTGATTGGTCTATTCATATTTTCTATTTCTTCCTGATTCAGTCTCGGAAGGTTGTGATTTTCTAAGAATTTGTCCATTTCTTCCAGGTTGTCCATTTTATTGGCATAGAGCTTCTTGTAGTAATCTCTCATGATCTTTTGTATTTCTGCAGTGTCAGTTGTTACTTCTCCTTTTTCATTTCTAATTCTGTTGATTTCTGTCTTCTCCCTTTTTTTCTTGATGAGTCTGGCTAATGGTTTATCAATTTTGTTTATCTTCTCAAAGAACCAGCTTTTAGTTTGGTTGATCTTTGCTATCGTTTCCTTCATTTCTTTTTCATTTATTTCTGATCTGATCTTTATGATTTCTTTCCTTCTGCTAACTTTGGGGGTTTTTTGTTCTTCTTTCTCTAATTGCTTTAGGTGCAGGGTCAGGTTGTTTACTCGAGATGTTTCCTGTTCCTTAAGGTGGAATTGTATTGCCATAAACTTCCCCCTTAGAACTGCTTTTGCTGCGTCTCATAGGTTTTGGGTCGTCGTGTCTCCATTGTCATTTGTTTCTAGGTATTTTTTAATTTCCTCTTTGATTTCTTCAGTGATCACTTCGTTATTGAGTAGTGTATTGTTTAGCCTCCATGTGTTTGTATTTTTTACAGATCTTTTCCTGTAATTGGTGTCTAGTCTTACAGCATTGTGGTCGGAAAAGATACTTGATACAATTTCAATTTTCTTAAATTTACCAAGGCTTGATTTGTGACCCAAGATATGATCTATCCTGGAGAATGTTCCATGAGCACTTGAGAAAAATGTGTATTCTGTTGTTTTTGGATGGAATGTCCTATAAATATCAATTAAGTCCATCTTGTTTAATGTATCATTTAAAGCTTGTGTTTCCTTATTTATTTTCATTTGGATGATCTGTCCATTGGTGAAAGTGGGGTGTTAAAGTCCCCTACTATGATTGTGTTACTGTCGATTTCCCCTTTTATGGGTGTTAGTATTTGCCTTATGTATTGAGGTGCTCCTATGTTGGGTGCATAAATATTTACAATTGTTATATCTTCTTCTTGGATCGATCCCTTTATCGTTATGTAGTGTCTTTGTCTCTTCTAATAGTCTTTATTTTAAAGTCTATTTTGTCTGATATAAGAATTGCTACTCCAGCTTTCTTTTGGTTTCCATTTGCATGGAATATCTTTTTCCATCCCCTTACTTTCAGTCTGTATGTGTCTCTAGGTCTGAAGTGGGTCTCTTGTAGACAGCATATATATGGGTCTTGTTTTTGTATCCATTCAGCCAATCTGTGTCTTTTGGTGGGAGCATTTAGTCTATTTACATTTAAGGTAATTATTGATATGTATGTTCCTATTCCCATTTCCTTAATTGTTTTGGATTCGTTATTGTAGGTCTTTTCCTTCTGTTGTGTTTCTTGCCTAGAGAAGTTCCTTTAGCATTTGTTGTAAAGCTGGTTTGGTGGTGCTGAACTCTCTCAACTTTTGCTTGTCTGTAAAGGTTTTAATTTCTCCATCAAATCTGAATGAGATCCTTGCTGGGTAGAGTAATCTTGGTTGCAGGTTCTTCTCCTTCATCACTTTAATTATGTCCTGCCACTCCCTTCTGGCTTGTAGAGTTTCTGCTGAGAGATCAGCTGTTAACCTGATGGGGATTCCCTTGTGTGTTATTTGTTGTTTTTCCCTTGCTGCTTTTAACATGATTTCTTTGTGTTTAATTTTTGACAGTTTGATTAATATGTGTCTTGGCGTATTTCTCCTTGGATTTATTCTGTATGGGACTCTCTGTGCCTCCCATCAGTAGATTTTTTTTTGTGCCTTCTTTCTTCCTCTGTTGCGTATCTTAAAAATATGATTTGATATCATGATATTGTGGAAATCTACTAGTAGAAGGACAGAGTTCATCTAGTTTGAATCCCTATTTAAAAAGTAATGAAACCGAAGCCCAGAGACTTGCTTAATTTAGATCTTAACTGTGATTTTGGCAAGATCTCAAAGAAAGTGAGTCACGGTATCGACCAGAATCCAAGTTTCTCATGGCCAGATCTGTGCACTTTCTACTAATTCTTTTTAAATTTATCACAGTTACCTGTGAAGCCTCTTCTCATTCTTGGCTGTCTTCCTTCTTTTCTCTCTCAGGGATTATTTACAAAGGTCTCATGAGAATTCATTCCTGGGGAACCATATTGCCTTTTAATGTCTGTAGTCAGGATTATTTCTGAATGGATTCCATCAGCAGCAACAGCTATTCATTCCCACTGAACACTTCTAAATGGCTGACTGGAAGTCAAGAGTCAGCATTCATTCTAGCCCACTGTTTCCTTTTCTTACTGTTGTAAGCTTCAGTATGACAGTAAGAGGCCATTTCCTCTCACATTTCTAAGGACCATGTCAGTAGCCAATTCTTTGTGGATGGAATTGAAGAGTAGCATTCCCCCCTCACCCCTCAACACACACACATATTTAAGAAAGAAAATTCATGGAGACTATTGTTTAGTATAATTGGGTTTCCAGCAGGTAGTCTAAGATGCTACAGTGTCTGTGCCAGTTTTTCTCAATCGTCTGCAGTTAAATATACTGCAGCTCTCTGTGGTGTACCTCAGTTATTGTGACTCTTTTCTCCTTGTCTCCTAATTCAGGTGCTCTCGCAGTTCCACACTCTGGTTCATAGATTTCTATATACGTTTGACATGTGTCTACTCTGTCTCTTCTGTTATTCGCCCTTCGTAATTTATTTGAAAATACATACTCTTCCATTGTATTTCAGTTTTGAATTCCTCGATGGTACACTAACTCTTGGTCTGCAAAGGTATCTCTTTTTGTTAGGCCAATATTTGGTATTTCCCTAGTTTGAGGAGCTACGCTTATCTACTTCGTATTTACTTCCTTATGGTAACACGTCAACTGTTACCCCATACACTTCACTTTGGTATCTAACTATCTAGATCCCTTAGAATTGTAACTAATAAATCTCCCTTCTCCTCCTTTTTTATTTATTTTTATTTTTTTTTTATTTTTTTTTGCGGTATGTGGGCCTCTCACTGTTGTGGCCTCTCCCGTTGCGGAGCACAGGCTCCGGACACGCAGGCTCAGTAGCCATGGCTCACGGGCCCAGCCGCTCCACGGCACGTGGGATCCTCCCAGACCGGGCCTTAACCCGTGTCCCCTGCATCCGCAGGCGGACTCTCAACCACTGCGCCACCAGGGAAGCCCTTCTCCTCCTTTTTTAACCTGAGCATACTGGACAGCCTCCAGGGTCTGCTTCCTTCTGTGTCATATAGTCATCCTCCAGAGCATTTGATAGCTTTTCCCGAGTTTTTTCACTTTCCCTCTCAGAACTGAGTTTAAAGTTTTCCTGTTCCAGAGAGCAAGTCCACTGCCAAATGAATGCTCCAGTCTTCACAAGTTGTAATCAATCCCTTGTTCATTATTCTGATTCATGGGCTGTCATTCAGGGAAACCAGAGCCATCTATGTAATAAACTTCCAAAATCAAGCATCTCATGGAAGAGAAGATGGAATACCACCTCTCTGCCACGGAATTTTACTTCCTAACATGTTTTTCAGAGGTCTCCCTGAGAATCAATCCATTCATTCTTTGAAAAATCAGCAGGAATAGAAGCAATTTTTATGACTGACTCTTAGCTGGCTCTGTCATGTATTGAATGAATGCCCTTAAGAAACATCGTATACCCTTCATGTGGCCATGTGCGTTCTGTATACAGTACATATACCCCTCATAAAGGATTTTCAAATAGCCAACACGTATCACTTCTTCTAGATATAATAACAGAACTCTTCCATCTGTTAAACCCTATGATTCTTCTGTATGTTTCTGTCGAACATATTCTTATTTAGCATGTTTTCTAGAACTTATAGTGGTCAGTGGCAGCTAGGCCAGATTAGGAACACCTTTAACTGGAAGATTAGTCAGTCATTCTAACAGGTGAGTCAGATTGCTTATGATATCTACCCTGAAGTAAGTGAGAAAGCCAAGTCTATAGCTAGCCAGGTGGAGTATTTCATCTAGAATGAATAAGGAATAGATGGTGGTTCAAACAGTCAGGCATTGAAATTGGGGAGGTCCAACGATGGGCAGGTGTTTGGAACACAGAGATCAGGATCCTGAAAATTAATGGGTGTTCAGTAGAGGGGAGTTTTGACTGCAAGCAGTGGGCTTTCAGCTGTGAGACCAACATTCAGAGGCTAGAACCTAACCTCTGGGAGGACAAGTGAGAACAAGCAGGAACAGACGTGAACGTAGTTATTTGAATTGGGACATAAAGAAGAAGTGAAACCAATAACAGGACTGACTGCATGGCAAGCCTTCCAAGCTACTGGCCTAGTACTCTATCTGCAAGATTCAAAGTAGGATTGGTCCCAGCCTGGGGTTGAGCCTGCTAGTCGGAGTGAAATGATTCCAACTTTGATAGTTAAAAGGCAGCAAAGGGGCTTACCTGGTGGTGCAGTGGTTGGGGGTCCGCCTGCTGATGCGGGGGGCACGGGTTCATGCCCCGGTCCGGGAGGATCCCACGTGCCGCGGAGCGGCTGGGCCCGTGAGCCATGGCCGCTGAGCCTGCGCATCCGGAGCCTGTGCTCCACAACGGGAGAGGCCACAACAGTGAGAGGCCCGCGTACCGCAAAAAAAAAAAAAGGCAGCAGAGGCAGAACTGTCCATGATGATCCACACAGGGACAGAAGCTCCACTGGTACAGAGCTTCTTTCACTCCTCTACTTGTAATCTTTTGACATTATTTTACCTCTACCTTCCCTCCCTGAACTTTTTTTCCTTCTGACTTCTCTTCTGTGCTCTTTCTACTACCCCAGCAGAGAAAGATAGAGATGTTTTCTTGGTCTTGTCCCTGTCTCCCCTAGCATCAGGAAGGCCAATGTACATGTAGTACATACGGTCGATGGTGGTGTCTGGCAGGAAAAAAAAATAACAGAGTACAAACTTAGCAAGTTATAACGAAAGTGTGTTTTTAATTTTTTTTGGATCTCTGAATGAGCCAACAAATTTTCTTATCCATTCTTGTAACCCTGGGGCCTGAGCTGTTCCTGGGAGGGAGTACTTTGTTGTGCTTTTTTAAGGACTATTTTTCAACTGACCTGGTTCCACTTTTTTCCCTAGCTACTCTTCTTTTAAGATTTTAGTCAATAGCATTCATAACAAGAATCTTTCTTGCAAGCAGCTTTTCATACCAAAAATGATGGTCTATAACCAAAGGAGAACAGAGACTATGATCAAAGCCTTCTATACGTACATTGCTGTTTCAGCTAGGCCTCATAGGACTTACTGGGTTGTAGAGGCCCAACACATTCTTGGATATTATTTATATTTTCGTGAGTCAGATTCTATAAATTTATGTATACAACATGAGTTTATAGGTTTTTTTTCCATCTATCTCTAGGGTTGCAATAGTTTCCAAATCTTTTGAAGGAAAAACTGATCGCACAGAAGAGTGGTACGGAACTCAGTACAAACAAGAAGCTATACCAGATGAAGTCATTAAGGTAGGGTTAACCCGTCTGTGAATAAGCTGATGTGTGAGGGACACACAAGAATATGAGCTCCCTAGATCAACCAATTCACGGCCCAAACTGTGGAGAGTGATGGCCCAGCACTGTCTGTACCATCCCAAGAGGAGTGAACAGGGAGGTGGAGAGCTGGAGCTTAGGTTTTGCATGAGGAAATGATACTGTATGAGGAAATGATACTGTAGCCACCTTCTCGTCTGTCTGTCAGACCAGCAGGGCTGTAAAGCAGACTCCAAGTCTCATGCGGTCAAAGATCAATGAAGTCCAAAGTACACAGGGTTGCAAAGGCACCAAGACAGGCAGGAAGAGATGGAAATAGAGAACCTGAAAGACAGATGCAAGGGCTGAGAGCTCACGATCTTGCTGTGAACACAGGTGGGGAGCAATTTCTGGGATTCATACCATCTTCACTTTAGGAGGGGCTATATTTTATGCCTCATATTGTATCATTGCTCTTCTTGTCAACATAGGGTCATTATGATTTGTTTCAAAACAGGTATGTATAGATAGTATGTTACCCCATTCATCAGGAGTCAGGATTTTGTTTGTGAGTCTTATCTACTTGTCCAGTACTTTTTCTTTTTTGGTTCTCATTGGCTGTGTAGCTTTGAGACTGTGTCCTTTATTCATGGGGAGACACCAGAAAGCCTTGCTCTGACTAAATTCTAGTTAAACTTGGGTAATGGGTATTTCTTAAATGTACCAGGGTAATGACGATACAGAAAAAAGTAGTTTAAGAAAGAAAAATTATTACTGGGACTTTTCTGACATATTCACAACACATAAGGAGATGACTGAAGCCCTTTAGTATGTGAAAATGTCCATCTTACTAAACTGTGAGGAAAGCTGATCTCCAATGAATTAGTGCTGGGTGTGAACTAACCCTCAAACAAGAGAAAACCCCTGTTCACCAAATTCTGATCATGACAAACCTGCCCCAAATGGGAATTTAAACAAATTGATCTGGAAGCTCAGCAGTGAAATTACTTGCTAAGTGTTTACCAGTCCCTTCGATTCAGCCATACTGGGGACTTAAGTTGCTATATATAAATAATATGGCCAACATCCCCACCATCCCAGTGCCAAAAGACACAAATGCAGGGACCAAAATAGAACCACAAGAGCTGCAAGGCTGTGCCACATCAGCTGGAGACCAAATTACTGAACCCAGAATCATTGGCAGTTGGTTGCTTTTTTTTTTTTTTAATAATGAAAAGTCTTATAAATCAGAGTTCATCAGTCGTAGTCTGATCTGCCTCACTTAGCTTTTGGAAGTAGCCCATGGAACAGATCCAACCTGCAGGTTGTGTCGATCCTGTCCCACAATCCAGATTTGAATCTCAACTTTGTCCTTAACCTTATGCTTGAAATATTGGTCCACTTGAAAATGCATGTGGTCGTCTGGGAGAGAAGTAGACCAGGCCTTTAGAAGTGCTGAAGTCAAAGAAGCCCCCTTTAACCTAGTTTTCAAGCCATACATGCAAGTAATATAGTGTAGCTGAAAGTTTAACTCTTTTAAATGACCTGTTGTCTAGCAGTTGTGGGTATTTATCTCTGTGCAGATTATCCTCCATTCTTTAAAGAGCTGGAGCAAACATGATCTTCATATGGACCAGTTAGCCTCAGTTCCACAGTCTCAGATTGTTCCTTCACCTCAGCTGGTCATTTTAGACATGTGTAAAGAGGAAAGATAGATAAGTGTAAAACCTTGATTAGTTCCAGAGACTCCCATTCAAGTTTCATGAAAAGTCATTGATAGATCTTGGGAGTAGCCTTTTTATATATGATGGAAGAGAATGCTGTGTGACATTTATTCTCTTGTTATTTGCCTAGATATTAAGCAATGTGACTGTTTTAAACTCTTAAATCAGATCCTAATTGCTTTTGTGTGTGTGTGTGTGTGTGTGTTTTCACTATTCATCCAGAAATGGCAAAATGCTGATCTGAATGGGAAATTTAAACTTCCAACGAAGAATGAATTTATTCCTACAGATTTTGAGATTTTATCATTAGAAAAAGAAGCAACACCATACCCTTCTCTTATTAAGGTAATATGTTAGAATCATTGATATTAAATTTAGGGGACAGACCTATTACATAGAAGGGACTAGAGAGATGTTTTCTTGCATTTGGTACTATGTTGATGTGTGGGGCTCACACCCTATAGATAACAGAAAAGTTGCAGAGAGAATAACTACAAGAAATATTAAAAGGCTAGACATTTTAAAATAAACAAAACTACTATACAGCATAGAATCTAGGGAATTGTTTTCTTTGCAGACAATAAAATAGTAAGTCTGGAATGTAACTACAAGTCTATTGAAAGCGGGCTTTTTTCCATGTTCACTGAAGACCCAATAAGGAAGTAGATTTATGCTGCATCATGAAAGTTAGAGATAAGAATGAATCTCTAAAGCCTGGAAGAGAGCATATCCAGGGGAAGCTGTTGGATTTCCTGTGCTTAAAAACAATTCTTTCTCATTTTGACAGAGCACTATATGAAGTTAATGGAGTTATAAACCAGTGGGAAGAACGATTGAGAAGGGTGTTTTCTTTTTCAGAATGTTCTTTTCATGTCATTATTTTACACCATGGGTAGATTGTGTAGAAAAATGGATCAAATTCTTACAGCACATCCTCTTTTCTAAACTTTAAAACTAACTCTTTCTAAACTTACCACCACAGACAAACATCTTTCTTTCCCTTTTCTTCAAATGACCTAACATTCAGATTAACTCAATGAGATGAGAATTAGTGTTTAGGACTATGAAATTTAATTTATCTCAAGCAACTAGATTATCAATGAGACAATCATTTTTCTTTAAAAATGACATTTTAATGAGTTATAGGTTAGGTTATTCAAAGAGAAAGCTTATTTACTTCTCCTATTTTTATTTTTTGTTTGTTTTAAATAGGCCATTTTAGCATAAACTAAGGAGAACATTAAACCATTTATATCTCTTGTCAGAGTTTCAAGGTAGTTTCAAGTGAACTTTAAGACTTTTTTTTTTTTAATTTATTTGGCTGCGTCAGGTCTTAGTTTTAGTACGCGGGATCTTCTTTGCAGCATGCGGAATCTTTTGTTGCGGTGTGTGGGCTCTTTGTTGCAGCGCGTGGGCTTCTCTCTAGTTGTGGCATGCGGTCTCCAGAGTGCATGGACTCTGTAGTTGCGGCACACGGGCTCTCTAGTTGTGACATGCAGGCTCAGTAGTTGTGGTACACAGGCTTAGTTGCCCCGCAGCACGTGGGGCCTTAGTTCCCCAACCAGGGATCGAACCCGCATACCCTGCATTGGAAGGCGAACTCTTAACCACTGGACCACCAGGGAAGTCCCTAAGACTTTTTAAAATATAGTATGAATGAGTGAGTGGAGAGGCAAAGGAGTGGCTTATTTGTTCATCCTTGGCTGTGTTAGTTATCCGTTGCGGTGTAACAGATTACTCTAAAATTCAGCAGTTTAAAACCACAAACACTTATTTTATCTCATGCAGTTTCCAAGGGACAGGAATGTGGAAGTAGCTTAGTTGGGTAGTTCTGGCTCAGGGTCTCTCAGGTTATGGTCAAGCTCTGGGCTGGGACTTTGGTCATCTGAAGGCTCAACTAGGGCTGGAGGATTCTATTCCAAGTTCATTTGTGTGGCTTTGGGCAGACCTTAGTTCTTCGGTACATGGGCCTCTCCATAGAGTTGCGTGAACATGGCAGCTGGCTTACCCCAAAGTGAGTGATCCAAGAGGGAAAATGAGTGATCAAGGTGGAAGCCACAGTGTCTTCTATAATCTAATCTCAGAAGTGTCGTATCATCACGTCTGCCATAATCTGTTGGTCAGACAGAGACCAACCCTGGTCCAATGCAGGAGAGAGGACCACTCAAGGGTGTGAATTCCAGCAGGCAGGGATCCATGTGGCCCACTTTGGTGGCTGGCTGCCACACACCCACCCCCCAAGGACTCCTGCATCTGTATCCCTGCATCCTGAAAGACAGGGACAGGACAGTTGGTATTGGCTTCACCTGTCTGTCTCTTCCTCCACTGTGTCCCCATCTCTTTGACCCAGGGTGCTGATAAGAGGGTGATTTCTCTCTACTACTGGAATCACCAGTCATCTCTCCAGCTTCCCACCAGCTGACCCTCTGAGTATGCTTCAAGGCCATGGGACAGCAGTCTCTCCAGAACAAAGCTCAGCTATTGCCTCTGTCCTCCTCCTCTTGAAGAGTGATTTGATTGAAGACTTTTGCCGAATGTGCCTGTATTTCCCTAAACATACTGTTTCTCCATCACAGGATACAGCTATGAGCAAACTCTGGTTCAAACAAGATGATAAGTTTTTCTTGCCCAAGGCCTGTCTCAACTTTGAATTTTTCAGGTACGTAAAATGAATCTAGCTACAAAGCTTCCTATGAAAATCAACAATTACATTTCTGAAAGTTTTCTTTGCTTCCTTAAGGACCTATGTCTGGAAATAAAAGGAATTCGAGTTTTTTAGCCTAGACAAAGGAAGGCTGCTTCTTCCTGTTAAGGGAAGGCTGTAGACTCACCAGAAGTTTCACTGAAGAAAGATTAAATAATTTGGGGTGGTTTTTTTGTTGTGGTTTTGGTTTTGTATTCCTGGAACTTGCCCAGAAGAAGAGGTAGTAGTTACTAAATGATCTTGAATCCCTTCCGGCCCTTTAATTTTCTGGAGCCCTCAGATACTGCTTTCTGTATTCCTGGCTTGCTGGAAGATGTTTAATCAAATTTATGAATAATGCTACTGTTGCAGTGATTTCTCAGTATAAATCTTTAGTTTATCTCATTTTATTTGTGTGATAACGTTGTCACTCAATTCAAATTTTACTTCGTGAGTTTGCACTCTATAATTTTATATTTCTAAAATTCAGTGGTCTGTGTTTATAAAATAAACCTATCATTTTTTAATAATGTTCAATATAATGATCAACTTTTTCATTAATTTTTATTTGATTTGCTTGGCATGAAATTAAAGCTGGATGTGTTTAAATGTTTTAGGAAAGAGAAAAAGAATATCTTGAGTAGGAAGTTAATAGTTCACGAACAAGTATGTTGAGATTGTAGGGATGTAAGCATTGTTTATTTATAGCATGAGATTCATAGATTATCTAGAGCTGCGCTGAGATTGTTGGTGTTGTTTTTTGTTTGTTTGTTTACATCAAACATGGGCTTTCTGATTATGGCTTAATGTTGGTAGAGAGCATTACAAAGCTGGTTTTATTTTTTGATAGTTCAGAGTGATATTTTTAACACTCTAAGCAGCTTGTCACACTTCCCCATTTGGCTTCTATAATTTGGCTTCAGAATACCTTTTGAGAGGCCATTTGATATGTTTGCATTCTCTACACTGCCTAGTATAGTTCTCAGAATTTAAAATGTCTGCTTCCCACCAATCCCTCTCCGTGTTCTGGTCTCTCTAGAGGTAAACACTATTAGGTTTCTTGTACGTTCTTAAATAAATTTTCTGTTTGTGTATATCCTTTTAATCTTTTCAGAAATAGGATAATATTATGTATATGTACAGTTTTTAAAACTCTGTGATCCATATCTAAGCATATAACATCTGGTTACAAAATAATATGTTTTAAGTTAACAAGTGAACCAGGATTTAAGAATTCCACTTGAATCGTGTTCTCTTTTAAAGGTTAGTTTAGGACCCTCTCCAATTCACCAGCATAGCTGCTGTGGATGCAGCATTTTAGGACACTTCTTGGAATTGCGTTCTGAGCTTGATCCATATGACTTTGAACTCCCAGATTTGTTTTTTTCTAGCTTTTCACTTCCACCTAAGGGTGCCTGTGGGGATGAACCCTTTCAAGGACTCTCTTTTGTTTTGATGCTTTTGTGAGTTGTGCTAGTAAGTTTCTGAACTGCTTCCTTCTATTTGACTAAAGAAGGAAGTCTGTCATCATGTATAATACTTAAAAAATTAAATGACAGAGTGTTATTTAGATTTGCCAGGTGGAGAATGTATAGCTTTAGAATTTTCTCTTTGATTTTAATTCTCTGTGGCTAAGCATTTTACCCCTATTTTTACTTAATTATCAGTTTTTGATAAAATTTCTGGCTCTGATGTCAGTGCATTGGTTATATTTCCTGTGCTATAGATAGAGTGAAACTTTTTTTTTTTTTTTGCGTTACGCGGGCTCTCACTGTTGTGGCCTCTCCCGTTGCGGAGCACAGGCTCCGGACGCGCAGGCTCAGCGGCCATGGCTCACGGGCCCAGCCGCTCCACGGCACGCGGGATCTTCCCGGACCGGGGCACGAACCCGTGTCCCCTGCATCGGCAGGAGGACTCTCAACCACTGCGCCACCAGGGAAGCCCAGAGTAAAACTTCTAACTTGCTGCCAAACAAACCAAGCCACGAGGCTACCTCAGGTCCTCTGTACTGGCTATTTCCTCAGCCTGGAAAGTTCTCCACCCATATATCCCCAGGGCTTGCTCCTTTGCTTCCTTCAGGTCTGGACCCAGATGTCACCTTTCAGAGTGGCCTTGATTAATAATTAATAATAATTTTAATAATAAAAATTAATTTATTAATAATAATTTTATGTAAATTAGCAATCTCCCTGTCCCACTACCCATCACTCCTGTTCCTCTGACCCTGCATAATTTTTCTCCATAACACTATCACCACCTGATGTATCATATTTAAATTTATTATTTGTCTCTTCCAACTAGGCTCTAAACTCTGTGAAGTCAGGGACTCTGCCTGATTTGTTCCTTCCTTATTCCCAGTACCTAGAGAAGTGCCTAGCACTGTAGTGAGAATGTAGTACATATTTGTTGAATGAAGGAATCTTTTACTTGCTTCTCATAAAGGTAAGCAGTGTCACATAGTCAAATGAATAGGTCATTTGACTTAAATCTGAATCGTTAACTCTGCTGCTACTAGCCCAGGTGACATGAGGAAAATGATGCCTCTTATTTGGGAAATGAAGATTTAAGTTAGGTCATCTCTGTGGTCCTATTTAGCTCTTGCACTCTGTAGTTATTTCCTCTCTTTTGTTGCTCTTTCTCACTTAAAAATTTTCCTGTTTTAATATTTTTTCCTAGTTCTGGCTGTAGTTGTATGATGGATGTTATCAATTACTTTACTGACAGTGTTCCAGTCTCTTGGTTTGGGAGGAAACTCAAGAGATAAGCTAACATTTTCACAGGTCTTAATTTTTCTCTTTCAAGTCTCAGTTTTTCCCTTTTAAGTTTATATAATCATAGCACACAAACTTCTCAATCTCATCCTCCTGTCCACCAAGGGTATGGCTTGCTTAGAGGGAGAAAGAGGACATGCACATGCTGTTATCAGCTCTGTCAGCCATGCCTTCTCCTATTAGCCTAAACGTAGGCATGCGTTTTGGCCTGTTCCTCCTCCTCACCTACCCAGTGTTTCTCACTTGTCAGTTCTACCACGCCATCTGGGGTAAGCAATTCCTTCTCCCTCTTCACCACTACCAGCACACATGGCATATTTCAAGCTTCTTTGTTAAACATCGTGTTTTTTTCCTCATGAGAAGAGTCAGATTCAGGAATTCAAAGTGTATCTTCAGGAAGTTATTTTAACCCCTGTTCAGTTCCTTGATCCATCTCGAAAGGCCATATCACATTGGGAAGTAATAAATCAGCTATTTTACTGTCAACATTTTCTTCCAGCCCATTTGCTTATGTGGACCCCTTGCACTGTAACATGGCCTATTTGTACCTTGAGCTCCTCAAAGACTCACTCAACGAGTATGCATATGCAGCAGAGCTAGCAGGCTTGAGCTATGACCTCCAAAATACCATCTATGGGATGTATGTAAGTACCCACGTCTTAGAGCCTTCCACTCATCAACCTTTTTTATATTGATTTGCTGGAAGCATTTTTGATTGAGGGTGTGAGTTTAATTTCTTTTTTTTGTGACTAATCATATTTTCGCATCATTTAATTTTTAGGTTAGCTCTTACTCTTAAGTATTCAGCAATATACCATTCATATTATGCAAATTTTCCTTAATTTCTTTTTTTTAAAACATCTGTCATCAGACTGTCATATTTTTCTCCTCAAAACAAAATTGGACCCTGATTTAGGTTTAGATCTCTCCCATTCTGTATCTGAAGTCTTGGTCTTTGACAACAGAGAATGAAGTCTTCCTGCCATTGTAAAACAGAAGGTTGGCCTATACTATTTCCCTAGAAATCCAGATCATGAGGCTGCATATTCATACTCTTCAGTCATGTTTCTTCATTACCATGCCACTGCTTGAGGTATCAAAGCATTTCTTTTGTTTTTCTTTTTGTTAGTCGCTACATTTATGCTGATCCTCTCCATTGCAACATGACATACCTGTTTATCAGGTTATTGAAGGATGATTTAAAAGAGTATACATATGCAGCACGCCTCTCAGGTTTGAGCTATGGCATTGCATCAGGAATGAATGCAATACTTGTAAGTAACATGAAAACAAAAGAAAAGGCATCACACCGTTTAAGCATTATGTTGAGCTTGGGAAAACTATTAACTTCTGCACTTTAAAACAAGAAGATTGATGGTTTTTTCCTTGCACCTTTTTAATGATTGAAGAACTCAAGTTAGTATTAGTTCCACTAACAAATGATTTAGTAGAGTTTAGTGCATCTTGTGAACATGTATTTGTGCTACATTTATTTGCATGTTCCTCTGCTTGAAATGTTTAACATATTAATCCTGAAAGCATGTTGTTCTTTCCATGTATTTGAATATATTAACATCTGTAAGTGAAAGATACCCATAGTTACTATTGTGCTGAATTTTACTTATATTATAAGCTTCTTTATTTCTGCTGACAGTAGTAGAAAGTTCCTGTGTTCAAATACGTCTGACATTTTCATTTATTTTGTCGCATGTATCATTAACTACTTTAAAGTGTGTTTTAAGATAAACATTATTAAATGCATCCCAAGAAATAACTAGATCCTTTCTCTTGAAACCGTTTCTGTTATGTTTCCAAACTTATATCTCATTTCCAAATTAACATGGCACACATTCATCTTCACTTTTCTTAAAAATATATTGTATGTTTTCATAACAACTAAAATGAGAGCATGCACTGTGTACTCTTTCTAATTCTATACAAAAGGTTTTAGGGTTTTAAAATTTTATTTATTTTGCAGTGACTTTTTTTTTCATACAAGTAACTTTTCTGGTAGTTTTTGTTTAATGTATAAGAATGTATATAACCTAACCATTCTCAGAGTCCAGGGAAATTTGAAGCTCAGAGATCAAAATAAAATCCAAATAGAAAAGTAATAATCTATGGTTTATTTTTTTGCTGTTGAGTTTTAGTAGCATATCACCATTAAAATAAATAATTTTTATTTTTAATTTGTGACCAAATGGGCTTTCTGCTAGTTGTCAGTCTAGTTCCCACGGTACGTGATGTGCTTTCCATGGGCAGTGACCTTCACTCCTGCTGAGATGCTTGCCTATCAATTTTCATAAGGTAGAGGCGTCCAGAGATATTCTAGTTGCAGTGTATCCTCTACCTCTGTGGGTGCCACCATGTGGCAATATAATAGTAGGAAATGTGATAGTAGGCTTCCCCTGCTTTTCAAAATGTTATGCTTTCAGAAACTATTAAAGTAAACTGTCCTAAGGCAAAATCCAGACAGTACATACAGTGTATCCTTACTTCACATCTGTTTCGCCACTGGCTTTTGGTACATCAGCAGAACTCATCAAACAAGCAAGTAGTGAGACCTATGGACCATTATTGGGCAACATTGGACAAGAAAAGTGGCAATATGCCATATAATACAAAATTGGGGCTTCCTGATTTCTTAAAAGATGATTTTTTAAAATATTTAAATATAAACAATTTGGGGACATATCCAGTCATTTGCTAGGTAACCCTCCCCTATGATTTTTACCTTCTTAACACAACTATAAAAATCTTAAGCCTGCCATTCTTTAGAAATTCTTTTTGAAGGTTAAATTTAAAACACATTCTATAATTAATTTTGATTTAATGAGAACTTGAATTTTGATGATATATAGTGTGTACTGCCATAGTTTGGCACCAGGTAAGTTTCCTGCTATTGTTTTTGTTTAGGAACACCATATGCTTTTGGATATTAGTAAATAAAGATGGTCAGTGTTATCTTCCTAAGTGTTGAACTATATTTATGAGAAATGAAATTCATTTAATTTCTTGTTTTATTTTTATTTTGATACACCTGGTTTGGGGATTTTCTGCATGTTTTAAAGTCAAGTTGAAGTTGTTTCATGTTAATTTTAGACTTTTAATATCCTGAACTCTTTCCGTAGCTCTCAGTGAAAGGTTATAATGACAAGCAGCCAATTTTGCTAAAGAAGATCATTGAGAAAATGGCTACCTTTGAGATTGATGAAAAAAGATTTGAAATTATCAAAGAGGCAGTAAGTTTTCTCAACTTATTTTTATAATTTTTTTATTCATATGGTGATATTGCCACATTATGAACATTTTTGAAAAAGGCGAGGAGGAAAAGAAGCATTCATAACCCTGTGGCAGTCATTTTATCCTATCTTTGCTGAATGCTATACTCTATCCAGAAGGAAAGCCTGGGAGACTCTGGTGGACACCTGGCCCCCTTCTCTGTAGGTCCTAAGAGCTAGGATAGCACTGACTTTCAGAGAGGAGCCTGAGGTAGACCTAGTGGCTTTCAGGGACTCCTTGAAGGTTTCATCCAACCTCCATTTAAGAAGGACACTCCAGGGCTTCCCTGGTGGCTCAGTGGTTAAGCATCCACCTGCCAGTGCAGGGGACACAGGTTCGAGCCCTTTTGGGATGACCTTATGGTGAAGAATTAAAGGATGCCAAGAGATGGAGGCCTTGAAAACTGGGGATACCTTTCTGAGAGATGAAAGAGATCCCGTAGTGAAGGTACTTAGCGTACATGTCAGATGCTGGGGGTAAAGCAGCAGCCTGGACAAAGAAAAAGTATGCTCAAGACTTCTCTGGTGGTCCAGTGGTTAAGACTCCAAGCTTCCACTGCAGAGGGCACAGGTTCGATCCCTGGTCAGGGAAGTAAGATCCTTCATGCCTTGCAGTATGGCAAAAAAAAAAAAAAAACCTTTTGAAAATACAACATGCAATCGTATTTTTTAAATTTATTTATTTTATTTATTTTTGGCTGCATTGGGTCTTCGTTGTTGCACGCAGGCTTTTCTCTAGTTGCGGTGAACGGGGGCTATTCTTCATTGAGGTGTGCGGGCTTCTCATTGTGGTGGCTTCTCGTTGCAGAGCATGGGCTCTAGGCACGTGGGCTTCAGTAGTTGTGGCACACGGGCTCAGTAGTTGTGGCTCACGGGCTCTAGAGCACAGTCTCAGTAGTTGTGGCACACGAGCGTAGTTGCTCCGCAGCATGTGGGATCTTCCCGGACCAGGGCTTGAACCCGTGTCCCCTACGTTGGCAGGTGGATTCTTAACCACTGCGCCACCAGGGAAGTCCGCAATCATTTTTAAGACTCAGTGTACACACCTCACTCCTGATACTATTTCTGGTGTTATAAGGAACATATATTTTAATTGAATTTAATTGAAGTTCTGTTCTCAGAATTTTACATTTTACATTTCTTAACTTTACATTTCTTAACTATGGGGCCAAAAAACAAAAAAATTGTTTTAAAAAAAAGTAAGACTTCAAAAAAAAAGAAAGAAAAAGCATGCTCTTTAGTTTAAGTATCAGAAGGGAGAGAGGAGTAAGTCCCAGTCTGAATTACATAACTTCAAAAAGGAGGATGAAGCAGATACCCCTGCAGCCCATTTAACACATCATTTATGCAAAATGAAGTTTGATTATAGCTGACCTTTTGAAATGATTTTAAAAAGATCGATAAAATTAACAAACCCACGTCTCCCTTCACTAGTATATGAGATCTCTTAACAATTTCCGAGCTGAACAGCCTCACCAGCACGCCATGTACTACCTCCGCTTGCTGATGACTGAAGTGGCCTGGACTAAAGATGAATTGAAAGACGCCCTGGATGGTGAGACTCTTTCTACTTATAGCCTAATGCTTTCTTCATTCTTTTCTAAAATCATTTTGGTTTATCCTATTACCTAGTGTTTATGCTTTCTAATAACTTATAGTTCCATTAAAGCCAGCTGTGCATACTGTTTTTGGGGGTTTTTTGTTTTTTGGTTTTTTTTCTTTTACAAAAGCAGTGGTGGCCTTTGAAGTGGCTTTTGTATTCAGGCAGTTTAACCACATTTGCTGTTTTCAACCTGGACCCACAACAGTCAGTTATTACTGTACATAGATTTCTGCAGATGACAGTGTTTTGACCCAAGCACTTACCTTTTTAATACTGAAGTTTTCAGAAAAGGAAAAAAGGGCTGAGCTTGAAAGTCTTATCACACAGAAAGAATGCTTAGCATTTTTGTTGTTGTTGTTGTTTTTGTTTTGTTTTTTTGCGGTACGCGGGCCTCTCACTGTTGTGGCCTCTCCCGTTGCAGAGCACAGGCTCCGGACACACAGGCTCAGCAGCCATGGCTCACGGGCCTAGCTGCTCTGCGGCATGTGGGATCTTCCCGGACCGGGGCACGAACCCGTGTCCCCTACATCGGCAGGTGGACTCTCAACCACTGCACCACCAGGGAAGCCCGCTTAGGCATTTTTAGATCTATTCAGTTTGGTTAAAAATGGAAAATATGTAAAGCCTAAAGAGTCATCTTTTGTTGCTTTTTTCCTAAAATTTTAAATCTAGTTTTCAGAGGTTTTGCTTTAACGTCCTAAATTCCTCAAGGGCAGTGAATTATGCCTTCCTTTTATCCTCTTTATTTAGTATCTAGTATATTATGCCCTCAGTGTGTGTCTAATGAATGTCTATTCAGTGGAATGAAATTACTTGCAGGGTTGTTTCATTGGAAAGAATATAGACCAATACTACCCTTTATTATTGTTTTATCTTTCCACTTCTAAGCATTACTTTACCTATTAATCTTTCTTCCTACATGCTCAGCAATAAGAGAAAAGAAGTGTTGGGCTTCCCTGCTGGTGCAGTGGTTGAGACCGCAAAAAAAAAAAAAAAAAAAGTGTTGAATTTTTAATGATCTTTTATGACAAGTCCTTTCTTATTATGTATCACTACGCCTTTGATGACTTTAGTGACAAATCAAGAGCAAAGTATTGAAAGTCATTATTTTATTGGTTGCGTAGGCATATAGAGTATAAAATTCATTAACTAGAACAGATACGTTTTTAATCTGGACAGTTAACACACCTTTCTTTGCAAAATGATTATGAGTCACATCCAGTTGTAACAAGCAGGAATTTTACCTTTTTAAAAAAATACCACATAATTGATTTTAAATACATTTTCAAGAGACCGAACCTGCATTCAGCATGATCCAAAAGCAGAGATTTGGGGATTCCCACCCGCTTTGTTAGATTCTGGGTCAGATGGTATATGAATTATAAGCAGAATTAGTTCTAAAGTTTCACATAGGCATGTGATGCCTTCCTAAAATGTGTTTTATAAAGAGAAAGTCAGCACTTTTTCCGTTGAAATTTTCTGCTCTAATAATCATTCTGTTTTGATATATATATTCATCAATAATCCGGTAATGCCAACATGGCTTAATCTGGAGACAACTCAGTATGAGAGGCTGGCTCCCCCTGACTCTACGTCTGTCAGCTATCCAGGTGCCAGGGTAGCAAGAACCTCAGAATTCAGTGTGGTCCAACAGCATGTACTGCCTGCCTGCTCTGCACCAGGCGCCAGGCTGCCGGTGCTTGAGATTAAAAAATGATCAATTAGGTGGGGTTTCTTGGATCAAGGAGCTCCAGTCTAGTGGCAAAGCATAAATGTAAAACAGATTGTTTTTTGTAGAGGCAAAGAGACTGAGTATTGTTGTAGAAGTTTGCAGAGAGAGCTGAGGGGTCTAGTGAAGGAGACTTCTAGGGCAGTGCAGTGGAGTGGGATGGGTATGCATTTTGGAATTAGACTAAGATTCAAATGCAGCTCTGCCACTTACTAACTTGATGACTTTGGACAAGAAACTTAAATTTTCTTAACTTCAGTTTTCTCACCTTTAAAATGGGGATAATAGCACATAATTTATAGTTTATAAGATAACATCTGTAAAATGCCTGCTGCATAGTAAGCACTTGTTAATTCCCTTCCTATGTCTCTCTTTAAATTTTATTCACTAATTTTAGCATCCATTGCAGCATTTATTAGTATGGTGTCCTAATGGAGAAGGGACAACTCTTCTTTACTGAAGAATTAAATCAGTACATGTAAAAGTAATGAGAAGAACAGAAAATTCACTATTAGGATTCCATAATAATAATTGATACAGGCAGTATCCACCATTGGATGCTAAATTAGTGGGTAAAAGTTAAGTAAGGACAAAATATTTGTGTAGTCTCAAAGTATTTCCTCCAAAGTAAATATTTAGAAATTATAATGGGAAAAGAAGGCATTGGTGGGGTGGCTTTTCCTAATTGCTTGTAGAGCATACATGAGTTCCTTAATTATAACCAAAAGATTAAAACAGTCCCCTGGCAGACAGCACTATAACCACGTGGTCAGTGTTTACATCACCAGTATTACAGCGTAACAGCATCATGTGCCCCCGATGTTATGCCCTGAGAAAGACATATTACCTCTGGGGTATTCTTTCTAAGAATACAGAAGCTCAATTTAAGCATGAGAAAACACTAGACAAGCCCCAATAAAGGGCATTCTATAAAATAACTGAGCAGTACTGCTTAAAAATCTTAAGGTCATGAAAGGCAAGGAAAGACCAAGGAACTGTCAGATTGGAGGAAACTAAGGACACATGACAAGTAAATGCAAGGTGGGGTTGTGGGTTAGATCCTGGAACAGAAAAGGGATATTAGTGGAAAACCTGAAATCCAAATAAAGTCTGTATTTTAGTTAATAGTATTGTCCCAGTGTTAACTTCTTAGTTTTGATCATCATCCTATGATTGTTAAAGATGTTAACGTAAGAGAAAACTGGGTGAAGGGTATATAGGAACTCCCTGTAATATTTTTGCAACTCTTCTGTAAGTCTCAAATTATCTCAGAGTTTTTTTTAAAAAAGACCTTATAGGTAGAGCTTACTATTTCTTACACTTGTTTACAGATGTTACCCTTCCTCGCCTTAAGGCCTTCATACCTCAGCTCCTGTCACGGCTGCACATTGAAGCCCTTCTCCATGGAAACATAACAAAGCAGGTGGGGGATTGAGGTTTTAGCAATAATCTTTTATGCATCATTGCAAGAGAAAATTTTACCCTAGTTGGTCTAAGATTACTGACTAACCACCACAGTGTGGCTGTATAAGCACATTAGTGTTGACTCAGGCTTCCCTGCCCTATGCAGGAAGGTAGGGGAGGGTATTGGGGGAGCAGAATGATATTGGTTAACTGTGGACCTACTTTCACAGCTGTCTCCTCTGTTTTTGACTGCCTCGTGCAATCATTGAAGGAAATGGGAATAATTATCCCTACTCTGTAAGACAGCAGGACTGCGTAGTGGATAAGAGCACATGGTGTAGAATCAGCCTGATTCAAATCTTGACTCTTCCGCTTACAAGTTATGTAATCTTCTGAAAACGTCTTAATCTCTCTATGCTCAGTTTCCTTATCGGTAAAATTACTTATAAGGATTAAATTAAATAGTATATTCCAAGTGTTTAGCATGTGGAAAGCATTCCAGATTCCCTTGGTAGTCTGTCTTAAAAACCCACACTCTCTACCACTCTGTTATATTGCCTCCAAAACAATATGCCAAGGTCAGGTGCTAATAAGTGACTGAGACAGTATTCTTCCCCAGGTCAGTTTTATTCAGAATAAAGCCTCATGCTTACCTCCTTTGCTTTACTCTAACCCCAGGTGTCTGTGGTGTGGGTAATTGACTTGGGACCACCTTTCCATCAGCAGTACCTCTCCAGCTTTGGCAGTGCCTTTTCCCCAGAATCGAGATCAGTGCTGATGATTGTCTGGGTCTCTGTTTCTCTTCACTACTACCATACTGACTCTATTGCAAATTGATGAGTTCAGTTTTTATGCATTTGAACAGGATCAAATGTATTTAAGATTTAAAAATCCACTTTTATGGTAAACTAGGTTAGTTTGTTTCACAAGCATGTTGTTTCATATTGCATGGGCTGCTATCTAATCAAGTTACATTTGTGATTTGTAATGTGCTATGACCTGTCTTCTTCCACAGGCTGCGTTAGGAATTATGCAGATGGTTGAAGACACCCTTATTGAGCATGCTCATACAAAACCTCTCCTTCCAAGTCAGCTGGTTCGGTATAGAGAAGTTCAGCTCCCTGACAGTAAGTGGAAATGTTATATCTTCGGTAGTGGACTACTTTGACATAATATTGTGTGTGATTACAGATGAGTTGAAGTCACTTGGATGATAATATATAGTTTTATGGTAAAGATCTACTGGGATCCTCTACTATTTATAGCTAAAGGTAGATAATTCTGCAGGAAAATTATCTGTAGGAGTGCCAAAGAGGTAAAATTGGAGGTAGGCAATTATTTTGAAGCGAATGATGCTGGAATTGACTGGTAATTGAGTATAGAGGAGTTAGGAAAAAATCACAAAACTAAAGAAATGTTGACTGTGAAGCATGAAATAAAATTTATTTATAAAAATGTAAATTAGAATTAGGAGTGCATAGGAATCTTTGGCAGAAGACTCACAGGTGCAGATAACACCATGTATTCACTGCATGCATATTTGATAAGGAATTAATATAAAGAATTGATAATAATATATTGGAGTTTGCAATGTTGGGTTACTTTTACGTTAACAGTGGTTTCCTTTGATATAGAACTCATTAAGCATTATTTTCAATATTGTTCAGAATTTTATGGTGGGAAGTATGTTGGACCAGGGATGAGAAGCATTGATTTTTTTCTTTAAACTTTTTCTAAAAGTAATCACTTCCTCTTCTGACCCCCCAGCACAGGTTTTCTGAACCTTTCCTTGTTTAACCTACTCAGCACTTCTTCTCTTGTATTGGGATTGAAGTGCATCTCCATCTCCCCTGTTAGGCTATACATTTCTTAAGGCTGGAGTCTGTGTCTGGCTCACTTGAGTAACTACTAAAGCATTACCTCAGGATCTCTTTGTTGAATGCTCAAAGACACTTTGAGCACAGCACTGCTATTCTGCATGGCCAGTCATTACAGACCTGGTAATGGTTACTTTCAAACTTCACTTAGTTTGTTCCTCAGTCACCACAGCATGGCAGAGAGGGAGAGTCAGGAACTGCCATTCAAGGGAATTCCCTGGTGGTCCAGTGGTTAGAACTCTGCACTTTCACTGCCTAGGGCCCTGGTTCGATTCCTGGTTGGGAAACTAATATCCCACAAGCCACTCGGTACAGCTGAAAGAACAAATGATTGAATGAATGAATAAACTGCCATTCAAAAACCATAGCACATGGTCATCAGGCAATGACTAAACACTGTGTATTTGCTTAGTCACATTTACTACTCATGAAATAGTTATCAGATCATAAAGCATGGCCATCTGTTTATAACTTTGACGAATACTTGATCAGCATATCTGAGTTTTTGTCTTAGCTCTCCACCATCCAACTTTGTGTCCTTGGACAAGTCACCCCGCTTCTCAGGGTCTTAGTTTCCTCATCTCTAAAGTAAGGTGTTAGGCTAAGTCATCTCTAAGCATTGTGCACATTTGTGTAAATTTGTGAATTGACCTTCAGTGTGGGTGTTGGTAAACAATATTAGGAATAGAATGCTAAATAGATAATGGCACAACTAGTAATTTAAAAATTGTTTTGTATGGTTATTAAAACATAGGTAGTATTTCTGTTGAAGTTCTTATAGATACTAGCTAGTTCTAATCTAGTATGTACACTACATTGTAGATTTCATTAACTATGGATCTCATTTAGCATTAATACTTAGTCATAAAATGGGTTTTTTATAAGTGTTTTGCCCTTTAAAGTCAGTGAGTATTTATAGGGGGCCCACCAAGTACAGATCACTGTATTAGGATTCCCTGGGGTAAGTTGAGTTTCACATTCTTAATGAATTAATTGTAATAGTTTGGAACTGCCAAAAGACACCAACCAAACTGAACAACTTCATAACAGCCAAACAAAACAGTAACTTTATTAAACCCTAAATAAATTTTTGAACGCGTTGCTGTCTTCTTGAAACTTCCTAGGAGGATGGTTTGTCTATCAGCAGAGGAATGAAGTTCACAATAACTGTGGCATCGAGATATACTACCAAACAGACATGCAGAGCACCTCGGAGAACATGTTTCTGGAGCTCTTCTGTCAGATCATCTCCGAGCCATGCTTCAACACCCTGCGCACCAAGGAACAGCTGGGTGAGGGGGAAGCAGGGGATGGCAGGATACCTCAGTCCTTGAGGAACAGCCGTTGTCCTCGAGAGCATTCTCCACATGTACAGTCCCCTAGCATGATGCTTCAGGCATGCTCTACTCAGAAAGACTGTGAAAGCCTTGTTTGTGGGGAATCCACTTCTAGAAGATAAGCAGTTAACATCTCATGGACATTAGAGCAGTTCTTAAGGAGATGATACTGTGTTTACATTTACATACGAGTCTATAAAAAGGTCATTTTGGGGCTTCCCTGGTGGCGCAGTGGTTGAGAGTCCGCCTGCCAATGTAGGGGACACGGGCTCGTGCCCCGGTCTGGGAAGACCCACATGCCGCGGAGCGGCTGGGCCCGTGAGCCATGGCCGCTGAGCCTGCGCGTCCGGAGCCTGTGCTCCGCAACGGGAGAGGCCACAACAGTGAGAGGCCCGCGTACCGGAAAAAAAAAAAAAAAAAAAAAAAGGTCATTTTGGGTGGGATGCTAAGGGAAGTCTGTTATGGATGACAAGGTGGGAAGCAAGCCATCTACAGAAGCTTAGATTTACTGAATTTTGGGTTCATTGAGGGGGCAGGTATTTTCTTTTATTCATGTTTGTTTCCCAAGCCTGGGGCGCATAGAAGGTACTCAGTAAGTGTCTGTTGAGGAAATGTTTCGGCAGAGTTCTAGGCACTGTTAAAAGCCTTGGAGATCCTGGCAGGTTTGATCAATTAAGGAAAGAAAGAAGCCCCAGTAATGTACATTGAATAACCAATGAAAAAGGATTTGGGTGAGTGTCCCCAAGTAACAATTTTTTTTAAAATAACCACAGTGGTAGATGCTGGACAGCAAAAGTGGATAAGTTATGGATGGTCTTTCCCTTCATGGAGCTCACAATCTAGTCAGGAATGCAGACCTGTAAGGAATAATTGTAGTACAGTGTGGCAAATGCTACTAAGAGTGTTCAAACTCTAAAGGCTATGCTGAAGGTAGGGAGGTGTGGTTTGGGGCAGAGCAGCTGGAGAAGGCAAGCCACGAACGCTGTTTAGGAAAGATGTAGACGGTAGATAGTGTATGAGCTCACAAGGTGACAATGGAAGTATGACCTTCAGTACTTGGTCTAAAGATTTGCAGTCTGAATGGAGTTGGTCCAGGAATGGGTTATCTAGCAAGAAATGCAATAGTGGAGGCAAGTTCACATAAGGAACTTGGACGTGAAAGGAAGCCGAGCTAGGACAATGGTTAGGGGATGAAAATGAGTCCAGCATTTCATAGGGATGAGAATAACTTTAACATGGATTGAAGGGGATTAACTAGCAGACAGGGAGGAGCCTGGGAATATTGAGTTTGAAAGATAAACAAGGGTTTTATCTCCAAATTTCTAACTATTCTTCAGAGAGCTCTTCTGCCCTGTCCTTAGGAACTGAAGATATTTTAATTGCTCATTTCTTCAGAGGTGAATAATATAAAGCCCTAAAGTAGATTTTATTTGCTCTGACAGGATAATTTTTGAAAGATTAAAAGTGACCCATGTCTCAAATGCCAAGGTCCTGACTGGCTGGTGTTTGCATTTCAGGCTATATTGTCTTCAGTGGGCCACGCCGAGCCAATGGCATACAGGGCTTACGGTTCATCATCCAGTCGGAAAAGCCACCTCACTACCTAGAAAGCAGAGTGGAAGCTTTCTTAATTACCATGGAAAAGTCCATAGAGGACATGACAGAAGAGGCCTTCCAAAAACACATCCAAGCATTAGCGATTCGTCGACTAGACAAACCAAAGAAACTGTCTGCAGAGTGTGCTAAATACTGGGGGGAAATCATCTCCCAGCAATACAATTTTGACAGAGGTAAGGCAAAATTAGGGCCCCAACATTCATGGCATGGCAGAGCACAGGGAGATCAGCTCGGTGCTTTGTGACCGCCTGGAGGGGTGGGATGGGGAGGGTGGGAGGGAGGGAGATGCATGAGGGAAGGGATGTGGGAACAGATGTATATGTATGACTGATTCACTTTGTTATAAAGCAGAAACTAATAAAAATAAATAAATAAAAATAAAGTCTGTTTTATCTGAAAAAAAAAAAAAACAACATTCATGGCATGTAAGTAGAACATTTGAGGACATTGATGCCATTCTACAAAATGGTATTTGTTTTGTAGGTGATGTTCCAGTACGATTTGGGATGGGGGTGGAGGCATACCACTTCTAAAGAACTTTTTTAATGTAACAACAATTTCCTAGTAGAAACTTTATCTTTTTTTTTTCCTTCTCTGAACTAGAGCTGGATCTATCTGTGTCTCATAATAATGCACTAATAGTAAATCTGATTTCACTTTTTGTGTTCATGCAGTACGCCCGTGAGGCTCTGAGCACAGATATGTAGGAATTTCTCATAACTCTAAATGGAAAATGTGCAAATTGAACTCTCTTGAGACAAGTGGTGCCCTGGAGGCGCAGGGGTTCAAACGTTTCCCTTTAGGGATCTCCCAGAATTTGTCAGTGCTTTTAGATTTGGGAGAGCTGTGCTCCCCAAAATGTCCAGCTTATCAGCTTCCTTTTGCCTTTCTTAGAACAGAGATTAACAATAGAGTGCGCTCAGCTACACTAGAAGTCAGAAAGAGTTGGGTTGTGTTTTCACTGTGACACCAACAAGCCAAAGATCTCAGCCAAGTAACATTTTTTGGGCCTCTGTTTCCTTACCTGTAATTTTTCTAGCAGTTGGATTCACTGTTAATAGTACTAGGTTGGCCAAGAAGTTCGTTCGGGTTTTTCCGTAAGATGTTAACGGAAAAACCTGTGGGAACTTCTTGGCCAACCCAATACCTACCACTTATTGAGCATTTGCCCTGTGCCCCTGGTATTGTGTTATTGTCAGTTACGTAGTTGTTATCCCCAATTTCTAGATGAGGAAACTGAGGCTCAGAAAAGTTGAAGTGACTAGCCCAAGACCCAACAGCTCATAACTAGAGAGACGGGATATCCTCTTACTTTTTCCTTGAAATTTATTCCCTTACTACTTGCAGGAGCAGATGATCACTCAACAAGGTGGATTCTTAAGAGTGTTGGAGTGAAGGATATTGTCATTTAGTGTCGTATTCTGGGATACTTAAAAAGAAAATATTGTAAATTCTTGTTTGATTACTTTTTTCAGATAATACAGAAGTTGCCTATTTAAAAACACTTACCAAGGAAGATATTATCAAATTCTATAAGGTAAGTTCAATTTGCATGTTTAGATTTTGACTGATAAGGAAATACTGTATGCACTGTGTGTGTGTTGCTGCTTTGAACCCATTCAAGCAGGATTTATGAAGGCATTTTTATGGACCTAAGTTTTTTTTTTTCTTTTTTTTTGTGGTACACGGGTCTCTCACTGTTGTGGCCTCTCCCGTTGCGGAGCACAGGCCCCGGACGTGCAGGCTCAGTGGCCATGGCTCACGGGCCCAGCCGCTCCGCGGCATGTGGGATCTTTCCGGACCGGGGCACAAACCCGTGTCCCCTGCATCGGCAGGTAGACTCTCAACCACTGCGCCACCAGGGAAGCCCTGGACTTAAGTATTTTTGACACATATTACTGTTAGGAAAAAGAGATAGTCCCTATTGAACCCAGTACTGTTTTTCTCTCCCTCTGGACTGAGGACCGTGGTGGCCCTTCCTGGCTTCCAGATCCACCTGTTTAGGTTACCCTTTTGTTTCTTCTCTCTGTTCCTCACCCCAGCCCACAAAGAACATCGCTGAGCTTTTGGTGGGAAGAAAGAGCAAAGAAAACAAATAGAACTTGGGAATCAGATTATTTTCCAGTCTCTGGCAACTATAAATCATCTTCACTAATTTAGGTGCCACTATGGCTTCTTTTAAAAATAAATGATTACTGGGTTTCCCTGGTGGTGCAGTGGTTGAGAGTCCGCCTGCTGATGCAGGGGACACGGGTTCGTGCCCCGGTCCGGGAAGATCCCACATGCTGTGGAGCTGCTAGGCCCGTGAGTCATGGCCACTGAGCCTGTGCACCCGGAGCCTGTGCTCCACAACGGGAGAGGCCTGCATACCGCAAAAAAATAAATAAATTAATTAATTAATTAAATAAATGATTACTCACCTTTGAACTGTGTTCAGAGATCTTCTGAGTTGTTTTTTTTTTAATTGTGTTTATTGAAGTATAGTTGATTTGCAGTCTTGTGTTAGTTTCAGGTGTACTTCAAAGTGATTGAGTTTTTTATATATATATATATTTATATATATATATATATATATATATATATATTCTTTTTCATATTCTTTTCCATTATAGGTTATTATAAGATATTGAATATAGTTCCCTGTGCTATACAGTAGGATCTTATTGTTTGTCTATTTTATATATAGTAGTTTATATCTGCTAATCCCAAACTAGAGATTTGTGAGGTTTTTTTTTTTTTTTTTTTTTTTTTTTTTTTTTTTTTTTTTGTGGTACGCGGGCCTCTCACTGTTGTGGCCTCTCCCGTTGCGGAGCACAGGCTCCGGATGCGCAGGCTCAGCAGCCATGGCTCACGGGCCCAGCCGCTCCGCGGCATATGGGATCCTCCCAGACCGGGGCACGAACCCGTATCCCCTGCATCGGCAGGCGGACTCTCAACCACTGCGCCACCAGGGAGGCCCGTGAGGTTTTTTTTTTTAAGTAGAATGACTTTTAAAAAAATTTTTATACTAATTATTATATTTATTTATTTATCTTTGGCTGTGTTGGGTCTTCATTACTGCACGCAGGCTTCCTCTAGTTGCGGTGAGCGGGGGCTACTCTTCGCTGCAGTGCGCAGGCTTCACGTTGCAGTGGCTTCTCTTGTTGCAGAGCGCGGACTCCAGTAGTTGTGGCACGCGGGCTTAGTAGTTGTGCCTCGTGGGCTCTAGGGCGCAGGCTCAGTAGTTGTGGCTCACGGACTTAGCTGCTCTGTGGCCTGTGGGATCTTCCCAGGCCAGGGCTAGAACCTGTGTCCCCGGCATTGGCAGACGGATTCTTAACCACTGCGCCACCAGGGAAGTCCCAGATTTGTGAGCTTTAAATGCCTGAGCTCACTGAGAAAGTTCAGTTCATCAAGAGAAAAGAGAGGCACCACCATTAAAGTTTTCCCAGTACAGCTTGAAGAGGTTTACACCATCTGAATTTTCCCCACCTGTAACAGAATTCATAGAAGGGTAGCAAAAATTTTAAGTGGGCATATAATGTGTAGTAACCATGCTAAGTGCAGAAATTAAAAATTTATGCTGCAATAGAGTTGTACCTAAAGTGTTATATATATTCTTTGTAATGTATTGGGACCGCTAATTTGTGTAAAATACTTTTATGCCTGTTTTTTAGGACAAGGAACAAAATTCTACTCCATAATTACCATAGTACCTTAGAATTATACCCTATCTAGTATCCTTAGCCACTTCTCCTGGTTCATATCTGATTTATCAGACACCAGGTTTTTCATTGGGAGCTCAGGTCCTGCCTCATGCTAACATCTCTGGGAGGGACATCATCTGCTTTTCAAGGTCACTTTTCAGGGATCTGTTGTAACTGCCGTAACAGGAGTGGTGCTTGCAGTTCTCGTTGGAATGATTTTGTGAAATTAATTGTACAGTGAAGGCTAATCAGATCTAATTCACCACTGTTGGTGCTGTGTGGGAGGGTGAGGAAAAGAAAATAGCCCTGAGTTGGAGGTGCTGATAGTTTCATAGAAGAAAAGGGTGATTTAGCACTGTCTACCAGTTACTTACACTTCCCCCCAGATCCTCTGCAGGACGACAAGGTTTCTGGTCTCTGTATGTGCAAACAAGTATTCATATAGCCAGTAACACCTTAGCAATAAGAAAAGAGAGACAGTAGCAATTTTAGGTTCAAAATTTGACACTAAAAGACAGCATTTTGAATGTTCCTTTCTCAGCAATGGGATTTGAACCATTTTGGCTATGGACATGGCTGGCTGGGCAATTTACCATTTTCTTTACCTCATGGCTCCCTTGCATTGTGTAGAGGAATTGTGCTTTTTTGCAGTGATAATCTTTTTTTTTTTTAATTTATTTTAAAATTTTGGCTGCATTGGGTCTTCACTGCTGCATGAGGGCCCTCCCCAGCTGTGGGGAGTGGGGGCTACTCCTCGCCACGGTGCACGGGCCTCTCATTGCGGTGGCTGCTTCCCCTGTTATGGGCTTAAGTAGTTGTAGCACAAGGGCTCTAGAGCGCAGGCTCAGCAGCTGCGGTGCACGGGCCTAGCCACTCTGCGGCATGTGGGATCCTCCCAGACCAGGGCTCGACTCTCCGCGCCTTCCACTCAATTTTGCTCTGAACCCAAACTGCTTTAAAAAATAAAATATATTTAAAAAAAAAAATGTGTGGGGCTTCCCTGGTGGCGGGGACACGGGTTCATGCCCTGGTCCGGGAAGATACCGCATGCCGCAGAGTGGCTGGGCCCGTGAGCCATGGCCGCTGAGCCTGCACATCCGGAGCTTGTGCTCCACAACCGGAGAGGCCACAACAGTGAGAGGCCCATGTACCGCAAAAAAAAAAAAAAAAAAAAAAAAGTGTGTGTATGTATGTAACAAAAACACATACTTTTTTTTTTTAATTAAATTTTTTTTTCTTTTATTTTTTGGCCACACCATGCAGCATGTGGGATCTTAACTCCCCAACCAGGGATTGAACCCATATCCCCTGCAGTGGAAGCACAGAGTCCTAACCACTGGACCACCAGGGAACTCCCAACACATACATATTTTTAAATAAAACAATATAGAAAATAAGATTGTGTTCTGAAATATAACCCCAGGTAGTCTTTGTGTCTGTGGAGAGAGCTGCAGTAGGACCGTGAGGGGCAGAGTTGGGTGTGAGAACAGGGCTCCAGGACACGTGTCCGCTGCCAGGCTGTTCAGCCGTCCAGAGCCCTGCTCAGAGCTGCTGGCCTCCTCAGTGATCTGTGGGGCAGCAGCAGGAGCACATATGGCCTCTGAGCACAGACTCTGGGCTCAACCCTAGCACCAACTAGCTAGCTCTGTGACCTTGGCCAAATTACTTAAGCTTCCTTATTTACAAAATAGAGATTATGGGGTATTCATTGAAATGAGGTATGTAAAGTGATTGACACTTAGTAGCATTTATTAAACAGTCTCTATCATTATTTCTTTATTAATAATATTCAATCTTAGGATTTTTCAATATTTTAATCAGAATGTTTTAGATCGGAATATGTTTTCCTCCTTGGTATTATAAAGTGGGTTTTAGTTGTGTTGATTTACTACTTAAGACTGTCACACTTTGTGAGGTTAGTTACTTGTTCTCAACTGCCTACAAAAGAGGGTGCTCATGTTCAGCTCTTTGTGGTTCCTAAGACATTTATTTTAAGACATTATTAGTTATGTGTGTTCAAAAAGAATGATGACTTAATATGATTTACTGTGATGTTTCCAGAAGAAATGAAGATTTCTCTTTCCTTCCACAAATTCTGTTATTTATTTGAAGTTACAGGTGGTACCTGATTATTGAATTTGTGAAAATAACAGTTATAAGACTGACTTTCTTGTCTTAAAAAAATGAAAGTATTTATTACCAAGCTTATGCTAAATCTAGAACAGGCTTTCCCTAGCTGTGTTCCATGATACAAGATACTAATAGGGGGTACCTAGAAAAAAGGGTTTCGTGACCATGTATGTTTGGGAATGACTACTCTTTATTCTCATTCTTGGAGAATCACAGAGCATGTTAGCTTTTGAAAAGTTCTAAGAACCCCATTGTTAAGATTTCTTTAGCCCAGCATTTGTTTAGTTTTGATTAACAAAATATTTCCTATGCTGCTATCACTATGGACATTTTTTTTTTTTTTTTTGCACAGAATACCTATAAATATCTCTTAGGACTCTAGTGTTCCTTAGAATAGAGAAATTCTAAGAAATTTCTGGAATTGGTTGAAAATGCAATTGGTTGGTTTTTAGAAAAATGGGGATTATCCAAAGTTGGTCAGGAAATTGAACAGGATATTCTGCTGTAACCAATACAGGTTAAGAGGGCAATGAAGGTTTGGGTGAAAAGGGATCAAGAATAGATCTTTGGAAGCAAACGTTTTACTCCAGTAAGATGCTCTCAGATGAGGCACTGCTTGTTACTGGAGGCTGACCAGGGCTGAGCTCCTGAAAGAGGCTGTTCTGCCAGCTGGCAGAGCCGTGGGCAAGCTTGCTGTGCAACCTCAGCAGGGCTTCCATTGCAGCTGCACAGGGCCAGGCTTGCAATAACTGTTCCGTAAATAACTGTGAGTCAGTCTGGCTTTGCTGATGATCTCTTCCTCTGAGGTTACAAAACATTGCTGCTGGCTGAGGCATCAGGGGAAGCTTCATCACCACTTGTGTTTTCCCTTTGGAAAAGACAGATACAGGTCCAGCATCAAGAAAAAGGTGAGGAGACACTTCCCCACAGGATCCTTCTGCCAGCGTACCACTCCTGGCTTTCTTGGTAGTAACTAAGGGGAGTCCCTCAAAGCAACGTGGTGGAATGGAGAGAACAAGCAAACCTCGCTTCTGGCACCATCCCTTCCAAGCTGTGTGACTCCAGCTGTGTGACTCTTTGTTTTAGAGTCAGTCTCTAAAACAGGAATCATCATGATGTTTAGCTTACAGAGAATCAAGTGAGCTAACATAGGAGAGAGGCTGATACAAGATGACACTCAAGAGATGTTAGTTTTCTTCTTCTCTTTGGGGGGCAAGCTTTGTGGTCATCCCTTAACTAAGCTCAGGCCATTGTCTCTGCAGACACTGCAGATCAGTAGGTGCAGCCCTGCGTCACACCCCAATGAGAACTAGGCTAGGGTTTTAATCCCAGCGCAGGTATGTACTAGCCTGGGAGCTTGAGCACTTAATCTCCTTGGACTCAGTTTTCTCATCGTAAGATGGGGTTAAGAATAATTCTTGCCTACCCTCCTAATCTTTGTGGAGTTCAAATGAACTACTATAGGTAAGGGGAAAGAAAGGGAGGCGCCTTTACTGTTTCTGACTGCGTGAGAGCTGATTCTTCATGGTCGTAAGAGAGCACCTCATTTTAAGTTCCTTAGTGGGGCAAAAGGGTGACCTTGCTATTCTTTCCACCCAGGAAATGTTGGCGGTAGATGCCCCGAGAAGGCATAAGGTATCCGTCCATGTTCTTGCCAGAGAAATGGATTCTTGTAAGTATTGAGTATTGACTTTTTCAAAAGTGTGTTTTAGGCACACGATAGCTGTACCATGCCATAGTCACATCCCTTATAGAGCACCAGGAAGTAAAGGGGCACAGAAGGGGAACTAACTGGAGACAGGGTCTGCTCTGTCAAAGCAAAAATAAGGGGAAAAAGGAAATGAGGCAGTGAAGGAGAGAGCCAGCAGCAGATGACACAGTGCCGAGCTGGCCACAGCTCCATAAGAAAACAAGGCCAGGTGCTGGTAGTACATCTCCAAAGAAGCTGTATGGAAAAACTGCATGTCGCGGGGGAAGGGTGAGCAGTTTATCTGTCCTTCCCATCTCCTGTCTTGGACTGGCCAGGGTTTGCCCCATGACCATTTACTCCCCCAGCCTTCCAGATTGTTTTACTGGGTCCTTCCGGGTGGCCAGAACCTCAGGGTCCAGTGAGGTCAGAGCTGGGCGCTAAAGCAGCTGCGGCCAAGGCTATTTAAGCACAGTAACATCATGAACCATCATTAGGGACACTCTGGATAGGAGGCAGGACAAGCGAACAAGGCCTTGGGAGCACACACCCTAAAAGGATCTGAAAGGTACATGAATGGGACCTGGTGCAGATTTTTAGTGAGCTGAGTCTGGTTTGTGTTTGTTTGTTTGTTTGTTTGCTCTCATGTACAAGTATCAATAAGTGCAAAGCATTAAACCTTTTGTTTTTTATAGGTCCTGTGGTTGGAGAGTTCCCATGTCAAAATGATATAAATTTGTCACAAGCACCAGCCTTGCCACAAGTAAGAAATATAAATTTCATGTTAGCTTGCCCTGTTAGAGGACTTCCTACTTAGAAGGAGCTTGTTTCACCAGGACGCATAAGACCTAGAGATTTCAGGTTACGAGGTATTCGGGCATCTACTTTAGGTCTCCCTTAAAGACCAGGTTGCCATTCTTTCCTTTTTCAGCTGCAGAGACTCAGCCTTTTCCCTTGTCCGCCTTGTCCTCTAGCTTGAACAGTTGTGTTACTCTGCAATGAGTCATCTCCAGCCCCATTTATCCCAGCCTTTTCCATGGTGCTTGTGCATTTTAATCATCTGGAAAGGTTGGCATTTACTTGCAAGAAGAGGAAGCTGGCAGTGTAATTAGGCTCTTGCCGGGTGGGCACACTGGCCTCTACCACTGCGCCAAAGCAGCGGTCCTGAGCCCTCAATGGGCCTGCCCTTGAGTGCCCGGAGGAAAGCCAAGATTCTTCCCTCTGGCCCAGAGTCCCACTGGGGACATTTACCATAGGTTTGCATAGACCCTCTGACCTTACTGATCCAGGAAGAGAGGTCAGTAGATATAAAATGTAATATATAGTGTAGAAACCAGTGTGTATATATAAAAATAAAGTTTATGTCCTGTTCAGTCTGCTTTTTAGGCTAAATACACTAAGAGAAAATTTTTTTTCTTTGCAGCCTGAAGTGATTCAGAACATGACTGAGTTCAAGCGTGGTTTGCCACTGTTTCCCCTTGTGAAACCACATATTAACTTCATGGCTGCAAAACTCTGAAGATTCCTCACGGGCGGGAAAGTGCAAGTGGATGCATTCCTGAGTCTTCCAAGGGCTAGGAAAACAATCTTGGCCACTTTAATATTTTTTGGTTCACTATTAGAGAGACAAACAGAAAAAAAAAAAGTTGTCAAATGTCATTATGTAGAAATATTAAAAATCCAAAGTAATTAAATTACAAAATCTTATAGATGTAGAATATTTTTAAAATACATGCCTCTTAATATTTTAAAAGTTTTCTTTTCATTACTAAGAGAAATGTCCCTTATATAACAATACTTAAAATGATGGATGATATTCCTATAGAAACTTTCTTCCTTATTCTGTAAAATAGTCACTTGTCAGAAGAAAAATATGTTAGCTTTTTTCTAAAAGCCTCCTAGGTTGACAGAAAAGACTTCAAAACATATAGAAAGATAATACCTTTTTAAAAATGGATCCTCAATTTTGCTTTCTACTTAATGGTTTCATGTAAATAATGAAGAACATTACATTTGGCAGATAATGAACAAAGCAATGTAATTTTCTTTTATTAGTGAAATTGCTGATTATATAAGGCATGGTTTTAATCTTTTTATAGAATTTGAACATGTTTTTTATTCAAACTAGTAAAATGCTGGAAAACTCTAGAACACCCTACTTATTTACAGTGCTAGAAATACAGACTTACCTTAACATCAATTTTGTCCCAAACTGAATTTCTCAGGATTACTGTGATTTGTTTTTTTCTGATTGAATTATATTGACATTCTTGTTCATAGTTGGTTTGCAGTGTTCCATCAGTGTCACTTTTTCCCATCAACACGTTGCTGTATTTATTTAACAAAAACAAACAGGGTCAACTTCAGATCCCACTGAGTGTGTGACATGCTTTTCCAACATCATCTGTTCTAAACACCTGTAACTTTTTACTACCACGAAATTGCAGTCAGTGTACGAACCAAAATATTTGCTCCATTATGAATATAAAAGGCAACACGTGCAAAGACACCTTTTTGGAGGTATAAAAAGGAAAGCCTTGGATTCTTAAATAGCGTGCCATCCATAGAGACTCTGAATCCTGTTTTGCTACCAGTCTAATACTGCCTTAAGTGTAAAGTTACTTTTTGAATATATAAATTCAAACATACAAACACATAGATGATGACTGGAGTGAACTTTTAAAAAATATTTTTTTCATGAGATACAATTTTGGATGAAATTGTTACTGTAGATTTAACAGCTGTTTTGAAATATTTACTGTTATTAAAACTTAAAGAGAAATTGGAGACATACAGGCACTAGTTACAGTAAGTGGCCCTGTAGTTCACTAACTCAGGCAAAGTAAAGAATGGCATTTTCAGATGACATTTTACCTCCATATGACTTGATTTGCCAGGACTTCTTTCTGTAGAGTCATGTCTTTTCACATCTTAAGTTTTCACATTTGTTATTTTTCTGAATAATCTGAATTTGGGGCAAGAATGATAATCACAACTGTGGAGGCTGCTTTTGAAAGCGGGGCTCCATTTCTACTGTCAGACGTGGTGCTGTAACCACCTTTTTATCCCTGTCTTCAAGAGCTTCCTTGTATGAAGCCTGTCTTTGTCCATCAGAAGGTGCGTGAGTCATCATCACTTCCTTCTGGTTTTATGCATTTGTAGACTATGCAGCTTTTCATCAAACTGCAGATATATACGAGAGGGATCAAAAACTAGTCCTGAGTGCATAAATCCACCACTGGAAAAGTAAATAATCCACTTATATCTTTTCTGTGGAAAATTATGTGCTACTGGGTAACTTTTTGCTCTTTAACAAAAAGGGAGGGGGTGAAATTTAACAGTATCATTTTTATGAGAAAGTCACGTGAAGAAATCTGAAAGGCATCTCATGTAGTCTTACAGGAACCTGTGGTTGCTCTTGAGCGTGCTCTAGCATTGTCTGGTTTCCACTTTGGATCTAGAGCTACTGTTGGATCACTCAGGCATACTTATGGATTCAGCTACATGGGTCCAAGCTGCAGTCCCTGAGCAATAACAGACTACCTGGATACTGCTCTTTACTCAGCGCTTAGTAAATGAGATTTCTGAAACACACTAAGGTGTTAGTTACCCGTGACTTTTTGAAAAGTCTTCTTTTTCACTACTTGATGTGGAAGAGAGAGCATGTGACACAGCCAGTATGTGGTAGAGTGCTAGGGTAATCCTGTTTACAATAAATTGCCTGAATTTCACCTCTGGAGTTTGCATTTGTATTATTTTTACAGTTTCAGTGGCCAATCCTCAACCTACCTCTCAACATCCCGATTTGACGATGTTTCTTGCTTTCATTGTTCCTAATGTAGAAAGCAGTGGATTTTTTTTTTAAGTGAATCTGGGTAACAGTGATTTAGTCAAATAAATGGGTCAATTTCACAGTCTTACGAGTAGATCACTTTTGTAAAACAGGAGTCTCAGTGTGAGAGGCTGAACTCCTTGCTGACCCCAAACCCAGAAAGATTTGTCCTGTGAGTTTCAGGGAGGAGAAGTCAGAAGGTAGAAAAAATATTTCTCTCCTCATCTTCCTCGCATGTCTCCAGCAGCAGGTTAGGCAGATGTCTTGTCTGATCCCTGGCTCCTTACTCCCTGTCAAAAGAATCTTTCTACTCGTGTGGTTACCAGCTGGTTCGACCAAGCATTTCAAGAGGGAATCTGGTGGTTCTTCCGTTTCCAACCTAGGACAGTAGTGCAGGGCACATGGTCAGCTTTGTGCTCAGGCAGGACACAGCTGCCCCATCCGGAGGCCTGGAGCCACCCCAGGTTTTAGGGCTTGGTGCAGTTTCCCCCTCTCTCATGGTGTGTGAGGGGAATCATCTGGTCCCCTTCTCTTATTTGCAGCATGTTTATGGTGAAAACCAAGGATTCTCACATACTCATCTCCCTTTGTAAGGATGGTTCCTGCCCTCCTAAGCCCTCCCTGGAAGGGCCTCTGACCAGTAGGCTTCTAGATCCCTGGTATTCTGCGCTGCCCATCCGATGAAGTTCATTCACTGTCCTTATCAACCTGAACGTTGACCACTGCATGGTTTCTTGTGGCAAAGCTTATTGGTAGTACTGAATTGCTACTTTTCTCACCCAATCTTTTGACGTGGGAGGACGATGATTAAAATCATCATCATCCCAGGTTTTCGGACGTGAAAATAGGCTCAGAAAGGCTAAACGGTTTGCCCCAGACCATGCAGGAAGCACGGATTCAAACCTCCACTCAGATCTTTAAACTCTAGTTCTCATTGTTCCATGTGGATTTCCTGTAATAATGGGTACCAAGTCTACAAAGGTACTTGTGGAACAAAGTAGAAGGGCAGTTGCTTTTACATGTGTATGAAACTTAACTTTTTTCACCGATACCACCTTAGTCTCCCAACCTTTGCCAATTTAGACCAAGTGAGACCAAGTCTCCAAGTCTGTGTGCCTCTCCTCCAGTCCTCTGTTGTTTCCCCTCTGCTGGACTCCCTTGTGGCCAGTTATCACCACTGGGATCTCCCTCCCTCTTGGAGTCAATCCAGACCCATGCCTCCTGGCCTGCTAGGCCCTTAAATCAATGCAAGCTCTCCTTGCTGTCACCCCTGGAGTGATGAGATGATCTGGAATCCTTCAAGTGATTCTGAACGAGAGTGTGAAGAAGAGTCAAGTTCATCTGTAACCCCACCACTCCAAGGCAACCACATTTTTTGCATTGTTATTTTGCAGTCTTTTTCCCGTGCATGTAGAATGGGGTCATATATTCAGTGTTACAACTTTTTCCTTCCATAGTCCATCTATGTTGAGAATTTTCCACGTGGATACTCTTGGGAAATTTGTGGTATTTGCTGTTGTTGTCATTATTGTTGAGTTTTTGGTGTCATACTGTAGTTTGTTTATCCAGTCCTCTCAAGAGTGGGATATTTAGGGTGTTTTCAAACTCGGATCCATGATAAAACTCCTTGTGCAGACAGAGTATGTGTGTGGTTTTCTGATTATTTCTTTAAATCACTGGGTTGTAGAATATGAATATATCATTTAACTTATTTTTGGAAAAGTTTTAAATCTACAGAAGTTGTAGAAATAGTACAGTGAATGCCCATATAGCCTTCACCCTGTATTCACCAGTTTAATAATGTTTGCTGCGCATTGCTCCCTCCCTCCCTCTCTCTCCGTAGATGTCATGACTCCTCACCCCTAAATACTTCATCAAGTATCTCCTAAAAACATTGTCGATGTGTAGTTAGGAATTGGGTCTCACCCAAAGGTAGGTCTGGCCTGTGTCCCCTTTGTTTTTGTTTAGACATTATAGACAAATAATTTTGACAACTTAGATGAAAGAGGTACATTTCCTGAAAGACACAAATTACCAAAACAGACATGAAAGGAAATAGAAAATATGAATATTCCCTTAATCTGTTTTAAGAAATTGAATTAATGCCCTTTCCACAAAGAAAATCCCAAACCCAGATGGCTTCATTGGTGAATTCTATCAGACATTTAAGGATGAAATTATACCAATCTTACATTTTAGAAAGCAGGAGGGAACCCTTTTATGAGGTCAGCATTACCCTTAAACCAAACTCAGACAAAGGTATTTCAAGTAAAGAAAGCTCTAAATCAATTACCCTTTTAAAAGTCCTGAAAGTCTTTAACAAAATGTTGGCAATTTAAATCCAACGATGTATAAAAAGGAATTTTTTTATACAGTTGATTTTCAAATATTATACCAACTTTACATGAAGACAGAGTGGGAGGAATGCAAGGTTGGTATAATATTTGAAAATCAATTAGTATTGTTTACCATAGTGACAGAATTGAGGAAAAACCACATAGTCATTTCAATAGGTAGAGTAAGAGCATTTTACAAAGTTCATACTAACAGCTCTCAGCAAACAAGGAATGGAAGGGAACTTCCTCAACCTAATAAAGGGAATTTTAAAAATACCTACTGGTCACATCCTAAGTAAGGATAAAATATTGAATACTTTGACCCTAAGAGATGCACCAAGATGAGGTTGTATGTTCTCACTACTTTTTTCAAACTTGTATATGAGGTCCTCGTCAGTACAATAAAGATTGGGAAGAATGAAGTAAAACTGTTCACAGATGGCATGAGCACATACCAGAAAAACTCTAAGGACTACAAAAATGGTACTAATAATAATTGAATTAACAAGACTGCAGGAAATAGCATTAACAAATCAATTTTATGTCAAATTATACTGTCCACAAAATTCAAATAACTTATAATAGCACCAAAAAAGTATTTAGGGGCAAAATATTTTTAAATGTGAAAAACCCCTACACTGAAAACTTCAAAACGTTACTGAAGGAAAGTTTTTAAAGACCAAGATAAAAGGACAAAATCCATATTCATGGATTGTAGGACAGTGCTTTTAAGATCTGTTTTTCCCCACTGAGCTATAGATTGTAAAGCGATGCTTGTCAGAATTCCTGCAGGCTTTTTGGACAGACATTAAAATCAGACAAGCTGATTTAAAATTTTACATGAACATGCAGAGAATCTTGAATAGCTAAAATAATTCTGAAGAAGAACAAATGTATCCTTCCTGGTAGCAGGGTTTATATGAAACTATAATCAAGCTAGTGAGTATTGGCCTAAGGATTGACATGGATCAATGGAAGGGAACAGAGTCCAGAAATAGAGCCCCACCTTACTTTCAATTAATTTTTGACTAAAGTGTCATGGTAATTTGATGGGGGAAAAGTAGTCTTTTCTATGAATGGTTCAAGAACAACTGGATATCCTTATGGGAAAAAAAAAAAAAAAGAACCTTAACCCTTATCTCACAGTATATACAGAATTAACTCAAAAAGGCCTACAGATTTAAACAAAAACTAGAACTGTAGAAGTTCTACAGGGAAACATAGGAGAAAATCTCTTCGAAGTTTGTTAGACAAAAATTTCTTAGGATGCAAAAGTCACTAACCATCAAAGAAAAAATGGACATATTGAAGTTTTTCAAGGTTAAAACTGTCTTCTCTTTAAAAGACACCATTAAGAAAAGAAAATGGCAAGCTGCTGACTGGGAGGAAATATTTACAATACATAAATCAGACAAAGGACTTACATATAAGAATATACAAGAAACTCATAAGACAAAAATGTTGGAAAAGAGTTCAATAGATGCTTCACCCAAGGAGATGTAAGTAATGGTCAATATGTACATGAAAAGATAACATCATGAATCATGGGGAAATGCAAATTTAAGCCAATGGGAGAGCAAAACTACAGTGAGAAGGAAGATTGGTGATTGCCTGGAGACTGAGGTCAGCAGATGGGATCAAAGGACATAAGGAAACTTTTTTAGAGAAGACCCATCGACCTCCTCAGTGACTGGGTAAGTCTGTCTTGGTCTTGGATCTCCCATCTTGGTTGACGATTCTGAGTTTTATTCAGTGGTTGGTAAACTTGTTATGAGGAGTAGGTTTTCCTTGAACTTAAGGCAGTTCAAGAAGAGGTACCTGAATTCTCAGTTGAAAGACACTGGGAAGGTTGCTCAGTTCAAATGCACTGAGAAAATTGTCTAGCTGAAAGACACTGGAAAGGTTTGGACTGGGTGATTAGGTAAGGGCTGACCTGGTGTCTTTCCTTGAATGGGCTACTTTAACAGAGTTTGTTGGAATAAAAATGAAGACACCATATGAGAGCTTTTAGCTCCAAAATAAGAGACAAAATGCTCCTCCCAGCTGGTTACAGCTTTCTCAGGCAACTGAGAAATTTACAGGAGTGGTGGAGGCAAGTCCTCATACCATGCAGCGGTCCCGTAGAGAAACCCATTCATTAATTAAAGATACGCTCATCTGGGGTTGTACTCATTAGAACTGGCCATCCAGTGCTTGAGCACCCATGGTGGTTTTAGTCCACTGGAGGGAGAAACCCAGACAGGCTTCTAGGAGGAACTTGCATTATCTCCCTGTGCCTTTGAGATGTAAATGTACCTGATCTTCTTAGGCATCTTGTTCTGTGTCTTGAGAGTTTGGTTTGTTGATCAGTGAGAAAACTCTTTCTGGCCTCTGCCTTCTGGAAGGTACTCAATACAGTGTACATTTGGAAGCCAGTTGAAGAGACTAGGATTCCGAGCAGTCCCTTTGGCCCTGTCAGCTCTCAGGAGAGTTTGTCATAAGGGTCCCCAATCCATAAGGGGCCTTCATCATGTCAACTTTCATTGGATCCACCTGTACAATAAAGGCCCTTACTTTCTTAGACTATTTTTGCAAATAAACTTTCTGGATCTTGTGAGGGCTGCATCCTTTGCACGATCCTATGGGGACACCTCTTGTGTCTTACTCGTTTGAATCCCTATTCAGATCCAACTCATCAATGGCCAAATGATGGATCCTTTAAATTGGAAAAACTTCTAAACTGGTAAATTTTTAGAGAGCTCTCCTTGTAAACAGCTATTTTATTGGTAGCTATGGAAAGACCAAATTAAAAGGTGGACACAAAGAAATGTAATGACTAACCTTAAGAACTCCCTTAGTTTAAAAAAAAAAAACCAAAAAAACATCTGTTCGGGAAGCCTATTTGAATTTGTGATCTCAGCTTCCCTCACTGGGTCTTACAGATGCTAATAAAACATTAGGTTAATTAATGTTAATTAGGTTAATAAGGGAATAGAAAGGGTTATTAAGGGGAAAGTCCTGTGGCTTGGATATTCATGGGATTAAAACAAAGGCTTTGAAACAGCACTACTTAAGGTTGGATGAGCCAAAGGGACCCTGTGTGGGTCCACCCAATATTAAAGGGCCCCAAACAAGTTTGCTCTATTTACCCCAGTTTGGAAAAAAGGGGCTGGAAGGGAAAATTTACACTGAGAGATGCTACCAGCAATTGCTTAGAGCAACAGTTAGGCCAATTAATCAAGTTAAACATTGACAAAAGGGCCTGGGTTCCTTGGCTGGACCCCTCACTGGGGACCCCAAAGCCTTTTATACAGGAATGGATAAAACAGCTGGCGGATAAAAAGGAAAAGTTTCTGGAACTCCTTATAAGACCAAGACTTGATGGGGTCCTAATGGAGGCTAAAGTTAAAGATTAAAAAAAGGAAGTTATAGAAAGGTTATGGAAAAGGAACCCTGAGAAAAGAGTTTTGTGTATGGTTAGGACTGGCTAGGATTAGAACAAATTAAATAAATGAATCTTAAAAGTAAGGCTGTACAAAACTAGAATTTTATTCTTTCTGTTAAGAGGACAAAGTTTTTTTGGAATATCTGCTTTTGATAAGTTTCTTTACCTCTTAAGTAATCTGTTGTAACTTTCTATATTTGCCTTTGAAATCTTTTGTTATCACTTTGGTTAAATGAATAAGTACTGTTTCACAGTGATCTACGCTACGATCCTAATTGATCAAGTGTTTTTAAAACGTTTGATATTTTTGACAAACTTCCCCAAATCGGATTCTAAATAGATTTCTTTTGACCTCTAGCTAACTTTGGGATGTTTCAGAGGGCCCCTGAAACATCTCAAAGGGAGGTATTAAACTAATTATACTTATTTGGTGTGTTAAATTACATGGGAAACATTGTCAAATAAGTGATGATAAGCCTTCTTAAATTATAGTTAGTTAACATCTATTTCTCTCTACCTGATCCATCCAGAATTTGGCTTCTTTTGGCTGGCTCCCCTCTGGACTTGGTGGTTTATTATGATCCAGGTTGCAACTAGTTATACTAATCATTATTCTAATTGATCTCTCTTTGTAGTTTTTAAACTGTTTATGCTTTGTGTCTCTTGCTGCTGTACTATCATCTTATTAATGTTACTAGTGATATCCTGTTATTTTATGATTGTTGTTTCTTGCATCACCTGCTGTGTAACCAGCTCTCTGACAAAGTTGATGACAGCTAAACATCTTGAGGCAATTGATCACATATATAGCTCTGTATAAAATTAATTTTAATAGATATAGGAAGAAGCAACAAGGGAGAAACATTTCCTGGATCATAATAGACTAGTAAGACAGATGATCCAGAGAATTTTTAGGTTATTAACAGGACCTAATCCAGATATAGCACTTGAATGGCCTCTCAATGAAATCCTCACTAAACCTAGGAATGAGACTTCCTAGCACCATGGGACAGATTTGTCATAAAATGCCTCTTAAACCTTAATCGAATTGATGACCAAAAGGGGAGAGACTGTGAACAAAAAAGAATAAACAGCGTCACTCATCACCCAGTTATACAAGTGGGTTAAATCACAACCCACCGCAGCCACCCACCAACAGTGCACCCTGAGGGGAATTCAGGATGAAAAAACAGGATGAGGCATTCTGTGCTTTGGCCCCTAGATAATTAGGTGCATATCTCAGGACGAATTTCTTTTATTTTTATTTTTTTTCTTTTTGGCTGCATTGGGTCTTTGTTGCTGGGCACGGGCTTTCTCTAGTTGCAGCGAGCAGGGGCTACTCTTCATTGGGGTGCATGGGCTTCTCATTGCGGTGGCTTCTCTTGTTGCGGCACGCAGGCTCCAGGACGTGCGGGCTTCAGTAGTTGTGGCACGCGGGCTCAGTAGTTGTGGCTCGTGGGCTCTAGAGCACAGGCTCAGTAGTTGTGGCACACGGGCTTAGTTGCTCCGCGGCATGTGGGATCTTCCCGGACCAGGGCTTGAACCCGTGTCCCCTGCATTGGCAGGCGGATTCTTAGGCACTGCGCCACTATGGAAGTCTCAGGAAGAATTTCAATGACCCCAGATTCTTGCATCTTCCCACACACAGAAAAACCTAAAATCATTAACTTGAGACGTGTGTTCTTTGTGATTAGCAGTGATCTTTTACCAAGATTCATGCCTGACTACACGTATTTTCCAGCCAAAAAACAGTCATGTGTATCCTGGCTCCTCGCCCACCTCTTCAGAGCAGTTCCTCAGAGCTACTGAGTGGCTGTCTCCCGGGCGGGAGTCCTCTGTAAGACCCCGAATCAAACTCAAACTCACAATTCTCATGTTGTGCGTTTTTCTTTAAGTTAACACTAGAAATGCAAGAATTGTGAGCCCCACACCAGAATACTGGATCAAAGCTGCCTTTTAACAAGATTCTCAGATGAGTCATATGTACAGTAAAGTTTGAGGAACACTGTTGATAACATCCCATCAATTAAAACTCTCCTCACTTATGGTGAAAAACACAAGGGAGACTTTTAGTTAGTTTTACAAAACTATTTTTGAATATTCTGTTTTGCTTTAGAAATTTCTTTTACTCAAGTGCACAAAATGGTTTACAGCTCAGTGAATTATCCCAAAGTGAACACATCTGTGTACTGACAACTCAGGGGAAGAATTGTATCATTATCCTTTCCCCTTTACACTTTCTACCTCTCCCTCTTACCTACAGGTAACCACTATCTTGACTTCTTACAGCATAGATAAGTTTTACCTTCTTTGAACTTTATACAAATGAAACTTTAAAAATATGCATTGCCTGTGCCTGATTTTGTACAAAACTTCATGTTAGATTACCCATTTATTGTGTGTGTAGCTATAGTTTTTTCCACTTTTATTGTTCTATAGAATTCCATTGTATGAATATATCACAATTTATCTATTATACTATTAAAGGACATTTAGGTTTCCAGTTTTTAGTTATTTATAAATAATGCTATAAACATTCTTAAACATGTCTTTGGGTACACACTTACATGCATTTCTGTGGGTGTACCTCGGAGTGAAATTGCTATGTCATAGATAACCATGTATGTTCAACTTTAGGAGATGCCATCAAACAATTTTCCAAAGTGGTTGTACCAACTTACACCCTCACCAGCAGGGTATGAGAGTTGCAGTTGCTCCCCATCACTTGGTATTGTTAGTCTTTTCAATTTTGACCATTCTGATGGGTGTGGTAGGTGAATACTTTGTAGTTTTAATTTGTATTTCTTTGTATACTAATGAAGATGAGAGCCTTTTCATATATTTATTGGCTATTTGAATATTCCCTTTTGTGAAACCTCATGCCCCCCCCCCACTTTTTGTTATCATGTTGCCAGTCTTTTTCTTAGTGAGTCATAGGAGTTGTATGTATTCTGGATCTGAGCTCTTTTGTCAGTTATATGCATTGCAAATACTATTTCTCACTCTCTGGCTTGCCTTTTCACTCTTTTTTTTTTTTTTTTCCGGTACGCGGGCCTCTCACTGTTGTGGCCTCTCCCGTTGCGGAGCACAGGCTCCGGACGCACAGGCTCAGCGGCCATGGCTCACGGGCCCAGCCGCTCCACGGCATGTGGGATCTTCCCGGACCGGGGCACGAACCCGTGTCCCCTGCATCGGCAGGCAGACTCTCAACCACTGCGCCACCAGGGAAGCCCTGGCACTGTAAGATTTAATGAACACAAAGATGCAGGGAAAAGCAGGGTCTGAATGTGCACCTAAGATATGCAAGGGCTCTGTGTTCTTAGGTGAGTGTTTGTACTCATGAGAAGAGGGAAAACTCATTTTAACAAGTTCTTGAGAGGATTAAATGAGAAAATATGTGAGAAAGTTTTTGGTAAATACATAGGGTATCAAAATTGGGTTGAAATCATTTGACAGTTTTGCCCAGGGACCAGTCTAATTGTGTGTCTGTGTCTGTGTGTGTGTCTGTGTGTTTGCTTAGCACATATTGAGATTGTGACACCCCTGGTGATCCTAAAGTGCACCCGGGCCTGAGAATTACCGATGACGTTGCAAAGATGAGTTTGTCCACCAGAGGGAGACAAAGCACCTCTCCCTGAAAAAGGCCCCACATAAAACCCATTCTCCTGCGTCACAGCTGCGTCAACTCCAATTTATGTAATGTGCCAAGCAGCACAAATGTGAGAAGATAGGTAAAATTATCTTTGGTACTGTTCTTGCCACCACTGGCAAAAGTTCCAGATCTAACTTAAGGAATAACATGTGGAGAAAAATATATCTTATTCACCCAGAACTAACATCTAGAAATATTTTCAATTCCTTTTCTAGCTCACTTTGATAAAAGAGACCATATAAACTGACATCAAAACTGAAAATAAAAGTGGATGGGTAGCTTTGTTGATATATTATAGAGTGGAAATTTTTGAAATAAAATTACTCTAAGGATTATGCAAATAGAAATCAACATCAACATGAGTAGATTAGCTTAAGATACGTTCACAGGATTTTAGGAAATATGCAGACATAATAATGAACCTTACGTTTATTTCTTTTTTTTAACTTTTTAATTTTTGGCCGTGCGGCTTGTGGGATCTTAGTTGCCTCACCAGGAATCAGACCCTCGCCCTCAGCAAAAAAAAGCGCAGAGTCCTAACCACTAGACTGCCAGGGAATTCCCCTTTATGTTTATTTCTAAATCCGAAATACTTGATTGGCAATTCTCAACTCTCAGTTTCTCCCATCTCTTGCCAAGCTCTATCATAGAAATTCATAGAAGCTATAAAAGCTACAATCTTAATCTCTGTCCCCTTTTAGCCGCAGATGGTCAATGGGATGTAAGTAAAAAACACTAGGGAGGCTTCCCTTCCAGAATGAAATGATAAGACTTAGTACCAAAAAAATTCCTTTTCTCCCTTGTTCCCCCCTCCTCCTGCCCCATATTCCTGGGGACAGAAAACTTGGAGGTGGAATAACCATAACTGTCCATGAGATGACAAGTGTGAGGATAAAAGGCAGTATAATTAAGGATGTCAGACAGGACAGGCCGGAGGAGCCTGGGTCCTGCCCTGATGAACATTATGTGAGCCAAAATCCATAGTTCCACATACCACTTGGTTAGGGAGAACATTTTCAACACAATGGTACTAGAAAAGCCAGGAAGTCCTGTCACCCTACCTGATATAGCCTGTGATTTCTTCAGGGTCGGCACCAGGTTAAAGTACACAGACCCCTGCTGTGACTGAACACACGGTCAACAGAATAGAAATAATAAACCAAATGGTAATAAAAAACAGGTATTTGTATCAACACAGGCCTAATTTGGTCTTTAGGGTGGACAGATGACAAACAAAGGTATCTAATTGGAAAATGAATTGGGAAAGAGTAAGATTTCTACATTTTGATTGAGCAGAGTGGGCAATTTGCTATCTGATGGCTAGGATATTCAGGATAATTGCTGTTCTGTGGTCTAGCGCAGGAGAATTTCATGGAATAGGATTTCTCGGAAATCAGGGGTTGTTTAAAGAACTTGGGAGAATTGAGTTGGCAAAATAGGGGGAAGATATTATAGGCATATGAGGTCTCCTTGGAAAGGTCCTAAAGGTTTGGGTGGGTCCTCCCTGGAGCACAACACAGAATTGTGCACCCTGGAGCTGTCACAAGCTGGCGTACTTCTGGAAAGCAAAGGTAATTGACTAAGAAGTAGGAGGAAGGAAATCCCTTTAATTGTTGAACTTCATCAGGTCTTCTCCTCATGCTCTTCTCACTTTCAGGCTTTTATTACCCTCTGGTAACACTCAGGTCTTTATCTCCAAACCTAACCTCTCCCTGAGTTTTCAGGCTCCTTTCCAACTGCCACCGGGATTTTTGCACATTCATTTCAAACTCACCATGTCCAAAAAGGAACTCGTTGAAGTGTCTTTTCTTCTGGTATATTCCATTTCCCATTCTGTGTATTTTTTGGACAGCTTTTATTCAGTGCTATGTGCCACTCAAGTTGCTAGTGCTGGTGGTACAAGGATGAGCAAAACCAGACCTGATTCTACCCCACTGTGTTTTCAGTCTGGAGGGGCAGACTGCCACTAAGCAAATAAGCACACAAATGAGTACATATCTCAATTTGTGATGACAAAGGAATGGACACCAGAGGGATATCTGAGAGTCAACAGGGGGACTGCTGTCTAATCAGGCAGAATATTACCCACCTGGTCACCAGGGCATCATCCTCTCCTTTCCCTCTCTTACCATATACAACCAACCACCACAGCTTGCCTATTTGACCTCCTAAATATTTCTCAAGGCCATCTCCTCTTTCCCTTCCTCATTACCCTAGCTGAGACTGTCTCCGTCTTCGATGTGGACCGGGCATGACTCCTTGAAGCCAGGCTTTGTATATTTCCCTCTTTGTCTTCACTCTACCCCCATTCCTTTCCACACTGCCTTGAGACAGCTTTACCCCTCACCTAATCTGACCAGGTCGCTTTCCTGACTAAAGTCTTCTAGTGCTTTCCCATTTTATGTTAAAAATCAACTGACTGGTCTTCCCTGGTGGTGCAATGGTTACGAATCCGCCTGCCAATGCAGGGGACACGGGTTTGAGCCCTGGTCCGGGAAGATCCCACAAGCCGCGGAGCAGCTAAGCCCGTGCACCACAACTACTGAGCCTGCTCTCTGGAGTCCGTGTACCACAACTACTGAAGCCCACATGCCACAGCTACTGAAGCCTGTGCGCCTAGAGCCCGTGCTCTGCAACAAGAGAAGCCGCTGCAATGAGAAGCCCGCGTACCACAACGAAGAGTAACCCCAGCTCCACGCAACTAGAGAAAGCCCAAGTGCGGCGGCAGAGACCCAGCGCAGCCATAAATAAATAAATAAATAAATAAATAATTTTTAATCTATTAATTTTTTAAAAGTCGATTTAAAAAAAAATAAATTTATTTTATTTATTTATGTCAACCATTATTACAGTACAGACAGAATAGTTTCTCTGCCCTAAAAATCCCCTGTACTCCACCTATTCATCTATCCCTCCTCTTAGAACTTCCGCCAACAATTTTACTGTCTCTATAGTTTTGCCTTTTCCAGAATTTCGTAGTTGGAATAATACAGTATGTAGCCTTTTCAGAATGGCTTCTTTTATTTAACAATATGCATTTAAGTTTCTTCCAAGTTCTTTTTTTTTGATAGCTCATTTCTTTTTATTGCTGAATAATATTCCACTGTATGGATGTATCATATTTTATCCATTCACCTATTGAAGGACATCTTGATTGTGTCTACATTTGGAGAATTGTGAATAAGACTGCTATAAACATCTGTGTGCAGGTTTTTCAGTGGACATAGTTTTCAACTCATTTGGGTAAAGTTTTCTACTCATTTGGGTAAATACCAAGGAGCATGACTGCTGGGTTGTATGGTGAAACTATATTTACCTTTGTAAGAAACTACCAAACTATCTTCCAAAATGGCTCTACTATTTTGCATTCCCACCAGCAATAAATGAGAGTTCCTGTGGCTCCACATCCAGGCCAGTATTTGGCATTGTCAGTGTTTGGGATTTTAGCCATCCTAGTAGCTATATAGTGGTATCTCATTGTTTAATTTGCAATTCCCTAATGACATTTGATATTGAAATAGCATCTTTTCATCTGCTATTTGCCATCTTTGGTAAGGTGTCTGTTCAAACGTTTGGTTCACTTTTTAATGGGGTTGTTTTCTTATTATTAAGTTTTAAGGGTTCTTTGTATATTTTGGTTACAAGTCCTTTACTAGAAACGTATTTTACAAATATTTTCTCCCAGTCTGTGGCTTGTCATTTTATTCTCTTAAAGTTGTCTTTCACAGAGCAGAAATTTTTCATTTTAATCAAGTCCAACTTATCAATATTTTCTTTCATGGATTGTGCTTTTGGTGTTGTATCTAAAAACTATTGCCAAGGGACTTCCCTGGCGGTCCAGGTTAAGACTCCGTGCTTCCAATGTGGAGTGGGTTCCAAGGTGACGTGGATTAGATCCCCGGTCAAGGAACTAAGATCCCACATCCCACATGGTGCGGCCAAAAATAAATAAATAAATAAAAATAAAAACTATTGCCAAACCCAAGGTCACCTCAGTTTTCTCCTATATTATCATCTAGGAGTACAGATCTATATTTTACTGTTAGGTATAAGATCCATTTTCAGTTAATTTTTGTGAAAAGTATAACGTCTGTGTCTAGATTCTTTTTTTTTTGCCTGTAGATGTCCAGTTGTTCCAGCACCATTTGTTGAAAAGACTATCCTTTCTCCATTGAAGTGCCTTTGCCTTTTTGTCAAGTATTGGTTGGCTATATTTGTATGGGTCTATTTCTGGGCTCTCTATTCTGTTGCATTGATCTATTTGTCTATTCTTTTTTTTTTTTTTTTTTTGCGGTAGGCGGGCCTCTCACTGTTGTGGCCTCTCCCCTTGCGGAGCACAGGCTCCGGAGCACAGGCTCAGTGGCCATGGCTCACGGGCCCAGCCGCTCCGCGGCATGTGGGATCTTCCCAGACCGGGGCACGAACCCGTGTCCCCTGCATCGGCAGGCGGACTCTCAACCACTGCGCCACCAGGGAAGCCCTATTTGTCTATTCTTTAATACACACCATCTTCATTACTGTAGCTTTATAGTAAGTCTTGAAGTCGGTAATATCAGTCCTCCAACTTTGTTCTTCAATATTGTTTTGGCTATTCTGGGTCTTTTGCCTTTGATATAAACTTTAGAATCAGTTTGTTGGTATTCGAAAAGTAACTTGGTAGGATTTTGATTGGGATTGTGTTGAATCTATAGATCGCGTTAGGAAGAACTGATATCTTAACATGAGTCTTCCTGTCCATGAATATGGAATATCTCTCCATTTATTTAGATTTTATTGATTTCTTTGTCAGAATTTTGTAGTTTTCCTCATGCAGATAATATATATATATATTTTGTATATGTTTAATACAACCACATGTTGTCTAAAGGAGACTTATTTTGGATACAAAGACACAAAGAGATTAAAAGTAAAAGGATGGAAAAGATATTCCATGAAAATAGTAACCAAAAGAGAACTGGGGTTGTTATATTATTATCAGACAAAATAGATTGTCAAAAAAGGTTATGAGACAAAAAAGGATATTATATATTGATTAAAGTTTCAGTTCATCAAAAATATATAAGAATTATAAACAAATACCTATCTAATAATATAGCCCCAAGTTATATGGAGTAAAAATTGACAGAAAAGAAGGGAAAAGTGGACAATTCTACAATAATATTTGACTATTTCAATACCCCACTTCCAATAATGGATAGAACAGCCAGACAGAAGCTCAATAAGGAAACAGAGGACTTTGACAACACTATAAACCAGGTAGACCTAAAACACACATACAGAACACTTCACTGAACAACAGCAGAATACATTCTTCTCAAGCACAAATAGAATATTCTCTAGGATAGACTATATGTTAATCCACAACCAAAACTTAATAAATTTTAAAAGATTGGTATCATACAAAGTACCTTTCTTATTTCAATGGAATAAAACTAGAAATCAATAACAGAAGGAAAAAAATAGAAAACTAACAAATATGTGGAAATTAAGCAACATACACTTAAAGAACCAATGGGTCGAGGAAGAAATCACAAGGGAAATGAGAATGGCGTGAGGAAAATGAAAATAAAAATACAACATACTATATGTATAGCTGATTTGCTTTGTTATACAGCAGAAACTAATGCACCATTGTAAAGCAATTATACTCCAATGAAGATGTTAAAAAAAAATACAACATACTAAAAATTATGAGATACAGCCAAAGCAGTGCTAGGAGGGAAATTTATAGCTGTAAATACATATATTAATGAAGAAGAAATTTCTCAAATCAATCACCTAATTGTTTACATTAAATAACTGGAAAAAGAGGAGAAAACTAAACCCAAATGTCACAGAAGAAAGGAAATAATAAAGATTAGAGAAACGATAAATGAAATAAAGAATAGAAAAAAAAACAGAGAAAATCAACAAAACCTAAATTTGGTTCTTTAAAAAGATCAACAGAATTTATACACATGGAGTTGTTCATAATATTCCTCTATTATTGTTTTAATGTCTGTGGGATCAGTAGTGCTGGCCTCTTTTTCATGTCTGATATTAGCAATTTGTGTCTTCTCTTTCTTGGTTAGCTTGGCTGGAGGCTTATCAATTTTACTGATCTTTCAGAGAACCAGTTTTTGGTTTCTTTGATTTTCTCTATTGATTTCCTATATTCAGTTTCATTGATTTCTGCTCTAATTTTTTATTTTTTCTTTTCTTCTACTTATTTTGGATTTAGTTTGCTGTTTTCTAGTTTACTAAGGTGGAGGCTTACAGATATTAGATCTTCCCTCTTTTCTAATACATGCATTCAATGCTATATATATTTTCCTTTAGCATCACTTTTGTTGGATACTACAAATTTTTATAAGTTGTATTTTCATTTAGTTCAAATTTTTTTTTAATTTCTCTTGAGACTTGGTTTTTGACTTATATGTTATTTAGAAGTATGTTATTTAATCTCCTGCTATTTGGGGGTTTTGCAGCTATCTTTCTGTTTTTGATTTCTAGTTTAATTCCATTGTGGTCTGAGAGTACACTGTATTATTTCTGTTTTGAATTTGTTAAAGTGCATTTTACACCCCAGAATGTAGTCTATCTTGGTGAATGTTCCATGTGAGGTTGAGAAAAATGTATACTCTGCAGTGCTGGATGAAGTAATCTATACATGTCAACAGATCCAACTGACTAATGGTGCAGTTCAGTTCAACTACATCCTTAACTGATGTTCTGCCTCCTGGATCTGTCCATTTCTGATAGAGAGGTGTTGGAGTCGCCAACTATGTAGAGGATTGGTTTATTTCTCCTTTCAATTCTATCCATCTTTGCCTCACAAATTTTGACTCTCTGTTGTTAGGTTCATCCACATTAAAGACTGTTATCGCTTCTTGAGGAATCGACCCATCGTTGTGTAATGCCCCTCTTTATTCCTGATCGTTTTCTTTGTCTTGGCTCTACAGCTGGAAGGCCGGTGCTCGTCGCTGCGGACGCGTTCGTGAAGGGGACGCACAGTTCCTGTTTGTGTGAGGTTGCTTTAGGTGACCTGCTGTTATCTGCGGAGGAACAGCCAGGAACGGGTCATAAAATGTCGCAAATCACTGTCAGAATTTTGGGCCTTAGCCGGGTCCACATCCTCTCCCGCAGTGGCTTTTCGCCTTGGTGCACGGTCTACGGGATGAAACTGTTCGCGTTTCCTCCAAGCTTCTCGTGTTCTGTAGTTTGGCCACAGAGTCGAGGCTCTTTTCACCCTGGGCGGGCAACTTGCAAGTGACCTTGTCGTTGTCAAAGCCTCGCCTCGCGCTTCAGCGCCTCCCGGAGCTCTGGCGGACTCGGCGGCCCGAGTCCCAGGAGCTGGGGCTCCAAGCAGGGACACGGGCGCGAGGCTGGAGGGTGATGGACAACTCGGTCCCCTGGCAGTCCCGCCGCTCGTGCCCATTGCGGCTGTTAAGGATGTTGATTCGTTACCAAACGGCATCTAGAAAGCCAGTCATGATTTAAACTTCCATCAGAGATCATTCAGATACCGTGGGAGAAGGATTGGATCTTACTTTGGTACCCACCTTGCAATTTGTTTAATGTTTGGGAGAGGGTGATTTTTAAAAAAATGTATTCTTCACCAAAAAGTGAGACTAACTAATTCCTAGTGATGGATCTGCAAGTCCAGATTTGTGGATGGCAACTTGATGTGATTACAGAGCCTCTGAGGTCTTACGGTGTGGGACGTCCGCTTAGACTTTGGAGCCCGACAAATGAGTTTGAATTCTGGTCAGACACTTATCAGTTGTGCAATCTTAACCCCAATTTCTTTCTCTTTAAAGGATTGCTCAATTATGTCTATGCAAAGGGCAGGTGGATCTTGGTGAATAACAGTGAATTATCAACTTACTTGGATGGTCACTCCAACTTAGCTGCTCTTCAAGATGTCATTTCTTTGTTGGAGCAAAGCAACACATTCTTTGGTGCCTGGTATGTCTAAGTTGGAAGCAATTTACCTCCTGAATTTTGTTCACATACATAAATGATACACGTTATTGTAAAGAATTCAAAACATATAAACAGAAGAGAGTAAAGGTAGCCTGAAAGCTGCACCCTAAATTAACCCCCAATATTCGGGGAGCCTAGTGGACAAGAGCCTCACTGTTTGGTGTGTAGATTCTCACTTGTTCCTGTGTTTTCAGCACAGCCTTAGTGCTTACAGGGTAGGCTGGGCCCTAGAGTCCAGAGGTTTGTTGAATGAGCATCTCCAGGGAGTAAACCTCCAGTCTTCAACCAGTGGAGTGGATATGGGCTTCCAGCCACTGTGTTCAGACTTCCATTGACTTCCCCGAGTTTTCACCCACCTGATCCTCCACAGGGTCCCTGAAGCCTCCGGTCCAGAGCTTCCCAGGAGCCACAGCAGGGAAGAGCTTGCTCACACTCTGTTGCTGCTGGTTAGGGTTTGGCTTCCTCATGTTTGCAGAAAAGTTACTACTTGTACACACGCATTCTTGCTTCCAAACTTTTATTGCTATTGTCTTCCTGCCACTTCTGCTTATCCTTGTGGTTTGACCTTGTAAATTATTCCCTTTACTATCATTTTAGGAGTTATAGGAGGGGCGGGGAGGTAAATGCCCTTGTTCATTTTTTGATGATTAGTGGGAACTATCTCATAAAATTCTTATACACATTTTATGTACTATTTAAGTTTAATCTAGTGTCCTAGAACCCTTAGAGCAGAGTAACTGCTGTGTGTGTGTGTGTGTGTGTGTGTGTGTGTGTGTGTGTGTATTGAGGATAAGGGGGAATCAGTGCTAGACTCAAATGTTTAATTGACCCTAATTTTATACTATTACTATATTTAATCACAAATGTAATCTTCTTTGTTCCTTTCCCCTCATATTTTATAAATAGCTTAAGTTTTAACATCTATTCTTTCACAAATTGGCCTTAAATCTATGTCAATATTTGTTCCTTTCCAGGAACAAGTAGAACCTGCCTTGCCTGGAATGTATAAATTTTTCAAAATACAGTAGGACCTCAGCTTTTTGTTAAACATGCTTTTGTCCCACTTACAAATATTAAGAAAAACTAAACATTAAAAACTAAGAAAAAATTGTAAAGAAAATAAAATTTATCACAATTCTCACAGATGAAGGGTTATAAAAATAAATCTACAATCATTTCTGTTTTTATTTTCCATTTCCTTCTGATATGAATTAAAAGTACTCTCATATAAGTCCATTTATGTCTGTAGTACAAACAAATAGCATCAACAAATGTTAAGTGCCAAGTTTATTCAAATATTTCAGATTCTCTTAGGTGCAAGTGACAGAAACTCATCTCAAACTAACCAGTTGAAAAGGTAATTTATTTGTTGAATACCTGGGAGTTCCAAGGGTTTATTCAGCTCTAGTTACAGCTGGATCAGAGGGGGTGTCAAATGATATTGTCCGGATTTGAGTGTAATGTGTGTCTATCTATTTATCTATCAGAAACATTGTTTCATAAAAATTTTATCAGGCTGTTGACAATAATATTTAAACAAATATCCAAACAGGTGGTTCCCTCAGGAGAATAATTTTTCTCTTGGGTTTTCCTTCAGGTAGTGTGGATTAGAGCCACAGAGTGAAATCAGTTTGGTAATTTTATAATCATAGTTCATTCACTGGTCCCCAACTGATATACTTTCTCTTATGGACACTTTTGTATTGCATCTGCAATCCCTTGGATGTTTGGGTTTTTCCCACCCTTATTAGCCATAGTGGGATGCAGAGGTTGCCTCACTCAATGGGAGATGAAAATGCCAAACTCTTGCTTTCCTAGACTCCCTTGCAGCTAGGGCATGGTCCAATGACTTACAGTGACTTGGAAGTAGGGACCACTGACTCAAAGGAGTAGGGACTGGGAGCCTCCACATGGATTGAGTTCCTAGGGCAGCAGTGGCAGCAAATGGTATGCAGGGTGCAGTGCTAGAGGGGTTGGTGGTGCAAGATGTAGACTCTTTTGCTTGCTGATGGTGGTAGGGATGTCCACACTTGATGAGTTGTGCCATGTAGTAGTGGGCATTGATCCTGTGTTTCATAGAACCTGGCTCTCCATCCATACTGGCAATTTCGTGATCTACCCAACATTATAAATTCCTTTCTTGTCAAACTCAACCTGAGTTGGTTTCCATTGCTTGCAACTGAGACCCATGAACTGATAGCCTTGTCTTTTTCTGTGTCATCTCTCCTTTACTCCTTTACTCTCTATTTACATCTTATAGCACTCCCCTGGTCTATGCTACTTGAATCTTCTGATATTAGCTGGAAGAGGGGATCTTGGAGAAGAGATCAGGAGAAGAAGATGGGAGGCCATACTGGGTCTGGGAGGCAGAGAGAGCCCTGCTGGAGGCCATCAGAAATCAGGCCAGCTGATTGCTAATTCAGCAGGTGCAAGCTGCCAGCCACAGGGACACACTCCTCTTCCCACCTTTGCATCCATGATCCGATCCAGTCTAACATCACCACTCGTCTGGAATGTGGCACTGTTTCCTGGCATCCGTCTGCTTCTGCTCTTGTCCCCCTAAACGCTTTATCAAACACAGGGATCCTGAGAAAACATAGCATCAGCCAATGTCAGTTCTCTGTGAAAACTCCCCAATGTCTCCCCATTTCTCTCAGATTAAAAGTCTTTTATAGAGGACTAAAGTTTTTCCCCTCAAAATATTCTCATTACCATGCATTTGATCCCAGGAGAAACTAAGTGCAGGAGGGGATGGGAGGGGAGGGGCCACTTGCTGGGGTCCCCCTGGCCCCCACCCCATTTGGGAACAAAGCCATGTTTTCCTGGACCCCTCAGAGCATCCAGGCTGTTCCACAGGCAGGAATAGGGAGTGGAGGGGAAGGGGAGCCTTGGTCTAAGGGAGGGATGCAGCGCCGTCACCGGCCAGCGCCCATAACCATCCGTCTCCACACCAGCTGCGGGGTTAGCAAGCAGGGAGCCACTCTGCCCAATCTGTCCCCCAGCCCATGGACAGGCGACATTGTCAGGAAAGGATGGCTGGGAGACAGAAAGCTGAGGCAGCAGGGTCCGGTGGCAGCAGCTCACTACAGAGGAGCTAGATGTGGTCCAGATTAGTGCAGTCCAGGGAAGTGATGGGGAAGAGGATGGTGGGTGGTGCTTTCAGACAAAGGCTCTCCTAGAAAGGAGAATGCTGTGTCCCTGTCACCAGGGAGACCAAAGACCCAGGGGCCCCAGGGGGAGCCTAATGTCCCTGCAGCCCCTCCACACTCCCAGCCCCAGAGTGCGTGGGGGAGGGATAGCACAGAGCTGGCAAGGAAGACAGCCACCCCTTGCCCAGCGCCCTGTGGAGAAACACCAGCTCTGGGGAAGGAGGGAGGGCTCAGGGCGCACGGTGGAAGGATACCAGAGCCCCCCCCCCACACACACACACACCTCTGCAGCCCAGGGGCTGAGGTCGGGGCAGGCTGCGCTGGTGGTTTGCTTGGAGGGGAAAGTGGGGCGGAACGGGCAGAGTAGAAGTGAGCCCTGCTAGGGGCCCGAGCCCCTCCGGGGGAACTCCAGAGATCCAGTCTCGGTGTCCCAGTGGAGCGGGGAGGAGAAGGGGCCGCTGGCCAGCAGCTTCCATCAACGCTCCCCGAGCCTTCCCTTTCCACCTGGGAGCTTCCCACCGCCCTGCCTGCCTGGGGTCCCCGCCAGACGCAAGTGATGGTGGCCACTTCGCCGCCTCTGAGTAAACAGCTGTGTGTTCTCACTGGAGTCGCCTGTGTTTATCTTACAGGGCATCGCGCCTCCCCACTGGGTGGAAGAGAAGAGGAGGAGGCCGCTGCGGGAGCAGGGATCCAGGGAGACTCCCGGACTGGTTGCGAGTTGGACCAGGTAGGCGAGCGAGGCCTCAGCTCGGGGCGGCCCTCTTCTGGTCCCCGGGCGTTGGTTCTGGAGGCGATGCTTCTGGAAGCCGTGGAGACGAGAGTCCGCGTTTCGATCCCCCGGGTCGGAAGGCCGCCATCCCTGCTCGCGAGTCCCTGCTGCTCGCACAGCTGGGGTTCCTGCTTTGGCCGCACCTGCAGCTGCTCGCTTGGAGCGCCGCCCGCCCCCGCATCCTCTCCCGCCCCCGCGTCCTCTCCCGCCCCCGCGTCCTCTCCCGTCACCGCGTCCTCTCCCGCCCCCGCGTCCTCTCCCGCCCCCGCGTCCTCTCCCTTCCCCGCGTCCTCTCCCGCCCCCGCATCCCCTCCCGCCCCCGCATCCCCTCCCGCCCCCGCATCCCCTCCTGTCCCCGCATCCTCTCCTGTCCCCGCATCCTCTCCTCCCGCTCCAGGGAGCTCGTGGTCTCCATCGTCCATCTCAAGTGTAGTGAGCGCGGCTCACGTTTTATCTCTGCCTCGGCTGCTCACCACGTGAGTGAGGAGTGTCTTCCCTTTGTCTTGGCTTTCAGGTTCATTCAGGTTCCTCTGGCAAACCTCGATTTCTTCCTGTCGATTTGGACTTGAACTTCCTGAAGAAGCTCCCAGTGGAGCCGATCGTGGCTTTTGCCGCGGGCGGAGGCTGGGGTCTCACCTCAGGGCAGAATGTCTGGGTCTGGCACCTGTCGGGCTGCCCCCGTGGGCGGAGTTCCCTTTGGACAGAGCCGGGGCTCCACTCCCTACTGACCTTGCAGGTAGACGGGTGGACTCGGGGACAGGTGGGGGCTGTGCTGGGCTTGGGCTCCTCACAGGTACTCTCCGCGGGGCGGGGTCCGGAGGCCGGCGTGGGCTGCACTTGGATTCCTGGTGCAGGCGGGGCCGGGTTAGACTGTGGCCGAAGCCGAAGCCAAGGGGGCCCCGGACCCGCACGGTTAGGCTGCCTTGGCCGTTCCGCACGGAGGCCTGGCCGAGGCTGGCTCTCTCCCAGCGCGGGGGACTCCTGCTCTGACTTGTGCCGGTGGGGAGGGCGCTGGGGGGTGGGCGGCAGCGGCGGTCTTCTTCCCGTGCCGCTCGCTGGCTGTGCTGTGGCCCTCCGCCCTGGGCCCTGATCCTCCTCCACATCTGCGTTCCTCCTCGGCGGAGTGTTCTCAGAGCAGCAGGTAGAGGTGGGAATGTGCTGCTTGCAGCTGGCGGGGACCCTGTGCCGTTCCTGGGGGCGGGGAAGGAGTGCTGCTGTTAGATCCGCTGAAGGCTGAGGCTTCAGGGTGACCCGATAGCCCTCTGGCTCAGATCTCTTATAACCCAGGGGAAGATATTGGAACATTACCTTGTCTTTCCGGCCTGTCAGTGAGTCCTGGATCTCTGTCTCCACGTGTAACCATGGACGCCATGAATTCAGTCTGCTGGGGGTTTCTGGTAGTCAGAGAGTGGCTCCATGTAGAGCTTTAGTTCCTCATAGCCATGACCCACAGTAATCCACAGATCCTTCACAATTTGCTCTAAAGGGCCTCTCTTGTTGGGATGGAGAATGAGAAATTTCTCTAGCATATATTCACATTCCATTGACAAGAATCAAATGTGATATATTCTGCTCAGAACCCGTTCCCACAGCTCCCTGAGTTTCTGTCCTTCAAAAGGCAGGAATCCATCGGCCAGTGTAGACAGGATGACTTCCTGTGCTTCTTCCCTAGAAGAGTTCCGGGCAGCATGAGAGGGACCACCCCAGAAGGTGTCCAGCTTGTTGTAAAAGGTGCATTTGTTGCTGAAGCCGAAGTCTGATGTTCGTGTTCGCATCCAAGAGCAGGTCTTCTGCCTTTACATCTCTGTGGACAATACCCTCCTGGTGGACTCTGCTCTCAGATGCTTTGCTTTCCTACTGCCATGAGCCACGAGGTACTCAAACACCTCTCCTCCACTAGCATCCTCCTAACAAGGCTGAGAGTTTCCTCAGCCTCCATCACTTCAAATACTTCACTATGTTGAGATGATCCAAACCTTCATGATTCCTGCTTTGCGGGACAGTCTCCGGAGGCTGGAGGAGTTCCGCTGAGTCTCATCAATGATCTTCACGGCTCTCGCTTTCCCAGCCAGGATGTGCCGGCCAACTTCACCGTAGCCCAGTCTCCCTTGCCGATGGTCTCAAGGGTCTGGAGAAGGCCATGTGAATCTGGGTCTCTTCTCAACAGAGACGGCTCAGAGGCCCCGCAGCACACTGAACTCACTGCTGCGCTTGGAGTCGAGGCGTCCTAAGGTCGGCTTACATCTGGGAAGAGCTGGTGAGAAGCTTGGTCCAAATCAATAGAAAACCAGTTCAAAGTTCACCCCATGAACTGGTCTTTATGACTGAATCAAAACACAATGCCAAACAAAACTAAAAAGAAACAAAAGCAAATACTAACAAACTAAATTTAAAAAGAAAAAATTGAGGGAAAAGAAAAATAATAAAAGTAAAATTAAAGAATAAAGAAAAGAAGTGAGGAAAAATAATATAGGGGGAAAAAAATAAGCCCCAACAACTAAAATAGACCAAAATGCCAAGGAGGAAACAAGTTGACTTTTGTCAAAATCCCTTAGGTCACTGAAAAGCAGCTTACTGAGCCAGAAGGGCTAATAATCTAGTCCTAACTGGGAGCTTATTTGGTTCTTGGAATTCTAAAACAATAGCTCCTTATGAGGTCATAGGAAGAAACAGACCTATCAACAGAGTTGGGGATAACCACAATGGTTTTCTCACTTTTTGATCTGAAGTGAGACCCATTACTCTTAAAAAAAAAAATAGGGACTTTCCTGATGGTCAAGTGGTTAAGAGTCTGCACTTCCACTGCATGGGGCACAGGTTCGATCCCTGGTCAGGGAAGTTCCACATGTCGCGAGCGGAGCAGCCAAAAAAAAAAAAAAAAATCGAGGACCCCAAAGGGCTTTTTGTTTATATGGGTTATGCCTATCAATATCTTGTTAGAAATTAAAACTTGTAGGATGCTTCAGTGCCTTTTCATTTCTAGTTTGAAAAGCTGTAATTTTGGCTTTTTAAGAGCTCGTAATGTCTACACTTAAAATATTCAATTCCTTTTTCTTTAAACTCAAATTGATTGCTCTCAAAATGATGCCACAACTTAACTGGCATCATGATACTGTGTGAAAATGTTCTGTTGCATAAGACAGAATAAGGTACATTATTAACATCTATTAAGGGAAGATAGTTCTCAGATTTTATTTACAGTTTCACCCAGTTCTTAGTAGATTCCTCACTTCCATGAGCCAGAGAACTCACTGTGTCAGTTTCAGCAGCTTTAAATGTAGAGGTTGCTGTTGTGAGTTGAGAAAGCATGACATCTACTCTTTTTAAACCAACAATACACTGTGTCCTGTTCCCCTCTTATTCAGCATGAGATGCGGGTAGGGGTGGCTGGGTATCATCATCAAGAATTAAGAGGAGGGAACCAAGACACCCCTGCATGACTTTTTAAAGATGTTTTATTAACTATACCGTAGATACTGAAAAGGGCACAAATCATCAGTGTGCTGCTTGGTGGCTGCTCGCAAATTGAATTCACGTACTTAACCAGCATCCAGATCAAGGTCCATACAAAGTACACACAATGCTTTAAGTTATTCAAAATATTATTTATTTTGCATATTTAGTACCTGTTGTCTGTCTCTCCCACTTGAGTATCAACTCTGTGCAAGTGGGTTTTTTGTCTGTTCTTTGCTGTATCTTCATCACCTAAAACAGTTACTGGCATGTAGTAGGCTTGAATAAATGTTTGTTGAATGAATGAATGAATGAAAGAATGAAGTTTGCAACATGAATCTAATGGCCCAAGGAGTATGTCAACATAGTCAAATCTGTTTATTTTCCAGCTCTAAAACTTCAGGTAGCTTTCTGAGCTTCAATTTTCTTATCAGTAAAATAGGACTAAATAACACCAATTTTGCAGGGTTGTTGTGAGAATTAGACAAAATACGTGTACAATGTCTGACAGCTAGCACACGCTCAGTATAGCTATCTTTATTTTTCACTGTAACTGCCTTTATAAGGCATAAGCAGATGGAAGGTATGTAGTAAAGAACTTGGCCCTGCCCAGATTGGTCTGACCTTTGTCCCTGGTTCCTGGGAGATAACTTTTAAACCCCTGGAATTTTCCAGGTGATGGGCGTGTCTTTGTTATTCATGTTGGGCCCCTTAGCTCACACCTGATAGTTTATGCTAATGAGGTGACTCTTGGTCTGCTCAGGCCAGGTGATATCAGCCTCACCTCCAGGGGGTGGAGCAGGCCTGGAGTCTAAGTTCAATCCTATGGACAATAAATCAATCACTCATGCTTATGGAATGAAGCCCCAATAAAACCTCTAGACACTGAAGCTTGGGTGAACTTCCCAGGTTGGCCACACTTCATGCGTATTGCCATACGTCAATATCAACATCTGGAGGGTCATACGTTATGAGGACAATCGAAGCTTTGCATTTGGGAACCTCCCGTACTCTACCCTTTGTATCTCTTCTTCTGGCTAATTTTGATCTGTATCCTTTCCCTGAAATAAACCGTAACTGTGAGTATAACAGCTTTCAGGGAGTTCTGTGATTCCTTTTAGTGAATCTGTCCAACCCAAGGGTGGTTTTGGAAACCTGAACTTGCAAAGGGAGGCAGGACCCCTGCGTTCTGGTCCAGGCTCAGTAGCTGGCTGTGTCAACTGGCAAGAGCCACTTGGCCTCACTGCCTCAGTTTGCTCATCTGTGAAACAAGGAGGATAAGCCAAATGGTCTCTTGGCTCCTGTAGCCTTATTGTTAAATGAAGTTCTTTTCTTCTCAGGGAGCATTTGTCTCTGCCTGTTTCTCACATGCAAACGCACAAAGAGATGTGTGCAGAAGCCAGTCAAGGGAGAGGCCACAACCCCGTCATGTTAGGTGAGGGTGACAAAAGACCCCTTTCCAGGACTTCCCTGGTGGTCCAGTGGTTAAGACTGTGCTTCCACTGCAGCGGACACGGTTTTGATCCCTGGTTGGCGAACTAAGATCCTGCCTGCCGTGCGGCCAAAAAAAAAAGACCCCTTTCCTGGAGTAGTTGAGCTTACTTGATGAATTCATGACTTGTTCTTTCTTCCCTGTTCCCTAGAGAGAGTCAGCTGTGTTTGCTTCCAGGGTTGATGAATGCCTGCAGATGCTCGGACAGCAGGGCCATTGTGACTGCACAGAAGGGCGCTCTGCTTTCTTCAAGTTCCTCCTGAGGCCCTGCACGGGGGCTCTCACCACACCAACCCTCTCCACCCACCCCTTATCCTTCTCACCCTTTCCTCCTTATCTCCTTCCTATCCTCCATGTCCCACTTAAAAGACTGGAGGAAAGAGGGGCACCTAGGGTTTCCCTGCGGTTCCCCCACGACTCCAAGCACCACATGTTATAATCAATCCTTGAGCACTTGAGCCTCTTCACAATGCATGTCATTTCATCCTCACAGCCCTGAGAGAGAGGAATTATTATTGTCCTTTTGCAGATGAGGAGCCCAAGGCCAGAGTGGTTAAGTAACTTGCCCACACACACTCAGGCAAGGAAGTAGGTTTGAATCCAAGTCTGGCAGATCCCAAAGTCTTAATGATTCCATCATTCACTGGGCCCCTCTGACAGTGGGGTGGCAGATTTGAAATTGGGGCTGGGATGGTACAATAGATTGATTATGGTCCCAATTTTTCTCCCCTCCCTGGATCCACACATTTGATAATATCCTCCCACCCTGACTCTGGGTTTGACCTCACCACTTGCTCTGGCCAAAGGAGTGTGGCAGAAATGACAGGTATGTCCATTCCAAGCCTAGGCCTTCAGAGGCTTTGCATACTTATGTTCTGTCTCTCTGGGGCCTCTACCACCACCTACCAGAGGATAACAGATCACATGGGTGGCAGCCCAGGTGTCTCATTCTGGGCCACCCTAGACCAGCCTGCAGACCTGCCCAAACATGGGAGATAGATAGTCCAGTGATGATCAATGGATCCCACAGCTGATAGCAGCTGCATAAATGAACGTGGTCAAGACCAAGGAACCACCGAAATCACCTGTAGACTTGTAGGAAGTGATAAATTCTCATTGTTTAAATTTGAGTTTGGGGGTGATTTGTTATGCTGCAATAAATGAAACATGGGAAAACCTGGTCACAAGGTTCATCAGTTCCTTAAGAGCAATTAGAAAGAACTTCTAAACTCCTTAGTTCTGTGATTTCTTCTCTGGGCCCTTAATACTCTCCTTCCTCGAATTACTTTACACCATCTCTCCCTCAGCTCCAAAGTAACCCAGTCCCCACTGGCCTTATGTTCTAGACCTCTGTCTACTATTTCTCAACATGCATGTCCTTCCTGCTCCACAGGCAGCTCCTCTCAGGAGCTCATGGTGTTTCCTTCTTTTATTTTATTTATTTATTTAATTGTTTTTTGGTACGCGGGCCTCTCACTGTTGTGGCCTCTCCCGTTGCAGAGCACGGGCTCTGGGACGCGCAGGCTCAGTGGCCATGGCTCACGGGCCCAGCCGCTCCACGGCATGTGGGATCTTCCCAGACCGGGGCACAAACCCGTGTCCCCTGCATCGGCAGGCGGACTCTCAACCACTGCACCACCAGGGAAGCCTATGTTTCCTTCTTTTTAAGGCTGAATAATATTCCACTGTATGTATACACCACATCTTCTTTATTCATCTGTCAGTGGACATTTAGGACATGTCTCCATACGTTGGCTGTTGTGAACAGTGCTGCAATGAACACAGGAGGGCAGAAGTTTCTTTAAGATTCCACAGATGAACCTGTGGACATTATGCTAAGTGAAATAAGCCAGTCACAGAAGGACAGATACTGAATGATTCCACTTACGTAAGGGACCTAAAATAGTCAAGCTCCTAGAAGCAGAGATTAGAACAGTGGTTACCAGGGGCTGGGGGGAGGGGAAATGGGGAGTTTTTCAATCGGTATAGTTTCACTTACGCAAGACGCATTAGTTCTGGAGACCTGCTGTATGGCACAGAGCCTGTATTATGCACTTAAAATTTCTTAAGAGGGTAATCTCATGTAATCCCACAAAAACCAAACCAAACCAAAGGGACATAAGGAAACTTTTAGAGGTGATGGCTATGTCTGTTACCTTAATTTTGGTGATGGTTTTGCAGGTGTACATATGTGTTCAAACTCATCAGATTGCATATATTACATATGCACAATTTTTACATGTATCAAATACACCTCAGTAAAGCTGTTTTTTAAAATAAGCATCAGCAGCTCATGGTACAGGTGGAGCCAGTCCTTTTCAGCACAGCTGTATGCTGTGGGCTTTGATTAAATTGGCCTGTTGGTTCAGAGGAAACTGGTGAAGCCAGTTTTGCTTTCTTTTCTTTATCGTGGCGGGGCGGGAGTGGCGGGGGACAAGGGCGCTGCTGGAGAGAGTACTGGAGCTCGGGAAGCAGAAGCTTAGGAAGAAAGGTGAGCCCTGCTCTCGCTCTTGGCCTTCGAGCCTGTGCTCTGGTTCTACATCCTGCTTCTGGAGAACTGCTGGAGGTAAGCGCGGCCCTGAGGGCCCTAAAAGTAGCTGGTGGCATAGGCTTCTGGAAGCTCAGTTCCCAAATCCAGCTCCTCCCTGTACTTTCCGTCTCTCCCATCCTTTCTGGGTCAAGGAATCACCATTGCCTCAAGGTGCACCCTGCCACAGGCTCAAGAATTGCCAAACCCTTTTCTTCAGAGGGCTTTGAGCAGGAGCAGAAAGTATCTCACATTTTAATAGTATCTCTCTGGTTGCTGGTCTGCAAGGGAGAAAAGGCAGAAGCAGTGACACCAGTCAGGAGGTAAAAAATGATGGGGACTTAGACTGTGGCTTGAGCCGGGTGGGTGCCAGCAGTGTGAGATGCGGTTGGATTCTGAATGTATTTAAAGGGTAGAGCCAGCAGGACTTGTTGATGGAGTATACGTGTGGAGTGAAAGAAAAAGGCTTTTCCTAAGCATAACACCCTCTAGGTCCATGCATGTTGTCACAAATGGCAAAATTTCATTCTTTTTTATGGCTGAGAAATATTCTATTGAACATACACACCACATCTTTATCCATTCATCTATTGATGGGCACTCATGTTGCTTCCATATCTTGGCTATTGTAAATAATGCTGCAACAAACATTGGGGTGTATATATCTTTTCAAAATAGTGTTTTCATTTTCTTCGGTTAAATACCCAGGAGTGGAATTTAAAACAACAAAACAAAACAAAACAAAAAAAAACCCCAAACGAACAAACAGAACAGAAACAGGCTCAGAGATACAGAGAACAAACTGGTGATTGCCGGAGGGGAGGGGGTGGGGGAGAAGAGTGAAACAGGTGAAGGGGATTAAGAGGTTCAGACTACTGGTTATAAGATAAATAAGTCACAGGGATGTAATGTACAGCACCGGGTATATAGTCAGTATTTTATAATAACTTGGTATGGTGTGTAATCCATAAAAATATTGAATCACTATGTTGTACCACCTGAAACTAATATAGTATTGTAAGCTGACTATACTTCATTTTTAAAGAAAAGGCTTCAAGATTTTGGGGCTGAGCAACTGGAATTGCAGAGATTAACAGAGGTTGGGATGAGCGGGGGAAGCTAAAGAGCTCAGGATACTATATATACATATACATATACATATACACACACACATGCATACATACATACACACCAACGCACATCCTGTCATGCTCCTCACTGCAGCCTATAAGGTAGAGTTCATCATTCCTGTTTTGCAGATGACAGGAAATGGGCTCAGAGAGGTTAAGTGATTTGCTGCCCAGGGGCACAGTGCAGAAAAGCCAGGACTCAAACCCAGCATGTCTAACTCCAAAGCCCGTGCTTCCCAGCAGACATGAAGCTGCCTCCTGAAACCTATATCCCCTTGCTGGGCCTGATTCTGTAAATGTGCCTAATGTGAGCCTGGGCCTCCCTGTCTGACTGGGGACGTTCAATGCTGACACTCAGTGCCCTGGTTTTGAGAATTGCCTGCAGTGAAAGCAGGACACAGGAAGTGCCAAGATGACCCACATTCTCAGCTTAAGGATATTGTGATGTATTATGAATGGATCCTTTTGAAGTACGGTTTTAATACCTAGTTAAATAATAATTCATTCTCTGATATGAGACATTTTGACTGATAGACTCTAATAGGATAATATTATTACTAGTGAATTGGAACATTCCATTAAATATGACATTGCATTCTTTTCTGTCATCTCCAGCTTTCTCCTTCAGGGGAGGGGGTGGTGATGGGGAAACCTGAATTTCTATGGAAAGCAGAGGTTCCTGAGCCCCTTGCATGCGTTTTTTGGTGTCATTAATAAGCCAGTCCTCAAAATCTGAGAACCCATTTTTAGCAGATTTAGTTAATAGCTTTTAAGTACTAAAAAATGTACTAAAAAAGAACTAAACACATACTAAACTTAAAGTGCATTTTACTGTGAATAAAAGTAGGATTACCTGTTCCAGAAAAAAAAAAAAAAAAAAAGCCAGTCTTATTGGGAACAGGAGGAGAAACAGAATCTTGTTTCAGGATTTTCACTCACTTATTAAGACCTGATCCTCAGTAGGGAAGTAAGCACTCAAGGCTCTGGTTTCTGGGCTGGGTCAGACCTCTGTGGAAATTCAGGTTTAACTGCTTATTAGCCAGAGGGCCTGTTACAGATACAGCGACCCTTTAGAAAACCTTTCCTTTGCCATTTCTGCTTTGACCCATGAGTTATTTACAGGTGTGTTAATTTCCAAATATTTGTGGAATTCCTAAATTTCCTACTGTCTTTTATTTCTGATTTAATTCCATTGTGGTCAGAAAACATACTTCATATGATTTCAGTCCTTTCCTATTTATTGAGACTTCCTTTTTCATCCTGTTATTTTTATCCTGGAGAATGTTCTAAGTGTGCTTGAAAAGAATGTATATTCTGCTGTCACTGGGTGGAGTGTTCTATAATTGTCAGTTAGATCTAACTGGAAGGTGCTGTATATCCTTCCTGAGGTCCTGTCTGGTTGTTCTATTTCTCATTTCAATTCTGTCAGCTTTCTTCATGTATTTTGAGTCTCTATTATTAGGTGCACGTACAATTATAATCGTTATATCTTCTTGATGTCATGATCGTTTTATTATTATGACATGTCCCTGTTTGTTTCTAGTATTATTTCTAGTCTTAAAGTCCATTTTGTCTGATATTAATATAGCCACTCCAGCTCTCTTTTGGATACTGTTTGCATAGTGTATCTCTTTCCATTCTTTAACTTTCAGTTAATTGTGTCTTTGAATCTGAAGTGTGCCTCTTATATGCAGCATATAGTTGGAGCTTGCTTTTTTATCCAATCTGACAATTTCTGTCTTTTGATTGGAGTATTTAGTATTTAATGTAATTATTAATAAAATTGGATTTAAAATCAGCCACTTTACTATTTGTTTTCTTTATCTATTATACCTTGCTCATTTACTGACTTCTTTTGTGTTAAACACACATTGTTATTGTATTATTCTGATTCTTCTGATTTTTTTAATGGATTTTAAACTCTGTTTCTTTGGATTATTTTCTCAGTGGTTGCTGTAGGACAGTGGTTCTCAACTAGGGGCAATGCCCCCGCCTCCAGCCATCTGGTTAGGGTATATTTAGAGACCTTTTTATTGGCCATAGCTGGGAGTAGGGGTGTGCTACTAGGAGGAGGCAGGGATGACGCTGAACACCCTACAAGGCAAAGGGCAGCCCACCACAGCAGTTCCTGACACAAAGTATCAGTAGTGCCAAGGACTGCAATACACAGCTTAATGTGTCACAGTCTACTCCAGATTAATACTGACTTGATTCTGGTAAAACATAGAAACTTTGTTCCAATAAAGCTCCATTTCCTCCCCCTCTTTTGTGCTATTGCCACATATGTATGTTAGGAATCCAACAATACAGTGTTAGAATTTGTATGTATTTTTGTATTCCTTGAATAGTTTTGAGGTATAATTTATGTCCCATGAAGTTCACATGTTCAAAGTGTCAAGTCAATGGTTTCCATTCTGCAGTCATATTTTATAAGAAATTAAGAGAACTGAGAAGACTTTATACTTATGTACTCTTTTTTTTTTTTTTTTTTTTGCGGTACGCAGACCTCTCACTGTTGTGGCCTCTCCCGTTGCGGAGCACAGGCTCCGGACGCCCAGGCTCAGCAGCCATGGCTCACGGGCCCAGCCGCTCCACGGCATGTGGGATCTTCCCGGACCGGGGCACAGAACCCATGTCCCCTGCATCGGCAGGCATACTCTCAACCACTGCGCCACCAGGGAAGCCCCTATGTACTCTTTTTAATTTGCCCATATATTTAGCATTTTGGGTGTACTTCATTTCTTCTTGTGCATTCAAGTTACCATCTGTGTCATTTCCTGTCCACCTGAAGGATTTCCTTTAGTATTTCTTTAAAGGTAGGTCTGCTAGCAACAAATTCCCTCAGATTTTGTCTATTTGGAAACGTCTTTCGTCTTCATTTTTAAAGGATGGTTTTGCTGACTCTATAATTATTTGTTGACTTTTTCTTTAGTTCTCTATGCCACTTCACTGCCTTTTGGACTTGTTTCTGATGATGAGTCATTAATTGTGCTGTGAATCCTCTGTACACAATGAGTGATTTTTCTCTTGCTGCTTTCAACATTTTCTCTTTGTTTTGGCTTTTAGCAATTCAACTATGATGTATCTAGGTGTGGATTCTTTGTGTTTGTGTTATTTGGGGTTTGTTGAGCTTTTCATGAAATTTGAAACATTTTTGGCTATTATTTCTTCAGTTTGTTATGTCTCTCTCTCCCCTCCTAGGACTCTCATTACATGTAAGTTGGTTTGCTTGATGTTGTTCCACAGGTCTTAGAGGCTCCATTCATTTTTCTTCATTCTTTTTTATTTTTCCCCCTTTGTTCATCAGATTGGATAATTTCTACTGAACTGTCTTCAGGTTCACTGATTCTTCCTTCTGCCCTCTCAGATCCACTGTTGAGCCTATCCAGTTGATGAAATTTTTCATTTTGGTTGTTTTCAACTCTAGAGTTTCCTTTTTTGTTGTTGTTGTTGTTGTTGTTGTTGTTGTTTTTACACTACGCGGGCCTCTCACTGCTGTGGCCTCCCCCGTTGTGGAGCACAGGCTCCAGATGCACAGGTTCAGTGGCCATGGCTCACGGGCCCAGCCGCTCCACGGCATGTGGGATCCTCCCGGACCGGGGCACGAACCCACATCCCCTGCATCGGCAGGCGGACTCTCAACCACTGCGCCACCAGGGAAGCCCTCCATTTGTTTTGTTTTAGTCTAGTTGATATTTTCTTTTGAGGTTCTCGATTTACTGAATTGTTGTCATATTTTCCTTTAGTTTTTTTTTTAAAGGTTTCCTTTAATTATTTGGGCATATTTAAAATAGTTGCTTTAAGGGAACAGTCTTCAGTGCTTTCTGAAAAACTGTCTCCCAGGTTATAATCTTCAGGATGGCTCTAATAAAATTTTCCATTTCTTTCTTCAAAAACAAAAAAAAAACCCAAAAAACACAGTTGCTTTGAAATCTTTTTCTGCTAAAATCAACATCTGGGCTCATTCAGAGTCTGTTTCAACAGAGAGTTTTCCTTTGTGTGAACCACACTTTCCTGTTTCTTTGTATGTCTAGTAGTTTTTTGTCAAAAGCTGAAGAAAATTCAATATAATATATTCTATAGCACCTAGAGATTCTGATTTATTTTCCTGAGGGCTTCTTTTGGTTTGTTTCTTTGTTTTGTTCTGTTTTGGTTTGGTTTTAGTAACTTGCCTGAACTTAATCTGCAGAATCTGTCTTCCCCACAGTGTATAGCAGCTGATGTCTCTGCTCAGTATTTTTATGCTTATTTTTAGCCTGACTTCCTAAGGGAACCCATGTGTCAACATAGCTTAGTAGTTAGCCATTGATTCTGGCAGAGGTTGTATTTAAACACCTCGAGCCCATAACATTCTCACCCTTCCCTGATGGGTCTGTGTGTGGGGTGAGGAGGGCATTCCCAAGTCTGCTGTGGCTTTCACTTTTCCTTGGGCCCTTTCATGTCTCCCTGAACGTGTGTATAGTTTTCCAGTCAGCTGGAGACATGTGGAGAGCTTACTTAGGCCTTCTATCACCCTATCACTTCCAGAGCCTTCCTATCGAACTGATCCACCACCCATCCCACCTGGGACCACAGCCCCAGGCCAGCCAAGCTGCAGGCTTTCTATGTTCCTTTTCTACTGGGCTTGCTGCTTTCCTGACAATGCTATTGAGCATGGACTTTTCACTCTCCATTCCAAATGAAGTTTGCCCCTACTTACTTGCAGCCAAGCTAGTTTTCAATTTTTGTCCTGCTCTAGTAAATCAGCTGCACCTACCAAGCTGGGTGGTGGGATGGAAGCTGTCCTGGCCAAGAAGGCTGCAGACTCCTATTGTTCTTACACAAAGTTCCAGCAAATTCGCTAGCAATAAACATCTCTCAATTTGTTATTTACATTTCGTTGACCTACAGAGCCTTAAAATGGTTTGATTTTGATAATTTCTTCGATTTCTTCCTTGTATTTGGTGAGAGAATATTTGCCTACCTCCTCATATTGTCATAGCTGGAAGTCTCATTTCTGTACATTTTAAAGATTTTAATACCTGTGATCAAACTTCTCTCAAAAAAGGCTTCACTTGCACCAGCTAGATTCAAAAGCACAAGGAGACAGACTTGTACATTTTATATATTAGTCCTAGTTATCCAGACCTTGCCTAGCACTAAAGAGGGCTTCTTACCTGGTTTTAGTAATAAAACTCATTCTCTTTCATGGCAGAATTGTTATACATTTGGTGTTTTTCAAAGCATTCATGGAACATAAGTGGAAATCGGAAAGTGACCTGAAAATTTTCAAATAATCATAAATAAATGAATATCCTTTGCTTCTTTCTTTGCTTCTCTTTCTTGGACTGTTGCCCTTCGGTTTCCATGGGAATATATGTTTGGGAAGAAATATAATTACATTGGCTTATGTTCTTAGCTTAGAGAGATAGGGAAGTTTTGTAGAGGACTGAGGATCTTTTTTTTCTTTTTTAATAAATTTATTTATTTTTGCCTGCATTGGGTCTTCATTGCTGCGCGTGGACTTTCTCTAGTTGCGGTGAGAGGGGGCCACTCTTTGTTGCAGAGCACGGGCTCTAGGCATGCGGGCTCTAGAGCGCAGGCTCAGTAGTTGTGGCGCACGGGCTTAGTTGCTTTGTGGCATGTGGGATCTTTGCGGACCAGGGCTCAAACCCGTGTCCCCTGCATTGGCAGGTGGATTCTTAACCACTGCGCCACCAGGGAAGTCACAGGACTGAGGATCTTGAAAAGGGGATATCTGGCCCTAGTAAGCTTTGGTGAAATGAATCCAGGTTTCTCAAGACAAACAGATTTTGGCAGTTTAATGATATTTTAAAGATAAGACATGCAAGACATGATCTTTTTTTAAACCTCAAACAATATAGAAAACAATTATGTCCTCAAAAGTATTTCTCCCAAGTCTGTCAGGTTCCCAGTTCCCCAACCCAGTGGCAACCACTATCATCAATTGTTTGCATTTTCCTCAAGACATATTCTATGTAGATTCAAGAGTGTTTGTGTGTGTGTGTGTGTGTGTGAGAGAGAGAGAATGTGAGAATGAGTGACAGACTACTTTTTACACAAAAAGTAACTTCTTTTTCACTCAATAATATATTTTGGAGATTATTCCACATCAGTACTAATGAGCTCTCTTGTTTTATTTCTTAGGCTTATTAATTTTGAATTCTGAAATAATTTCAGGTTTAAAGATAAAACTGTATAAGTAATACAAGAATTCCTGTATAACCTTTCTACAGCTTCCCCAAATGTTAACAACATCTATAACCACAAGACAATTATCAAAACCAGGAAATTAGTACAGACATAATACTACTAGTAATCTCCTTACCTTATTCAGGTGTCTCCGATTGTCTCACTAATGATCTTTTTCTGGCCCAGGATCAAATCCAGGACCCTGTATTTAGTTTTCATGTCTCCTTAATTTTCTCCTGTCTTGGAGAGATTCTCAGTTTTGTTTTTGTTTTTTGGTTTTGTCTTTTGTGACTTTTTGAAGAGCACTGTCCGGTAATTTATAGAATGTCTCTCAATTGGGGTTTATAAGATGTTTCATTATGGTTAAATTCGGGTTATGCATTTTTAACAGAATACCACGGAAGTGATGTGTGTCCTTCTCCTTGCAGCATATCAAGAGGCATACGATACTGATATGTTGCATTACTAGTGAAGTTAACTTCGAACAGTTAAGGAGGTGTCTGCCGTATTTCTCCACTGTAAAGTTACTATTTTCCCCTTTGCAATTAATAAGTACCTTGGGAGAGCTTTGAGACTATGTAACACCCTGTTTCTATCATACATTTTCCCATGAATTTTGGTATCCAACAATGATCCTCACTTGCAATAATTATTACTGTGCTATTTGCCAAGTGGTGATTTTCTATTTCAATCCTTCCTTGAATTTTTATTTAACTGGAATTCTGCTCTAAGGAGGAGCCTCCCCTTTTCCTACATATTAAAGTTTATTCAACTATTTATATCATCAGGACTTATAGATATTTATTTTACTGAGGGATAGATATTTATTTTACTGAGGGCAATAATCCATCATCGTCATTAGTTTGTTGCTCAAACTATATCAGATTTGGCCATTGGGAACTTCTTCAAGTAGCCTCCTGACTCTCATTCTTTGTTCTAATAATTCTGAATAATAATTAGAATAACTTTAACTTACCCTTTATTCTTCCTAAGGCAGTTTCACAATTATGTCATATGATCCTTGTCAGATGAGGCTTTTATTATTTCTGCAAAAGATGGAATTCATTGCTTGCCCGACCAAGCCTCGTCAAGGAGAGATCTGCATCCACCCACTCCCAACCATGGTCCTGGGCCAGGGATGGGTATTTTACTCAAAGAGCCAACTGAAAGACCAGCTAATAGTTTATAACTTATCCTTGCCCTGACAGATGTGAGATGATCAATCCAATGTCGTCTCTTGGAGTGGACTTTGAGACAGAAGGGGTCATAGTCATTTGTTGAGCACTCAAAGTGGAAAGGAGAATGGGGGAATGCAGTGAGAAGCAGAACCCATCCAAGAGACACACCCACACTGCCCCCAAGAGAGGCAGACAGCAAATGTTCCCACAAAGCCCTGCCTGATGAATAAGAGTTTGTTTGTATAAGGGTTACAATTTAAGTATAAATTAGAACAACTTAAATCAGGGGACCTAATTACCGCTCCTTACCATAAAAAGAAATGAAATCGGTTAAAAGTTAGAAAGAAATTATTGTTTCCAGACCTATGTAGTATATGGAGCAGAAAGGAAAAATGGAATAATAACCTTACATATTATTATAAAACCTAAGAATAAAAAGGAAATAGCCCATTCACCACATACTGGATTTAATAAGAAAAGGCAAGAATAAAGCAAGTAATACTTTGATACACCCTGAGCTAAATTTTTAAATAACATACATATGTTTTTTATAATAAAAGTTTTCTATTAAAAAAAAAAAAGCCCTGCCTGCTGTACCTCGCTTCTCGTGCTTGGCTTTTGAGTCATCTCTCTCTCTTCCCACTCAGTATCTGCACAGACATATTTCACCCGGGTTGTCTTGAGTCAACTTTGATTTCTTGTACCCACAAACCATGGACTAGAACAAACCCGATTTTAAAGTGGAAATCCAGGCCTTGAGGTGTGGAGCATCTTGTCCTTAATTCTGTAGCTGGTTGGCTAGAGAACTAGAAACTGAGTCCCTGGCTGCTGCTCTGTTCTCACTAAATCTCCAAAACCTCAAGGGAGGTATTTTAGAGGATACTTTTAAAGTTCTGATTGTGTTCCTCTAACCTAGAATGGAATGAGGAAACATGAAAGGGATGTTGGCCCATGCTCACCTGAGGAATTTTCCTTGACTAAATCTCATCATAAATGTTCTTCTTTTCCAAAGGACAACCAAGGATAGTGTTGATTATCAAGGGTCAGAGAGAAAAAGTTGGCTTTAAAGATTTATAGGTCCAAAATAATTCTATACTATAATAATTCTATACTGGTGATCTGGCCAGAGAAATATTTTGATTTTTATTATTTCCAAAGCCTGTCTCCCTAAATAGGATCAGAGTTGATGGAACTTGGTAGCCGCCAGCCAGCCCTGATGCTTGTGGGACAGGGGCAGGCTGCAGTAAGGTACATCTTAAATGTCCTAGGGTGTGGCATAGCTCCAATTCACCCTGCCCAACTTCCCCCATAGGATCAAGGAACATCATTACAAAACAAAAGAGACAAAAAAGAGATGACAGGAGCAAGTCATGGGCCCAAGGATGTTCTGAACCCTTAACAATCATCACCAACTCCATCCATACTAAGGAAAAAGTTCAGACTATGAAAATCTCCTTGGGCTGGAATGGGCCTAATAAATCAGACCTCCCTAAACCATGCTGGCAGGTTTTTCCCAGGACCTATTTCCCCAGAGGCACTGTTATGTCCCCAGAGAGGTTAAGCAGTTTGTCCAAGGGACCCAACTAGTAAGTGGTGGTGCTGGGATTGGACCTCCAAAGCCCTGTATTTATTTATTTATTTTTATTTTTATTTTTATTTTTTTGCGGTACAACGGGCTTCTCACTGTTGTGGCCTCTCCCGTTGCGGAGCACAGGCTCCGGACGCGCAGGCCCAGCGGCCATGGCTCACGGGCCCAGCCGCTCCGCGGCATGTGGGATCTTCCCAGACCGGGGCACGAACCCGTGTCCCCAGCATCGGCAGGCGGACTCTCAACCACTGCGCCACCAGGGAAGCCCCCCTGTATTTATTGTATGGGAAGCAGCCAGGGTGCTACCAAAGAAACCTCCCTTCATTTAGGTAGCTGGGTGGTGACAGCACTTTCTTTTCAATCTTTTTCCTATATGTATACTTATTTCATAGTTTTTATAAATATCTGTGTACATACACATATTGTAGCCTACTTATTCACTTAACACCATATCATTAACATTTTCCCATATCAAAACTTTTCATAAGCACTCTTTCTAATGGCCATGTCATAACATCCCCCAGAGGATGCTTCCTCCTCCTTGATTCACATCCTTTCTCAATGACTCAGAATATTTCTCTGTTAGCACTTGGATAACTTTTTCCACTGTTTTATTGTGAAATATATAGAAAAGTTCAAGTAACACCAATGTATAGTTTCACAAATAATCCAAGGTGAGCTCCCTTATGACTACTTACCAGACCAAGAAACAGATGAAAACCAGTCCCCAGAGCCCACTCTGTGCTACCTCCCTCCTCCAGATTTTCAGCTAAAATATTTTAAAAGTTCAGTGTAATATGATGTTCCTGATCTAATGACTTTGCACCACATTAGAGGAGCAACCTTTGTCCAAAAGGGACAGATCCTTTTCTTGGGCTTAGCAAATAGCTCAGAGGCATCAGACTCTCCAGAATTTGTTAAAAATTGCACATCTCTCGACAGTCATTTAAATACCACAGCTTTGCCCTAATATTCTTTTGCTCAGAGTTACTGACTTTCAAGCCATTTCTAATGACCATTCCCAGATGCCTAGATCTGCTTGGCCTGCAGTCTGATCTAGCATCTCTGTCCCTAAAAATAGCTTCCTTTTATGTTTTATCCTGGTTTTTCAGATCTCCCCAGTGGTCTTTCATCAGATCCTCTCCTCCTGTCTAATTACCTGTGTCCTGGAATCTCTGTCAAGCAACTCTCCCTTCTTCAGTAATGCAAACGTTAAGCCACTTCAACGTCCACTAATTAGACCTTTTGTCCTGCCCCAGCCAGACAGGAATACTCTCAAAACCACATGGAAGGGATATAGGCATTTTTGTCATGCTTCCCTACTCCCATATGTACCACCTACTTGGAGAAATGATGCTCTGGAGTTATACCATTGGGGGTTATTCCCTTCAGTCCTGAAAACCTTTTGATCTTTCAGTATTTTTTATTATGGGTTTAAAATTCCTGGGGGTGTAAACATCATATATGTCCCCCACCCCACAGTGACATTGGAGGGAGCAAACATTGAGCTCAGTGTGCTGATGGAGTGGTTCATACTGCCCCAGATCCTCAGAGAGGACAAGCATTGTAAATGTCAGACAAAAAGCCGAGTGAGGGACTTCCCTGGTGGTGCAGTGGTTAAGAATCCGCCTGCCAATGCAGGGGACACAGGTTCAATCCCTGGTCCGGGAAAATCCCACATGATGCGGAGCAACAAAGCCCGTGAGCCACAACTACTGAGCCTGTACTCTAGAGCCCATAAGCCACAACTACTGAAGCCCACATGCCTAGAGCCCGTGCTCCGCAACAAGAGAAGCCACCGCAATGAGAAGCCCGCGCACCTCAATGAAGAGTAGCCCCCACTCGACGCAACTAGAGAAAGCCTGTGTGCAACAATGAAGACCTGACACAGCCAAAAATAAATAAATTAATTAAATAAATTAAAAAAAAAAGCTGAGTGAGATCAACCATGGAAACCATGTAGCATAAACCAAAGATATGGGGAACAGAGTAAAAATAACAAGGTTTTTGAGATAGAAAATGAAAACAAAATATGTGAACACTTTGGTGACACAACTTAGGATACCTCTTCTGGAGGTGTATCAACACTAGTCCCCTCTGGTCCCCTGAGCCCACCCATTCTTTTGACTCTCCTTCAGTCAAGTGATTTTCAAGCCATGGTTGTTTGAGGTTTAATTCTCCTAGAGTCCATTCCTAGTAACTGATTATTTGGACACATTGTCCAAATTGGAGTCATTCTTATTTCTCCCTGGCAACTTTTCAGCTTCTTTTCCTTGTTCTCACTCTGGCCCCAGCCCTTCTCTTCCACACTGCCTCTTCTCTTGTTTGGTTCAGAATTCATAGGAGAGAATTCTTAGGAGATGTGTAAGAGTCACCAGAGTCCTAAGAAATGTTAGTCAGATTTGGTTACAAGTAACAGAAACCCAATTCAAACTGGCTTAAGCAATAAAGGGAATGTATTAGCCCTGAAAAGTCCAGGGGAATTTCAGACTTCAGAGCCACTTGATTCAGAGGCTCAAACAAGGTCATTTGGACCTGGTCTCCATCCCTCAGCTCTACCTGCCTTTGGGTTGGCTCCATTATAAGAACCAGGGTGCATTTCTAGAAGATTGGGGAATAAAGGCTAACAGGAAAAAAAACAACAGGGTGCCTACTACATAGGCTTAGGAGCACTAAGCATATCCTAGCAGAGTGATTTCCAAGCTATAATCCATGGAATGACTATCAGATTCATCTGGTCTCTGGTTGTTATTGTTGTTGTTGTTAAATGCAGAGACCTACTGAGTCAAAATATCTGGGGGTGGGGCTTTGCAATCAGTACATTTATCTACCTTCCCCATTGACTCAGATTTGCAGCCAGGTTGTGAATTACTGCCGCAACTTGTAACTATGGTTCAGGACCAAGGATAGCGGTCCATGTGCCCTGCTTTGACCACAGACATTCGTGGGCTTGCTATGCTCATGCAAGACAGGCCTGGGCAGAAAGAGGGGCAGGGCTCCAGGAGGGGTGGAGGGAAGTCTCCAAAGAGGCCTCTCACGTAGAGCCCCTTGTCAAGGCAACGCCAGACGAAGGAATGTGAAGCTGCCCTTCTTTGGCATTCCAGTGCTCACATCTTGATTTTTTGGTACCAGAGCCTTTGTGCTGGCAAAGCCAGGTGCTTCCTTTGTCCTTTGGCACCTGGATCCAAGGCCTTACAAAACTTTAATCTTTATTATTCCCTTTAATATAGCAATAAATCTATAGTGGGTTCCTGTGAAAGAGGCACTACTGAGAAGAAGGAGTGCAGCTGCTGTCTTAACATTCCATCTTTGTCCAAAAAGTTATGTAAGAGGAGGGAAAAGGTTTTTAAATTCGTTGGCTTAAAAAGGTCAGTGATGTTACAGCAGAGCCCTCTCTCAGATCTCCCAGATGTCATCAGCTCCAAGAAATCTGATCTAGAGTGAAAAACCCTGTCCTGCTGCCAACAGGAACTGTCTGTCCACATGTCCTGAGGATGGATAGGAGGAGGCAGCCTGATGCAGAGCAGGCTGTGCTGGAATCCCAGGGATGCCTTTTATGGCTCTCCTAGAGTCCATTCCTCTTCTTTCTCTGAGCAGCTCCCCAGATTTCCTGTTGAGGAATCACCTCTTCCCCATGGGGAAGTTGATCAGAGATTAGGTGTTTTTTAGGGGCTCTGCCCACTGATTCCCAAATTGTAGCATGCACAGATATGGGGAGTCTCTTGAAATGTAGATCCGGATTTGGGACGTCCAGGGTGGGGCCTGAAATTCTGCATTTCTAACAAGTTCCCGGGTGATGCCAAAGCTGCTGGCCTGTGCGCCCATTCTCAAGCATTTGGCCATCAGATGCTTCCAGATTCTGGAATCAAAATCTGAGTGTTGAAAAGCTTGGACTTGCTTCCTGCCTCTGCCTCATGTCACCTGCGAGATCCTGCCTGTTTCTTGTTCAGGCTCTCCAGCCACCCCTCCCACCCTATGAGCTCCCAACATCCCTGCTTAAAAATCCCCTTCACTTCGGTCAGCCTTGGTTTCTGAGAGGTGCAAACCAGAAACCCTAAATGACGTGGTCTCTGAGCCTGTTTCCTGAGCTATAGAAGAGGGGCACTAATCCCTAGTGGGAAGGTATTCACGATATTAAGGTGACGGAGATGTAGGACACACCCTGAGATGCTGCTGGTCCCCATGAGGCCCTGAGTGGAAGCCCCGCTAGGAACCCTCACGGCTCTGCCCTCTCTCCAGCCACTGCTTAGGTCCAGGTAGCAGTTAGGACGAAAGAACACAGGAAGCTATTAAAACTTTCAGCTAAGAGATTGATTTTTCTAATTACCAGTTAATGTCTTCCCTTCTGGGCCTCAGAGGCCTGTTCATTCTTATTTAAAATACAAATCGTTCAGATTTTCTCGTGTAACTAGCTTAATGTAAAATTCTTCACATCCTAAAATACACTTTCATTAACTGACTTGTCAGGTAGAATAAGTATCTTTAAGTGGTAATGATATAATTTTTCTTGACTACTAATTACTAATTAGCTACTAGTTACTACTTTCTCAATTTACTCTGTTTTTTGCTTTCTTGAGAATGATGATAATTATAATAATAGGGACCATTTATTAATCTTATTGTTAATGATAAACATTAAGAACCAGTATTTAATGAGTACTTAGGTGTGCCAAGCAATGAGATAAGTATTGTATATAGTCTGTGTCATTTAATTCTTACAGTATACTCTATTATAGAGTGTTATAATTCTCATTTTACGCTGGGGAAATTGAGGCACAAAGAGTCTGGTAACTTGCACAAGTTACAAAGTGGTGGAATTGGAATTGGTATCAATCCAGGCAGTTTAACTCCAGAGTCCATCCTGGTAACCACTATACTAGACTTGACAAATGCTTGTACAAATGTGTAAAAAGGAAACAACCAAAATGGATTGGGTAAATAGGACATATATCCAATACCACTGAACACTATGCAACTATTAAACAGCCAAGACAGAGCTACGTGAATAGACAGGGAAAAAAGTCCAAGATATATTTTTTGTGAAAAATAGTATGTTACAGAATAGGTTTATTGTGTTAAAAAAAAAAAAGCCATATAGACATCTTAGTATCTATGTAGAAAAACGTCTGTAAAGGAAGATATACACCAAACTAATTCTAAGAATTAGGATGTGGAAGGGAGAAAACTTGCACTTTAAATTTTGATATGCATCTTTATCAATTGAAGTTTTTATAACAGGTACATAATATTTAGGAAATTAAGATAACAGAAAAGTTTTGCTCTATAGGAAAAAAAAAAAAAAAACCCTTGGAAGAATATATTCCAAACTGTTGTCATTTCTGGGGGCTAGGGAGTAGGTTGACTTTTATTTGCTATGTTACATATATCTGTAATGTTAACATTTTTACAAAAGGAATGTATTAATTTTATAGGGTGAAAACCACAATAAATGTACATTTTACAAATGGTATTTTGCCTTGGTAAGGAGACAAGAAATCCATAGCATCTCGTCTTGAGAATCTTTTTTTTTTTTTAACATCTTTATTGGAGTATAATTGCTTTACAATGGTGTGTTAGTTTCTGCTTTATAACAAAGTGAATCAGCTATACATATACATACATCCTCATATCTCCTCCCTCTTGCATCTCTCTCCCACTCTCCCTATCCCACCCCTCTAGGTGGTCACAAAGCACTGAGCTGATCTCCCTGTGCTATGCAGCTGCTTCCCACTAGCTATCTATTTTACATTTGGTAGTGCATATAAGTCCATGCCACTCTCTCACTTCGTCCCAGCTTACCCTTCCCCATCCCCATGTCCTCTGTCTTGAGAATCTTAATTGCATTTTTCCCTGTAACACAATTCCTTATTTCCAGTATTACTGTTATTTAAAAGGTGATATTCCATTTGCTAAAAACCACCCTACAGTTGAGATGAACTGTGCTGGGTTGTGGGGACTGGCTTCTTCTTCAATCGGAATCTTTCACTGGGACCTGGACTTCAAAACACAACAATCAAAACAAAAGGAAACAAAATCCCCTAAGGCTGAAATATGGTTTTTCCCAGTTTATACATAATTAGTGGTACCCAAGGAATGCTCAGAAAAATATAGTTATCAATCCCAAAGGCTTCTGTTAGTTTTTAAAAAGATGATGGAAATATCAAAAACGGATAGACACTAGTTACATGTGGGAAATGGGATTGAGGATATGCTTTGTTGACCTAAAACAAATAGACTGCAGGTTATTTCTCCAGCAAAAATGGGTTTATTCAAGATCAGGACAGAATTGTATTTCGGGGTCTGCAACCAAGGTGAGCCAAGTGCAAGTCCCCTCACAGCAAGAGAAAGAGAAACTTTTATAGAGGAGAAAGGAAGTCCAGAAGGCTATAGTAAAGAAAGAGTGACTGGCTTTTCATTGGCTGAGTTGTTACCAGGAGACAAGAGGTGTCTTTCTTCTTCCTGTTGGGCTCTGCTGTCATCCAGATCATGAGAGCTCACCCTTCTGGTCTCCCAACTCTATTTTATTTGAGGTTTCTGTTTATTATTATTATTATTATTTTTTTACATATTCTATATCAATTGAAGTTTTTACAACAAGCACATGATATTTAGGAAATTAGGAAGGAAACGGGGCGAGGCAGACTTTAACTTCTTATTTTGTACTTTTATGTTTGACTCTTTATAAATTATAGCATACAATACTGTTATAATAATTTATTTTTATAAAAGAGAGATGATAGATTTATATTGTGAATGTGGTGTTTTTTGAATGTGTAGTATTTGGGGGATTTTCTTAGACCATTTCTAAACTGACAACATGAAGTGTTTTCTGATAAAAACTACATGGAGGGCTTCCCTGGTGGCGCAGTAGTTGAGAGTCCACCTGCCGATGTAGGGGACACGGGTTCGTGCCCCGGTCCAGGAAGATCCCACATGCTGTGGAGCGGCTGGGCCCGTGAGCCATGGCCGCTGAGCCTGCGCGTCCCGGAGCCTGTGCTCCGCAACGGGAGAGGCCACAACAGTGAGAGGCCCACGTACCGCAAAACAAACAAACAAACAAACAAAAACCCTACATGGAACTTGGACTTCCCTGTTGGTGCAGTGGTTAAGAGTCCGCCTGCCAAGGGAGGGGACAGGGGTTCGAGCCCTGGCCCAGAAAGATCCCACAGGCCACGGAGCAACTAAGCCCATGCGCCACAACTACTGAGCCTGCGCTCTAGAGCCTGAGAGCCACAACTACTGAAGCCCGCATGCCTAGAGCCTGTGCTCCACAAGAGAAGCCACTACAGTGAGAAGCCCGCACACCACAACCAAGAGTAGCTCCCGCCCGCTGCAACTAGAGAAAGCCCGCTCGCAGCAATGAAGACCCAACGCAGCCAAAAATAAACAAACAAATAAATAAATTTATTAAAAAAAAAAACTACATGGAACTTGGCAATTTCTACAATCCTTCACATTTTTAGACAATGATTAATTTCTACAGGAAGTGTCAGATTTATCAATATCCAAAGACAGCCAAACACTGGTGGAGAGAGTAAGATACAAAAGAATTTCCTCCTGGTACCTCTATGTTCAGAACTTAGGAAATCTATACTAGTGCCTGGTAAACATGGCATGTTAAAGAGTACATTCTCTAAAAGACACTTTTGGCAGAATTGTAACCACATAAAGGACAGGGTAAGCACTTCTAGCTGGAGCCTCAGGAATAGTCAGTTCTTTGAGAGCAGGGCCCCCTGTATTGATCTGTGTAGCCCCAGTCCCCAAGCATGGAGTCTGGCCGGGAGCTTGTCCTTAGCAAAGGATGAAGGGTAAATGGGCACCATGTACGAAATCTACTCACAGTGCAGACTCACAGACAGACTTGAGTTATAATCTTGATGCCACCATTTAGCAGTCTGTTGGCCTTGGCTGAGTTACTTCACCTCACTCAGCCCCCATTTCCTCACCTGTAAAATGGGCATAATCATAATTATACTTAGTTCTCAGGACTTTGTAAAGATTTAATGATGTACTGTGAGTAAATTGCTTAGAGAAGTGCCTTGCACATGGTAAGCAATCAACAAATGATAGCTTAAAAATTATTTTTCTTCTTTAGAGTTCCAGTTTTTTGTTTGTTTGTTTGTTTGTTTTGCGGTACGCGGTCCTCTCACTGTTGTGGCCTCTCCCGTTGCGGAGCACAGGCTCCAGACGCGCAGGATCAGCGGCCATGGCTCATGGGCCCAGCAGCTCCGCGGCATGTGGGATCTTCCTGGACCGGGGCACGAACCTGTTCCCCTGCATTGGCAGGCGGACTCTCAACCACTGTGCCACCAGGGAAGCCCTAGAGTTCCAGTTTTAAGGATGAGAATAGAAGACCCGTTTAGCCTCTCCAACTCTTGGAAATCACTCCAGAATCAAACCAAACCAACGAGGAACAAAATCACAAACCGTATCTTTGATGGAATTGTAAATCCCAACTACTGCTGTCAAAAAGCAGATAATGGAGTGGGAACTGTAGCCGAGTAAAGGTAAATATACAAGCACCTGAAGAAGGGGAAACTAATGAGAGAGACTAGGAATCATAACACCTCAGAAGGCAGGGGTGAAAGCAGGAGGTTAGTTTGAGTTTTTTCAAAGCTCCAACAATTGAGCAAGTCTACCTCCTTCACTCCCACAGGATACCAGAGGTGTATTCTTTGGAGAAATTGAACCTGAGAAGTTCAGAACTTAAGAACAGTAAGCAGGGAACTCCCTGGCAGTCCAGTGGTTAGGACTCAGCACTCTCACTGCCGAGGGCCCGGGTTCAATCCCTGGTCAGGGAACTAAGATCCCACAAGCTTCACAGTGTGGTCCCCGCATAAAAAAGAAGAGTAAGCACATGGAGAGCAGCAAGTGGGGTTAATAGTAGTTGAGGGCTAGACTGAAAATGAGAGGAATAAAGGACAGACTGCTGTCACTGGTCAGGGAGAGCCCTAATCCCCCTACCTGTTCTCAAGAACACCTGTAGCTTGGTTTATTCACCCCTGACAGCAGATGGGAGGGCTGTTTGGGGAAAACAATGAGTGGCTTGAAAACACTGAGTGGAATATTAGATTGGATTATTTGTCCCAATTCTTTTTTTAAGTTTTTTTTTTTTTTGATGTGGACCATTTTTTTAAAAAAGTCTTTATTGAATGTGTTACAATATTGCTTCTGTTTTTATGTTCTGGCTTTTTGGCCACAAGGCATGTGGGATCTCAGCTCCCCAACTAGGGATCGAACCCACACCCCCTGCATTAGAAGGCAAAGTCTTAACCTCTGGACCATCAAGGAAGTCCCTGTCCCAATTCTTAACTCCCTAACTTTATTACACTGAATAAAGTTCAGTGTAATAAAGTTCACATCCTCATTCTTGCTGGGCCTCATAGTAAGTAGGATATAGTGCCACATCCCTTGACTTTGGCTTTGGCCATGTGAATTGCTTGGCCCCATTAGCAGACGTGAAATGAACAGACTTGAAATAAGCTTGCATGGTTGGGTTGCTGTCTTGCTCTCCTGCTTTTCACCATGAGAACAATATTCCATGGGTAGACACTGGTATAGGAGGCTAAGAGACATGTGGAGCAGACTTGAACCCAACTTGAGGCTTGGGTCCAAGCCCAACAGAGCCAACCTGAAGAGGGGAGAAGGAAGAAATAAATGCTTGTGCTGTATGCCATTGAAATTTTGTGGTGGTTTGTAACGGAAAGGAGCTGACTAATACAGATGCTGACTTACGGAGGTCTTCCCCAAAAGAAAAGTTGGCTCTCTACTTTTTCACTACACAGTGAAGGGCACCAATTGACAGGCATTTTGCATCCCTACAGAGCTTCCAGTCAGCTGTTTAGTGCATTACTTTTATTTTATTTTTTAAAAACATTTATTTATTTATTTGGCTGTGCTGGATCTTCAGTCACGGCACACAAGATCTTTTGTTGCAGCATGTGGGATCTTAGTTGCAGCATGTGGGATCTAGTTCCCTGACCAGGGATCGAACCCAGGCCCCCTGCATTGGGAGTGCAGAGTCTTAGCCACTGGACCACCAGGGAAGTCCCTAGTGTATTACTTTTAAATATGAAAGGATAACCAAGGATCACCAGGCTCTCAAGGAAAAGAGTTCAGAGGAAACAGGCAATGCAGAGAGTAGAACAAAACATTTTAAAAAAACTAATAATAATCTGAGGAGATAAGAGAAGATATTACATCCACAAGCCCAAGGTCAAGGACAGGGTGCTATTGCTATATGGAAAAATAAAAGATGGAAAATTCAGAGAATAATTAAGAGCTCTTAGAAATTCAAAATAGGATAGTCAAAATGAAAATTGCAACAGAAGGGCTGGAAGTTAAAGTCAAGTAACTTGAAAAACAGTTGGATCATCAAAGGGAGAACATAAGAACATAAGAAAATAAGACTTTTTTTGAGCTCTAGAGAGTAGTTTGGTGAAAAGCTTTGAAAAAGAAATATAATCATCATCAATACCTCAGAAAAAGAGGGATGTCGAACTGGTTAAATAAAATTTTGCAGAAAGTTTATGGTTTTAGTTAATTACTGTAAGAAGGAAAGGACCATTAACTGACATATAATTACACTGGTGTGAACAACGAACAAAATCAGGACAAGCAGCTGTTAGTGAAGAACAGGGCACAGCAAAGCCTTCAAAGCCTCTTAGAAATCTGTGTCAAATAGGTAAATTATGTTATGTTAGTGGCTGTATGAACTAGAAGAGCTTTCTTATAAAAGTAGACTGCAAGCTCCACGAGGGCAGGACTCACGTCTTGTCTCATTCATATGTATAGCAATAGATTTCTTTCTATATATACATGAGGAAATAGGTTATGATTTGAATTATCACTATTCTAATAACTAAAAATTGGGGTTGCTTGATTATTCAGCCAAAGCTATCAAACCCTTGCCAGTTACTAACCCTCTTTTGCAGCAGCCTGAGGGCTGAGGTAGCACACTGGTTGTAACCTTAACAACCTTTGTTAAGAATTACATCATGGTAATGAGATACTATTACTATATACCCACCAGTATGGCTAAAATTAAAAAGACTGTTGATGGATGTCAGAATAGGGTTGTGTCTTGGGAGGGATGTATTAACTGGGAAGAGGGCATTTTCTAGGGAGATGGAAATAAATATTTTATATGGTGTAGATTGTTGTCACACAGGGGTATACAGTTGACCCTTGAACAACATGGGTTTGAACTGTGTGGGTCCACTTATATGTGGATTTTTTTTCAATAAAAATATGTATGTGTATAAAGATCCATTGAGTTGTTACTTTTAAAAATTGTTTATTTTACTGTATAAAATTAAAACAATAAAAAAAGACCTCACATTTAAAATCATTGAAATGTGGGAGACATCACAGTCTTGGAGAATGAGCAAATAGAATAGGCAGAGAAAGGAGAGGGGAGCATTTAGGGCACTTAACCTCCACGTTCTCATCTGCTAAATGGGTATAATAAAGAGTGTAGCTAAATAGAAAACAAGTACATCAGGAATTGGCTCATAGGAGAATTATCTAAATAAAAACCAGTTGAAATTTCCCTCTTCTCCTCTGAAGACTCAAACACTTGCTCTCCTCTGTCCTTGAAGACCAACTAACTGAAAAGCTTTCACAAGGAGGCAGATCCTAGAATGCCCATTTATTAAGTTATGGTGAGAATTATAGTTCTCATATGGACATACTAGCATACTTGTGGCCTCATAATCAGCACATTCTTGCCTAGTGATTAAGCTGCAGGGAAAGACAAAGAGACCATTTTACTAATTCACCCTGGGTACCATCAAGGCCAGGATGGGACACAAAAGATTCAGGCAGCATCTTCTTTAGGTTGGTCTCTGTGGGCCTCTGAGAGCTGTCTGGTGGACACAGCATCAGAGCAAGAAAAGCTGGATAGCTTCAAAGTGTATTGGCTTCAGGGGGAGGGATCTTCATGCCTCCTTCACCACAGGGATGCCCTTAACAACTGAGCCAGAAATACTTGAATTCTACCCCCTAAGATGTCTCACACCAGTAACTAATGGTTGTCACTCCGTGTCTGTTATTTATTGCTGCGTAACAAACCACTTCATTTAATTTTGTTGGCAATTGTGTGTGTCAGGAATTCAGGAAGGGTTTAGCCAAGTAACTTGTATTTGATCCACATGGCATTAGCTGGGGCAGGATGGGACTGGAGGATTCATTTCCAAGATGGCTCCATCACTCACATGTCTCCCTCACCACCCCCCTCTCCGTGTAGCATCTCACCCTCCGTGCACCAGTCTGCACATGGCTTGGGATAATTTGAGATGATATACATATGTGTGTGTGTGTGTGTGTGTGTGTGTGTGTATAAAGATGTTGAATAGGAAATGCTCATCGGGAATTCAAGGGTGTAATGTGGGCTGGAGATATAAATCTGGGAATTATTATCATATTATAGAAGGTAGATCATCTGATGGATGGTCAGAAGTCTGGATGAGTTCACTTAGGTAGTGTAAATGAGAAAAGTCCAGGGACTGAGCCCTGGGGCTCTTCAACACTTAGACGTTGGAGAGGTAAATCAGATTTAATGAAGGAGACTGGAAATGATCAGCCAGTGAGGTAGGAAGAGAATCGGGAGGGTGGTACTCCAAAAGCCAAATGAAACTGTTTTAAGAATGAAGCTATGACTTTGTCAAATACTTTATATAAGTTAAATGAGGTGACCATTAGATTGGATTGACCATTGGATTTAGCAATATGGTAACTGATGACCTTGTTTAGAGTAGTTTTGGTGAAGTGTGGGATGTAGGGGGCAAAGGCATGATTGGAGTAGGTTTAAAAGAGAAAGCGCCCAAATGTCTATCAGTGGATGAATGGATAAACCAAATGTGGTTTTATCCAAACAATGGATTACTATTCAGCCGTAAAAAGGAGTGAAGTACTGAAACATTCTACAACATGGATGAACCATGAAAACATGCTAAGTGACAGAAACCAGACACAAATGGCCACATAATATATGATCCTATTTAAAGGAAATGTCCAGAATAGGCAAATCTGGACAGGAAGTAAATTAGGGGTTTCCAGGGCCTGGAGGAGGGGGACTTTGAGACTGACTGCTGATTGGTATATGGTTTCTTTTGGGGGGAATAGAAATGTTCTGGAACTAGATAGGGGTAATGGTTACACAACTCTGAAAATACTATACTATTTAGTATACTATTCTATACTTCAGTATAAATCACTGATTGTACACTTTTTTTTTTGGCTGTGTTGGTCTTCATTGTTGCACATGGGCTTTCTGTAGTTGTGGAGAGTGGGAACTCTTTGTTGCGGTGCATGGGCTTCTTATTGCGGTGGCTTCTCATGTTGCAGAGCGCGGGCACTAGGTGCGCGGGCTTCAGTAGTTTTGGCACACGGGCTTAGTTGCTCCGAGGCATGTGGGATCTTCCTGGACCAGGGCTTGAACCCATGTCCCCTGCATTGGCAGGTGGATTCTTAACCACTGCACCACCAGGGAAGTCCCTTGATTTTTTAAAACAATATTCGTTAGAAATATTTTCATATCATTATGTAAACAGCTCTTTCATTGTTGTTTTTTAGAGCCATATAGTATTCATTATGGACATACCATTATTTAACCAGTTCCCTACTGACAGACATTTAGGTTGATTCAAATTTCTTGTTATTACATATATTGCTGCAAGGAATATATAGTGCAAATATATTTTGCAAATATATTTTAAGAAAAATTCCTAGAATTCGAACTGCTGAGTCAATGGGTACATGCATTTGTAATTTATAAAGATACTAATTGCCCTCTATACCAGTTTACACCCCAAACCATAATATAAAAAAATGGCCCATTTATCATCCTGGATGATATGGTATTTAATCACTTATGGCCCTTTCTGTGAATCAAGTACATCAGAATTAAATGACTATGCCAAACACTTTCTAAGTTATTAACTGAAAAGAGGTCAAGATTATATTTCCTTGTGGGGTGGGTGGAGTGGGGGGGTCAGAGATCGACTAGGAAAGGCCACAAAGAAGGGCATTACTTACCTGTGCCAAATTATTGTCTCTCAGCTCTAAATTCACTCTTCCTTGCCCAACTTTGTGATATGGAACTGGATTCTGTAAACCGTTTTCCTTTGGAACAACAGAGGGCACTGGAGTGACACTGCAAGGCAAAAATGTATCAAGATTTATACTTAAAGATTGTGCACTTTTAATTAATTAATTTGGCTGTGCCAGGTCTTAGTTATAGCACAAGGGATCTTTGTTGCCTCGTGCAAGATCTTCCTTGTGGCATGTGGGATCTTTTTTTAGATGCGGCACGCGAGATCTAGTTCCCTGACCAGGGACCGAACCTGGACCCCCTGCATTGGGAGCATGGAGTCTTAACCACTAGACCACCAGGGAAGTCCCAATCGTGCACTTTACGTGTCTTATTTTTGGTGTACAATTATCTGAATTGGTAAATACACTGATACATAAGAATAAATACGTTGTTCGATGTGAATTATTAAAAGGTCATGAACATATTACCTCTCAGTTCCTGTTACAGATTGTTTCTTGCTAATTTTTAAACTAGAGACAGTCTGTATTTAAGGAGGGCACATCTTCTAAGATTTCAAAGTATTCAACAGCAGCCCATGAATGCTGTTAATTTGTGGAGTATAGTAGTAAACAAAAGTAAAACAAAACCCCCACACACCCTTGTGGATCTTACATTCTTGGGTGGGTAATATCATAATAAGACTAAGTAAGATCTGTTGTGTACTTTGAAGACTCTAAACATCTCAAAGCAGGTTTATTTCTCATCTACCAAAGGATTTATTAGCACAGTGCTTGGCTCATACAGGTGCTCAACAAACATCTGGCAAAGTAGGATACGTTGTTGGCCTACAGTAACCTTGGCAGGCTGTTAGCAGTAAGATAAATCCACATGGGCTTGACCAGAACAGCCAAGCCTCTCTTACTTGTCCATCTTCTACACTGAGCTGCAAACCCTTCTTCTCTTCCCTTTGCTCAGCATCTTTGTTCCAGGAAGGCAATTAAACATTTCATCACTATACCCATTAGAGGGTGTGTGGGTGGCAGGTAGCAGAGAAGCAGCAAACTTGAGATCCCAGGGGACCAAAGAAAGGTTATGGGCAAACAAACCTCCAAGTTGGCACAGATATATTTAGTTTCTCTGTATATCAAAGTGTCCCAGCATGTTACCTCACTTAATCCTCACAATAACCCAGGAGATTGGTTTTATAATCTTCATCTTATCAATAAGGAAGTTGAGGGTCTATCTGAAAGGTAAAGTAACTTGCCCTACAACCATTAAACATCAGCTAGAATATGCATCCAGGACTGACTCTATGGCTGTTTCTCTGCTAGTCTGTCTCTCAGAAGGTGACAGTGAAATGATTTAGACACAATACTATCCCTATGGATGGAAAGGCCTTTATTTGATGTACTCATTCTGGAAGATTCTAATCTGCTTCAGAAACTAAAGTTCTTAGTATCTTGGAGGAAGCAACTTTTTCTGTGTTCCCAACCCACCTGAGTATACTTTGAAACCTGTGGCATGAGACCACCCACAGATCTCGTCTAATCATAGTCCAAGTGGCTCTGAGGGTAGGTGAGGGCGGATTCATTTTAGAAATTAGAACATACTTGGAATTTAGGTTCGCCTGCTTATGAAATTAAGACAAATTTCTTTACAGTTCTTAAAAAATTCAGATTACTTGTACTAAGAGAAAATCTCACTAGTATCTCGATTACTATGATCTAAAAAGAATTAAGTAGGTACAGAATAAACAAATTATTTTTTGGAAGTTGTTCAACAGACAAAGTACACCTAGAGAACATAAAAATTCTTTATTTAACCTAATCCAGCCAGTGTTGAGATAGTCTGCTATGTTAAAAACAAGACGTTTAAAAAAATTACAGCACAGTTAGCAAGGCAGTGACTAATTAAGTCACTCAGTTTAATTTTATATTCTTCACAGTCATTTGATAATCATGTAATGATGAACAATATTTTCTGCCACTTTGGAGATAAGTTAAATTCTGCAAAGAAGAGAATTCTACTAGTTGTCATTGAATTTTATAAAAGAGGTTTAAAACATTAAAGTTTATAGAAATAACACAGTAAAGAAACGTGAAAATAAACTGGAAAACACAAATATACCTGCCCATCCCCAAAGTCTAGAGCATCCCTTTAATCTGTCCCCTAACGTTTCTCGTTTACTGCCTCGTTCCCTTTTCCTAGTGTTCAGCAATTAAGACACTACTGCTCTGTAGAGGCTATTTTGAGCTTAGCTAAAGTGCCTCTCTCTGTTTCTTTAATTTCTCAGTTAATCCTAGAAACAGTCTTCTAAGTATTACTTGTATTTCAGAGGTGAAGAAAACTGTAGCTGAGAGCAAGTTGTCACTTGATGAAAGTCATACATACAGTTATTAAAAGCAGAATTAGGATCTGAACCTAGGTCCACCGAACTTTAGTCAGCCCATGCTTTTGTTGATTCAGGGTGGTGCAGGACACTTTCTGAAGAGGCTGGTACCTGGTACTTCTTGAGCTAAGGCTCTTTAGATTTAAATGTGTTCAGTTCCAGGGCTGAGGCTACTCTGGTCCCCAGGCACTTGCAGTTCCCTCCCCACAGCCCTCAAAACTCCTTCTCCCTGCCCCTAAAGGATTAGAGTTGTTTCTCTGGCCCTCACAAGCCCTGATGCCAAACAAATCCAAGCAGTTATTCCCCCATTTTGGGCATAAAGTAATAAATGGGGAACTGTGTGCTTGTGTAACTTTAGTAAAGGCTGCTAAAAGCTGTTCTATATAACAAAATTATGCAGGAAATATCCAGTATGTCTTTTCATATTGAAAATTTAAGAAAGCCAATATATTTTATAAGCACAGCTATATAATCTGTTATTTTTATATATAATCATAGTTTTAATTTCCCCTTCAGAACTGTAGCAGTGATCTTAATATAAGGCTCACTGTCAAATATTCCCTTCCTCCCCAAGTAATTACAACTTTGAATGTTCAATAGCCATTCACATAAATTTCATGTTATAATTCAAAATTAAGACATTCATACTATAGAAAGGTACCAGTCTTAAATTACTGAAGTTAACATATACTACTGTAATCTAACATAGCTCAATCTATACTTGCTACAATCCTAAAGAGAAGTGGCCACTTATCAGTAAGGGGGAACATTCATATTGCCATGCATTAGATGCTGTGAACAAGAAAATAAATAGGGTTTTTGGAACTATCTTTAAAAACCTTAATACTAATTGATGAAAATAACTCCAAGACCAGATCGCTGAACATTAAAAGGGTCACTACTGAACAGCTTAAAATAAATAATTGCTTTTGAAAAATGAATATAAAACTAGTTAAACAGTGACTATTAAGGTGCTAGCCTCCTCAGTATGACAAGCAATTTAAATTTAAAAATGTTAGTATTGTTTTTTTTTCTTATAATAATTTGACAAAAACAATGACCTTAATATTTACTCAAGACTTGTTTTCATAATTATTTCCTCACTGACTGGTATAAAAACAAAGAGCTCAAGGCCTCACCTTGGTTTACTCACTGCTGGTTTTCTACCTGTTGAAACTAGACTGTAAACTACATAAAAGCAGGAACCAAGTCTGTCTTGTTCACCACTGTATCCCCACAGCACTTTGCATAGTGCCTGGGGAAGTAGGAGGTGATCAACAAACACCTGAATAACTGAATCGATGAGAAAGGAGAGGAAAATAACTTTACTGATTTTTTGCAAATCGTTCTCTGTGCTCAAACTACTATAAACTGGCAGTTCTAATTTCTAGGAACCCGAATTTAAAAACCTTACTCCGGTGATGGAAGGACCTGATGTCGCTGTCTCTGCCTCTCTCTCTCTCTCTCTCCTCTCGCCTCTCTCTTCTCTCCTCTCTTCTCTTCTCTTCTCTCTCTCTCTCTCATACACACACACACACATACACACACAGAGTAATTAAGACTGCATGAGTCAAAATTACAATATGAACTATGAGATGTCAACATTATATAAATAAAATTTAATAGTGAAAAAGTGATCTGGAAGCCCTGTGAATTTTTACCCTACACATTTTGGATGTCACATGGGTTAAGAAAAACACAGCAAAATTGCATTTGTTCAGATAATCATTTGAATGTTTACATACATTTTTGGTTTGTTAATTATGTATAACTAATTTACATTTCCTCATATTAACATATACTCCTGTTTAGCTTGTAATCAAATTATGCCAGTGAGAAAAATCCTCATAGTACCTTCATTGAGTTGCTGATTCGAAGAAAACACTGAACATAAACATGTACAAAAGAGGCCTTTGAATAAAACAGCATGTGCATTTTTAAATATTTGCACAGTTTGATCTTTACATTTCTGTCTGAAGAAAATATGAACAAAACTCAGGTTCACCATGCTAAGATAATGGTTCAGATGACTGCCATAAAAGAAGTACATACAAAACAATGAAAACAAATCACATCCTTAGGTTCCGTGATTACTGAGAGGGTTTCCCCTTCCCTAAGTGCTTTATTTTACTTCTTAAAAATATGAGAGCAGCAGCTTATCGCAAGTCTCCACTACTGTGCATTAATGATGGAATCAAAACAACACAACAGACTCATAAGAATGAGAGGACTGCAGAACAATGAGAAGTCACAGTTTTATGCTTCTTCTTGCTCTGGATAATTTAGAATTTTGCGGTGTGCCTGACGTAAATATTGCTGCTGTTTGAAGTAAACCTTGAATGCTCCTTTAATGGCAACAAAAGCAATTCCACCCTAAAAAAAAGAGAAAAATTAGCTTTTTATAATGCAGATTTGGAGGAACATAATAAAAATCATTTTACTTAAATCACAAAAGACACAGGCATTGTTGCTAATTCAGATGACTGCAAATGAAATAGTTCTCTTTTTTTTTTTTTTTTTACTAGGGGGTAAGATAGGAATAGACATGAGAGGTCAGAAAGCCTCTATCCTCTCTGAGTAATCTTCCTTCCACTTAGCTCTAAATCCATTCTCATACAGTAGAGAGAATACCCAGGCATTATATGCAGGCTGCTACCAGAGGGGAGAAGTGGGAACAATAATAATGACATCAAACAACATAAGGGCTTACTATGTGCTAGCACTTCAAATGAGTGATCTGATTTAACCCTCACAATAATCCTGAGGTAGCTACCATTACTATCTCCATTCTACAAGCATAGAGAAATCAAGAAATTTTATTTAGGTTTCTCAGCAAGGCAATGTCTGTGATAGGATTTGACCTGGGCAGTCTGACCCTAGAGCAGAAACTTTTCAACACTATCTTTTGGGAGTAATGATTCACGCATATCCCAGGAGAGGACTCCCACAGCATAGTTCCAGAAGACCAGAACTACTGCAGTGGATCCTCCTCTTTTTATTGCTATTGGATAACAGTGGGGATCAAATAGAGACTTAAGGCACAGGAGCCATAGTATAAATATTTATATAGTCCCATTCTTTTTTTATTTTTTAAACAAATATACAGTTCTTTCTCTTTTGCATAGTCACTTGAAAAAAGTAATATTAAAGCCACCTTACCAAGATTGTCCTTTGTAAATTAGAGTTAACACTACTGAACATTAGTTTACCAACTATTGTCGCAATAGTAGGAAAAACAAGGGCTCCACACAAAATTCGGGTCGCAGAGACATGATCTGCCAAAGGATTAGCCTCGGCTGGTATTCGAGGAACAGGACAACCAATCCCTAGAGAAAAAAATGTAGGGTATTAGTGCTAATAAATCAGAATATCTAGAATATCTTCGCATGCTAGGATTCGTCCACAAGATTAATTTGGTATGTTCATTACCACCACAATTCAGGGCCTTACCTGGAAATATACTGTTCAAAATTTGTAGTTTATTTGAGTATTTGCGCCATAGTCTAAGCACATAGTCCTCCCAGCGAATCATCTTGCCTAATATCAGCATGACAGGAATAGTAGGAAGTCCAATTAAAAGGAATAAAGGATCAGCTCTCTCCATAACATCCAGACCTTCTTTATGGCCTACAACCTGTGAAACAGATAGCATTTGCTCCAATCATTTCCTTATCTAATGAAGGGTTGCATGCTTGAGTGCAATTCATTTTAGAGGAAATGCTAAATTTCAAAAGAATACAGAAATAAAGTTTTAAAAATAAGCTGGAAAGCTATCAATCCTGATTTATTTATAAGAAATGTCTCTCATTCAAGGGGAAAAAGAAAAGCTCCCAAGCTGTTTCATATTACATTGGAATAAAAGCTTTAATTGATTATACATTGATTACATTTCAATAGAGGGGAGAGGACTTCTGGTTCTTGCTTCCATTCCTCTATTTAATTTGGTTAGACTGGGCTATAATTTTAGGTCTCATGTGTCTTCCAGAAGAGCAACTGTTTTCCTGCTCTTCCTACTAGGAGGTAAGCACAGCCAGCCAAGGGGCAGGACCGGCCTTCAGGAGGTGGTCTGAAATCTCATTTCTCTTTGGCTTTCTCCCTGCTCAGTGGTGTCTGGGATTGAGTGTGATTTCTCTGGCTGGCTAAATGCCTGCTCTACAGACCTAACTCTCCTAAAATGCAATTCCAAGGTCTAGATTTGAGGGAATGCAATAGGAGGTCCAGTTCTGGTTCCAGGTTCCAGGCACTTTTTCTAATCCAGGAACCCAAGGGTGCCTATCTATGGGGTAATAAAGCTAAAACAATCCTTCCCCTCTCATCTGGGTCTTGGGGTTATTTCTCAATTGGTTTAGATCTGAGAGGGCAAGAAGAACATGATTAATTCGCATTTGTGAATCTCCATACTTCCCCTCCTGGCAAAATTCTTTTCACTTGCTGATCAATCTTGGTCTTACATGTCTCTCAATATGGCCACTTTTTTTGGTGAGCTTCTTACTTTTAACTAGAAAATTTCCCTAAAAATTCTTTCACAGGTCTCAAATGACCTCCCTTTAGCCAAAAGTCTCAAATGCTGGCAAATTAAATATATTTCTCTAAGGGATTATTCTTGGCAGCTATGACAGGGGAGACTATTTCAGAATCTTGGGGTTTTAGCCCATCCAGGTATCACAGCTTGATATGAGGAGACTACTATAAAGGTTTCTATATAGTTTTTCTGTACACACTTGAGGATTAAACTATGAAGAAAGGATTGTTGATATAGACAATTTATATCTTTGTCTTTGTCTGTATCTCTGAGAGGGATGAGGGAAAAGAAAGGAAGGAAAGGCAAGGAGGGAAGGGAGAAAAGAAGGTAGGGAAGACTAAAAGCTCCAGGGACAATATCTACTTAGGAAAGCAAACTCATGAAAAAGTAAATGGGATATTTTTTCAAAAATGAGATGCCCTTTATGTCAGCTATTATAGCAGATTTTTTTAGGTGGACTTCAAGGAGATGTGAAATAAGGAAGCTGACAATGGTCACGGCAAATTCAAATTCTAGACAACAGACTTGATCCAGGTAGAAATAGTTTATAAAATTATGTGGAGGGACTTCCCTGGCAGTCCAGTGGTTAAACTCTGCACTTCCAACGCAGGGGGCACGGGTTCAATCCCTGGTCGGGGAACTAAGAGCCCACATGCCATGCTGCGTGGTGTGGCCAACCAAAAAAAAAAAAAAAAGATAAAGCATGTGGAGAGGACCAAAATGGGTGCTTTTAAAATTTCAGCTAAGGATACAGCCCAGACTTCTGTGCATGATTAATTTATCTAACCAAGATGTAACATTAAAGAACAGAGGACTAGCCTCTTCCAAATGGTCAAAACCCATGGTATCAGTATCTGATATTCTTTTGTGTTTCCAGGTAGAAATTAACAACCTCATATCTTGCATGTGAAGAAGGGTGGTTGTTTTGAGCTGCCCTAAAGTGAAATAGTTTGGTACACCATATTTCATAAACACATATCCCACATTGGTGGCAAAAGTGGATTAGTCCAGAAACTGTCTTTACCTATAATGCTTGTCACATGACACTCTATTTTTTATATCATTTTATTATTTTCAATATTATGATCACTTTAAAGTTATAACTAAATGTGATTTAAATACTCCCAAAGTGTTAACAAATAAATTCAGAAATTTGAAAAATTCCTTTGTTGGGTTATGTTTTCTTTTTAGAATTTAGGGTTTAAAAATATAAAGCAAAGTGAATATTCAGGTATGGACTATAGTAAGGGAAAATTTATTCCTCATGGGTAGCAGTAAAAACTTTCCAACCAGGTGTCTAAGAATGAGGAAATAAAAAAGAAAATAGGGCAAACAGTGAGCAAAAGCCCATTTTCCCCACCTGTGATTAAGAGTCATGTTTTGTGCTTAAGCTGAGGCTGACCATTACATGGATACCTGCATGCATTCATTCAACTGAATACTGATTATGTGCCAGACACAGGCCTAGGTGCTGGGAATTAAAAGGTGAGCTAAATAGATGTCTTTTTTTTTTTTTTTTGCGGTACGCAGGCCTCTCACTGTCGTGGCCTCTCCCGTTGCGGAGCACAGGCTCCGGACGCGCAGGCTCAGCGGCCATGGCTCACGGGCCCAGCTGCTCCGCGGCATGTGGGATCTTCCCGGACCGGGGCACGAACCTGTGTCCCCTGCATCGGCAGGCGGACTCTCAACCACTGTGCCACCAGGGAAGCCCAATAGACGTCTTTTGGAGGTAAGAGGCAATCAAATCAAACAAGTGTGCAAATGTAACGTTAAGGAACTAGGACAGTGTAACACCTGTAGTGTCATACTATGTGCTGCTACAGTCAGACTCAAGGGTAATACATGAAAGCTGAATTAATCAATGGGGCTGATTTAACTTTGGTCAATATAAAACCGGCACACCTTGTGTAAGATCATGTACATTCTGATGTTATGCCCTGAGACTGAAAAAGAGATAATTTTCAAGACTTAAATTTTGAGGTTAGATTCAGGAACTATAGAATGTGTTCTCTAAGAATTTTTTATCCATGTACAAAACCAAGGCCTACGGAATTGCAGGTTTAGAGAAAGGTTTGTTTGTTTTTCTGCTTAAGAGCTAAAAGCGAAATCTCCATAGTCAGCTAGGCCTGCGGTTCATCAATGCTAAAATGCTAAGAGTTAGTTTTAATTAAGGCTTGATCTTTTAAAGCACTGCCTGTAGAACCCTACTTTTAAACGGGAGGATGGAATAGCGATGAACTAAAAGGTTTCCTTAGAATTCAGGGTAATTAAATGCAACACAATTAAGAAGGGACAATGCGTGTGGGGGCCGCTTTACAGCAGAGGCAGAAGCAGAGCTGGGCCGGGGGTTAGTGTTCCACTGTTCCTGGATACAATGCTCCAGCTGCCTCTGGGACCAGCTATCATTTCAGGAGCCCTAGATTAGGGACAGGAGTCCTAATGCTTCTTCCTTGCTGGAAAGTGGAACTGGTACTGGACATGTAAGCTCTCTGAACCTGTAAACTAGGAATAATTGATAGTATCTATGTCACAAGATTGTTGCAAGAATTATACGCATCAGTGCTTGAAAGGTGTTCTGCCAGGTGCTAGGGGAAGAAAAAGTTAACTATCACGTTGTCTTTTCAACAGAAATTTAAATCAAAGGGGCCATTCAAGTTCTTTACAACGAACAGGGATTGAACCTAAGACTGGTTCATGAAGAAATAAATGGGGAAAAAACAGTGATCTGATTCCTTAATCTGATTTACCTGAACTTCAGAGTAGTCAGAGAACAAAAGGAAAAAAACAGTTAAGTGTGAAAAAGAAAATCCTAAATTCTGCTGATGGAGTAGGGGGCATGACTGCTATCAAATATTCAGAAAGATAAAAGTCTTCCGAATACTCTTAAATCACACAACAGGAGCTATCTACTGTCACAGCTAATTGCTCCCATTTCTGGGCTAAAAAAAAAAATCTTTTCAAGTGAGACAGTACATGTGAAGGTTATATCTAAATGGTAACACATAATATATATATGCATTATCATCGTTTTAGTTCTTTTCTGTCACCATTAACCTTCTTTACTGTCACCATTAACATGTTTATTTTTGTCTCCTTGCTCATATCATTTCCTCCTCTCTGCCAATCCAAATCATTCTCTTCAAGGGTCAGCTCAAGACTTATTTTTTTCGTAACTTCAAATGCTCTTTCACTTTTACTGAATTAAAATACTGTTAATGTAGTCTTTCCTTAATTGGTTCCTGTTGTTGAAGTGTCTCATTAATTACGAGAATTCTTTTAAGACTGTGCTAGCCTAAAATCTTTTCAAAAAGAGCCATCCCATTTCTTATGGTCAATTGGGTCTTAAAGAGAAGTCACTCAATCTCAGAGGGCCTTAGTTTCCCCATCTGCAAAAATATACTTTTGTATAATGTATTTGTACATTAAACAATGTATAATCTCTAAGTTTTCAGGTCTTTGTCAGTCCTAGTGAATGGTCCTGAACTTCTTTGATCTAATGATATACTAATACTCATTACTGGAGCTTAACAAATTATTACAGAACATATAATCAGTTAAACAAACCTGTTACTACCTGATAGAATTGGTCATATTAAAAAAATCATTATTTATGAAAGCCTTTTAAAGTTAACATCTGTGTATATGCTGTACAGGGAACACCTATGTATACGATAGTCTCTACTTTCTCAAGGAAATTATCTGCTAATAGGAAGAGTAAGGCCTGAATACAGCAAAAGTTAAATAACTTAGGTAATCTATATAAGAAATAGCACTTGGTCAACATAGGATTGGCTGCCATTTGAGGAATAAAAATGTCATGAATGCAGAGGAAGAAGAAATCACACTGGGCAGGAGTTGCCTGATAAGTTTCATGGAGGGAAAGTGGCTGAACTAAGCCTGGAAGGAGGGTTTAAATTCGGAGAGAAAGGACTGAAAGGACAGGTATTAGGCAGGGAGGGTGACATAAGCCAAAGGACAGAGATAAAAAAACTAAACAACATAAGGATGGGTTGGAGGAGATAGCCCCATAGGCCTCAAAGTAGAATGAAGTTAAGGTTGTGGAGAACACTGCATAACAAACCAGGTTAAGGAAATGGAATCTTTTTCAAGTCAGTGATTCTCAATCTTTATCCACTATCCTATGACAAATGATTTGTGATTCATTCCAGTGACTACATCCAGATTTCTGGGGTGTCAACATTTTATAAAGAAGCATTGCAATATTCTGTCTCACCATGATTGTTAAGATAGGTTATGTGCAACTTCTAGAATATTACATACAATCCCTTCGATCCCTTTTTTTTCATGTACTCTTTAATTTATATTCAAGAAAAGCAAGTTATATCATCTACAAACCAAAGTGTGTTAACTATTAATGAGTTAGTTATGAAACATTTAACTGGGCTTCCCTGGTGGCGCAGTGGTTAAGAATCCGCCTGCCAACGCAGGAGACATGGGTTCGAGCCCTGGCCTGGGAGGATCCCACATGCCGCGGAGCAACTAAGCCCATGCGCCATAACTACCGAGCCTGCTCTCTAGAGCCCGCGAGCCACAACTACAGAGCCTGTGAGCCACAACTGCTGAGCCCACGTGCCACAACTACTGAAGCCCGTGAGCCTAGAGCCCGTGCTCAGCAACAAGAGAAGCTACTGCTATGAGAAGCCCGCGCACCACAACAAAGAGTAGCCCCTGGTCAGCGCAACTAGAGAAAGCCTGCGTGCAGCAACAAAGACCCAACGCAGCCAAAAATAAAAATAAATAAATTTATTAAAAAAAAAAAAAAGAAACATTTAACCAATCTAGGTGCTGCTTTTGAAAATGATCACTTAAGTTAGAGGAGACGTTAAGCTTTGAAGTAAAACGCTGAAAGGTATTATTTTAGGAAGATTCATTTGGAAGGATGGATCGACATAAAAGAATGAAGTTAAAGAAAACAATCAGGAGGCTCCTTTAGCCATCCAGGTATGATGGGAGAAAGACAGTAAGTCAGGTATTAAAGATTGTGGAAAGGAAGCCACAGATGTTAAGACATATCTAGATGGAAATTGCTTGGACTTAGTGGACTGGATATAGCGCTATGAAGTAGAAAGAGTTAAAGGTAATCGTAAGAATGTAGGCTATATATTGAGTAGATGGGAAAATAATTGTAGGAATCAAAGATATAGAGAAATGATAACAGAGAATAAATTTAGGTTTCAAACTGAGGAAAAGACAAGTTCGATTTCAATAATATTGAGTGTGAAGTCATAAGAGGTCATTTAAGGAGAAGGGCCATGCTGTTCTTATAGGACTGATTTTGGGAAAAGATTAGGGTGGAAGACATAGATCTGAACACAAAACGCACAGTTAAGATGGCTGGAAATCTTCCAAGAAGAGGTATACAGAGAGAAGAGTCAAGGGCCTGGGACTAAATCTTGAAATTTAAGTCATTCTAATTTTCATCCACAGTTACTAACTGTAGCATTGTTTCATAATAGCAAAAAACTAGAAGTAACTAACTGTCTAATCAATAAGAGACTGGTTAGTAAACTGCTGAAATTCTATACAAAGAATGCTATGCAGATTTCTCCATACTTTGTGAAAAGATCTCTAAAATTCATTGTTTTTGGAAAAAGGGGCGTTCAGCTCTAATACGTTTCCTTTTGGGGGGAAAACTATAACGTGTGTGGGAGAACATATTTATTTTATCTTGCATATGCACAAAGCAAGTCTGGAAGAATATATCTGGCTACCTGAGGAGAGGGGAACCTGGGCAAATGAAGGACAGGAGTAAGAAGGCTTTCCCCTAGAGAGCTTTTATATATTTTCTTTTTTTTTTTTTTTTTTTTTGCGGTACGCGGGCGTCTCACTGTTGTGGCCTCTCCCGTTGCGGAGCACAGGCTCCGGACGCGCAGGCTCAGCGGCCATGGCTCACGGGCCCAGCTGCTCCGCAGCACGTGGGATCTTCCGAAACCGGGGCACGAACCTGCGTCCCCTGCATCAGCAGGCGGACTCTCAACCACTGAGCCACCAGGGAAGCCCTATTTTCTTATTTTTAAGCCATGAGAATGTTATCACTTGTTCAAATAATAATTTTAAAAACTCCAACAAAAATCTATTTAATCTGTTTGATCTTCATATCAAAAGTAACATCATCAAATACAATAAAATAGTGAACCTGCATCACTGTCACTGCTCCATAAGTCACAGCTGTCCAATAGATAGAGCCAACCATTATTCCTGCTGCAGCAAACGGACAGGCTTTTGAGATCAGTCTATCTGCAAGATCCAAGACGTAAACAACTGGACCTATAATATAAAGAAAACAAAGTTTTAACACAAGACAGATTAAAAACAAACAAACAAACAAAAAACCTACCAGATCTAAAATATTTTTATGAAGTTGGATGCTCTGATGCTTTAGAAATAACTTATAAATGTAATGGGAACCTAGATTTGAACAGATTTAGAATTTCTCAGTCATTTGCATGAATAGCTGAGTTTTACTTTCTAAATCCTAGGAAATAGCCCCTTCAAATTTTTATCTTTATCAGTAAACCTAAGAGTAAAGCCTTAAACACAGCTGCTTCTTATAAAGGAAAATAGTTCTCTTACTTCTCTTAATGACACTGGCTACTGCAGAATGACATGGCCATTTCAACTTGCTCTTCACAAACAGTTCCTGGCCACAATTAGATTCTATAGTATTTGGTAAGACTATCACTTCTTTGACTTCACTTATTACTTCCTTGATAGTGTGTGAAGGTAACCTAGCCTATTTTTTTTGTAATTACACAAAGTCAACCTATCTTACTTTGATATCCAATATACTATATTTAGTTGAGTACTGTTCTCTAACAAACTACTTTTAATGATCATGCCAGTTTTTATGGCATTCCAACAGCTGTATATGCCAATTATGCTTCTATTATTATGTGCTTATAAAGTGAAATTTGGTTATTATCTCCTCTGGTAGTTATTTGGAATAACTATATAGGAGGAATAATAATAATTGCAATTAAGCCCGATATAATTTAGCTCCAGCATTTTCAAGAATAGTGGAAAAGTCTTAGACCTGAATTAGAGCAAGGCCTAAAGAACTGAATATCTAAGTTGAACTAAAGGAACATGCAACCTTGACTTGGTTAGTAATCATCATATTTGTTGAATGCCCTCTATGTACAAACTATTACTTAAGACATTTTCTTAGAAATGTATAAGAGGTATTACCTACCTCTGGGGGCTTACAATCTATAGGAGGAGGCTGTATACAAAACCAACTTATTTTCATTGTACAAAGAAATTCAAATAGCAATATGATGATAAAATCATTAAAAGAACAAGCATCCATCTATGGAGCCCTGATCAATAGTTCCCCCTGATTGCTGGAGCCAGTAATATTACTAGTCACTGTATAAAGACAGACCATACTGTGAAGAAGGAAGAACATTAGGAGAGATGTCAAAGGGACCTATGATTTAAATTTAGCATATAAACTTATTATTGTCAAAATCTAACTTACATAACATTTAAAACTATGACAAGGTATCTTTTGGGACCAAAGAGAAAAAGTAAGCCTAGTTCAGTGTATACTGACTCTACATTCTACATGATAGCAGGTGCTGTGCCACACATTACATGTATCATTATTTAATCTCATAATGTAGGGTTTAATCCTTAAAATACACAAATTTGCAGGTTTAAGTTTATAACCCTCTCAGAAGGCACAATAAAAAGCATTTTAGTAAGTCACCAAAGATCCCTGAAATGCTGGTACTAAAAGTTACAGCCAATAGGTATATATAAAACCTAAAAACTTCAGCTTTCATATTCTCTATTGATAGTTCTTTCATCAGAAAATTGAAGCCACAAAACAACAACTACAGACTCTTTACAGCATGTTTCCACCTACCAACATCACACCTATCTGAGGTCAATCCCCACTTATACACCAGATCCCATCCCCTCACCAACTCAAAGACACAGCTCTAGCAATTCACTTCTACCCTCCTACATCATTTCCCCCTACCCTTTATTGGATTATTTTCATCAAACATGTCATTATTTATTCTATCTTAAAAAAAAAAAAGAAGGGGCTTCCCTGGTGGCACAGTGGTTGAGAGTCTGCCTGCCGATGCAGGGGACACGGGTTCGTGCCCCGGTCCGGGAAGATCCCACATGCCGCAGAGCGGCTGGGCCCATGAGCCATGGCTGCTGAGCCTGTGCGTCCGGAGCCTGTGCTCCGCAACGGGAGAGGCCACAACAGTGAGAGGCCCTCGTACGGCACCAAAAAAAAAAAACAAAAAAAAACCCCTTCTCTTGATCCTTCTTTTCCCACTGCTCCATTTCTTTGCTCCCTTTACAACAAAATCACTCAGAAGACTTTTCTGTTTTCACTCTCTCTCTCCAAGTCTCTCTTGAATCCACTCCACCAAAACTGCTCATCAAGGTCACTAACAACTCACACATAGCTAAATCCAATGGTCTAATCACAGCCTTCCTCTTATTTGGCCTACCACTAACATCTGATAGATGTTCCCTTCTTCTTCTCAATAATCATTGCATCTCCAGGACATCACCATCTCTTGGTTTTCTTTCCATCTCACCAGTCACTAACTTTTCAGTCTCCTTTGCTGGTTCCTCCTCTTTTTCTTGACCTCAGTGAGGCCCACCCTGTCAACTTCTACTTCATCATACTGCCTATTTGATTACTCTGCTCTATTTTTCTTTTTCCTAAAGCACTTACCACCTAACATACTCTAATTTACTTATTGTTTCCACCTACTAGAATAAGGGTTGAAAAACTATGGCCCATGGGCCGAATCCACCTCACTGTTATTGTAAATAAAGTTTTCGAGAAACATGGCCGCATGCAAAGTTAGCTGACCCTTGAACAACACGGGTTTGAACTACATGGATCCACTTACACTAGGATTTTTTTCAATAGTAAATACTACAGTTCTACACAATCCTCTGTTGGTTGAATCCATGGATATGGAGGGATACAGAGGAGTTGTGGATATGGAGGGCCGACTATAAGTTATATGTGGGTTTTTGACTGCACAGAGGGTTGGCACCCCTTCCCCCCTCCAAGCCTGCACTGTTCAAGGGTCAACTGTATTTACTATATATATATATATATATATATATATTTTTTTTTTTTTACAGAAAAAGTTTGTTGGCTCCTGAACTAGAATATAAGCTCCAAAGCGAAAGTAACCTTTTTATTTTGCTTACTGACGAATCCCAATTCCTTTGATTCTCAAAAATTTGCTTAATTCTCTACTGAGGTACTTATGAAAAACTATGATATGAAAATCTCTAGGTCTTCCTTTTTCATTATTCTGTATGAAGCCCAAGTTATGAGACTATTTTCTACCCAGTCAGAATCAGAATGTATTCGGAGAGAAGGTATTTTACCTGCTTCCAGCTAACCTTCTCCCCCCATCCCCCACCTTTTCAAAAGCGTGCTTGGAAAGATGTACTGATGGAGCAAAGCAATATAATTCCTAAAAAACAGTAACAGATCATTTAGATGAAAACATAGTTCCTAAAAAGTAATCAGTCACTACCGATTTTATCTATTATGAACATGGACAATAGATAGATGTTTGAATTGTCTTTCCTTTAAAGATCTCAGAAGGTTCCAACAGAATAAGCTCAATTTTCAATTTTCTTCTGAATCACTGGGTATGAATTCTTTCTGTACAAAAAAAAGACAAACAAATAAGTCCTCATACTTCCTTCTGGAAATTTTTTACTTATCCCTTGGGTCATATGCAACAGATGTGCTGGATTAAATGAAGTCACTGGCTGCATTTTATAATCCCTATTTCCAGTTTTTCTGGCAAAATTCTGTCTAGGCTTTTGTCTTAAGTTTATTTTGCCTAAACCTCTCAAGTCTTTTCCAGATAGACTAGTCCAAGATTAGTTTAATATTTAAAAGGAAGGATAAATGCCTAGTGGTAAATATACCATTAGAATTATAAACTGCCACCCAAGAGAGGTATTTCTGAGAGCTAAAGATTATCTAGGCAAGCTATTTGATGAATAAGAACAATCACTCAAATCCTCCGGATGCAGTCCCTCAATCATATTTTTCTTATTAGGAAGCTTATCATGTACTATCCTATGACTTGAGGTCATAAAAGGAAAACAGCAACAGTCACTAGCCTCTTCTTATTGTCAGATTAAAGTACAAACAGTTACGGGAAATGAGGAAAGGCAAGACTCTAGCCCTTGAAAATCTCAATTCTAATGGGGAGGAAGAAGTATGAATAAATGTACTTAACAAGTTAAATATGCAAGGGCATAAAAAGGTTTTATTTAGTATTTTAAAAAGGTGTTATTGAACTTTTAATGCCTCAGTGGGCTTCATCACTTATGTTTCCAACAGTACTGTATTTACACAATGAATGGCAATTGGAGAAGCTTTGTATAAATACAAGTTTTGAAAATTCAATAATTTAAAGAGCACTAGGGAAACTTGCAATTAAAAGGAAATCTATTGTGAATTCTTTTGCACAATAAAGCTTTTGTAAAGAAAATAACTACACGTAATGTTTTGGGTAAATTCAAATCTTCACATTTCAGATTTGAACGACATCAAACAGTGAGCTGAGAACTATTAGGGAAACTCCTAAGTCCATGTCTACTGAAAAGAAGTAATCAGTTTTAACTGGCAGACACTGCAAAGGTAGATTTGTTGTGACTGTTGGGTTGTGATTTAAATTCAAGTCTCTGTATGCAAGGTGTTAAAGGTACATTTTGGAAATTAAGAATTAATGACTGAAGGGCAGGTAATACTTAGTGTTCAAAATCTCCTGGCACTGCATACAATCATACCCAGAATTCCCAGTACCTTTCTTGGGGATAGAAAGGTATCCTCAAAAACACCTCTGACCAATTCTTGAAAGATAATTTCTAGACACTGCCAGGGTGCTAAAGTTTCTAACACAAAACATAATTTAATGCTTCACAAGATAACCTTGTATAAGTCCCTGAGATGATAACAGCTCCCATGAACTCCAAGGTTTCTGTTAAGTGGCCAAATTTATAAAAGAGATTGCCAGACCCAACTCAAATGCCAACTTGCTAAGCCAAAACATCAACCCCACTTTCAGGTTCAGAACTGCTGAGAATTGCAGATTTTCGAGGTCACCAAGAGTCTAACAATACAGTTCTAAATTTCTTTCCTTGCTCCAAGTCTTCTTTTTGTTGCACACTATTTCTGGAATGTCCTGTTCCTACTTTGATTAAATCTGTATGAAAACCCAAATTCCCAATGAAAACTAACCTAACCTGATAGAGGCTGACTAATTGATCTACCCCACCCTGTTCACCAGGCTTAAGCCTCGTGGAAGCCTGTTCCACGAGTCTTCCTTCACATACTATCCCACAAAATGCACTTACCCCTTTGCTTGTGCATAATGTTAGTACGTTATGTTCTTGTTCAATGTTTGTTCAGTTGTCTCAATATCCTTTAAGTCTGTCCATGTCAGCATCATCTGAGATTGAAAACTCCCAGGGGGCAGGGGCCATGTCTGTTTAACTCGTTTTGTACAGTGCCTAGGATAGAACCATGTACAGATAGGTGCTTAAAAAATGCTTTTTAATGATGATTGGTATCTATCACTCTCTGGGACTGTCTAAGCTACAGCTATCTTCAGCACATGGTACTTGGCAGTATATCAGGGCACTTTGGCCTGTTCCACAGGGCATTAGAATATAATGGCACAGGACCTAGCTGCAGCACTCTGTGGCAAGTACTTGACTCAATTCAGTGTTAAAAAAACAACTTAAAAAAAGTATTAATTATATGGTCCAACAACAAATGTGGATTTTACTGAAAACATGAATATCACAACCACCAATTCAACTGAGTTAAAAACACGTGGGAATTTTGATGGGATAGTAAAGAGTTTTAACTTTTAACTCTTTCTCTAGCATTCATCACTGTTTTAAACACTAAGATGCCGGAGGCTAGGTCTAAGAGCCCCAGACAAGCTCATGTAATTCATCTTTAACTCCTCTGCTTGTAGGTTGAGATTTTACCATTTTTTATGTAAAAACAAACATCCTGCAAACCCAGGCTTTAATTTACTTTGCTTAATGATGAAAGTTAGTCATTAGATTGTCAACAGAAGAAAGGATATGTTCTTGGACAATTTTTTATTTAACCAAACTAAGAATAACTGACCAAAACCCCCTCAAAACAAAACAAAACTAATGATGAATAAAAGATTCAGAGTCAAAGCAGATGAATATCATGTCTTGGTGTATATATATAGTGTATTACCAAGAAAAGTAACTAAATATCATCAAAGTAGTTCTTTATGAGTACATAGCTTGTGCCAAGGGAAAGCTTAAATTTTTCCTCATTAGAATAGATTAGCCCATAGAATATTTGAGGCCTATAACATCAACTACTAAGTACTTATTAAGCACCTATTGTACACATAGCATTTACTATGCATTAAAATAAATGTAAATAAAATTTAACACACTAGCCTCTGCCTCCAAGGAGCCTACAATCTAGTTAGGGACAAACAATAAATACACATTAAACAACTGGGAAACTTTATGGCAAAACTGACAAATATATGATAGCATCATACAAACTACACAGATACATGTTAACAAATTTTAAGTAAAGATTATAGAGGGGGTAAGGATGCAAAGAGTTTTTTTTTTTTTTTTTTTGCGGTACGCGGGCCTCTCACTGTTGCGGCCTCTCCTGTTGCGGAGCACAGGCTCTGGATGCGCAGGCTCAGCGGCCATGGCTCACAGGCCCAGCCGCTCTGCGGCATGTGGGATCCTCCCGGACCGGGGCACAAACCCACGTCCCCTGCATCAGCAGGCGGACTCTCAACCACTGCGCCACCAGGGAAGCCCAAGAGTTTTAATATTACTGTCTGTATGTATGTATTTACTAATTAACAGAAGTGAATCTTGACCTTGAAATCTATGATCTGAAAAGGGGGGCATGCTAGAAGACCTTCTAACTAGAGGCAAAAGACTTTATTCAAGGGGTTTATATATTTTTAAAAAGCTAGTATGCCAGTAAGGTGGGGGTTAATTGATAAAAATCGTTAGCCAGATCTCTGAAGAACATGACACAATAGGCAGGAAGGAAGTTACTGGTGACAGGCATGCTAAAATGAATATGATATTTTAGGAAAACTAAGAATATTTAAAGTCAGAATAAACTAGAATAGAATCCACAAGATTTTGTATCTAAAATGAGTACAAAAAAAGAGAAAGTAGCATCAATCTAAAGTAGTTTAATATAAAAGAGTTGTTAGAAAGGATAAAGAAATATTAAACCTTATTAGAGAAAAAATGTTTTGTCTGCTTTTAGGAGAAACCATGCCTAAGGTATTAAATTCTTTGAATTTCCAAATTAAAAGTTGAAAAAGTTAAGCTGTGATAAAAGAAACACCACCATCAATTATCATTAATACATAAAAATAGATGGCAATATTAATTATGCACTTACTACATATATGCCAAGGAATTGTTATTACATATTCTTTTTTCTTCTTTAAACATACCTATATTTTTCAAATTTTCTATGACGAGAATATAATTACTTTTATTAATAAGAAAAACTACTTTTTAGAGAATAACAAAGGGTTATCATAAAATTCAGGTAACCATACCCTAAGGAAAGTCAACCTGACATTACTGTTTCATTTTCTTTTCCCCTTTATATGAGAAACCCACAGTAGGCTCCTTAGGAGGCAAAATAACAAGGCGAGTAAGGATTAGGTAGGGTCTACCATGTGAATTTGGACAAAATGCTATCTCCAGACCTCAATTTCTACATCTATAATGATAATGAAGATAATATCTACCTCAGAGTTTTTGTGAAAATTAATGCATATGAAGCTCTTAATACAGTACTTAGTGTTACACTGTACCAACATCAGATATTAGTTCTTTCAAAAATGGCATACTAAGTTAAGTAGAATAGAACTCTGGAATAGGAGGTATAATCCAAGACAGATGTTTGAGGAAAAATTTATGGTATAAGGCTCTGGTATAAAAATAAGACTGTTTCAGGAAAATCTGAGGTAAGAAATAAAGGACAGGTTTTTTTTTTGCCTAAAGGTCTGGGACAAGGAGGAAGAGGAAAATTCATGGTGCCAGGGAATCTGGGAATGAAGAGGGAGAAGACACCAGACTATAATTAGTAATTCCTTTTTAAAAAATGTAAGATTCTGTAATTGTGTTTTGGACCTATAATTCAGCTACCAGTATTTATATATAGTGTGCACCCAGAAAGCCTCACCCTATTGAAGATACTTATTAAAACAAATTTATATTTAAATCTTAGGGAACAAGACTAGATGTGATCCAGCAATAAACATAAGAAATCCTTATTTTGAAGGTATTCTAGTCATCTGCCTTATAAGAGGGTATATAAAGGAGGGCCAAAGAAGATCTAATGAGATGCCTACCTATAAACTTTAACATCAGAGGGTAGGGCTTCCCTGGTGGCGCAGTGGTTGAGAATCCGCCTGCCAATGCAGGGTACACGGGTTCGAGCCCTGGTCTGGGAAGATCCCACATGCCACAGAGCAACTGGGCCCGTGAGCCACAACTACTGAGCCTGCACGTCTGGAGTCTGTGCTCCGCAACGAGAGGCCGCGACAATGAGAGGCCTGCGCACCGTGATGAAGAGTGGCCCCTGCTCGCCGCAACTAGAGAAAGCCCTCGCACAGAAACGAAGACCCAACACAGACAAAAAAAAAAAACTATCAGAGGGTACTCAAAGATTGAATCATTATGGAGATTTTGGTTTTTCAATTCCTTTAGATATAATGCAAAGCAAAAATAAACACTTCTTTGATGGCCAAGTGTAAATATTACTAGAAACTCTTAATTATATGAAGAAAGTACCTGAATTCTTAAGTCTGTAGTGGTTTTCAAGTAATGAAATAAGCCAACAATATATTTTATGAGAGCAGTCAGGAAAGTAACCACTTGGATTTACAGTGAGTATCAGAGGGCCGTGTGGTTAGAGGAAACAATGCAGACTATTCTTAGAAAGTAACTGATAGCTTAGAAAATATTAAAAATGTAAAATTCTCATTAAATTGAAGCCATGAAAAACTTTTTTAATTTTGGGAAAATATATTTAATATATATTTAGTACCCTTTTTCAAACAAAAGGATGCTCAACATCACTAATCATTAGAGAAATGCAAATCAAAACTACAATGAGACCTCACACCAGTCAGAATGGCCATCATAAAAAAGTCTACAAACAATAAATGCTGGAGAGGGTGTGGAGAAAAGGGAACCCTCTGGCACTGTTGGTGGGAATCTAAATTGATACAGCCACTATGCAGAACAGTATGGAGGTTCCTTAAAAAACTAAAAATAGAACTACCATATGACCCAGGAATCCCACTACTGGGCATATATATACCCAGAGAAAACCCTAATTCAAAAAGAGTCATGCACCACAATGTTCATTGCAGCTCTATTTACAACAGCCAGGACATGGAAACAACCTAAGTGTCCATCAACAGATGAATGGATAAAGAAGATGTGGCACATGTATACAATGGAATATTACTCAGCCATAAAGAGAAATGAAATTGAGTTATTTGTAATGAGGCGGTTGGACCTAGAGTCTGTCATACAGAGTGAAGTAAGTCAGTAAGAGAAAAACGAACAATGTATACTAACACATACATGGAATCTTAAAAAAAAAGGTTCTGAAGAACCTAGGGGCAGGATAGGAATAAAGATGCAGACTTAGAGAATGGACTTGAGGACACAGGGAGGGGGAAGGGTAAGCTGGGACAAAGTGACAGAGTGGCATGGACATATATACACTACCAAATGTAAAATAGATAGCTAGTGGGAAGCACCGCATAGCACAGGGAGATCAGCTCAGTGCTTTGTGACCACCTAGAGGGGTGGGATAGGGAGGGTGTGAGGGAGATGCAAGAGGGAGGGGATATGGGGATATATGTATATGTATAGCTGATTCACTTTGTGATACAGCAGAAACTAACACATAATTGTAAAGCAATTATACTCCAATAAAAATTAAAAAACAAAACAAAACAACCACAACAGCATTCTTTCTTGCTTTCCAATGGTTAGCCACCTCACTCATAAAGAAATGGAAATTAAAACTCTCAGGTACCTTTTCTTACCTAACAGATTATACTGACAAACTAAAATGTTAGCCCATCTATTGGCAAAGCTGTAAGTAAACAGGCAAACTCATCCATTGCAGGTGCATATAAAATGGTATAGTACCTAATCCATCAAAAGTATATGTGCTATTCACCCCAATTTAGCAGTCCCTTCTCAGTTCATCTTTAATAAGTATTCTAAGCTAACAAACTCAAAAAAAGGAGAAAGAATTACAATGTCATTCTTCTGTACCATCTAATGAAATAATAGATCTAGAGGCAATGAATAAAAAAATTATCAATCTCTGCTAAAACCAGTAGGTGGAAACTGACAGGGAATTCTATTGGATGTATCAGGTTGATAAAACCTGTATCCACTGATCAGTCTTATCATAAAAAAAGATAACTATACATTTTTCCAGCTTTATTATTATTGACATATAACATATATGTTTAAGGTGTAGAATGTGATAATTTGATTATATTGAGAAATGATCACCACAATAAGGTTAGTTAACACTTCAATCCTCTTACATAATTACCATCTTTGTGGTGCTAACACTTAAGATCTACTCTCTTAACCTTCATTTATATAATACAGTGCTAATTATGGTCACCATATTGTACACTGATCTCTAGAACTGATTCATCTTTTAAATGGAAGTTTGTAGCCCTTCACCAACATTTCCCAATATTCCCCAACCCCCAGACCCAACCATTCTCCTATTTGAGTTTGGATATTTTAGAGTCCACATATAAGTGAAAACATACAGTATTTGTCTTTCTCTGACTTATTTAGCTTAGCACAATACCCTTAAGATCTACCCATGTTCTTGCAAAAGGCAGAGTTTCCTTTTATTTTTTTTAAAAAAAGGATGAATATTCTACTGTATATATACACACATTTTCTTTATCCATTCATCCGTCGATGGACACTTAGGTTGTTTCCATGTCTTGGCTATTGTGAATAATGCTGCAGTGAACATGGGGGTGTAGGTATCTCTTCCAGACAGTGATTTCATTCCTTTGGATATCTAATCAGAAGTGGGATTGCTGGATCACATGATAGTTAAAAAACTTTTTCTGAGTAATCTCCATATAGTTTTTCATAGTGGCTGTACCAATTAACATCCCCACAAACAGTGCACACAGTACCCTTTTCTCCACAGCCTTGTTAACACTTGCTGTCTATTGTCTTTTTGTTAATAGCTATTCTAACAGATGTGAGGTAACATCTCATTGTGGTTTTGATGTCCATTTCCCCAATGATTAGTGATGTTGAGCATCTTTTCATGCATCAGTTGACCATTTGTATGTCTTCTACAGAAAATTTTCTATTCAAGATCTTAACCCATTTTTAAATCAGATTGTGTATGGTTTTCTTGGATATTGAGTTGTATAAATTCCTTATATTTTGGATATTAATCCCCTATCAGACAGATGACTTACAAGTATTTTCTCATTCCATAGGTTACCCTTTCATTTTGCTAATTGTTTCTTTTGCTGTGCAAAAGCTCTTTAGTTTGATATAGTCCAACTTATTTCTGCTTTTGTTGCTTGTGTTTTTGGTGTCATCCAAAAAATCATTGCCAAGATCAATGTCAAGGAGACTTTCTTATGTTTTATTCTAGAACGTTTATAGTTTCTGGTCCTATATTTAAATCTCTAATCCATTTTGAGTTAATTTTTGTGAGAGGAATAACACAGGGGCCAATTTCAGTCTTTTGCATGTAACGATTCAGTCTGCCCAACATCATTTATTGAAGAGACTTCCCTGAGTATTCTTGGCTCCCTTGTCAAATATTAGTTGAACATATATGTGTGGGTTCAATTCTGGGCTCTCAACTCTGTTCCATTGGCCTACGTGTCTTTTTACACTAGTACCATATTGCTTTGATTATTATAGCTTTGTAATAAAGTTTAAATTAGTAAATGTGTTGCCACCTGCTTTGTTCTTCTTTCTCAGGATTGCTTTGGCTATTTGGGGGTCTTTTGTAGTTCCATACAATTTTAGGATTATTTTTCCTAATTCTATAAAAAATGCCATTGGACTTTCAGGGATTACATTGAATATATAGATGGCTTTGGGTAGTATGGACATTTTAACAGTATTAATTCTGCCAATCCATGAATATGAGATAGCTTTTCATTTATTTGTGTCTTCTTCAATTTCTTGCATCAATGTGTTGAAATTTTGTTTTACTCCTAAGTATTTTATTGTTTTTGGTTCTATAAATGGGATTATTTTATTTCTTTTTCAGATAGCTTAGTGTATATATAGAAACACAACTGATTTTTATGTTGATTTTGTATCCTGCAACTTTACTGAATTCATTTATTAATTCTAACAGGCGTTTGGTGGAGTCTTTAGGATTTTCTATATATAAGATCATATCATCTCCAAGCAAAGACAATTTTACTTCTTTCTTTTGGATTCAGATGTCTTTTATTTCTTTTTCTTGACTAATGGCTCTGGGTAGGACGGGAGTGGTGAGAACAGACACCCTTGTCTTGTTCTTGATCTTAGTGGGTACACTGCATATGATGTTAGCTGTGAGTTTGTCATATACAGCCTTTATTCCATTGAGGTACATCCTTCTATACCCAATTTGTTGAGAGTTTTTATCATGAAAGGATGTTGAATTCTGTCAAATGCTTTTCTGCATCCTGCAGATAATGAGATGCAGAGATAAGATTTTTATCTTTCATTCTATTAATGTGGTATATATCACACTGATATGCAGATATTGAACCATCCTTGCATCCCAGGGATAAATCCCACTTGATCATGGTGTACGATGCTTTAATATGCTGTTGGATTTGTTTTGCTAATATTTTGTTGAGAATTTTTTCATCTATATTCATCAGGGATATTGGCTTGTAGTTTTCTTATAGTGTCCATATCTGGCTTTGGTATCGGGGTAATGCTGGCCTCATAAAATGTGTTTGGGAATGTTCCCTCCTCTTTAACTTTAAAGAGTCTGAGAAGGACTGGCATTAATTCTTCCTTAAGTGTTTGGCAGAATTCACTAGTGAAACCATCTGGTCCTGGGTTTTTCTTTGTTGGGAGCTTTATGATGTCCGTAGTTGTTATTGGTCTGTTCACATTATTTATTTCTTCATGATTCAGTCTTTGTAGGTTTTATGTTTCTAGGAATTTATCTTTTACTTCTAGGTTATCCAATTTGTTGGCATACAACTGCTCACAGTACTTTCTTAAGATCCTTTGTATTTTTGGGACTTTCCTGGTGGCGCAGTGGTTAAGAATCCACCTGTCAATGCAGGGGACACAGGTTCGACACGGGTTCGAGCCCTGGTCCAGGAAGATCCCACATGCTGCGGAGCAACTAAACCCGTGTGCCACAACTACTGAGCCTGTGCTCTAGAGCCTGCGAGCCACAACTACTGAGCCCACGTGCCACAACTACTGAAGCCCATGTGCCTAGAGCCCATGCTCCACAACAAGAGAAGCCACGGCAATAAGAAGCCTGTGCACCGCAACAAAGAGTAGCCCTCACTTGCCGCGAACAGAGAAATCCCGCACGCAGCAACAAAGACTCAATGCAGCCGAAAAAAAAAAAAAAAAGTACAGGGGAAAATATAGTACCAGAGGAAAAAGCATTTCAATCCAGAAGATGATCAACTAAAGGGGAAAAAAAAAGAGAAAAAAGGACAAATAGAATGCATAAAATTTGACAGTAAAAACCCAACTATATGAGTATCACAATAAGTTTACACTTATTTACAAAAGAATTCAGAAGAACTGAAAATAAAAGGGTGAGAAAAGATAAGCAAATGTAATAACATCAAAAAAAAGCTGGTATGAAAGGGGGGAAAAAGAGTAACTTCACAGTAAAAAAAAACCTGACAAACATAACCTTACTGAGATGATCAAGGTCAGTATCATGAGTGATAAGTAATATTGATAGTATGTGTCTGTGATGTTATGTGATGAAAATGGCACTTCATCTCTGTGGTCTTGTACCCCAAAACTCATAACCCCAGTAGATAATGGTAAAAACACCAGACAGATCCGAATTGTGAGACATTCTGTAAAACATCTAACCAGTATTCCTCAAAACCGTCAAGGTCAACAAAAACAAGGAAAGTCTGAGAAGCTGTTACAGCCAAGAGGAGCATTGAGGAGACATGACTAAATGTAATATAATATCCTGAACAGGATCCTGGAACAGAATAAGGACATTAGGGAAAAATTAAGAAAACCTGAGTAAAGTATGGACTTCAGTTAATAATAATATCAGTACTGGTACATTAATTATAACAAATGTACCATACTAAATAAGGTGTTAATAACAGAGGAAACTGGATATGGGATATTTGGGAACTCTCTGTACTATCTTTGAAATTTTTCTGTAAATTAAAAATTGTCCTAAAATAACAAATCTATTTTAAAAAAGCTGGCGTAGCTATATTTTCATTCTACAGTTGGCCCTCCAAATCTTTGGGTTCTGCATCTGCATATTCAACCAACTGCAGAATGAAAATATCTAGGGGAGAAAAATTCCAGAAAGTTCCCCAAAGCAAAACTCAGTTGCTGCACACCAGCCACAACTTACCATTTACATTGTATTAGAATATTATGAGTGATCTAGAGATGATTTAAAGTATATAGTAGGGGGACTTCCCTGGTGGTGCAGTGGTTAAGAATCCACCTGCCAACGCAGGGGACACAGTTTCGATCCCTGGTCCAGGAAGATCCCACATGCTGCGGAGCAACTAAGCCCGTGTGCCACAGCTACTGAAGCCCGCGCGCCTAGAGCCTATGCTTCGCAACAAGAGAAGCCACTGCAAGGAGAAGCCTGCACACCGCAACAAAGTAGCCCCCGCTCGCCACACTAGAGAAAGCCTGCGTGCAGCAATGAAGACCCAACGTGGCCAAAAATAAATAAATAAAATAAAATAAAGTAAAGTATATAGTAGTATGTGCATAAATTATATGCAAATACTATGCCATTTTATATAAGGGACTTGAGCATCCATGGATTTTGGTATCTGCAGGGGTCATGGAACCAACCTCCTGCAGATACCGAGGGGAAACTGTATTCTATATTATCATGTCTATGTCTATATTATATAGAAGTTTAAGACACACAAAAAAAATTCTTATAGATAAAATAGTCATTACTTAATGATAAAAAGTTGAAATCACCAGGATATTTTATTTCTAAACCTGAGGGATAAGGAAATGGATGATGGTTTATTAGTCATTATTTCTCATATGTAGTTATATATTCTTTCTCAACAGATGAAATTTCATAATAAAAGAAAAAAACCTTAGTGAACATTCTGCTGAGCTTTGATCAATGCTAAGGCAGCAGATATAATTAGTTCTGTATATTGATAGCAGCATGTTGGTAAAGGCAATGGAAAAGCAGGCACTCCAGTACACTGTTGGGAAGATTAAACAGACATAATCTCTACAAAAGCCAATTTGATGATGTCTACTAATGTTATAACTGCTCATACCCTTTGACTTATAGCAATTCCACTCTAGTCATTTTGCACATGTGTAAAATTATTTTACACAATTGTTTATGACAGCACTCTTTGTAGTAGTAAAAGATTACAAACAGCCTGTATGTCCATCATTAGGAGTCTGGTTATATAACCATACATTTATGTAACAGAATACTATACAACTACAAAGAAAAAGCTCTTTATACACTAATATAAAATGGTATCTACCATATGTTGCTAAGAAAAAAAAAGCAAGCATAGAACATGATGTATAGTATACTAGTCTAGAATATATTAACATATAAACTAATTGTGCTCAATATTCTGTTTGCCTCTCCACATTTACTCCTCCTTTTTCTCCACCCTGCTTTGTGCATTGGGAGGCTGACCAAACAAAACTGCATCCTCTAGGTAACCTTCCCCTCTAGCTTCTGATGTGCTTTGGCAAATTAAAATCCTGGCTCCTTACTTGCTAGAAACCCATGGGATTCCATTAAATAAATTTGCCAAGTCTGTTTCCTTAACTGTAGAATACGGACACTATCTATTGTGTAGAGCTTTTTTTTTGTGGTACGCGGGCCTCTCACTGTTGTGGCCTCTCCCCGTTGCGGAGCACAGGCTCCGGACACACAGGCTCAGCAGCCGTGGCTCACGGGCCTAGCCGCTCTGCAGCATGTGGGATCTTCCCGGACCGGGGCACGAACCCGTGTCCCCTGCATCGGCAGGCGGACTCTCAACCACTGCGCCACCAGGGAAGCCCTGTGTAGAACTTTTGAGAAGCTTAAAATAATATATGCAAACTGATTGACATAGTGCCTGGCAAAGAGTCAGTGCCTGTTAGGAAGTGATAGCTACTGATACCACTGTTAATATTATTAAAAGAAAATATTATAAAATAAAATAGTAACAACTATTAATTTTATTTGCTAGATTTTCTAGGAAAGGTTTCTCCCAGGAATCATTCCTCATCATCCCCAGTGAATATCTTTTCCTTCCAAGCTTTACACTCCACTTAACATTTGACAACCAGTTTTTGAGGGTAATTGTTAGTTATCTTTGTCTCTACACAGAAGTTTGAATTAATGCTTAGTTGAGAACAATAAAGAAATAAAAAACAAAGCTGTAATAAAATTTAACTTGAAAGTAATCTAAGAATTTACATAAAGAGTGGAAGTGGCAACACTGATATCAGTTAAAATCAACTTTAAGACAAAAAGTGTTACTAGAAACAAAGGACATTTTATGATGGTAAAAGGGACAATCCATCAGAAAGACATAACAATTAGGAACATTTATGCACCTTACAACAGTCCAAAATAAACGAAGCAAAAATGGGCAGAACTGGAGAAACACACAATTCAACAATAGCTGTAGACTTCAACAGCCCACTTTCAATGAAGAATAGGTAAAAGAATGACAAGGAAATAGAAGACTTCAAAATTCTATGAGTCAACTAGATATTTATATCACACTCTACCACCACCACCACCACCAACAGAACACACATCTTCCCAAGTACACATGGAACATTTGCAAGTATAAAGCTTGCTAGGCCATAAAACAAGCTTTAATCATTTAAAGGAACGGATAGCAAAGTATGTTCTTTGATCACAATGGAATGAAATTAGAAATCAATGAGAGAAGGGCATTTGGAAAATTTACAAATATGTGAAAATTAAACAACACACTCCTGAATAATCAACAGGTAAAAGCAGAAATCCAAGCAGTGCTTAGAGAGAAATTTATAGCTGTAAATTACTACATTAAAAAAGAAGAAAGATCAAGAGAATGAGAAGAGAAGCCACAGACTGGGAAAAAATATTTGCAAAAGATATACCTGATAAAGAACTGTTATCCAAAATACACAAAGAACATTTAAAACTCAACAATAAGAAAACTGACGTTAAAAACAATCAAAAGACTTCACAGACACCTCATCAAAGAAGACATAAGACTATTCTTTCTTCCTTTTTTTTTTTTTAACATCTTTATTGGAGTATAACTGCTTTACAATGGTGTGTTAGTTTCTGCTTTATAACAAAGTGAATCAGTTATACATACACATATATCTGCATATCTCTTCCCTCCTGCGTCTCCCTCCCTCCCACCCTCCCTATCCCACCCCTCTAGGTGGTCACAAAGCACCGAGTTAATTTCCCTGTGCTATGCGGCTGCTTCCCACGAGCTATGTATTTTACATTTGGTAGTGTATATATATCCATGCCACTGTCTCACGTTGTCCCATTTTCCCCTCCCCATATCCTCAAGTCCATTCTCTAGTAGGTCTGCGTCTTTATTCCCGTCTTGCCCCTAGGTTCTTCATGACCATTTTTTTGTTTGTTTTTTAGATTCCATATATATGTGTTAGCATAAAATATTTGTTTTTCTCTTTCTGACTTACTTCACTCTGTATGACAGACTCTAGGTCCATCCACCTCACTACAAATAACTCAATTTCGTTTCTTTTTATGGCTGAGTAATATTCCATTGTATATATGTGCCACATCTTCTTTATCCATTCATCTCTTGATGGACACTTAGGTTGCTCCCATGTCCTGGCTATTGTAAATAGAGCTGCAATGAACACTGTGGTACATGACTCTTTTTGAATTATGCTCTTCTCAGGGTATATGCCCAGTAGTGGGATTCCTGGGTCATATGGTAGTTCTATTTTTAGTTTTTTAAGGAACCTCCATACTGTTCTGCATAGTGGCTGTATCAATTTAGATTCCCACCAACAGTGCCAGAGGGTTCCCTTTTCTCCACACCCTCTCCAGCATTTATTGTTTCTAGATTTTTTGATGATGGCCATTCTGACCGTGTGAGGTGATACCTCATTGTAGTTTTGATTTGCATTTCTCTAATGATTAATTATGTTGAGCATTCTTTCATGTGTTTGTTGGCAATCTGTATATCTTCTTTGGAGAAATGTCTATTTAGGTCTTCTGCCATTTTTGGATTGGGTTGTTTGTTTTTTTCATATTGAGCTGCATGAGCTGCTTGTAAATTCTGGAGAATAATCCTTTGTCAGTTGCTTCATTTGCAAATATTTTCTCCCATTCTGAGGGTTGTCTTTTGGTCTTGTTTATGGCTTCCTTTGCTGTGCAAAAGCTTTTAAGTTTCATTAGGTCCCATTTGTTTATTTTTGTTATTATTTCCCTTTCTCTAGGAGGTGGGTCAAAAAATATCTTGCTGTGATTTATGTCATAGAGTGTTCTGCCTATGTTTTCCTCTAAGAGTTTGATAGTTTCTGGCCTTACATTTAGGTCTTTAATCCATTTTGAGTTTATTTTTGTATATGGTGTTAGGGAGTGTTCTAATCTCATACTTTTACATGTACCTGTCCAGTTCTCCCAGCACCACGTATGGAAGAGGCTGTCTTTTCTCCACTGTATATTCTTGCCTCCTTTATCAAAGATAAGGTGACCATATTTGCGTGGGTTTATCTCTGGGCCTTCTATCCTGTTCCACTGATCTATATTTCTGTTTTTGTGCCAGTACCATAATGTCTTGATTACTGCAGCTTTGTAGTATAGTCTGAAGTCAGGGAGCCTGATTCCTCCAGCTCTGTTTTTCTTTCTCAAGATTGCTTTGGCTATTTGGGGTCTTTTGTGTTTCCATACAAATTGTGACATTTTTTGTTCTAGTTCTGTGAAAAATGCCAGTGGTAGTTTGATAGGAATTGCATTGAATCTGTAGATTGCTTTGGGTAGTAGAGTCATTTTCACAATGTTGATTCTTCCAATCCAAGAACATGGTATATCTCTCCATCTATTTGTATCATTTTTAATTTCTTTCATCAGTGTCTTATAATTTTCTGCATACAGGTCTTTTGTCTCCTTAGGTAGGTTTATTCCTAGATATTTTATTCTTTTTGTTGCAGTGGTAAATGGGAGTGTTTTCTTAATTTCACTTTCAGATTTTTCATGATCAGTGTATAGGAATGCCAGAGATTTCTGTGCATTAATTTTGTATCCTGCTACTTTACCAAATTCATTGATTAGCTCTAGTAGTCTTCTGGTAGCATCTTTAGGATTCTCTATGTACAGTATCATGTCATCTGCAAACAGTGACAGCTTTACTTCTTCTTTTCCGATTTGGATTCCTTTTATTTCTTTTTCTTCTCTGATTGCTGTGGCTAAAACTTCCAAAACTATGTTGAATAAGAGTGGTGAGAGTGGGCAACCTTGTCTTGTTCCTGATCTTAGTGGAAATGGTTTCAGTTTTTCACCACTGAGGACGATGTTGGCTGTGGGTTTGCCATATATGGCCTTTATTATGTTGAGGAAAGTTCCCTCTATGCCTACTTTCTGCAGGGTTTTTATCATAATTGGGTGTTGAATTTTGTTGAAAGCTTTCTCTGCATCTATTGAGATGATCATATGGTTTTTCTCCTTCAATTTGTTAATATGGTGTATCACATTGATTGATTTGCATATATTGAAGAACCCTTGCATTCCTGGGTGTTTGTAGATTTTTTGATGATGGCCATTCTGACGGGTGTGAGAAGGACATAAGACTCTTAATAAGCATATGAAAAGACACTTAACATATATGTTATTAGGAAATAGCAAATTAAAATTGGTGGCGCAGTGGTTAAGAATCCACCTGCCAAGGCAGGGGACACGGGTTCGAGCCCTGGTCCGGGAAGATCCCACATGCCGTGGAGCAACTAAGCACGTGTGCCACAACTACTGAGCCTGAGCTCTAGAGCCTGTGAGCCACAACTAACTGAGACCGCATGCCACAACTACTGAAACCCTCGCACCTCAATGAAGAGTAGCCCCCGCTTGCCACAACTAGAGAAAACCCATGTGCAGCGACAAAGACCCAATGCAGCCAAAAATTAATAAATAAATTTATTTAGAAAAATAAAAATAAAAAAATAAAACAATGAGATATAAATGGCTAAATCCAAAACACTGACAAAAGCAAGTGCTGAAAGGATATAGAGCAACAGGAACTTATTGCTGGTCAGAATGCAAAATGTACAGCCACTCTGAAAGACATTTTGGTAGTTTCTTACAAAACTAAACATACTCTTACCATATGATCCAGCAATTACGATCCTTGTTATTTACCTAAATAAGTTGAAAATATATGTCCACACAAAAACTTGCACACAGATGTGTACTGCAGCTTTATTTGTAACTGTCAAAACCTGGAAGCAACAAGACGTCCTGCAGTAGGCGAATGGATAAATAAGCTGTAGTATGTCCAGACAATGGGATATGATTCAGTATTAACAAGAAATGAACTATCAAGCCATGAAAGACACAGAGAAACTTTAAATATATTTACTAAGTGAAAGAAACCAATCTGAAAAGGCTACATACTGTATGATTCCAGCTATATGACATTCTGAAAAAGGCAAGACTATGAAGACAGTAAAAAGATCACTGGTTGCCAGGGTTTAGGGAGGAGGACGGGATGACTAGGAGGATATATTCACAATATATTCCCTATTGACAATTAAGAACACACACTTGTCACCATCCTTCCATTCTGGCTGCCACTAAGGACCAGAAAAGATGCAGACTTTGGCCAGCTAGCCAGACAGACTGAGTCTAAATCCATATGAAAACTCATTTTTTTTGGCGGTACGCGGGCCTCTCACTGTTGTGGCCTCTCCCGTTGAGGAGCACAGGCTCCGGATACGCAGGCTCAGCGGCCATGGCTCACAGGCCTAGCTGCTCTGTGGCATGTGGGATCTTCCCGGACTGGGGCACGAACCCGTGTCCCCTGCATCGGCAGGCAGACTCTCAACCACTGCGCCACCAGGGAAGCCCGAAAACTCTTTTTAAATACCTGCTACACAGAGATCATCTCATAGAATGTTAACCATCACCTCTTCCTCTCTGCAACTTTTCTCTTGTCTTTCATTCTTTCTTCTGGGCAGTGTCTTCTAACTGTCATCTGGGGACCAATGGTGGTCCCTGGGAATCAATTAATTGGTTTACTATAGACAGTTTGATTAAAAAAAAGTGATAAAAGCTTTGATCACAAACATTTCATAAATTGAAAAGATTAATTATGACTTTCAAGGAAATTCCTTTAGCTTCTTAATTTTTGTTCCAAGGGTCACACATGCTTTACAAGGATAGTTAAGAGGGGACTGTTTGTTTCAGTTAACGAACTTTGACATCATGAGTTGTTTACATTGGTTAAATATATATTTTGTTGTTGTTCCTATTAATGTGTTAAATCTCCAATTAGGAAAATGAATCAATGCCTCAAAAGTGTTCATTGAAGAGTAAAAGTGATAAAAACACATTTGACTCAGAATGTCATAAATGATAAATAGTATGATCTTGTAGAGTGAAAACAGTAGGATCTTACAGTGGGCTATGACCAGTGAATTACAAGTTATTAGTTTACACTGGGGGACCTCCTTGTTCCAATCAAAGTATAATACATTTTTAAACAGGGACTGAAACATTATAAAACAGGGATAAGAAGCCATTGAAGCATTCATATAATTTTCAACCACTCTAGTAAACCAATCAATACCTGCATTATGAATTTTGTTATTGAAAGCAAAGATTAAAAACTGCGAAGGAACTTTTAATTATTTTAACAAAAACAGGTATAACTATGGTCAGCTGCAAAATTAATGACAAATATGCTCAGAAAGAAAACAACTTACTGGTATGTTTCTGTTTCAGATGACACTACTGGACATTAATTACACAATGTTAGGTGTGGTATTCAGTGAGTAAGAAAAGTTAGTATCACAGATGTATGCTCTTAAATATTTTGTTTCATGGCTACAAGAAACCACTAGTATTCAGAATATGAATCAACTCTTGGTATGTACATAATATGTAAATTATAAAATACAAACAGTTCTGATTATCAATGAAAACATGCTTTAGAGAAGGGATTTTCCTTTAACCAACAATTATCTTTGAACCTTGACTTGAAAATGTACACTAGGATCAATATGGCCAAAAGCACTAGTCATGTGTGTAGAAAGGAAGAGTATAGCACCTGAAAGTCAATTCACACATGGCTTCATTTACAGACAACACCTGACATTTGACAGTAAGTCTTCTATTGAATCTGTTGAAGATTGCATGGAAAATTGTGAATATAATATTCAAACTGCAGTCCCCGAGCAGGTATCTTCAGCATGTTATGTCAGGAAAAAAGAAGCAAATACAACACTCTGCTTTCCTATCTTGTCAGGAGGAAAGATGCTAACAAAAATTATTTAAATGAAGTATGTACATTTTTTTCCCCATGACACCAGTAAGGTCAGTAAAAAATGTCTATGATTGGGCTTCCCTGGTGGCGCAGTGGTTGAGAGTCCGCCTGCCGATGCAGGGGACACGGGTTCGTGCCCCGGTCCGGGAAGATCCCACATGCCGCGGAGCGGCTGGGCCCGTGAGCCATGGCCGCTGAGCCTGCACGTCTGGAGCCTGTGCTCCGCAACGGGAGAGGCCACAACAGTGAGAGGCCCGCGTACCAAAAAAAAAAAAAAAAAAAAAAAAAAAAAAATGCCTATGATTATCTGTGGCTTACTCAAGTGGCAGATCTCTGTGATATTCAGTATTGTGAATAGCTTGAACCTATCATATGAGGGTGAAATAACAATTCTTAATGATAAAATACAAAGACCAAATCATGATACACATAGCTTAAGCAAAGAGTTTGACTTTTCCAACATGTAGCCATTTTCTTTCCTTGCTGTAGAATGAAATCAGTGTCTTATTATTAGTATACTTGAAAAATGTATTCAATTACCACACTAGACCTAAAAACATGTTTCCTAGAACTGAAATACAACCAGAAAGACAGATTTATCCACTGCCATCTTCCAAAGTGCAACATTCAACTTCATTGCTGAGTGCCACACATTTGTCAACTCAGTGCTTCATCGGATATTGTAGGTAGTTTTCAGTGAGAATTCTTGCAATAATTTTTGTACCCATCCATCTGAATATCTAAAATATCTAAAATAATCATCCTATACTTGCTGCTATTCCCAACAACCTATAGTTGAAAAGTGGGATTATCTGATTTAGCAGAACTAAGAAGTAGGAAAAGAAACAGTTAAATACTACTGAGCCCATGTGCTGCAACTACTGAAGCCCTTGCGCCTACAGCCCGTGCTCCACAACAAGAAGCCACCACAATGAGAAGGCTGCGCACCACAATGAAGAGTAGCCCCCGCTCGCTGCAACTAGAGAAAGCCCGCGCGCATCAACAAAGACCCAACACAGGCAAAAATAAATAAATTAATTAAAAACAACAACAACAACAACAACAAAAAAGACCTGTCAGTGTGGTCCACAAATTGTAAATGTCTGAGAAATGCTACTTTCTCTACTACACTATTTTTCTTTCATAGAAAGCTATCACTTCTTCCTATGCATTACGTTAGAGAGAGAAATATAGACAGCTATGGAAATTTTGTTTGTCCTTATTATTAATCTTCTCACATTAGAAAAGCACTTCATCATCTGCACTTATGTTGCCTTATTTTTTTAAAGAAAGGTCTGATTTCAATATGTATAGCACCTAGAAAAAAAAATCTAATAATCATTTCCAGTTTCTCCTTGAACTCTATTCCTCCACAAAGTCATTTTTTTCCTTGACCTTCCCAAAACCCAAACTGCTTTCACATACCTCTTGATTATAGACAAGTGTGATATTAAAAATTCTGAACAACTGGCATGGCATAAATACCAAAGAGAATGACACCAGTTCATAATCACATGGATGTAATGGAACATGCTAACTAAATATCAGCCTTAGTTATAGCTTCCTTTAAACAATCTGCTACACTTGTTTCAACACTAGCCTCATTCTCAAAGACCATTGGTTATTCCTTGCCTGCCAATTCACAGAAAAAGGAAAGTAGTTTTCATGAAAAACAGCCACATAAATTGGATTCCAAACACTGTCTTTTATTAAATATTTAATTTCCCTTTTATTCCTTAATAGAAGAATTAAGAAAAATAAGTATTAGAAAGAACACACTATTGTTTTCTTTCTCCCACACCAATGGTTTCCAGAGAATGAGGCTCTTTAGTCAGGCTTTTATTATAGTTTTGTTAACTTGATTTTACCCACACAATTAAATATCCAAGTTCTTTATCCACTCAACCAAATGAAAACATTGAATACACAGACAAATGGATAGATCTGGGGATATATTAAGGATAATGTAAACTGTTAGCAAAACAAATATCTGACATTTAGAGAGAAAACAACAGAAGTGGAATAGAGAAATTCACAAAAAAGCAAAGAGATGAGTCACTTAAAAATAAAGCTAGGATCATAGAGTCATATATTATAACATTATATATATATATATATACATATATATATATATCTGTGTTGGTTTTAAGGATCTTCTTACCCAACTTTGGAAAAACTATTAAGTATTCAGCATTGCACTGGGGACATGCCACTCTGGCTGTACTGTTTCCTCTTTGTTTTTCATCCACCCAGCGCTGCAGACAAGCCTGGTGAACCCATTTTGTAGATCCTCTGCATCTGCATGGTCTCACCCATTCAGCTGTTCTATCATCTTCATCAGTGGCAAAACACACCCAGCAACTTCTGTAAATTAAAAGAGAAAATAATGACATTATCATTAACACCCCAGCCTCCTCTTCACCGCAGCTCCCACTTAATGGGATGAGCCTACTATGTTATATTATAGGAACTTTTAATTCTGTATTAAAAGACTGAGGAGAAAAACAACCAACACATTTCCAGTAGAGTAGTTTCTTCTTTTTCTGTTTTTCCTTGTATTCTTCTGCAGAAACTTGTGTTTTCTGAATTTTGTCTTTATGTAACTTCCTCCATCTTTCTAGTACATTAAGGTTGTTGGTTTTGTTTTTTGCGGTATGCAGGCCTCTCACTGCTGTGGCCTCTCCTGTTGTGGAGCACAGGCTCCGGACGCGCAGGCTCAGCAGCTATGGCTCACGGGCCCAGCCGCTCCACGGCATGTGGGATCTTCCCGGATCGGGGCACGAACCCGCGTCCCCTGCATCGGCAGGTGGACTCTCAACCACTGCGCCACCAGGGAAGCCCTAAGTTTTTTTTTTTTTAATTAATTTATTTATTTTTGGCTGCACTGGTCTTTGTTTCTGCGCGTGGGCTTTCTCTAGTTGCAGTGAGCGGGGCTACTCTTCATTGCGGTGCACGGGCTTCTCACTGCAGTGGCTTCTCTTGTTGCAAAGCATGGTCTCTAGGTGTGCGGGCTTCAGTAGTTGTGGGCTCGTGGGCTCAGTAGTTGTGGCTTGTGGGCTCTAGAGCACAGGCTCAGTAGTTGTGGCGCACAGGGTTTAGTTGCTTGAACTCCATGGGTTCAAGCCCTCCCGGACAAGGGCTTGAACCCATGTCCCCTGCATTGGCAGGCAGATTCTTAACCACTGCGCCACCAAGGAAGTCCATCTTTCTAATAATTCTTCATCTTCTCTAATGAACCAGAATGCAAAGAGACAATCCTCAAGCTGCTTTTATAAGACCTAATAATTCTTCGAGGAGTGGTAAATATAGGAGTATGTGAAATTCAGTGTATCTCCCATTTCAACAACATTAACCTCTTAACCTCTTGAACTTGGAAAACTAAAGTATTACATAAATGATTTCACATATGGTCTCATTCAGTTTTCAACTGAGACAGAAAAAAACCCCACTCATTTCTCTTTCTGGTAAAGTATGACTATAAGAGAGAAATATGATTAAATTAAAAAGCACAAAGGGAAGAAGAGATGAAGATATCAGGATAAATTGTTTTAGGATAGTGATATGATAAATTTGGGCCTACATGTTTCCATTATAGGTATGATTGGTTTTCCTTTTTTGTGGGAATTAAATTATATTTATTATATTCAAAATCTAAAAGTCAAGTCTGGGATGCTTATATTTTTAAAAATTCTATTGAGATGGTTAATTTTTAAACATTTCCCCATTTTGCTTTTGAGGATACTTCATGAACTCTAATTTGTTCTTGTGGAATTAGGTTGCAATTCCTTATTTTTTTCTTCTCAATTAACACGAGTTTTGACACCTGTTTCCATTAGGGCAAATACAATTTAACTCAGTGACACCATTCACTCCCCTTTACTACCTTAAAGTTTGACTGCACAATAGGAAACTGCTAATTAAAGCTTGTCACTTGCTGTGCACATTTCACTTAATTAGATAAGTGGCTTCTGTCAGAACTTAACTATGCTCAGTGGGAAATACTATATAGTCAGGTACTATATACGGGTGAGGTCTCCAGTCTGTAGAACAATATGAATTTTAATTGTGTGCTCCAATTAAAACTTCACAATTAGAATAGGGAAAAAAAAACTGATCTGAATACGCCGCAACAATATCCAAAATTGTGCTTTTACTCAGCTTTCAAATTCAGTCAGATTTCATTTGACCTACCTAGGTAAAAACTGGAGGTAGGGAGCATTTGTTTGAGCATGCCTGACCCTCTGACCCACCTCAGCCAAGCTGTCTGGGCCCTCGTGCTATCTTATGGTTATCCAGAAATGACTCCTCCTCCACCTCCTTATTCTTTAAAATGTTATTGTGCTAAAACATACATAAAATTTACTACTTTAACCATTTTTAAGGTTGCAATTCAGTAGCACTAAGTCATTCACACTGGCAACCATCATCACTATCCATGATTTGACTGGGTTTCAACCTAGTTTTTTTCATAAAATTTCAATTGACAAGTATACAGCAAATAAACCAGTTATTTGAGGTGTCAGTATATATTTTCCCCATTTAACCAAGGTAATTTTGTAAATATAATTGTATACCTCTGGGAAATGAAAACCATATTTTGGTAACAAAATATAGGCAGAATATCTAGAAACTCGATTTCTAGGTTCTTGTAAGTTTTTCATATCAACAATGGAACATATATGTAGCTAAGTACATAGACCAGCATAATTAATCAGTATTAAGGTGAACTGAATCTTAAATTAAGCCAATTTCCAGTCATAAGGGAAAAACAAAATGAAATGTAAAGAACCTTAATACTAAGTTGAACCAAATGAAATTGCCTATATTTATCTGTTTTTAACTTACATAAATGGCAGCTTCATATACCAATATAATGGGAATATTTGTATAGTTATAATCCCCATAAATTCTGGATAAGTACAAGTTTATTTTTCCCCAACATTTAATAGGAAAAATTTCAAACTTTCAAAAAAAGTTGAAAAACTGTTTGGTGAACATCCATATTCTTAACACCTAGATTCTACAATTCTTATCATTTTGCTACATATGTACTTTACTACATATTCTTTCATCAATCTTATTTTTTGATGTATTTCAAAGTTTCAGACATTAGTGTACTTCACCCCTAAATAAACACTTATACAGTTTTACTTTTTAGAAGGTACTCAACTAACATTTAAAAGAGGCACTTTCCAGATTTTTTTTCTAATTTCACAACTATGGTAGATAAGATAGTTGAACGATGATTTACAGTGAAAACTTATTAGGTGTTAAACCTAATTGGAAGTGTTAATACCCATAACCTTGTTTTTATTGTTTGATTCATAGTGACAGTGAGTATACAGCTTACAAATTTGGATTTTGAAGCTAATGCTCATTAGAGATTAACTGAAATTATTCTATAGATATTAAAAAAAACCTTATTGATAATAATACTCTCAAAAAGTCTGATATTCAACATCTACCAACGTACCACCACCAAATTACTTCAGCTAAAAATTATAATTTAGATACAAGTAAATGTTATATAAAATGAAGACTTCTAACTTAATAGTACAAAACAAACAAGCAACTGAAAATTATAGAAATTGCCAGCAACATTTACTGAGCATTCAGTGATTTCATGTAGTTTCACTGGTTCCATGTGGTTGCACAAACAAAATAAATGGAAGATTGTACCTATCTAGAAAACCCTATAATTTAATTGGGGCTACATCCAGTAGATACAAGAGATTTAAGGTTCCAGTGAAATTACCATAGGTACATCCATTTTAAGAAGAAGGAAGCATCAATTTGGATAGATCAGAAAAGGTTTCAGGGAGGAGTGACAGCAGAAATTAGCAGGGGCAAGTGATTTTATTGCAGGGATTCTCAAAACAAAGGTCTCAGGACCAGTAGTTCAGGATCACTAGGGAACTTGCAAATTCTCTGGCTCTACTCCAGATCTAGTAAATAAGAAACTCTAGAGGAAGAGGGCCTACAAATCTGTGATTTAACAAGCTCTCAAGGTGATCCCAATATTCAATAAAGTTTGGTAACTGCTGGTGTAGAAAAATGGCAGGTAAAAAAAAGCAAGCATATTGGAGAAAGCAGACTGTGTGAAAGGGATAATTACTGGATTTACTTAAGGTAGAAATAATTGCTTCTGATGACTAAATATTTTTAATATAAATAACCATACAGAAAATGTTAGGTTCTAAAGAATTTATTAACTGATTTACTACCTTACTAGGTATATGAGTTTAATCTACATAATATGGAAAGAATATTAGTCTGTGAAATAAGGGCCAGGTACATGGGAAATTAAAGCATATAAAAATGGTCACATAAATGTTTTTAGGCAGACAGCCTGTAAGACAGTTATTAGTCTTCAGGGCTGGAAATGAGGGGAGGGAACAAAGTATGTATAGGAATCTTCTCTTCCAACATTTAAAAAAAAACTTCTAATAGGCTGACCAGGAATATCACCTAAGAAGGTCTTAAAATTATTCCTTCCCCCTTTGCTTCCCCATACCCTACTGCCTCCTTGATGCAATCTATTTCAGCTATTTATTCTCCAATTCCCCACCTCCTTCCATTTAAGGAGAAAAGAGGTTGTTTGAAAATGATGGGTTTAGAGTTTCTCAAGATCTTAGAATAGAGGAGAGAGTAGAAGCTTGTGGTTTAATGTACAGCACAATTTCTCTTTTTTAGGGACAAAAAGTATACCATACTTTTTAAGGAAAACCACTCTTCCCTCCAACATCAGCCATGTATGTGGTTTATTTAGGCAGTTATAGTCCCACATCCCCAGCTCCAGGAAGAGTAATCCCTAGATTGGTTTAAGGGAGTATCCCATGTCCTAGATTACAGTTATTGGGAGGCTGGGCCCATAAAGCTAGTTTCATTAGATTGAACTTCAGAATTTTTGCTGGGAAAGTTGGTAAACAGACTTTCTTTTCCACTGAGCCTGAAGGCAGGAAAAGTGTGAAGCTAAATGAGGGTGTGAGGCTCTGCTGCCAGGAGAGCCACAATGTGGAGCCTAAAGAACCCAGAGGAAGCTGAAAGATAGAAACTGATGACTTCGTTTGAGACATGGATCAAGCTGTGCTTAAAGCTAAATATACCCTTGCACTGTTCACTTACATAAACCCACAGATTTTTTTTTTTTTTTTTTTTTTTGGTTTAACCAGTTTGGGGCAGATTCCTATCAGATACAACCCAATCTTGCTATAGATTGTGAGAAACTGGATATAAGAGATAGCCCTGGACAATCATATAATGTAGACTCTTAAACAGCTTTTATAAGGACACTATTTTTTGTCAATGGCTTTGTTTCCTACTGACCGCAACTTGAGATGAAAAGGCTTAAATAAATCTAATTTCCACTGCAAGTACTTTGAGTCTTGCAAGTTTTTCTATTTCTCACACAGGGCAAAAATATGCTCCTGATTCTGGCTACTGGATCAGGTCATTTCTTAGATAAAAACAGCCAACAAAGATAAAACCAAACATTTTGAAATTAAAAATTCTTACTGACAATGCTATAATATTTGCATTGCAGGATCAATTTAACTATAATTCTACTTTACTACATATTTTAATGTTATAGCTTATAGGATGGCAATTTTAATACCCTTAAAAGGTGAGAACTGGCTATTTGCCATTTCAAAGGACAAAGCCAAAAACATTTCAAAGTCCACACCTAAGTAGAGGTTGTAATTTCTGACAAAATTCTAATTAAGAGTTTCTCTTTGAGTCATTTCCTCCCCTTCTTCTCTTCAATCCTCCAATCTCTCAGCAGTGTTCAGTGTGATGCAGAAGCATCATCTGAGAACTTGCTGGAAATGCAAATTTTCAGGTCCCACCCCAGACCTGCAGAATCAGAAACTCTGAGGATGGGACCCAACACTACATTTTAAAAATTTATTTATTTTAAATTTCTTTAAAAATTCTTCTTCTTTTTTTATTGCAGTAAAATATATAACATAAAATTTGCCATCTTAACCATTTTTAAGTGTATAGTTCAGTGGTATTAAATACATTTACACTGTTGTGCTACCGTCACCACCACCCATCCCCATAACTCTTCATCTTATAAAACAAACTCTATACTTATTAAACAACTCTCCAATGTCCTCTCTCCTAAGCCCCTGACAGCCACCCTTATACCTTCTGTCTTTGTAATTTTGACTACTCTAAGTACCTCATATAAGTGGAATCATCCAGTATTTGTCTTTCTATGTCTTCAAGGTTCATCCACATTGTAGCATATTGCAGAATAGCCTTCCTTTTTATGAGGCTGAATACTATTCCATTGTATGTATATATACCACATTTTGCTTATCCATTCATTGGTCTTAGATATTAAGGTTGCTTCCAAGTTTTAGCTATTGTGAATAACACTGTTATGAACATGGATGTACAAATATCTCTTTGAGATCCTGTTTTAAATTCTTTTAGGATATATACCCAGAAGTGAAATTGCTGGGTCACATGGTAATTCTATTTTTAACTTTTTTGAGGAATCACCAACATGGTATTTTAACAAACCCTTCAGGTGATCGTGATACCTGAAGTTTGAGAACCTCTGCTCTGGCCATTCTTCTTTCCTTTTTCCCTTTGTAAGTTTCCTCAACTCACCATAATACAAAAATGAAATTTTATTTTACATTCAATGCAAACATTTTTAAGCTATTTGGTTTTTAATTTAAATAGTAAGCAAAATGCTTGAGATCCTTTTTTCTAAGGAATAAAGCTAGCTAAATTTGGGGAAAAGATTTTGTGAGTTCAGGATATTCTAACTGGTTAAAGAACTTGGGATGCCTGAGTTCAAATTCCTGCTTATCACTTATTTTAGGTTTAATGACAATCTCTTTCAGAGCTTTTGTAATACAGGGGTTCTTAACCTGAGGTCCATGAAAAATTTACAGGATTGGTAAATTTGGATGGGAAAAAAAATAATTATACCTTTATTTTCACTAAACTCTAAATAAAATTCAGTTTTCCTTCAGTGATGAATAAACAAATCATAGTAATATTAGCATACAGCAATTAGAAATTAGTACAGTGACCAGAAATTTTCCTATTACAGCTGAGCAGATCTCAAAATAACATTTAACCCACTGCTAATTTGAAATTAATTATCAGACCCACCAGTAATAGATCTTGTATTTGTTTTAAAGCTCATATTACCATGTCAGATTTTTAATATTTTGGTAGCTGTATTTCAACGTAATTTGTCCATTTCTGACCTGTATATTTTGTCTTATTCTTTCAAAACATTCTGAGAAGGAACCCATAAGCTTAACTAAACTTCCAAAGGAGTTCTCAGCATAAAAAAGGTTTTATGTTAAAATTCCCTATTGTAGAACCCTCCTACACTGTTAGTGGAATTGTAAATTGGTACAGCCACTGTGGAAAACAGTACAGGGGTTCCTCAAAAAACTAAAAATAGAGTTGTCATATTATCCAGCAATCCCACTCCTGGGCACATATCCAGACAAAACCATAATTCAAAAAGATGCATGCACCCCTGAGTTCACAGCAGCACTATTCACCATTGCTAAGACATGGAAACAACCTAAATGTCTACCGACAGATGAATGGATAAAGAAGATGTGGTGTGTATACACACACACACACACACACACACAGGAATACTCCTCAGCCAAAAAAAAAGAAATAATGCCATTTGCAGCAACATGGATGGACCTAGAGATTATCATACTTAGTGAAGTAAGTCAGAAAGTGAAAGACAATACCATATGATATCACTTACATGTGGAATCTAAAATAGGACACAAATGAACTTATCTATGAAACAGACTCACAGACAAAGAGAACAGACTCGTGGTTGCCAAGAGGGAGGGATGGATTGTGAATTTGGGATGAGCAGATGCAAACAAATATATATAGAATGGATAAACAACAAGGTCCTACTGTATACCACAGGGAACTATGTTCAGTGTCCTGTGAGAAGCCACGGAGAAGAAGAATACGAAGGAGAATGTACGTAGGTGTGTGGCTGAGTCACTTTGCTGTGCAGCAGAAATTAACACAACATTGTAAATCAACTATACTTCAATAAAATAAATTTAAAAAAAAGATTCCCGGGCCTCCCTGGTGGCGCAGTGGTTGGGAGTCCGCCTGCCGATGCAGGGGATGCGGGTTCGTGCCCCGGTCTGGGAGGATCCCATATGCCGCGGAGCGGCTGGGCCCGTGAGCCATGGCCGCTGGGCCTGCGCGTCCGGAGCCTGTGCTCCGCCGCAACGGGAGAGGCCACAACAGTGAGAGGCCCGCATGCCGCAAAAAAAAAAAAAAAAAAAAAAAAAAAGATTCCCTATTGTAAAGGATTAAACAAGTGATCATGAAACTGCTTAAGAATTGTCTGGCACATACATAACCACCAAATGAACAGTAGCAATAATGGCACCAAGAGAGATGAGAAAGATGGTGTCAACTTTACATCTATGCCTAGATTTTTATGGATGCATTTTCTTACCTAAATTAGCACATACAGCAGTTCGGCCTGGCACCCTGGTATTCAGTGGAAAAGGTCCTGGATTCCTGATCAGCCCCAATTGTTCAATAGGCCAACACCACTGCTTAAGATATTTATTCAAATCCTCAATTCATTTTCTCCCACCCTTCTTTTCCTTCCACTAGGTTTTCTAAATGCTGCCTGCTTGCTGATAATACACACTCACAATTTACTTCCACACCTTTCCACCAGCCAAGTTACTGCTCATTAGGTTACACAGTAAAGGGAGATCTGGGAATTATCATGACTGGTTCAGAGATCAAAGAACAAGTTACTATTATAATATGAAGACATGAAAAAAGAACTAAACTAGACAATTCTAAAGAATATTACTTATTCCTTAAATGTATGGCCTTACTGGTACTGGTAATGTCACTAATCTGTATGTATGACATGCCACTCTTTATTAAAAAATCATTTACTTCTATGTAATTTTAAATTAAAATTATAACTTTTTCCCAATTATTGATATAAATCCTTCTCAACAGTAAAATTTATAAACAGTTATAGGAATATACATCTAATTTGGCTTAAATTAAAGAGTATTCAAGATCTCCCCCTAAATTAACTTGAACATACTTAGTATGCTCACTATTTGATGCCAGAAGAAATACATTTAAGGAACTTACAATCTAGTTAAGGAACAAATATATGCATAGAAGGATCACATCAAAACAACCACACAAAACACTGAGTGCCAAGAAATGATGCTGGTGACCAAAGGTAATACAGAAACGTGATGATGACCATAAGAAACACAGGATGAAATAGCTGAGAAGGTTTCATGAAAAGGAAGAACTACAAATGAGATAACAATTGGGGAATGAAAAGAATAAGGGTATCTGAAGTAAGAATAACAGCATAAACAACCTTAGAGATAGACATGAGCATATGATCATGGACAATGATAAAACCAATGTGGCTGGAGCAGAAAGGTTTCAAAATAAAGCCACATATTACAAACCAGTTGGCAAAGGATGGATGACAAAGGTAACCTCACTTCACAGGGTTCATTTGTGACTAAACTAGTTTATATGATTAAGTTAATTATTTTAAAAGTATATGGGGGAAAAAGGGGAGGAAACTTATCAGTAGAATAGTTTCTCACTGGCACATAAATTAACTAAGCAAGATAGGTATGGTTATCTAATAAAACAGTTGGCAGTCAAGTCTACCTTTGCAGACTCAGACTGTAGGTGTTTATAGTGGATTATTAGAAAGACCTGGAAAATCATAGGCTCCTGCCTATGATCACTTTGATGAAAACTGGAGGGAAGCAGAATCGAAGAGTTCCAGAATACAGGAGTGAGAGCAATGAAACAAGCTTTAAATTGTTGTTGTTGTTATTATATATAGTGCCTTGCCAATGTATTTCCATGACTGTTTTAAGGAAAGAGAACATGTCCTTAATTCAGAAGATGCTTAGAGGGGGCTCCCCTGGTGGCACAGTGGTTGAGAATCTGCCTGCCAATGCAGGGACACGGGTTCGGGCCCTGGTCTGGGAAGATCCCACATGCCGCGGAGCAACTAAGCCCGTGGGCCACAACTACTGAACCTGCGCGTCTGGAGCTTGTGCTCTGCAATAAGAGAGGCCGTGACAGTGAGAGGCCCATGCACTGTGATGAAGAGTGGCCCCCGCTCGCTGCAACTAGAGAAAGCCCTCGCACAGAAACGAAGACCCAACACAGACAAAAAAAAAAAAAAAAGATGCTTAGAGAACCATGCTCTGCTTAATGCAAGAAACGCCTAAATTTAACAATGGAAAAAACTGCAAACTGCTTGCTTTGTCTCAGGATTAAAAGAGTCACATCCCATGTATTCTTAAACAGGAACTATACCATCAAGAAGACTAAAAGTCCGGGACTTCCTTGGTGGTGCAGTGGTTAAGAATCTGCCTGCCAGTGCAGGGGGCACGAATTCCAGCCCTGGTCCGGGAAGATCCCAACATGCCATGGAGCAACGAAGCCCGTGTGCCACAAGTACTGAGCCTGCACTCTAGAGCCCGCAAGCCACAACTACGGAGCCCGAGTGCCACAACTACTGAAGCCTGCGTGCCTAGAGCCTGTGCTCTGCAACAAGAGAAGCCACCCAATGAGCAGCCCAGGAACTGCAACGAAGAGTAGCCCCTGCTCGCTGCAACTAGAGAAAAGCCTGCGTGCAGCAACAAAGACCCAAGGCAGCCAAAAATAAAAATAATAAATAAATTTTAAAAATTAAAAAAAAAAAGACTAAACATCCCTTTATATGTCTGTCCAGCCAAGTGGAATAGAAGTTAAAGTATTTGGATTTATCAAAGAGCTACCACAATTATGACACATTACAAAAAAGGGAAAGGGAAATACCCCACAATGAAAGCATTCATTTACTAAGCATATATTCATGCCATGCTCTTTGTCTCTGATCTTCACAAACTCTGCAAACATAATTATTTCTGTCTTAAATAAATAAGGAAACAAAAGCCCAGAACGGTTAAACAGTCTGCCCAAGGCCTCATGGTTAAGTAGAAAGGCATGGATGCAACCTAGGCCTCAACTCTACAATATGAGCTTTTTTGTAAATTATATCCCAATAAAAAAAAATTAAAAAATTAAAAAAAAACACCAAAAACATCAGCTTTTTTCACTGCACCATGCTGCCATATGGATGGTGTATTCTGAGAAAATTTTCCATTTCTCATTTCTAAGGAAATTATAGCCAGTACAAGTAATTATGTGTTTCATTTTTTTTTTGTCTGATCTTATTTATTTGTTACTCTTAGAACATCTCATTTTTGACTGGACTCAGACTTAGAAGTAGAAGCTCTCAGAGAGGACAGCCTTCGTCTCTTGGCAATCTGTTCCTGGCGTTTATCTTTGGCCTCCTTCATTCTCTTGGCCAAAAGTTTAGCATATTCTGCAGCCTCTTCCTTATTTTTCTTAGTACGCTGTTTCTTCAGAGCAATTCGCCGATGTTTGTGTTGCAGAACACGTGGAGTAACAAGACGCTGAATCTTGGGTGCTTTGGTCCTAGGTTTCTTACCTTCTTTGTTTAGGGGCTTTCTCACAACATACTAGTGGACATCATCTTCTTTAGAGAGATTGAAAAGTTTGTGGCTACTGCTAGCTCTTTTGGGCCCCAGGCAACGAGGCACAGTAGTATCAGTGAGTCCAGGAATATCCTTCTCCCCTTTTTTTACAATGATCAAATTGAGAACGCTCAGATCGGCATCCACAATGCAACCCGGTACAGATTTGCGCTTTCTTTCTCCAGTCCTCCTTGGTCTGTAACAGGAATGCCCCTTACTCAGTAGCAGGCGGACTCGGCCATGGTTCAAGACACGCTGCTTCATGGGGAAACCCTGTTTGTTGTTCTCACCACTGATTCGGACCACATAACCCTTCCATTCTTCACCCAGAGTGTCAGCAGCAAATTCGGTGGCCATATGCTTCTCATAAAAGGTATGAAGTTTTCGTTCATCGTCCACTTCAATGAGTTTCTGGCAGTCAGTGGCCGGGAAAGAGATGTTCAGCTTCATTCTGAAGCGACCGACCGCCTCCGAGGCGCCGCAAAAAAGAGCTAAGTGTTTCGTTTTTGCTAGGGTACTTTTAAGCAGCCATAAGGAGCTTTCACTAGAGATCTAAACCCCTGCCAGTGTACTCCAAGGTGCCATATAAATGTTACCATCTCTCATCTTATGAACCATGGCATGTAAAGAGTTGGGAGGCATGTATGTACGTGTGGCCTGTAAAGAACTGCTACATGAGTCTGGAGAAGCGGGGGAAATATTTCTGGCTGAAATGGTCAGAAAAGCTTTATAAATGAGGCAGAAACTAAACTGGGTCTTGAAGAGTGGGTAGAATTTTGAAAGACAAGATGCTGAAAAGAACACAGGACAGTGAGTGAATCAGTTTGGCCTAGGCAAAACATATATACTTTATGAACTCATTCTTAAACAGAAGCAAAGCTTTAAGAAGGTAGCTGGTGCCAGCGAAATACTCACTGTCTTAAACATAATAGAGAGCACCATAAATATGATTATGGAGGGTCTTGAAGGCCAGGTTAAAGAATTTGAACTTGGGCTTCCCTGGTGGCGCAGTGGTAGAGAGTCCACCTGCCAATGCAGGGGACGCAGGTTCGTGCCCCGGTCTGGGAAGATCCCACATGCCGCAGAGCAGCTGGGCCCGTGAGCCATGGCCGCTGAGCCTGCGTGTCCGGAGGCTGTGTTCCGCAATGGGAGAGGCCACAACAGTGAGAGGCCCGTGTACCGCAAAAAAATAAATAAATAAAAAAAAGAATTTGAACTTAAGCTTAATAAGCAATTAAGAAAATACAGAAGGTTTTGAGCAAATAAATATTTGGTCCTTTAGCAAGATTATTCTAGGCACTGATATGTCATAAATAGTGAAAAGACAGACACCATGATTCAACAGTGTCTCCAATGTACTTTCCCCTTCTGGGGAAATGGGATAGGGAACAGTTTCTGTTCTCAGTGAACTTCCACTTGAATGTGCATGGTGGTGGTGGTAAAGGGTATGTGTGGAAGGCTCTGAGACTTGGGATAGGTGCATTAAAAATAAAATTACCGGGGCTTCCCTGCTGGTGCAGTGGTTGAGAGTCTGCCCGCCGCTGCAGAGGATATGGGTTCGTGCCCCGGTCTGGGAAGATTCCCACATGCCGCGGAGCGGCTGGGTCTGTGAGCCATGGCCTCAGGGCCTGCGCGTCCGGAGCCTGTGCTCCGCAACGGGAGAGGCCAAAATGGTGAGAGGCCCGCGTACCGCAAAAAAAAAAAAGAAATATTACCATACAGTGTGATGTACTAAAATGAATGCATAAAGGTTCTATGGAAATACAGGAAGAAGTAACTCACTCTGCCTGAAGGAGCTGTGTAATGCTTCAAGGTGATACTTGAGCTGAATTCTAAACATGGGTCAGAGTTAGCCAGATGTCAAAAGGGAGGAAGTCATCTAAAGCAAAAAGAAGATGATGTACAGCAGGATATATCCAGAGGACAATGAAGTGCAGTGCAGAAGAGTATGGTTAAGGAAGGTTGGGGCTGGATTGGATTAATAGAGCTAAACCTATTCACCAGGGCCTTGAAAGTTTAGAATTTATCCTATAGGTGATGTAGAGACTGACAGGTTTTAAAGTATGGAAACGCCATGATAATTGTGCCTTGGCCATTTCTGGTACCACTCTGCAAGTCAAATTGGTAGAGAAAAACTGGAGTCAGAGAAAGAATATAGTATCTGATAAGCAAGTGGATTTGGAGGAAAAAAGCAAAAAAGAAAAAAAAAGATGTAGGTCTTATGGCTGGTAGACTAGAAGAATGGTCCTATCAAAGGCCAAAATTGGGAAGTCAAGATAAGTAAACGCCAGGGAAATAGCAGTAGTTTAGTTGTAGATACGTTAAGGTGCTAGTAATACTCTGTATACACAAATGGAAATGTCTACTGGGCAGCTAGAATGCAGACACTAAAATGTGGGAAAGAGGTCAGGAATAAAGACATAAATCTGGGAGTCACTCAAATAAAGGTGATAGTGAGATAGTAAGCAGGTCTACTTTTCAGAGAAGAATGGTAAGTGCTGAGGATTGAACCATACTTAATTGACTGAAGAGAGTAAAGGTAAAGTGATATATAAGAGGCGAAAAAAGTAAAAGACAAATAGTGTGGTAGACTAGAACACAGTTTCAAGAAGTTAGGGGGTGGTCATCACCAGTTTCATCTCCACTACATATATGTCAAGGACATGAGGACCAAGAAAAAAAGTCATTAGGTTTACCAATTAAGAAATTATTGGTAACCTTCAGTATACTTTTAGTAGAGCTACGGACAAGAAAGGTGGATGAAAATCAAATTACAACAAGAGATAATAAGGAGAAAATAAGAATATAAATGTCACAAACAGGGAAACGGATTTAGAAAGAAAAAGAGTGGTAAGTTAATACAATGGATTATATATATATACTCTTTAATTGCTGTATATCACAGAACTCAGTATTTTAAAAAGTCAATTGTAGATTGATATATTTAAATTTTAGAAACAAGAACAAAACTATGAATTACATATGGTATATATAAAAGCATTAAACAGGGCTTCCCTGGTGGTGCAGTGGTTGAGAGTCCGCCCGCCGATGCAGGGGACGTGGGTTCGTGCCCCGGTCCGGGAGGATCCCACATGCCGCGGAGCGGCTGGGCCCGTGAGCCGTGGCTGCTGAGCCTGCGCGTCTGGAGCCTGTGCTCCGCAGCGGGAGAGGCCACGACAGTGAGAGGCCCGCGTACCGCAAAAAAAAAAAAAAAAAAGCATTAAACAAAGACTGGAAGAACATAAACCCATTTATGATAGTGGAGTGGGGATGGAGAGAAGATATGGGACTGGGGATAGTGGCCAAAGGGGACTTTATCTGTAATGTTTCCACTTTTTACATAGAGATGGAAGCAAATACCACTAATTGCTAATGTTTTTAAATTCTAAGTATTGTTCTGTAAATGTCAAAATGGGATAGTGATATGATTGGGGAAAATATGCTTCAGAGAATGAGAAGTTGCTTTAATGGAAACTAGAGATGGTTATATAAATAAGAAGATAATATAGTACGTTCCCATCAGAACACTCTACAGCCTCTAAAAGGATGTACATGTGTGGCTGACAACACCCTGAGAGTGCGGATTCTAATTCACTTTGCCACTGCAGGAGGCTTGTGGGGAGCAGATGGTTCTCCCTGCTCTTCTCCCCATTGACTGTTCTGGGGACACTGGCTACATTCCTTGCCTACTCACCAGGTGCAAGTAAGTGATGCAAACAACCTCAACAAATTCCTGAGTGTTTAATGTGAAAGGGGTACACAAAAGTCAAGTTTCCAGAAGCATCTCTCACCAGGCTTTAAACCTGAGGTTCATTCCTGCAGTTTGTTACAGTATTCTTTGTATTCTCTATACATTTAATCCTAATTTTGAGAAATAAAAGAGAAAACAAGAAAGTTTAATGGTGATAGAATAATATATAACAGACCTCTCCTTAAAAAAGTATGGCAATGAAGGGAAGGAAGAGGAACTGACCAAGATTCAGAGAACCTGATGTAAAAGGTTTGAGTTTATGAATGGTTATAATTTCAGGGCAATGATTTGTGATCCCAAATCATTCATGACACTAGAAAACCACCCACTTTCCCACCCCCTTTCTCAAACAATTTGAAAGGTTCAAATGATAAATGTATATAAAACAGTTGCTTACTGTTTATAAAAATGAAAGGCCATCAAAATATATATCTATATATACTCTTTCTATCTACAAATACTGCAATAATAAAATTTATCAAGATAAACAATTGCTAAACTAAATTTAGTTATTCACAAAGGACAAGGCAATTGAACTTCAGCTATTAATAACTCGCTATTAATTAAAAAACCTTGAAAGACTAAGTGTATAAACTGAACACACCATCCATGTTATGTAAATATAATCTTCATTTTATTTGACAGTTTATGGAACACAAACCTCACTAGAATTAAAGCTCCATATGAGCATTTTTGCTTATGTTCACTACCACCATATACTGAGGACCTAGAATGGTATCGGGCAAATGCATCAATATTTATTAAGTCAATTCATTAAATACAAATGTTTAATAAGCACTAAAATATACCTAATTTTAACCTAGAAGCAAAACAACAGTATATGTTATACACATTTCCTAATCTTCTGAAGGAAAGAACTTGCACTGAAGAAATAAAAATAAGGGCAAGTTTCTGAGCTAAATTCTATCCCTCAAAAATTGCCACCCAAAGACCAAGCTGGGGGGAAGCCAAATTCAAAGCAAGAATTCTAGGTTCTAACAGGTTGACATATTTTAGTCTGTTGGGCCTGTCAGTATTCCTCAAATGAACCCATCAAGTATCTTTGTGTTCAATTTGCATGTAAGGCCAGCCCAGATTAAGATGATACTGTAAATATGGAGATGGGTGTGTGTGTGTGTGGTGGGGAGAGAATTGCTACATTAGTTGGTTACACTAGAATCTTAAGTACTTTCTGTGTGCCTAACATATGAATAGCAGTTTATTGTTTTATAAAGTGCTTACACGTGTTCTCATTTATACAATCCTGTGAGGTAGGATACTGCCATTTTACAAATGAGGATGTAGAACCTCAGAATATAAGTCCAAAGTCGCATAGCTAGTAAGTGGCAAAATGAGAATTTTAAGATTTCTGGCCAAGCTTACATCACTAAAATGTACTCTCTTATCATGAAATAATCCCTTGGGATTTAGGGTAGTGGTAATTCCCTGGTGGTCCAGTGGTTAGGACTCCACACTTCCACTGCAGGGGGCCCGGATTCAATCCCTGGTCCTGGTTGGGGAACTAAGATCCCCCAGCAAGCTGCGCCGCGCGACCAAAAAAAAAAAAGTGATTTTCAACTACAATAAACATCTGGAAAACTTTTTTTTTTTTTTTTTTTTGCGGTACGCGGGCCTCTCACTGTTGTGGCCTCTCCCGTTGCGGAGCACAGGCTCCGGATGCGCAGGCTCAGCAGCCATGGCTCACGGGCCCAGCCGCTCCGCGGCATATGGGATCCTCCCAGACCGGGGCACGAACCCGTATCCCCTGCATCGGCAGGCGGACTCTCAACCACTGCGCCACCAGGGAGGCCCTGGAAAACTTTTGAAAATATACATCCTCAGGCCCCATTCTCCAGAAATCTGTGAATTAATTGGTTGTGGGCAGAGCCAGGCATCCATCCATATTTTAAAATGCTCCCCAGGCTGATTCCAACGTGGGGCCACGTTGCAAAACACTGACTTAGGTAATAAAGATCTTTGAACGTCATCTTAAGAATCTACCTTGAGGTATGTCAAAAAGGTGCCGAAGATGAGGGAAGCCAGTATTATAGTCACCTGTTTCAGTACATGCAGCCAGAATTTCCATGTTTCTATTAGATGTTTTAAATGCCTGGCTAGCACTCCTTGGCTTTTTTACTTTTATGGAAATCTCCAAAGAGTGTATGAAAGCCAGATCAGCTCTTGGACACAAAAGCTTTTCTAAAAGTCACCTACATAAAAGTGAAAGCAGCAGGCCCTCAGAGGGGGAAAACAAAATTAATTACAAAATACCCATCACCAGAATAGCGTCTCATTTGATTGGAATTGGCAGTGGCAGAAAGTGGTCTCCTGTGGGCATATTTCAGTAGTCCTATATAATTTGCCAGTATGGTAAATTATAATTTACCTCGTAAAACCTGGTAAATTATCAAACCTCTAGACAACTGGGGAAAATGACAAAAAAGTTCATACATTTGTTCATTAAAGAAATATTTACTGATGCCCTGCTTAGTGCCAGGCTCTGCTGTAGGTTTCAAAATAAATAATGATGCGTAAGTTTCTGCCTTCCGGGAGCTTGTAAACTACTTACATAAAAAGGGGTTAGTCAATACAACTTGACTTGAATGCTCCCCTCAAACAAGGGATGGATTAATCACTGGGTCACCCCAACTGAAAAAGTCAGTACATGATTTCTATCAACTTAGATGTCTCAAAATTCTAAGCTCCAAAGGAAATGCCTGTCACTCTGGAAGATGTACTCTTGAGTGACTTGTGTTCTGGGTGTGATCCAAACAGCATTTAACTGGGTATAATCTCATTTAAGGTTGGCCTTTCATTGCCAACCTTACAGTTGGACTTTTCCTCAGTACGAAGACCTGTACCACACGCTGAACTGGGTGACAAATGGTCTACTGAGAGTTGTAGGCAACCAAACATGGATTAGCCTGTAGCACTGGCTAGACCAGGAAGTGATGTCGTGGCTTAGGGGAAAATGTGGAGTAAGGGTCTCCAAAAACTCGTGGTAGAACCCACGGCCTAGAATTTCAACAGCAGAGGGCGGTGCAGCCGATTTCACAGAAAGAGTTTTACCGACTGGAGCCCCCCAGGAACTTGCCCCATGAGAAGATGAAACTTTCTCAGTAAACTCAACGAATGGTAAAATACGCTAAGTGTTCAGGGCTGGACTTACGGCTGTTTTCCATAACCTCTACTCTGGTCTGACCGTTAAAGTCCCTTGCGGCTACTCTTGCCCTTATAGTTTGGGGTGGGGATGGGATGGGGGAGGAAGGAGGAATGAAGGCAGTCTATCAGGCTTTCCAAAAGAATGCTTATCCTTGGTTTTTGGAAGGAGTGTACAAATTGGAGGGGGATCACTCCCCAGAGAATGTCTGGTCCTTCTTGCCAGTGACAGCGCTGACAAACACGTTACAACACAGTTTGGGGGGAGGGGAGGAGGACAGTAAGAAGAAGAAACTAATTCTCTGGGTTCACACGAACCCCTCTCACTTCGCAACGGCGTTCGGACAAAACCAGACACCAATCCGTAACTAAGTTTCGCTTTAAGTCTACGCACCCAGGCCGCCCGCTCCGTCCTCCCCCCAGTACGGACTCCAAACTTTCTGCCCCTCACTCGGCCCCCAGGCCGTGGAACTCCTCCCGGCAGGCTAGGCTCCGCTCCGAAGAGCCCCGAGGCCCTGCCCGCGTCCTCCCCCAAGGCTGCCCGTACCTGTCCAGCATCTGCTGTAGGGCTTGGTCCGGCATCTTCGTCGGAGGCGGCGCACTCGCCTCCCCAGTGGGCCCGGGCCCAGGGACAATAGCACTGAGAGGCGGCGGAGTAGGCCTCAGTCCGGCGGCAGCCGCGAACGCCCCCACCCAGCCTCCCGGGGCGGCTCCGCGAGCCCGGCGGTAGCGGTGCGCGGCCCGCGGGCGTCGGGAGGAGGCGGTGGGGAGCGAGGAGGAGGAGCCTGGGGCGGGGAGGCGGCGATCGCGGCCCGGGTTCCTGCCCGTCGGCCCAGGGTTCCGGTCCATGGACCGCGGGCGCCGAGTTGCTGCCGGCGGAGGAGCTACCTTTGTGAGGTAAGAGTCACCACTTCAGTGCGCGCCGGGGTCACGACGTAAGGCGGCCCAGAGCAGCCTGGGAGATGTAGTCCTCGGACCGTCCCCGCAAGAGGCTGCCCAGCCCGCCCCGACCACCGCCGTCGCGCCCGCCGCCGCCCGGCCGGCGCCCTCCCGTTTCCTTCCTCCAGGGGGAAAAATGTCCTGCGGGCCGCTTTCCAGGAAGCAGCGGGATGTGCCGCTCCACCGTCAGTAGCATCAAGGTCAGCCCTCCCTGCCTGTTTTTTTTTCCTCTCAGCTCTCGTGCTCAGGTGGGACCGAGCCAGGTGAGGGGGGGGCGGGCTAAAGGGCCATTTCTCGGCAGGGTCCCCAGTCGCGGCCGCGGCGTCGGGGCGGGCCGTGGCGGGGGTGGGGGTAGCAGAAGCCCCTTCTGAAGCCCTCGGCGCTGGGGCCAGCGTCGGCCGCGTCTGAACCCATTTTGAGGAGTTACGCAACCCCCGTGAGGGGTCGGATGCTCTAGTACGTGAGGTTATTCCTGAGGGGTCGGAAGGGCAGTGGCTGCCTAGACGAGGTGGTTCCCACCAGAACCTCTCCGTGTATGTTTGCCCGACGGGGGGGGGGGGAGAGGGGCGGGGTAATGGGGGGAGTTTATTCCCTGCCTCTCTAGGAACCTTCTAAAATGTGCCTGGGCTTTCAAGGGCTCGCCACTAGTCTCCAAACGGAACGTGTTCGTGAATAAACAGCTCTTGCTTACTCAGCTGTGGGTCTTCAGGGGTGTTTGTTTCTCTCCCTGCTGCTGGTCGCTGTTAACCATTTCTAGTCGCCTTGACACCTCCACGCAGGTGGATGTGTGTGTGTGTGTGTGGGGAGGGGAGGGGATCAAAAGGGAAAAATCATGAATCGCTCGTTGGTTTATTCTCTGACGCTCTAGGGACAGCTTTGGCGGGAGGAAAAGAGCTGTTGGCTAACAGGAATGCGTCTTTTGGATGACCTGTGACGTTCTCTAGTGCTGCGATTGGTAGGATGTCTGGTAGTTTTCCCCTGATTATGCCTAATTTCTGCCGTAAGAGGTTTGATTTTTCTTTAAATTAAAATGTGTTGCTTAAGCTCTTTTTTTTTTTTACGTAGAATTTTACAATCCGCTCTTAATTCTCTGCTCAAAGTCGGCTTCCTGAATATATTTGAACTAGAGTGTACATCACGAGGAAGAAAAACAAAAATAACATGTGACCAGAAGTTTATTTGGCCTCCAATTTCTGAAGGATGCTTTTATGAAAAGCTTTGGGAATTTACATGACTAATTATAATTAATGCTTCACCTTTTTCTCATGAAACGAGAAGCAGGCCCCTGACAGGGGAGGGAAATAAGTAATTTAATCAGGGTGTTTGATATTTTAAATTCCTATTTATTGCTACTCCTATTGGGTAAGTCTTCCCTTACTGCGTATTTATCTCTTAAGCAATTGTCAGCCACAAGGAGATTGATACATACATGCCGCTCAAAAAATAGAATTTGATCTTAGCATATTGAAAAAAAAAGAATTTATATTAGCATTTTCATGAAAATTCTGTTTCCTGGCTGTGTCAAAAATCCTTTGAAATAGGAAAAAAAATTTCTGTTATTCATCTTAAGAGTGATTAGCAAAAAAAAAAAGAAAAAAAAAAGCAATAAGCACCTGACCTAGTAATTCCACTCCTTGGTATCTGCCTAAGAGAAATAAAAACATATGTCTACACAAAGACTTGTATGCCAACATTCACAGCAGCATTATTCCTAATAGCCAAAAAGTGGAAACAACCCAAATATCCATCAACTGATGAATGGATAAACCAAGTGTGGTATAGTCATACAACAGAATGTGATTAGCTTATAACAAGGAATGAAGTTCTGATACATGTGACAATATGGATGAACCTTGAAAACATTATGCTAAGTGAAAGGAGCCAGTCACAAAAACAACATATTGTATGATTCCATTTATATTAAATGTTAAGAATAAATTCATAGAGACAAAGTAGATTAGTGGTTGCCTAGAGCTGGAAGAGTTGGGGAGTAATGGGGAGAGATTGCTAACGGGTATGAGGTTTCTTTTTGGGTTGATGAAAATTTCCAGAATTAGAGTGGTGATGGTTACACAACTTTGTGAATTATATTGCAATTAAAAAAATAAGATAAAGCAAAATTATATTCTGGTGATGGTGGCACAGCTCTGTAAATATACCTAAAAAACTGAATTGTATGCTTAATATGAGTTAATTTTATAGTATGTAAGTTACATCTCAGTAAAGCTGTTAAAAAATTAGCTCCATAGAAATGTTCATAAGGACATCTAAAGAGAAACAGATGAACAGATAACTGATAATTCTTTAATTTAACTTTAATTTTTTATATTTTTTAATTAGTATGGACAAAAATCATGATTGATAGAACTCATGAAATAAATTCCTTCAGATAAATTTGAAATGGGTGACACACATAGCTTGAATTTCAGTATTGTTTGTCAACTTTGTTTTCCTTGGCTCTTGTGTTTTCAGATAAGACTTGGAATAATTGGAATTATAATTTACTTTATGATTTTGAAGGAAAAAACTTCTTACTTACTTAGATCTTAGTCTGACCCCCCCCAAAATAAAAAGTTGAAATGCACTTATGCATTAATAATTTTATAATGGATTTAGAAATACCTGAGTATGGAACTGTTCTAAATATGTTAGGAAATTTAAAGTAGTATATTACTTTAATGTTCTCGCATGACACTTGTTTTGAACTGTCTGCCAAAAGGGGCCCTGGAGATATTCCAAAGAGATATATAAAGTATCCAGGTGCCTTCCAAGGAGAATTGTCAATTGCCAAATTTGGTGATAAATTGCAGGCTGAGTCCACATTGCAGGCCACAGAATATTCTTCATTAATTTATTCAGCAGACATTTCCAGAGGATTTATGATGTGCCTGGGTACTCTAGTCACAAATTAAACAATAACTACCCTTTAAGAACATACAAACTACCTACCAACGTTTATATTTAAAAAAATTAAAACAAAGCATTTACATATGAAATACTACATAATGATACATGGAAGCATATGATTGATTAAGTGCCAAATGAATTGGCCTAGAAATACAAAGTGAGGTAGAAGTTTAGAGACTGTTATGGGCTGGTGTGTTAGAGAACTTTGTGAAACAAGGGGAATTTAGACTCTACCTTGTAGCAATAAGAATTATGTAGGTAAAGAGGTGGAGAAGGATCTTGGGTCTGGATAAGGATGAAAAGATGAAGAGAGAGGAGTTAACCTCTGTAACTGGAACTGTGTCTCTGTTGAGTAAGAGTGAAAAATATGATTGGTTGGTTAAGTAGGGAATAGTTAAAAGGCCTTGAAGCTATTAATTCTTTTGATAAGTATTTATTGAACAAGCAATATTTATGTGACAGGCACTAAGCTAGGTACTGGAGACACAATAATGAGAAAAACAAGCATGGTCCCTACTTTTGTGGAGTTTACCATTTATAGTGGGAGAGAGAGAATCACATAAATACATATTTTAGGTTGCAAATGTAGTACATGGTGTTATGAGAGATAATAACTAGGGTTTTTACCTAGACAGAGAGGTCAGAAAAGTTTCTCAGGAAGTGTCCATTATGCTGAGAACTGAGGAAGAGCAACAGTTAATTGGACAAAGGGAGGAGGGAAGAGCATCCCAGGCCAAAGGACAGCATGTGCAAATACCCTGAGAAGGAAAGCCCTGTGGTGAAGAGCAGAAATCAAAACAAAGAGAGGACTTGGGGTAAAACGGGACCACAAAGGTCAGTCAAGTGACAGACTCTGAAGAGCTTTGTAAGCCAATTTAAGGAATTTTGCCTTTATCCTAGAATCCTGCTGGGAGGAGGACATAAGAAATGGACTCCATTATGTAGGAAATGGAGAGTTAACTTGTAGTGGTTCCCAAACCTGCTGTGAGTCAGAGAATTACCCTGGAAATTCTGATCCATGTGCCTTGTAGTTGTGCCCAATTAGCTGTTTTTTTAAAAAACAAATTTCCTAAGTGATTATTAGACCAATGGTATCTCTGCAGAAATACCTTAGTGGTTGAGAGCTTCAACTCAAACCTACATTTGAGTCTTAGCATTGCCACTCAGGGGCTCAGCAATTTTGGGTGGGTTATTGATTCTTTTTAAGCCAAAGTTTCCTCATCTTCAGGAGGAGAATTACAGAACCTACCTCACTGGGTTACTGGGAGGATTAAATGAGAGAATTCATTTAAATTGTTCAGGACAACACTGGGTACATGGTTAAGAGCTCCATTGGTGTTAGCTCTTAATTATTACTAAAAGTTCTTGAGTCAATGTGAGAGTGATTTAGGGGGATTAATTTTGCAGTGGTATGCAGGGTGGGTTGGGCACAAAGACAAGTTAGGACTGGCCTAGGTCTCAGTAACTTAGCCATGGTCTGTAACTATTTCAGAAGTTTGCTTTAACACAGCTATAAGTCCTTGAAGAGCCTTAGATTGGCTAAGTAGTTTTCAAATAGATAATGTTCCTGGGTCTCTTAAAGGACTTTTATAGGGAGACCTTGGTCCCCAGAATACATTTTACTGGCTTAGCATCTATAATGTTACTTTTTCTTTTTATATAAGTTTATTTGTTTTAGGCTGCATTGGTCTTCGTTCCTTTCTCTAGTTGCAGTGAGCAAGGGCTACTCTTCATTGCTGTGTGAGGGCTTCTCATTGCGGTGGCTTCTCTTGTTGCGGAGCATGGGCTCTAGGCACACAGGCTTCAGTAGTTGTGGCACGTGGGCTCAGTAGTTGTGGCTTGCAGGCTTTAGAGCGCAGGCTCAATAGTTGTGGCGCACGGGCTTAGTTGCTTCTCGGCATGTGGGATCTTCCTGGACCAGGTCTCGAACCCCTGTCCCCTTCATTGGCAGGCAGATTCTTAACCACTGTGCCACCAGGTAAGCCCTTTAAGATTACTTTGAATTGACCTTTTCTTAATTCTGGACAGAGGCTTCACTGGCCACTTATAGAAGACAGTCTAAAACCAGTCTCTTTATCTTCATTTGCTATTCAGAGAATAGAATTTTAACAGCTTATGTCAACTCTAACGGAAAAGATATTTACAAAGGGTAAATAATTTTACAAAAAAAATCATCTACTAATTAGTCTTCTTTTCCTCATAAATATTGTGGAAGACTCATTACTTTTCATTGTCCTTGGTTAAATTCCTCTCTCCGGGTTAGGTGTCCCTGGGATAAGGCAGTGGTATGTCAAGAGTAGGTAAAAATCACAGGATAAGATGCCACATCTTCCTTCTTGTATCTTGTTTCAGGAGTATCAATTTTATGCAAAAATGTATATATAAAGAATTATTTTCTTTTTTAAACAAGTGTGGATGTCAGAGCAGCAGTTCTCAAAAAGTCATCTAACAGACTTCTAGGGCTCCCTGAGAACCTTTCCAGGAGGTATGTGAGGTCAAAGCTATTTTTATAATAATACTAAAACATTATTTGCCTCTTTCACTGCATTGGCATTTACACTGATAGCACAAACAATGGCGGATGTAACTGCTCGTATCTTAGCACCATTAAAGGCACTGACACCAAACTGTACTAATGGTTATATAGTCTTCACTACCACACACATAGAATAAAAACAGAAGTTCACTTAAGCAGTAAAAATTATTCATTTATTAAATTTTGACCCTTGGATATGCATATTTTAAATATTCTGTGTGATGAAATGGGAAATATGCACACTTCTGCTGCATCCAAAGTATGTTAGTTGTCTCAGAGCAAAACACTTTACATGATTGAGCTACAAGCTGAACTAGCTGCTCATCTCACACTATTTTACCAAAGACTGACAATAAACATTTTAAACTTTTGTGCTGTTAAGAAAGTGAAAAGACTTTCACTTGTTTCAGAATGGGAGAAAATTTTTGGAAATAATGTATCTGAAAAATGACTTGTGTCTAGAATATATAAAGATTTGTTGCAACTCAATAATAGAAAGGCAAAGAACCCAATTAAAAAATGGACAAAGGATCTGGATAGACATTTCTCCAAAGATATACAAATGGCCAGTAAGCACCTGAAGAGATGCTCACCAACGTTAGCCATCAGGGAAATGCAAATCGAAACCGCTATGAAATACCACTTCACTCCCCCTAGGGTGGCTATAATAAAAAAGATGAATAATAAATGATAAGTGATAATAAGTGTTGGTGAGAATGTGAGGAAGTTAGAGCTCTAATACACTGCTGATGGGAAGGTAAAATGGTGGGGCCATTTTGGAAAACAGTCTGGCACTTCCTCAAAATGTTAGACATAAAGTTTCCATATGACCCAGCAGTTCTACCCCCGGATATATACCCAAGAGAAATGAAAACCTGTCTACACAAAAACTTGTACATGAATGTTCATAGCAGCATTATTCATAATAGCCACAAAGTGGAGCAACCCAAATGCTTATCAACTGATATATGGGTAGATAAAATGTGTCCATACAATGGAATATTATTCAACCATAAGGGATGAAGTACTGTTAAATGCTATAGCATGGCCGAACCTTGAAAACATTGTGCTAAGTGAAGTAAGCCAGTACGAAAGAGAACATATTCTATGATTCCGTTTATATGAAGTGTTCAGAATAGGTAGGTCTACAGAGACAGAAATTAGATTAGTGGTTGCCTAGGGTTGAGGGAGATGGAGTTTTGAGGAGTGACAACTAAGGTGTGCAGGGATGTGCACCTCTTTTTGAGGTGATGAAAACATTCTAAAATCGATTGTAGTGATGACTGCACAACTCTGTGAATATACTAAAAATCACTGAAGTGTACACTTTAAATGGGTGAATTATTTGGTGTTTGACTTGTATCTCCATAAAGCTGTTGTTTAAAATAACACCAGATAAAGCCTTAAAATCCATTGTTAGTTGACTGATGTATTAACTTATGACATATCAATATAACATAGTATTATATAGCTGAGCTATTGAAACAAATGAGATATTTCTATATAGGCCATAATGAAAAGTTGCTAAAGATGTAGTGGTCATCAGTTAGGGTTTTTTTTTTGTTCCACAGAAATCAACTCTAGCTAATTCAGTCCCACTAGGGGACATTTGTTAACATCTGGAAAGTTTTTTGATAGTTACACTAGCATCTGGTGGGTTGAGACCAGGGATGCTGCTAAACATACTATAATGCACAGAACAGCCCCTCACAACAAAGATGTTATGGCTCAAGATGTCAATAGCACTGAGGTTGAGAAACACTGAGCTAACTTAAGCAAAAGGAAATTTATTGGAAGGAATTGGGTGAGCTCACAGGATTGAAAGTAAGGCAGGAGAACCAGGCTGGAAGCAGTCAGGTAGGCTACCACAGAGAATTGTCTTGCAGGAACATTCCGTGCTCTCATATGGGTTCAGCACTGGAATGGATAAACTCCCTCCAACTGTTTGTATTCTGCTCACAGTTCAAAATCTAAGGAGAGAGCATCTAATCAATCTTCCTTGCCACTTGGCTAAAGGAAGGCAATGTACCTTGAATGAAGGCAGTTCCTCACAAGGAAGTACATTCATTAGCAAGCACTTTTGACCATATAGTTATGATTCATTTACTATCTAGGTGCTGGGGATAGAGGAGAGAAAAAGAGACAAAAATGCTCTTGTGGAGCTTATATGCTTATGCTGCTAAATCAGGGCAGACCTTTAATAACTTAAAGAAGGTTGAATAGTTGCCAAACTCCAAAACCAATAAATACTACCCATATGTTAAGTGAAAAAAGCAGGGAGTAGATAGTATCTATAGTGTTATCCAAATTATTATTATTTTTTAACTTAGCATGTGTATGTAAGGAGATTTCTAGAAAGACACATAGGAAATGTTTTTTGTTGTTGTTTTTTTAATATTACATGTGGATGGTGAAACTGAATATGGGGAGAGAAGCCTACTTTTCATTTTATTTCCTTATGATGTTTTCATTTTCACCATGAGCATGTATTTCATAGTTAAAATTTTTTAATTAAATAAAAAAAAATCATTGGTGCAAGTGAAGGATGATGAAAGGCTTTTAAAAAGTCACAATATTGGGAGTTCCCTGGTGGTCTAGTGGTTAGGATTCCAGGCTTTCACTGCCGTGGCCTGGGTTCAATCCCTGGTTGGGAACTGAGATCCCACAAACCGTGTGGCCAAAAAAAAAAAAAAGTCACAACATTATGGTGGTTCTGCTTATTATGGAAAAATGGAAAGAAAGAAAGAAGAAGAAAATCTGAATGGGAAGTGTGGCCTGTAATCATTTAACAAATATTTGTTGAACACCTACCTGCCTTAGGTCCTTTTTGGACAAGGTGGAATATAAGTAAATAAAATATCAAGCAGCAGCCATGTGTGAGGCACTCTGTGAGGTGCTGTATCTGGGAGGGGATTGACATTTGAAAAAGATCTGACAGCTGCCCTTAACGACTGCCTGTTGGCATCTAGTTATTGAACACCTAATATGTGGCATGTGCTGGGCCCTATACACACATTATCTCAAACCCTAACAATGACCTTATCAGATAGATGGCTGTGTCTCTCATATCACAGATAAGAACTTGAACACTGGAGAGATGAAGTCATAGCAAATAAGTGGCATAGCTGACCTTTGAATCCAGGTGTATCTGACTTCACTGGAGAACAGTGTATGAATATGTGATAGTTAAATAACAAGTAAAGAAGAAAGTGATTTATTGCAAGAGCAATCACAGAACTACCCATGATTAATTTCTGAAGAATTTTACAGATAGGTAACCCAGGAGCTCAGAGAAGGGAAGAGAAGTTGCTGCATATTGGAGTGGTCTGGGCAGGCTTCCTAGTGGAGGAGTGGTTTGAATTGGGTCTCGAAGGAGGAGTATATGGATATGTAAAGAGAAAGGCAGTGTCAATCTTTACTAAATGCCTGCTTGAGTCTAAAAACACTTCACCTAATCCACGTAGCCTCATTTGGGAGGTGAGGAAACAGAGGCCTCCGCTTACCCCCACCTCCCTGCCAGGAATAGGCTCTTAATAGGCCTTAATTTTTGGCAATCTGATAGGGGTGAAGTGAAATTTCATTGTTATAGTCAAATGTTTACCTCTATTGTATAGCTTCTGGGTTTTACCTCTTGGGTAAGATGAATTAGTGATAGAAGAGAAAGTGTATGTAATAAACTAAAAGACCAGGATATAGTCTTTGGGAGAATAGATATTCAGTATAAGTCATTTTCCTCTACTAAAAGAGTTTTAGGCTTTTATGAAGGTATTATAACTAACTTGATACCCTACAGCTGAAATCTCAACTCGGTAAGTCTGAGAAAGATCACCTATTTGTTTATTCAACACAAGTTCTTGAGCTCCAACTATGTACCAGACACTGTGGGAATACTGGGGATACAAATATATGAATAATACATTTTTAGTCTGTTCTTGTCATCAGGTTGTTTACCGTTTAATGGAAGAGACGTATTGTCATATATTTACAATATATGGAAATCTGAGCCAATATGTCTGCACACACTCCCTGAAACCTAGGAGTCCTCCTTGAGTCCTCCTTCTCCCTCATCCCCCTACCCTTCAGTCAGTCACCAGGTGTGGTCCGTTTATCTCCTAACTTTCTCTCAAATCCATTTATGTGTTTTCCATTGCCCCCTCCTTCACCCCAGTCCAGTTGCCTGTCATCTCTTACCTTGGACTACTGACTAGTCTCATAATTGGTCTCCCCACCTTTGCTTTCATCCCTCTCCAACTGATTTGACAATTGGCCTCTCCAGTTTACTCTTTCTTCCTTCAATTCACGAGTAGAGTGACTTGTTAAGAAATGTAGAACTGCTCATGTTACCTGCTTGAAGTCCTTCTGTGGCCTGTTTAAATCCTGGTGAGAAGGAGCCAGTAGAAAGCATAAATTTAGCAATTTGGAGAAAAGGGGAATAATCCATGAATTATGCCTTCTAAGCTTCATGAGGGCAGGCCAGGACCATACCTGTTTTGTTCACTATTGTATCCCCAGTGCCTTGCACAGAGCCTGGCCCTTGGCAGGTGTTCAGTAAATATTTAGTGAATTTTTAAAAGGGAGAGACACTTCTAAGGCAAGAATGAACCCTGAAGAAAAAAAAAAAAGAATGAACCCTGAGATGTTTGGAATTGGAAGTATCGATACAAACTAATGATTTTATAGATATACATACATAGATAAACACACACAGATGTGGGCATACATATGCTTTTGGCTCTATCTGCTGAGAGGGCCTAAGGCAAGTTATACCCCAGAACCAATGAGTATACCTAGTGCTATCTCCAATAGAGGGAACAAGGGCTCTTTGGAGAAACTGCTAATCCTAGACTAGTAGCAAAGGAAAAGTACATGAACCTGGAACATCTGCAGTGCCAGAAAGTAGGGATGTGCTAAAAAACTGATGGGGCCATGTCAGAAGTGCCTAGGAGTCAACTTGAAGGGACCCCAATGGCCAAATCAGGGACATTTTGAGTAACATAATAAATAATGATAATGAATTATAACCTGTAGAATAAAATATGAATCTGTGAGTCTATGCTATTAAAAATAAATGAATAAATCAGGGGAGAAGGAAAAACTCTTCCTTATAGTGGCATTCCAACTAATTAGAAGCGTTGATGAAAATAGCAAATCACCACTTGCAAACACCACAGGAATAATTGATATAGGCAAGAATCATTGATGGATGCTAAAATTGGTGGGTGAAAGTATGTTGATAAACAGGATGTTCACATAGTCAGAAAGTATCTTCCCAAAGATATTTAAGTAGAAAGGGAAAAATAGTAGCTTTACAGTGGAGAAATCTGGCAGACACTACCTTAACCAAGTGATCAAAGTTATCATTACCACAATGGGGCATATCCACATCATGTTCCTTTTGGAATAATGCACTAAGAAGGACACAACATGACTTCTGTGGTATTATTGCCGAAAATGCATGACCTGAATTTGATCATGAGGAAACATCAGAGACACCAAAATTGAGGGACATTCTACCAGATAGCTGGCCAGTGTTCTTCAAAAGTGTCAAGGTCAGGGGACTTCCCTGCTGGTCCAGGGGTTAAGACTCCACGCTTCCAATGCAGGGGGTGTGGGTTCGATCCCTGGTTGGGGAATTAAGATCCTGCATGCTGTGCCGCGTGGCCAAAAAAAAAATAAAGTGTCAGGGTCATGAAAGACAAATACTGAGGAATTGTCCCATATTAAAGGAGACTAAGGAGACATGACAACTAAATGCAATGTGTGATTCTTGGTTGGATTCTTAGAAGGGGCATTGGTAAAATAAGGTCTGTAAATTAGATAATAGTACTGAATCAATGTTAATTTTCTGATTTTGATAATTACACTGCGGTCATTTAAGATGTGAACATTTGGAGAATGTGGGTGAAAAGTGGAGGGAAATTCTTTTTTGTAACATTTTTGTAATTCTGAAATTATTTCAAAGTGAAACATTAAAAGTAAAATAAAACCCCCTTTTTCTGAAGTTTTGAATTTTATTTTATTTATTTTTTTATACAGCAGGTTCTTATTAGTTATCCATTTTATACATATTAGTGTATGTATCAATTCCACTCTCCCAATTCATACCACCACCACCACCCCTGCCGCTTTCCCCCCTTGGTGTGCAGACGTAAAACCCCATTTTTAATGGTTTTGTATTGCCCTCACTTACTTTATCTTGCTTTACTTTACTCCCCACCTCCTTCCAGCTTCCCAAATGAACCCTGAACTCTAGCATGTTAGTTACTGGCTTTCTTCTTTAGTTCCTTGAATACACCATGCTTCCTCCTCCTCAGATCCTGACAGTAAGAAGCATGGTATTCTCTTTGCATGGAGCATACTTCCTTTGAAATTCATCCTTTTGTTCTTTAAGGCTCATTTTACTTACTCTAGAAAACCCCTCCCTGACCCCCTAATCCAGGTCCCAACGTTGTATGGTTTCATAACATCTGGTACTTTTTCATAGCATTTTTACAACTGCCATGAAATTATCATGGAGTTTACTGTTTAAAATCCCTCTCACTCACTAAAAATTTATGTTCATAAAAGATGGAGGGATTGTCTTTTTTTGCTCAATATTATTTCCCTGGTACCTTGCACAGATTTTCAATGACTATTTGAGTAATTAATGCAAGTCATGCAATGGAGCATCCCCCCTGCCAAAAAAAAAAAAAAAAAACCAACACAACTTGGATGAAACTGGACACAGGAGACGTTTTAAGTTTGAGGAGATGAAGGTGGAGACCAGAATTGGTGGCAGTGACAGAAAATGATAGATGGAGGAGTCTTATCGTGGAAGGAGCCATAGGACTTGATAAGGGAGGAGGAAGAGTCAAAAATGACTCAGGTTTAATCAGCAGCAGCAAAAAGGTACACAGTTGACATGGCAGTTGAGTCACTTTTCCAGCAGTATTTTTTGAGAGTATGTTCCTAAACATTTGAAAATGGTCTCTATTTATTTTTAATAAAAATGCTTTAAGTGGTAAAATACTGTATTATGTGGTAAATACCAATTGCCATGCTGATTAGTATGTTTGGTATACTAAAAAGTACTAGAGTATTTTAATAAAAATACTATAAACCCATGGTAAAATACTGCCTTGATTCATATTAAACAATAAAAATGACTATATGAGAACACCTGAGTATCCCTCTGTAGTGGGTACTGTGGTGCTCCAATCCACATCCTCTCTTCACGGGTAATGTACTCCTCCCTCAGCTGCTGGGAATTTTAGTTCCTGATGGTGAAAAGCTTTGTTTTTGCTGGGTGTTGCCTTAGGTTGCAGGGAACTGCCTCACTTTAGGTTATCCTCCCAGGTTATGCCTCACTGGCCCACAGCCAGTGACGGGCTGATTTAAGATGCAAAGACCCAGCTTCCTTGCCTTATTTGAAGACAAGTCTGAGGGACCTGTCTCAGCTACCACAGGTATTGGCCAAGTTGCAACCACTTTGGGGTCAGTGTCTCCCTCTGACTCTCCTGGTCTTCCTCATTGCATTGCAGATGTATTTGCCAGTTGCGTCCTGCCTCAGTAAATCTCTTGCTTGAAATTGGTCTCAGAATCTGTCTCCAAGGAACCTAACCTATGACACTATCTAATCTGCCTACTCTCTAAATGTTGCCATCATTGGAACCTCTGTGTGTGTGTGTCTGGGTTCTGTTTTTGTTTTCTCCCCCAAATATACCCCGAAAGTGCCCAAATTAAATGTACACCTTGACGAGTTTTCAAAAACTCAGCTTCATTTTTATCAAAGAAAGAATAAGAAAATGAGTTTGGGTAGAGTGAGAACCACCTACATTTACAACTTCCTCATGGTGAAAACTTTGAGGGAAGGGCGGGTTGCCAAGGGAAGTTGGAAGTTTCTCTGATTTTTTTTTTTTTTTTTTTTTTTTTTTTTTTTTTTTTTTTCGGTACGCGGGCCTCTCACTGCTGTGGCCTCTCCCATTGCGGAGCACAGGCTTCGGACGCTCAGGCCCAGCAGCCATGGCCCACGGGCTCAGCCGCTCCGCGGCATGTGGGATCTTCCCGGACCGGGGCACGAAACCGTATCCCCTGCATCGGCAGGCGGACTCTCAACCACCGCGCCACCAGGGAAGCCCAGTTTCTCTGATTTTAAAAGAGCAAACAATTTTGCTCTTTTGGTTGACTGCAGTGTACTCCGAAATGAGAGGAACAATCTCAGTATACTTCATAATACATGTAAATGAAATGGGGAAAATAATGAGTGTCAGGGACCAGAGGAGAAACTGAATCATTTCACTAGAGGAAATGATTCAGAGAGAGGAAAAGATGATCTTCCTGAAGGTCAAATATCTATAAATCAAACATGTCAAAATATTGCTAAAATTTTGAGTAACCAAGATTTTTCTGTTAGTCAAGCTCTTTGTAGTACTCTTTTGATTTTAAAGTAAAATTTCAAGAATTCTTCTGTGTTTTTGTTTCTCAGTGATAGATAGAGCTTTCATCGAGAGTGTTTAGTTCCCCTCTGTTCAATTCTTTCTGTCTCTAACATCACCCTCCTCGTTCTCTCGTGCCTGGATGATACAACAGCTGGCCTCCTAATCAACTATCTCTCTCTTTCCACTTTTATCCTCACCACAGTCTGTTCTTCACACAGAACCATGATGGCCTTTTTAAAGCATAAATCAGATCATGTCACTGCCCTGCTTATCCCCCTCCAGGGGATTCCCATCACACTTAGGAAAAAAACCCAAAATCTTAATTTAACCTAAAAGGCACTATACCATATGGCTTCTGACTACCTCTCAGACCTCATCTTGTACCACTTTCTCCTTGTTTACTCTAGCTACAATAGATTAGATGTTCCTCTAAAGCAGGGGTCAGAAAACTAAGAGGGGCCAAATTGTGCTAGAGGCCTATTTTTATACTGCCATTTTTAAAGGATTGTGAAACAACTACAACAACAGGAACAAAAAGAAGAATATGGAACAAGAGACCTTGTGTGACTTGCAAAACCTAAAACATTTACTATGTGGCTCTTTTACAGAAAAAGTTTGCCAACTTCTGCTTTAAAGGCTTATCCCTCCTGCATTAGGATCTTCACATTAGCTATTCCCTTTGCGTCCTCCACTACCAGTCTTCACATGGATGGGTCCTTTTAATTCAGGTGTGAACTTGATTCAGGTGTCACTTCATCATTGAGGCCTTCAATGACTACCTAATGTAAATATCTTACCAGATTCTCTCAATCACATCAACTTTTTTGTTCTTTACAGCACTTATCTGGTATTTACTTATTTTTATTTTTTCAATAACCATTCCCCCTCTCCTCCATGTAGAAAGATCTTTTCTTTCTTGTATACTACTCCTGAGTATTCTTTATCTTGCATTTAGATGGAAGAGAGCAATAGTAAATGTTCGGCGCCTACTGCATAGTTGGTGCTCAATAAATGTGTTGAATGAGTGAATTTCCAGATTATTTCTGCATATGAAGTTTAGGTCTTCTGCTTTCTTTTTGTCCTCTCTGAGAGGACCTACAGTGCAAACTGCAATAAAGAGCTACTTTAGAATGGAGAGGCCAAACAATGCCTCTCCCTTAAGAGAACAGATAAACTTCTCTTTTCCTTTTCCTTGCTTTCCCTGGGAGAGCCCACTGATAGAAGAGTGGGATGTTTCAAAGAGATGTCTCAAGGACAACTTATATTAAAAAAAAAAGAAAAGCGGAAAAAAACCATTTCTTTTCATCTTTTTCTTTCGCGAGAGGAATTTTTTAGGGTGGTAAGATTGGTCGAGGTCACATTTTCCACGAGGCTCTGAGGCTTTTGGGTGAAGAGTTTAGGTGGATGCCTCTGCTTGGGAGATGGATTTAACACTAAGAGGAACCAGGCCTGAGCTCAAAAGAGAAGCCAAGAACAATGTGAATAGGACTTGTTCTAGGTGATCAGGTATGAGGGAGGAAGGTAAAAGCCCAATAAGCACAGGTCCTGGATTTTTCTAGAGTTTAATTATTTCACATGGTCAGGCCACATGTTTTGACTTTTGGTAGGAAAAATATGGTTACTAAAGCAATGGGAGGCATTGCCTGCTGCAGTTAAGACCAGTGCAACCAAATAAATTAATTAATTAAAAAAATAAAAATAAAGCAATGAGAGGCAGTGATTGTAAAGAAAATGTGGGCACTGTCCTCTGGGTGTGGCGAGATGTGAGGCATAAGAGTTAAGCTGTAGAGCTTGAGTTTTGGAGTCAAAATAGACCTGAGCTGGGCTTCCCCTGTGGCGCAGTGGTTGAGAGTCCACCTGCCGGTGCAGGGGACACGGGTTCATGCCCCGGTCCAGGAAGATCCCACATGCCGCGGAGTGGCTGGGCCCGTGAGCCATGGCCGCTGAGCCTGCGCGTCCGGAGCCTGTGCTCCGCGACGGGAGAGGCCACAGCAGTGAGAGGCCTAGCATACCGCAAAAAAAACCCAAAAAACAAAATAGACCTGAGCTTATTCATCCACTGGTTTTGTCACCTTGGGCAAATTATTTAGCCTTTCTAAACCTTGGTTTCTTATCTGAAAAATGAGAAGAATGATAGCTTCCATCTTTTAGGATTATTTTGAGGATTAACTGATAAGGCATGTAAAATACTTATTTAGATGCCTACATAAATAAGTGATCAGTTAGTATAAATATCATCATCATCATTGCCAGGTGGTGAAGAAATTTTCTAAAGCTACAGATGTTGAAACTAATGAACAATAAAATCTGTACCCTCTAGCAGTTTAAGGATATGTCCCACTGTATTTTGCTTCCATAAGTAGGAACACAGGATATGGAAAGGGGTGGGGCAAGAAATGTGTGGGAGCAAGACCATTGTTGTTTGAAGAAGCATGGTCTTAACACAACTCATTTGATTCCTAATGTTAAGTGGAAAGGAGACAAGGAAATCTGTACTTGTGTAGACCTTCCACATAAATCCATCTGCATGTCAATGTTAGCTTTGGATTTCATACATTGACCTCTACTGCTTTACAGTTTATTGAAAATGCCCTTGTACATGCTAATATAATTCTGATTATTTGGGTAGGGCAGCTGTTATTATTATCTCTATTTTATTCTAGAGGAAACAAAGACTAAGAAATTGAGAACATGGGTTTTAGAGTCATATTGCTAGGGTTTGAAACCTGGCTTCTCCACTTCCCAACAGTGTAACTTAGGGTAAGTTACTTGAACTTTCCAGAGCCTCAATATCTTCATCTGTGGCATGGGAATAATGAAGATACATACCTCTTAGGATTGTGTGAAATTATTCAGGTAAACAAAGTACATGTATGGCAAATAGTATGTGTTCAATGAATATTTGTTATTGTTATCTCTCAGGGCCAGGCAGCTAATAAGTGGTAATGCTAGTATCTAAATTTAGATAATTGGATTTCATACCTTATGGCCTTTCCACACACCACCTCCCATAATATTAATAATGTTGACTCTCTGCCACTGTGATGATGTATGATCCATAACATTAGGACAGGTGGTCTAATTTGTTTTTCCAAAAGTGGTAGGAGATCCATCTAAAGTATCCCTTTTGGTACAGTTGGCACACATATCTGTTTCTCAGCTTCCTCAGTAAGAGGACAGCTGTGGCTTCAGGACAGAACTACACCAAAAGCTCTGGACTTTGTTTCCACTGGTTGGAGCAAAGTGCTGAGGATACCAGTCTACCACATGAGAAGACAGAGATAGCCTACATTAAACTGAACCAATGGGAGACTTGTAGTATAGTTGAAAAAGCATGCACACTATAACTAGTAAGTTGGAAGACTTGAATTCTAATCTTGGATCCACCAGTTATTAACTATATCTTGTAACATCTCTGAGCCTGGGTTTCAACATCTTTATTTTTCTAGCTTTATTGAGGTATAATTGATACCCACATATTTAACATAGGGATCCCAGTAGTCATCCTTGTTGCTGTCACCTATTCATACAGTCCCTTTGTGGAAATTTGGAAAAGATGCCTTTTCCTCCAGGCAGAAGCAGCTCTGCCACTAAGGTTCATGAGCTTGGTGACCAGAGCATGTAGATTTCAGTCTCTACTAGCCTCCTTGGCCAGCCTTCTGGTGCACTGCAGCAGCAAACGCGAGGGCCCTGTCTGTGCTGTCTTTCCACCGCACAGGGCTGTTAATATCAAGTGAGATAATAAGTTGAAGGAGTTTGGTAAAGTCTAATCCCCTCTGTGAATGTAAAGCACTGATATCACACAAACACTACCTGATTTCAAATACCAGGATCCAAGGGTGACTTGGGTAGACATTCTGACCATTGCCCTTCCCTTTGGTTCTGATGATCCTGGTGACTCGTTAACTTGTACAACACCTGTTGTGTACGTCTGTAGGGATTGTGGCCAGGAAAGATTTTCTCCATCATTTTCAGGCCTGGACCAGCCTTGCTCTCTAGATATAAGACTAAAATCAGTTCTTTTGATGATTCATCCTCTTGGAAACAATCATGTTGTTTTTAGAACACCCTGGAGTGGGACTGGGTCTTCCCCATAGGTGGAATCTGGAATCCTTTGGTTAGAATTTATCTTTGCTTTTCAGGCAAAGGTCATTGTGTAAAAGCTTTGCGTTAAGGGGAGAAAGAAAATTTGCTGAACTATAATTTGCCCTCTTTTCACACCTCTGAAGCCCAAGCTATCTGCTGGGCTGTTTAGATCAAGTAGGACAAGAGGACCTGCTTGTATGGATAGGTAAATCACCTTTCTAAGTTTCCATTTTGTTATCTCGAATTAGGGACAATAAGAGTACTTACCTCATAGGTTTATTACATGGATTAAATGAACTAATAAGTAGAAAGCACTTGTCACACAGTATATGCACAATAACTGTTAGCTGCTCTAATTACTAGACTCCCTGCAGGATACTCTACCTGACTTTGAGGAAGAACAAAAGCATAAGTTCCAGGGCCTTCCCTCAAGAAGCTTAGAGTTCTAGCTGGGGAATTAACATAATTATACCAGAAAAGGTAAATAGAAATGCAAAGCTATAAATGTGTGGTACAGATAGATGCTGTTTTTAGGAATTGGTGTTTGAAGTAGGCCCTGAAGAAAGGTGAGATTAGGATAAGTAGAGAGGATGAGGTGGGTATGCCATATGGGATCGGTAACATTAGCAAGGTTCAGGACCACGAGTAGACCAATTTGCCTCGAGAAGTGGGGCCAATGCCATCTGAGAATATGGGTTGGGATTAGGAGAGAACCCTAAATACTAGGGTAAATGTTTGCTCTTGTGCCATAGAGAACGATGAGTGACACGGTAAAACTTGAACATGGAAATGTCCAGCAGGCAGTTGGAATGCTCTTGGGAAAATGCTCAGAGCTGTAGCTAAAACTTTGGGGATGGAAGTTGAAATTGTGGAAGCTGGTGATACTTCTAAGGCAGCTCCTTGAGAGGTGCCTATTGATTCCAATTTAATGAGGGCAACCTGTGAACAGCATTTAAAGTGAAATGGTGAAACTGTCAGGAGATTTGAAGAACAACTTAAAACATTAACTAGGTAGGATTTGCTTCTCTGAAGTCTTTGCTTCCCAGGGGGAAGCTGTATTTAGTGACCAAGAGACCGAGAAGAAACTTCAGAAGTGAAGAACCAGGGCTTCCCTGGTGGCGCAGTGGTTGAGAGTCCGCCTGCCGATGCAGGGGGCGCGGGTTCGTGCCCCGGTCCGGGAGGATCCCACGTGCCGCGGAGCCGCTGGGCCCGTGGGCCGTGGCCGCTGGGCCTGAGCGTCCGGAGCCTGTGCTCTGCAGCGGGAGAGGCTGCAACAGTGAGAGGCCCACATACCGAAAAAAAAAAAAAAAAGTGAAGAACCAGGAGAGCAGTGTCTTCAAAGACAATGGAGTACTGTCGTGTTAGTTTTCTCCTGATCTGTAACAAATTACCATAAGCTTAATGGCTTAAAAAAAAAAAACCCACTCATTTACTAACTTACGGTTCTGTAGTCAGCATGACTGTGGGTTCTCTGTTTAGGGTGTCCAATCCACTTTCAGGTTCATTCTTATTGTTGGCAGAATTGCCTTTTTAGGACTAAGGTTCCTGTTTTCCTTCTAGCTTGGAATCTTGGAGGGCCATCTTAGAATTCTGCCTAATGCAAGTGTTTTATGAAGGATAAATGGCAAATAAAATAAGAATTGAAAAGGTGTCAGTTGGTCATTGGTGATTTGAGTAAGATCAGTAGCAAGAGCAATTTCGGCAGGATTTTAGGGGCAGAAGCCAGATGCGGTAAGTCTGTGGAGTCAACTGGAAGTGAGAAAGAAGTAAAGCTTGGATTTAGCTGTTTCTTTCAAATGGCCAGGCTGGAATGGGAAGGAGAAAGTTGGACATAACTAACTAATGAACTAGGTCTCAAGGAAACTAGATGGAATGAACTCTAGACTATAGATGGAGGGATTAGTGTGGACTTGTAGGGAACTCAGCTTCCTCTGAGGTAGGAGGTAAAGCAAGTATGGGTGGGGATGCAGATAAGTTTGTAAAGAGAGGCTGGGCAGCTGAGAAATTGAGGAAATTACTGCCTAATATCCTGTTTTCTCTTAGAGGTTAGAGACAAGGTCAGTAAAAAAGCACGTGAAGTTTTGGAATTTCTACTTTGTGGCTAGGAGGTTTTTCATAAAATTGCTGAATGAAATCAAAACTAATGGACAGAGAGGCAAGAAACATAAAGAACCCCAGGTGCTCTTCAGAGCGCCCACCAAACCATACCTGACTCACCTGGCTCCCCTTTTGCTCCCTTTCTTTTGTTCCCTTCTCAAACAGTCTGATCTAGAATTGCTTAACAGGTCCTTTTACTCAGAGGAGGTGGATTTCCTGCTAGTAAATTACCTTAGGCTTTAAGATCTTAAAAGCTTTCTAGATTACTTAGGGGATATCTAATTTACCATAGTTGACCATAATGATTTTTCCTTCCTTAGGCTGTGAGGTCTTTGAAGTCAAGGGATTTAGGCTTTTTTTCATCTTTGCACTTAGTGCCTCTAATACAAGTCTGGCACATAGGAACTCCCCAGTTTATTTCTCCAGCTTAGATGACCCAGACTTAAGGCTCCCTCCCTATTTGGCCAGATTGTGCTATTTTTTCCTCTTTACTTTAGAGAAGATAGTTAACCTTTACAAATACATGTATATGTTTTATAAATTTAAAGAAAGTATAACAAAAATGTAGAAAAGTTCAAAAATCATGTGGTCCGTTTTCTGAATTTTTAAAGTAAATACACTTGTGTAACAGTGTCCAGTTCAAGAAACAGAGTAGGGACTTTCCTGGTGGTCCAGTGGTTAAGACTCTGCGCTCCCAATGCAGGGGGCCCGGGTTCGATCCTTGATCGGGGAACTAGATCCCGCGTGCCACAACTGAGAACCTTCATGCCACAATTTAAGACCCGGTGCAGCCAAATTAAAAATAAGAAAAAAAAAAAAAGTGTATCACCAGGATCTCTGCAGCCCCCCTCCCCCCTTTTTTAACATCTTTATTGGAGTATAGTTGCTTTACAATAGTGTGTTAGTTTCTGCTTTATAACAAAGTGAATCAGCTATACATATACATATATCCCCATATCTCCTCCCTCTTGCGTCTCCCTCCGACCCTCCCTATCCCACCCCTCTAGGTGGACACAGAGCACCAAGCTGATCTCCCTGTGCTGTGTGGCTGCTTCTGACTGGCTATCTGTTTTACATTTGGTAGTGTATATATGTCCATGCCACTCTCTTCGTCCCAGCTTCCCCTTCCCCTTCCCCATGTCCTCAAGCCCATTCTCTACATCTGTGTCTTTATTCCTGTCCCCTGCAGCCCCCTTTTATATCCCCTATCAATCATTATTGCTCTGCAGAAGTTACCAGCATGCTGCCTTCTAGCCCCATAAATTAGTTTTATTAGAACTTTATATAAATTGAATCATATAGTATATATTCTTAGGTGTCAGGCTTCTTTCACTCAGCATTGTATTCATGCAGTTCATCTAGGTTGTTTTATAGAGTTGGCGTCTATTCATTATCTTTGCCTTATGATATTCCATTATATGACTCTATCACAGATTTACTTATTCAATCTATTGTAGATGGATATTTGCGTTGTTTCCAAGTTTGGGCTATTATCAATAATGTTGTTTTGAACATGTCTTTTGGTGAACATATGTTTGCATCTTTATTGGGTATATATCTAGATGCAGTATTGCTGGGTCATAAGGTGTGTGAATGTTTGCTTTAAAAGATCCTACTAAATAGTTTTGCAATGTGGTTGTATAGTTATACTAAATTATACTTCCATCAGCAGTGTTTGAGAATGAATTGCCCCACATCCTTGTGAATGTGTGGTATTGTCTGCCTTTTCCAATTTTAGCCATTCTGGTTGTATTTTGTATTTCTTTGAATATTAGTGATGTAGAGCACCTTTTCATGTGCTTTTTGGTCATTTGAATATCTTTTGTTAGAGTCTCTTGCCCATTTTTCTTTGGGATGTTCACTGTTATTAACTTGTAAGAGTCCCTTATATATTTGAATTTCAAGTCCTTTGTTGAAAAAAAAAAATATATATAGCATATATTTCTCCCATTCTGTGATTTTTCACTCTGACTTTTGGTAAACAGATGTTCTTAATTTAATTAGTTTAGTTTATTAAATTTTTCCTTTATAGTTATTGCTTTTGTGACCTGTTGAAGAAATTGTTGCCTGCTCTAATGTCATGAAAATATTCTTTTAAAGGCTTTATTGTTTACCTTTTACATTTAGACTCACAATCCATCTGGAATTGATTTTTGTGTATGGTGGAATAAGGGTGAAGGTCTCTTTTTTGCCATATGGATATTCAGTTGACTCCAATATCCTTTATTGAAAAGACCATCCTTTCACTACTGCAATGTTACTGTTTTCATAAATCTGGTCACCATGTTACAGGAAGGGGGACCCCTTCCAGAGCCTGAAAGTGGGCTCTTGTCTAACGCTCAGAAATGAATTGTTCAAGGAAACACATGCGCTGACAAAGCAAGACACTTTATTGGAAAGGGGAACCCAGGCGGAGAGCAGCAGGGTAAGTAAGGCAGCCTAGGACAACTGCTCTGCCATGTGGCTCGCACTCTTAGGTTTTATGGTAATGGGGTTAGTTTCTGGGTTGTCTCTGGCCAATCATCTCTGGCCCACAGTTTGACTCAGGGCCCTTCCTGGTGGTGCGTGCATCTCAGCCAAGATGGATTCCGGCGTGAAGGAGTCGGAGGTGGGTCGTCTCCTCCCTCTTTTGGCCCCTCCCGAATTCTCCCGGTTAGTTTTCAGAGGCAGCACCATGTTCCTTATTGGGACCTCTTGTTGTGAGACAACTCAGGCAAGCGGTTATCATCGTGCCTGGCCAAGGTGGGTGGTTTCGGTCCACAGTTCCTTAACATCTATACATATGTGGATCTGTGTCTGGACTTTTTGGTCCATTTGTCTATTTGCTTATCCTGTGCCAATAACCACACAATCTAATTATTATAGCTTTATAATAGGTCTTGATATCTGGTGGTGTAAGTCCCTCTAGGTTTATTTATTTTTTGCCACCTAGAGTGTGTTGGCATCCTTGCCCTTTGCATACAAATGTAAATTTAATTCAACAGATATTTCCTGAATACATATTTATTATGTGCTAGGCACAGTGACAGATGTTGGGAATATAGCTGTCAATAAAGATAGGCCTGGTCCTTTCCTTTTAGTTGGGAAAGCCATTGAAATGAAGTGAGATGAGAAGAGGGCCTAGGACAGAGCCCTGAGGAACTCAATATTTAAAGTCAGTTAGCAAAGAAGACAGAGAGAGGGCGTGTGTGTGCACATGTGGGCAAGCGAGTAAAACCCCAAATGTAAGAAAACCAAGAAAGGACAACATGAAGGAAGCCAAGGGAAGAAGGTATATCTAGAAAGTGTGGTCAGTTATGTCAATGTTGCTGCAAGGTCAAGTAAGATAAGACTAACAAAACATCCTTTGGACTTAGCTCTGAATGGCTATTGTGAACTTAATGAAGCAGTTTTTGTGGAGGGGTAGGGTGTGTGTCTTTATTAGATTGTAAACTCTTAGATGGGAGCAAAGTTCCTTGTTCGCTTAGTGCTTAATGAATGTTATTTCATGATGATAATCCAGTGATCTGCATACTGCTGAGCATCATAAAGGTCCAAAATTGTGCTCTATTTTATAACACTTCCCATTCTTGCAGCTGATGAAAAAGTAATGGCTCTTGTAAATGGAGGATAATTTAATACTTACTCAAACCTTGGCTGTTTTATTTATTTTTATTTTTTAAATGAACTTTATTTATTTATTTTGGCCGCTCTGCGCAGCGTGTGGGATCTTAGTTCCCTGACCAGGGATTGAACCCTTGCCCCTGCAGTGGAAGCACTGAGTCCCAACCACTGGGCTGCCAGGGAAGTCCCAAACCTTGGCTGTTTTAGATAATCAAAAACTATGCTTCATCCATCCATTCATTTATCCATTTATTCACTTATCAGCAAGGGTACATGGAGCAACCACCAGCTACCCGGGACTCATAATCATTGTGCTGGAGATGTAAGTAGGGAAAGAAAGGAAAGAAGGAAGTCTAGAAAAATGTATTTGACTCATGTATATCTCAATGAATTAATTTTGCAAGTGCAATCTCTATTTTTACAGCCTTCCATGACTATTCAAAAGGGGTCTATTGTTAAGCTTTGTGACCTAAAGACAAAATTTCAGAAAATGCTTCCTTTTTGGTTAAATAAAGAACAAGATTTCAGTAGAGAAGTTCTTTGTCTTTGTTAGGGGTCCTCCTATAATTTATTGTTTGCTTGGTATTTACTTACACCTTGGTATATATGTATGAGTCGTTTTCTTTTAAATTTGAGTGCTCATTTTAGGAACGGAAGAGCGGAGATAGTTCATTTTCAAATACAATAAAATTATGTTAAGTATGGGCTGTGCTAATTATTTATTGTCATTTATCAAAGGGTCAGAGGTCAAAGTTTATTTTTCTTCATTGTGAGAATTATTAGTAGACCTGTACTTGGGGTCAGGTGGATTGATAAATGCCCAGGTAAACCATTTTCAAGCACACCTGCGTAACTTAAGAATTTCTACTTTACCAATAAAGTCTTGACATATTAATTTCAAATAATTTTAAAAAACTATTTCTTAAAACAAGTCTTTATAAGGGTTTTATGAGGGGAACTTTTTTTTTTAACTTAATTGCAGTACTTGAAAATGTAGAAGTTTGGTAGGTTAGGGAAGTATTCAGGAATAAGATTAGCCATGAGTTGATCTTTACAGACTCTGTAACGTTGGCAGAGGTAAAGCTTTCTTTAGGAAGGTAGAGGAAGAAAAAAAAGAAGGGGGAATATATGCTAAGTTCACAGTAGGAATAAGAAGATAATTTATTTAGTTCTTTTAAAAAGAGCTTTTGGCAGATTCATTCAAAATGATTTTTTCCTCTTAAATTGTTAGTTTTGTTTTTTTCCTTAGAAATAACTAGAAACAAAGACTAGTAACTGCTGCAAAGTGGTAGTCTCTGGTCATACTACTTTAGTTGTAATTGGTGAAGAGGGGAAATAGAGAAATAAGACAGTTTTAAATGGTGCTTAACATTTTTAGTTCCAAGTCCAATCAGCAGAATCATCAACTGACATTTACTCTGAACCTCTTGGGTGAATGGCACTGAACCAAATCCCACAAGAAATAATATCTTCTGCCTATGTGAGCAAACTGGTAATTGAACTATTGCTCTCAGAAGCTATAGATAATACCAGTTGATAAGATGTTATGAGATTCCAGCCTTGGAGTTATGAGGTTAAGATAGGAAAAATGTACACCGGAAAAATAAATTTTAGATAGAAACTGTATCTACTTTCTGTCTTGAATAAAGAAGTCACTGCCCTATACAGTGAAACTCTAAACATGTCAAATATTTTTTAATGTTTAACCAAACACTATTTTAGCTTAAAAGCGTTGAATTTTATTTGATTGATCATTGTATGAATAATGCAAGGTAAACTTTCATTTTGACAAGCAAAATAAGGAGGTGAGTTGATTTCTAGCATATGAAGTAGAATCTTGAAGTAAGTGATTTGTGCCTTCATTTCAAATACAAAGAAATCTTGGTGGATAGATAAGATGTCAAAAATTTGTGACTGAAACCTATTTTTAACCTGACCTCCAAGGTTTATATCGTATTTAATATTAAGGTACTTTTCATTTTATAATATTAAGCATGTGTCTTTTAAGTATGGTCAGATTTTAAGTATCTTTCCCTAGTAGTCCGCCTCCTCCCTTCCTTATTCCTCCCCACCCCATCTCTTTTGCTGTGATAGGGTTCCTATTGCTGGCTACCCAGTCATTACCATTCTAATACCATTTAAGGTAGCTCCACTGGGTTTCTTTATTTTGAGTCCTAGAATCCAGTTTCTCTTTTAACCTGGCCTCCTAAATCAGTTGACAAACCGGTTTATTTTCCCCCGTGTTCATCTTAACAACTCGTGATTTAGATTGGTTAGGAAGATACAATGTAATCGGCACAACCTCCTTCCCGTGGAATCAGTATTTTGGAGGCTTCCTCCTTTCCTAGCGGAACATTCTCCAGTCGGGCAGCGGACCTAGCTAAGGACTTCAGCCCCCACAGTTCCCTGTGTGCGCATGCCCTCTCTTCTTACAGTTGTCAAAGTGCTCTTGCCAGAGCGGTCACATAATCAACCTGAAAGAAGAAAATAAATACTGTACACTTTTTAATTTTATCGATCCTTAAAAACTGGACCCTCAAAGGTAACTGCTGCTAAGAATTTGTTACTTGAGATTGGGTGATTGCATGTAGAGGAAGATCTATTGTGTGTGGGGTGGGGGGAGGGGAAGGAGGTATCTATTTCTCGGACTCTGCTGTAAATAAGAAAAAAGAAAAAAAAAACCCAACAAACAAAAAACCCACCCAAAGGAACAGACTGTACAAGCAGTTACTGACATTGCATATTAACTTTGTAAATGTTATTTTCATCTATTGCTTATCTTTTGTTTAAAAGGGTCTTATTTATTTATTAAAGATGGGTCTTGACCTTGACAGAGTGAATTTATGCAGGCAGTGAAATTTATGTCTTTAAGAAATGCTGAAAAGAGAAATGGGTGTTCCTGGTATGATAAATTTTTTTTAATTTAATAAATATATTAATATTACTTATAGCCTTAAAATATTCTGAGTCTAGCTTACTTTTTGGCTTTTTTGCTATAGTACAGCATTAATTTTTCCACCACAGATATATAGTTTAAACTGAAGGCATTAACAGAAAGCATTGATACAAGCATTGGAAAAGCTGAGTGATATTAAAATTATAATCAAATGCATATTTCGGCCATGATGATATGGCTGTTGTAAAGACAATTCTAGCACACTGGAAGAGACTCAAATCCCAGATTATAATGGTTTACTGCAGCACTGCTTAAACCAAGTATGAAAATGTCTCTTTCTGTGTCCATTTCCTTTGGCAGCAATAGAACTTTGTGCTGTTGTGAATCCAAGCTCTGCTTGCCTCTTTGTCATATTTTACAATACTGATCAAAGCCATTATTTTAGACGAAGGGAACTAAGGAACACAAAGTCAATCTTAAGTAGGTTTTATTGGTAGTAGCTGGCAATTTGTGATGTGTATTATATTGGGTTGGGTTTTTTGGGGGTGGGGGTCAGGGAGGGAGGAGTAGAAAGGAGAATAAGGTGGCTGTGAAGCTTTTCCTCGAGCCCACTATTTTGTCTATGTATTAAACTTTGAAATGAAAGATTAACCATTTTAAAGATACTCTTTAATAAAACAGTAGAACTACTTTTAATCCCATTTCTTAGTCTGACATATTTTGCTTAATAGTTGAGAGGGGAAGCATAGACATTTTCCAACACATTTATCTTACAACATTTATTATCGTGAGAATGTCCAAAGACAGAACTTCTGTGTGTATCTGAATGCCCTTTACAAGTGTCCTGAGAAAGATGCTTTTCCAAGTATCTGAGTTAATTAACTGCATTAAACATATTAATAACTTTGTTGCAATTATACTGAATCATCATCTAAAAATAATTGTATATTTGGTCATATGCTCCTTGAACACTTCAAAACACTTGTTTTCAGGGTCTTAGCACTGTAATATTCATATATTTAAAACAATTAATGTGCTCTAAGGGACAAGCTAACTCAGTGATAACTATGTGTATGGAAATCTCCTGGTTTTGAGAGATGACTATTTTCATCCTTGAATGATAAAACATGCTGTATGGCAGAGGTGAATATAGCCCTTCTGTGCGAAATGGAAAATACCATACTCTCCTTATATGGCTAAATGAAGCAGTGATGGCAATGCACTATAATTACAATGTATGAGAATTGGGGACTTTGTACTATGCTATTTTTAACACGTTAGCTAGCATTTGGTAATTCAGGGTCTTTAAACCATAATCTTTCACTGCTAATACTAGTGATAAGAGAATGGATTCTAAATTTGCCAAAGCCTTGTGACCAAGGCAGTAGCAGGAGGATTCAAAAATGAAAAATCTGGCAACCCCAGAATTATCTTGACTTTCTACTTAAATCTCAGAGGGATTTTTAAAAAGCCCCGCCCCCACCCCATCGCATAGTCACAGTCCCCCGCCCCCTCCCTCCGTCCCTCCCTCCGCGTCTCTCTCTCTCTCTCTCTCTCTCTGACCTTAAATCCAACCAGAACATTTCTTCACTCTGCGGAGAAATTCTCAGGCTCCTGTTGAGACCTGAACCACTGAGATGCCAAAAAAATCTCTTGTGAGGCAGAATTGGAGACGAGAAAATTGGAGAATAAGCAGAAAAACCCTAATCCTTAGAGTAACAAGAAGCAAGCACTTGAAAATGTTTCAGTAGATTTTTACCTCTTTAAAAACAATGTGTTTTTTTTTGTTGTTGTTGTTTGTTTTAATGTCTCCTAACAAAATGGAGTAGCTGCAGCTCCTGGGAGGCCAGAGAATGATTGTGCAGCTGAGTCCTCCTCCTAACAAATGCCAAGGATTTCCTCCCTCGTGGTTCGCTGCTGCTAAATGAAACAATTATCGAGGCAAGAAGGCAGTTTGCTAATCAAGGGGGATAAGACTTCTGTTTCTCTAAAGTGCCGGAGCGGGGGGCAGAAAGGGTCGTGTGCGGTGTCTTTTTAACCTTGCTGAAGGACGCAGCAGTATTTATTGACGTATGCAAATAGCTAGGGGAGGGTGGTGCTTGGGAAAAAACAGGAACCAGAATCGGTTTCTCATTGCAGGGTGAACGCTCTGAGTTCCGGTGAAGGGAAAAGAGACGTGGCGAAATTGCCGTCTTTCTGTCTTATAAGCACATCTCTCACTAATACAGAAAAGGAACCTAGACATCAGAAAGGGTGAAGACGCTCTCAGAGTATTTTTAGAGACCTTGCATGAGCTCCCCACCCGCCCCCCGCCCCCCCCTCGCTCCCCCAGCCCGACCTGTTCTTCTAAATGGGAGATTATGGATTTGCATTGCAATTGGCTAATAGCGGTGGCACTGGATTTTCGCAAGTAAAACACCCGCCCGCTTCAGCAAGGGGCATTAACGAACACATTGACAATAACGCGTCTCTCTTTTTTCCCGTTTCAGCTGCGCAAACCATGCAGGATGATTTACTGATGGACAAAAGCAAAACCCAGCCCCAGCCCCAGCAGCAGCAGCGGCAGCAGCAGCAGCAGCAGCAGCCCCAGCAGCCCCAGCCCGAGCCCGGCACAGCCGAAGCCCCGTCCACGCCCCTGTCCTCAGAGACCCCCAAGCCGGAGGACAGCAGCGCAGTGCCGGCCCTCAGCCCCGCCGCGGCCCCGCCGGCCCCCAACGGCCCCGACAAGATGCAGATGGAATCGCCGCTCCTGCCGGGCTTGGGTTTCCACCAGCCCCCTCAGCAGCCGCCGCCGCCGCAGGAGCCCGCGGCGCCGGGCGCGTCGCTGTCGCCGTCCTTCGGCAGCACCTGGTCCACGGGCACCACGAACGCGGTAGAGGACAGCTTCTTCCAGGGGATCACGCCAGTCAATGGGACCATGCTCTTCCAGAACTTCCCTCACCACGTCAACCCGGTCTTCGGAGGCACCTTCTCCCCGCAGCTCAGCCTGGCGCAGACCCAGCACCACCAGCAGCCGCCGCCGCCCGCACCGCAGCCCGCGCAGCCCCAGCAGGCGCAGCCCTCGCAGCAGCGCCGGTCGCCCGCCAGCCCCAGCCAGGCGCCCTATGCGCAGAGGGGCGCCGCCGCGGCGTACGGTCACCAGCCCATCATGACCAGCAAGCCGTCCTCGTCCTCGGCTGCCGCGGCCGCTGCGGCCGCCGCGGCCGCCGCCTCGTCCGCGTCGTCCAGCTGGAACACGCACCAGAGCGTGAACGCGGCCTGGAGCGCGCCGTCCAACCCGTGGGGCGGCCTGCAGGCGGGCCGGGACCCTCGCCGGGCGGTCGGCGTGGGCGTGGGCGTGGGCGTCGGGGTACCTTCACCGCTCAACCCCATCTCGCCGCTCAAAAAGCCCTTCTCCAGCAACGTGATCGCGCCGCCCAAGTTCCCCCGCGCGGCCCCGCTCACCTCCAAGTCCTGGATGGAGGATAACGCTTTCCGGACGGACAATGGTAACAATCTGTTGCCATTTCAGGTAATGCTCCAGTGCACCTGCACGCGCCTTCCTTCTCTGCTCCCTTTGCCTTGTTTTCCCTACCATTTAATAGGCCGTTGATTTTTGTTCTTTAAAAAAGGCAGCGATGTCCAACTTCCCTGCCCTTTTCCAAAGCCTTCAGTTCCCTGGGGCTGTTCCACGACCGGGGACAAGGGTGGGAGAACACTGTGACTGCTGGAGGAATCGTATATATGCACCCTGACAAGATAGAAAAGAGCCTTTTTCTTTTAGCTTAGTTTTTCCTTCATCGTGCTTGTGCCTCTTCTTTTGATCTTCTTCGACAAGAAAAGCTGCAAGTGTATGGCAGGGTGCCTGCATAGTCCCAGGATGAGTAGGCTGAGATTCCTGTCGTTTTAAGTAGCTACACATTTCACGTTGTGCAATCCCGGGCTCAGGGTGCCTCCTGAAAGCCGTCCACTCCCAAACCACTCTGGCCCCACTCTTAAAGGGGTTAACAGCCCTTGAGTGTTGCTATTTCAGACAGTTGCATACGCTCAATTAAACTAATGTGAACACATGTGTTTATGTCTCGCGAAGGTGCTGGCATCATTAATAGCAATCAGCATATTGCCCCTGCCGGGAAAATTATGAGTGTGAGATTCCAATAAACACTGGAACTCTATCAGGGACCAGGATGGAAGAGTGGGAATTCTAGGGTTAACCCTTCCTATGTTACCTAGAAAAAGGACTTAGAAATTGTTTTTTCCAGAGGAAAGAGACAATAGGACGCGACCTTCAGAGCCATATTGCAATGGAGACTATTTGCTAGCTAGCGCTGAAATATTTAAAGCTGCAGTGTCCTTCAGTTGGGTTATTTAAGAAGACAATGCAGATCAATTACACCATCTGAAACTGGGCAAAGTGAAGGTCTTGCAACTTTAATGAAAAATGAGCCTTGTGTCTTGGTGTTAAATGCCAATGAAAAACCCAGGAAGTGCCCCAGACAAAAAGGTTGAATGGAGTGTCCTTATTCTGTTCTCGCTTTCTCATCCAGTGTATGGCCACATCGGTTGGCAGTGTCCTGGACATCTTGAGTTCGAAAGGGGTGGTGAGGGGGAGCGTTCACTGGAGGGCTTTGTTCTCAGGTAAACATTCACCCTTCACTTACAAATTGATTTGGCTATACGCTTCCAGGCTCAATTAAAAAAGAAAAGAAGGAAGGAGAGAGGAGGGCTTTGGATAAGACCCAGTTTGGATCTTTGGATCCAAGGAAATGAAACAGAAATCCTTTGAGCATTGATGAAAAATGGCAGAACCGACATTTGACAGAGTTAGTTTAAAGCATCAGGTGCAATTGGAGGCTTCATTTTATTGCTCTTTATATTTCAGATGTGATGTTTGGCATGGCTCCCATCCATGAAGGAGGAGATAGGGTTATTAAGAAGCACATGATTCTCTAAACTAGAGCAAGGATTTTTAACCTCAACAGTTCAAGGGGGTCCCTGAAACTCATAAATTATGTGTATGAGAGTTTTTAATGAAATAATCTTAACACATTTTTACAGGGGCCCTTCAGGAATGGAAGAGTTTAATATTAAGGTATATTTCTCCCCATTATTCTAAAGTTTGTTTTAATAAAATGAAGAGACTGCACGCTGGGATTAGATCCCTACAGAAAAGGAGGACTCTGCTTTCTGGAATTTCTTTGTGTGTGTGTGTGTGTGTATGTGTGTGTGGCGGGGGGGCTGGACAGGGAGGCTGCATTTGGTAGGAGAGCCCCTCTTTTTCTAATAGTCCGTCTTATTATTCTCATGAGCTCTACCCAAATCCATTCTTAGAGGATAACCTAAAATCTAACAGGGAGGTTTTGGGCCTGGAAACTGATAGTGTAGACATCAACTGTCTTTTTCTAAGAGTAGAATCTGAATACAACTAGCTTTTGATTATCTCCAGAAATGGGAACTGGGGAGAGATTAAATCCATAAAATTTCCCCCAAACTGATATTGACAAGTAATGTGGGGATTGCCAGTTGTTTCTCAGCAAACCATTTACCAGCCATGCTAATGAGAGCCAGATGGACTGGATTGAGTTTGGAGTCTTGTTTTTTCATCCCTGGTAGTGCTATTGAGTAGGGAAAGATGGCCAAAAGATTTGTAGGAGGAGAGATTTAATTGAAAATTGAGCTTTATAAATTTGGCCTCAGGAAGAATTACATGGACTTTATGTCTCATTTCTTTTTCTTACTTAAAATGGAGCTTCAGGATTTTGAAGCAATATTAGAACCAGAGTAGGAGTAACGTGGCTGTGTTTTGGCTTGGAAAATTATCAGACTTGGTTTGTGTTGATAAGCATATTAAGTTTAAAAAACCAAAAACAACTTGAGTCTTGTGTGCAGAATTTTACATGTTTATATATTTATTTAAATCATTTTTCTACAAAAGAGAAAATAACTTAAGTAGCTTCTAATGACTTTTTAAAAAATTACTTTGACAAATAAGATTTTTTTCTTTAAATCTAGGACTGTATTTCACAGAATACCAACTTAATTTTTTTATTTCAGATTCTTTGAGCTAAAAGGGGCTTTCAACAGTAGTAGTGATGTACTCTAATGTATCATAATATTAAAAAAAATCCATTACCCACCCCCAGCAGTGCTGCTTCACTCTCTTTTGCCAACCCACACAATAGAATTTTTGGAGCTTTATTTCTGTGGTTTATATTGTGAAAGCAATAGCTGTATTTGAATGTGATTTTTCAAACTGCACGTGCTTTCTTATGCCCTTCCCTTAATTCTAACAAAGTTGATTGGTTTCTCTGGGTTGGGGTGGCTGCTTCCTTAGGGATTACTTGTATCTAAAAGCCAGCTCATTTCTATAAATAAGGAAAGTGAGGTCCTAAGAGAAAATGGCATAACTTAGGTAATAGCTCTTTGGCTAGTTTTGTTGATGTGTGTCCTCAATTTCCTTGTAGCTCTAGTGCTGTCAGGTAGACTTCATTTATGTCAGGTTCTCTTTGGGCTCCATTCAAAGGGACTTACTTATGGAACTATCTCATGAGGTTCTCTATCTGGCTGTTAGTGATGTACCATCCACCAACTCAAAAGCAGTGAGGAGTCTTCCCTGGTGGCACAGTGGTTAAGAATCCGCCTGCCAGTGCAGGGGCCACGGGTTCGAGCCCTGGTCCGGGATCCCACATGCCGCGGAGCAGCTAAGCCTGTGCGCCACAACTACTGAGCCTGCGCTCTAGAGCCCGTGAGCCACAACTGCTGAGCCCGTGCCCCACAACTACTGAAGCCTGCGTGCCTAGAGGCCATGCTCCGCAACAAGAGAAGCTGCCGCAATGAGAAGCCTGCGCACCGCAACGAAGAGTAGCCCCCGCTCGCCGCAACTAGAGAAAGCCCGCGCAGCAACGAAGACCCAAGACAGCCAAAAATAAATAAATTTATATTAAAAAAAAAATTTAAAAAATCAGTGAGGTACCCCACCTGGGGTATTATACATATGCTTCATTCTCTATTTGTATAAGACAGAGAAGCTTAGGTTTGTAAAAGGACTAGAACAGAGGTATTTTCTATATGTAGTGAATTTCGGTTTAAATAGTGTTGTCCAAAGAAGTTTAGAAGGGACTTTTGAGAGCACCTATTCCACTACTCTGCTCATTTTCCAGAAGAGGAAATCAAAGTCCAAATATGTGCAATGACTTGCTCAAGTTCAGGTGGGTAGTTTCTATCAGAAGCAGACTTTGGAGGCAGATTGCCTAGGTTCACATCTCAACGCTGTCAGTTCCTCGGTTTGTAATCTTGTGCAAATTATGTGTGTATGTTGACCCTCAATTTTGTCATCTGTAAAATGGGAATAATAATAATTACTTGCTTCTTAGGAGTTCAGATAAGAAACTGCATGTAAAGTGCTTAGCACAGTACTTGGCCCATAGTAAAGTACCATATAAATGTTGAGTTATGATTATTGTTATTATAATGGTGGCCAGAGGCTCTGCGTGATCTTCTCTTAGTATGGATTACTGCTTTTTCATCCCACGCAATCTGAAAAACCCCAAACTTCTATGTAATGTTATTTAGTCTTTTTTTTTTCTGTCTGAAGGTACCCCCTGGTTACTGTAACAACGTGATAATCCACCATTTACCTATGACCTGGGCCCTTTGCTAAGCACTTTACATGTAGTTTCTTATTGGAACTCCTTTAAGGTAGAGGACTATTATTACCCTCATTATCCTGACAAAGAAATTGAGGGTTAGTGCATTTACATTATTTCCTCATCATCACACAGCCAGTAACTGGCAGAGTTGGGATTTGAACCCAGGAGATCTGCCTCCAGAGCCAGTGAACATCAGTTAACAGTGCAGTGTAGAAGCAGGAGACTGGGCAGCATCTATACTTGACCTTATGATATACCCTGGAGATTGTGTTGTTAAAATATATTTTATTGAGAGGAACAGAGGAAGAAAAATATAGTGCCCATACGTATACTAGATTCAACAGTAGTCAATATACTCCCCTATTTATTTATTTACTTATCTATGTATTTTTGAATTTGTATTTTTGGAAAAAAATTCAAATTATGTTCTGCTTTCTCTCTGCATTTCTGCCTTTATCCCGCCCCTCTTTTCCTACCCCAAATTGAAAGCCACTGTATAGATTTTATATTTCCTGGCATAAGTCTGCTTAAATGTAATTTAGTGTTGATTGTGCTGGTGGGTTATCTATAACAGAGAAAGAAATTCCTTACATGAATTCATGGGGATATAAATTATTTTGAAAAATAAATATGCCTATTCATAATAAATTTTGAAGAAACATCAGTGTTTTCAACCAGCCTAGGCTCCTTCTTTTGGAACCATCTTTTCAGGAAGTAATATAAATTGTCTAGTTTATGCTTGCTTTTGAATAAGGATACTATGACCTAGATTTAAAACTAGAGACTCTTCTGTAGTTGATTTCTTAACTACTGCTCCAATGCAAAACCACTTAAAGTCCACCCAACTCTACAAACTGTTTCAGAACTTATTGTAGTGTGGTTAATATGTATGCCAGCAAAGCCACATTATCTATATTCTATTTAAAAGAGATATTGATTAGGAAATATTAGAAAGTTTTCTATGCTACTGAAAACATTTATCTAATATAATCTGTTTACTTTAAAATTGCATGTTGAAAAGTACTTAGCCTTAAACTCTTCATGACCTTGCAGCAAGTTGATATAAAAATATGCTCTCAGAAATGTAATGTGTTTAGATATCCTCTAAGACACAAATTTCTGCTTAAATAGCTTTCTCCACTGGTTGGCCTATTTTGCTATCTTTCAAGGGCTGCACAAGGTGTAATGGTCATCCATTTGGAAGGTGTCATTGCTCAGGTGGTTTTTGGAGTGTTTTGATCTGCAAGTGTCAAAAGATTATGGCTTTGTTACTACAATATGAAAAATCTGATGCAGCCATGTGGATTTTACTGAGGAAAGGAATGGAGGGGAGTATAGAGTAGTGGACAGCCCATGAAGCTTGGAACGAGGAAGACACTGGTTGAAGCCTCAGCTCTGTCACTGGTGATTGGAGTCAAGTCATTTAGTCCATGTTTCTTTTTCCAAGAAGTCTGCAAAAATGGAGAGAGAGAGAGCCTATCTTCTGGGTTTGCTTTGAGAATGTATACAAAATGTTCAAAAAATTAGATACTGTTATGACTCTTAAATGCCTGCCTAACCACCAGTAATTAGAGACAGTTCGAGTTTAATAGAGGAAATATTTGTTGATAGCTAGTAGTCCAGGATTAAATGCTAGTTGATGACATCTGGAAGTGGAGAAGGCCTAGAAAGATGTGTCCAGCAGGGATGGAAGAGCAATGAAAGGCTCTTTGTATGTTATGGTGACTGCCTGTCCTAGAAAGCCAGTCATAGTGCTCTGAAAGTTAGGGAGTATAGAGTTAGTCACAAGGATGGTGTATATTTGTAAGTACCTGCTTCTGCCATGGCTGACTCACCAATGCAAATGTGAGATTTTGGTAGTTCTGGAGCTCCAAAGGCTCTGATTTGAAGTTCCTTATCACCACTACCCTGAAGACCATGCCTGACTCTCTGTAGAGGCCAGCATGGTTGTCAGAGATAGAATTCAGTATAGAGGCCCAAGTTTGGATCTTGAGAGTTGAGGAATATAATATAGCCACAGCTTCAAAGGTGCTTTCCTGGGGCGATTGCTGTGCTTGCAGTAGTAGCCAGCCTTAACAAGGAATTTTCTGCAACTGGTCCTTATACCTTGTACATGGCTTGTTCTCTGGGGGTTCTGTTATGCTTCAGTTCTTTTACATTTAGTTTTCATATCCTTCAGTGTTCATTACAGGTGCTAGGCATGTAAACTTAATGTGAAACCATTGTAATATTTTGACTTAACTTGATGTGGAAACGTACTAGTGAATTAAAATAATACAATAAATTAGCATCTTAGAATCAACACCACTTTTCTTTCCCCAGAAGCACTATTATATAATTCTCAAAAATAATGACTATATGATATGAATCCTTGTTGGCAGTCTTCAGAGGAGAGGAACAGAAATGGGTACCAAACAGCCTTTATATCATTTGAAGTGACCATAGAATAAATGTACACAGAGGGAAGGAAACTTTGTGTACTGATATTGTGTGGTTAAGACTGTTGTACAGCCAAATATCTTCATTCTTCAAGTGTTCAAACTTATTTCAAAGGCAAGACCAAATTCAAGAGAGAAAATGTAACTCCCTATCTTTAGTAATTCAGTTCAACGAATTAAATGGCCAGTGCCACCAACTGAACCAGTGTCTAGAAGTTCATGAGCACTTGACACTTAGTAGGTGCTCATTACATGAATGACTAAACATTTAAATACAAGTTGCTATAGTTTTGTCCTTTCTATAATACAGTATATTTAACATTTTCAAGACAGATTCTCCACTATAGCATTTCTTTACAAGATGTTCGCAGAATATGGAAACATAGGTGAATGTACAGAATGTTATAAAGGACATCTTCAATTTGTAAGAATAGAAAATATCTGGCTTTTCAGACTTTATGGACAGCCCATAGTTTCTAGGCTGTGACTCTGTTTGTACTTTGGTATGCTAAGAAGTAAGCAGCGTTCTTCCTTTGACATTAGAGATTTTGGCAACCAGTAGATGGGAACATTAACTTGTATCCTATGAGTTAAATTTTTCTTTACCTCTTCACTGTTGATCATCTCGTTCTTGTGGAGTTAACTTACCCTGTCATGGTGGTCTATTTTATTCCTGTCTTCCCAAATCAAGTTATTAATACTGGAAGTGATCAGAATGAGGGTCAGAATAATTCTGACAATAATACTTAGAAATATTAAGGTGACAATGCTTTGGTCTAAGAGGTTGACAAAGAGTAGGTTATAGTAGGCCCGTTCAGCTAGTCATTCGTTTGAAGATTGTGAGATTGGAAAGCAGAGATGTAAAGGGCAAAAGACTTTCTATCTTAAATATATGGTAGAGTTTGGGGACTAGCTAGGGATTTAAATACTTCAGAGGAAACATTTTAGTGATCTGACACTCTAACCCCCTACTCAAAGTCCAGGAGACCCAGTTCTTAGGTTTCAGAGAGGCAGCAATTAAAAAGGACAAGAAGTGAATGTGCCCAGAAGCACCTCTCTTTTGCAATCTGCCGTGGAAAATTTCCTTTCCTCTTTTAGACTAGAGAAATATAAACTAGATATGCAGGGGATTAAAAATAGTGAAGACCAGTGAGGTTTATGAATAAAGATTGTGGGGAAAGGCTGAGAGACAGTTTTTGGAGCATGAATCTTTTTTTTTTTTATGTGTTTGCATTTGATTTTATGGGTAAGCTAGTGAACTTTTTGCCACGTTGTTTAAAGTGGTTGTAATCAATAGTAGAATCCTGAGTTCAGATACACAGTTAAGAAGGATAGCCTAAGCGGTATTTTTGTTAAGCACATATCTATTACAGGATTCCCTGATCAAAGGGGTAGGATTTACATTAAGTATCTTTTGGCATCGTCATTCGCAGTCATAATCCATGTAGTCCAGCTTTTGGCTGTTGTATTATTTTTGATGTATTCTCCAAATAGATTCAGCTAACAAATACATGGGACTGTGCATGTCAAGCACTGGCCTCACCCTTTGCACATAAATTATCTTATTTAATCCTTACACGTTCTTGTGAATTAGGAATTATCATCCTACTTGAGACTCAGAGAATATCACCTGACTAGTAAGGTGACAGGAGGAATGGAAATATAGGTCTTTAGACTCGTTGTCCAGTTCTCTCATTTTATTATACCCGCTTGCCTCTTATCAGTTACCACCTTTCAGTGTGTCTTTGATGTTACACTCTTTCCCCAGATCTTCCCTGATTCCCCTCATCCCACATTGTCTTTATAGCACTTGTTACTGTCTGAAGTGAGCTGCGTTTGTGTGTTTGTTTGTTTCTCCACACTAGAATGTAAGTTCCACAAGGGCAAGGACCTTTTTCACTGTAGTGTTTTCAGGGGTTGTGACAGTACCTGGGATATTTTAGGCACATGGGAAATGTTTGTTGAATGTGTTAATGATTTACATTTACAAATGATTGATAAGACACGTATTGGTCATTTAGATGTAGCTAGCAATGTAAGAGCAATTTCATTTTATAAACATTTACCTGGCTGCTACCAGAGGTCAGGCACTAGGGATTAAAGCTGAACCATATCTGGTCCTCAGACAGCTCCCTGAGAAACATAAATTAAAATACAGGATGATAAGTTTTATACTTGTGTGTGATATGCACAACAAAGAGAATGTGTACTTGCAGAGGAAGGAATAATTAAATTTGTGTGGGGGGGGAGGGAGGGTTGGGAAGTCTCCAGGAAAGTCTTTTGTAATTTAAAATACTTTCAAAGTTTTTCTGATTTTGAAAGTAATGCATATTCACTGTCTAAAACTTGAGGGAAAAAAAATTGCCCGTAATTCTGTTACCCAGAGATAAGTACTCTTAATGTGTTGGTGCATTTTCTGCCAATTCTCTCTCTTTTTAATGTATATGTATAGTGTACTTTATATGGTTGAGATGATTCTGTGTAAACAATTTTATCACCATATTTTTTAGCTTTTCATATCATTAATTTTTAAACATTTTTTTATTATTACATAATAGTCCATCACAGGAATCCACTGTAATTTAACAAATTATTTCTGTATTTGGAGGATTTAGCTTTTCAGTTTGTTTTTTTTTTTTTCGGTACGCGGGCCTCTCACTGTTGTGGCCTCTCCCGCTGAGGAGCACAGGCTCCGGACACACAGGCTCAGCGGCCATGGCTCACGGGCCCAGCCACTCCGCGGCATGTGGGATCTTCCCAGACCGGGGCACGAACCCGCATCCCCTGCATCGGCAGGCAGACTCTCAACCACTGCTCCACCAGGGAAGCCCAGCTTTTCAGTTTTTAACTGTTAAACATAATGCTGTCATGAACATCTTTGGGCATTTTAAATCTTTATTTAGAAGTGAATGGGTAGGGTTCCATAGACAGACCAGAGCATGGGGGTAGAGGTTGCAGCTAATATTTATTTTAAGCAGGGGGAAAAACAGGGACACAGGTAAAAAACAGCATGGTGTGTTGAGGGAGCAGAAGATTCAGCATAGGGGTGAGGCAAGTGAGAGGTGAGACTGGAGATGTAGGTAGGGGCCACATCACAAAGGACATTCCTGCATTTCTGTGCCTTCAACTTTGTCCAGTAGGGACACTGAAGGATTTAAAAAAAAATTAATTTATTAATTTATTTCTGGCTGCGTTGGGTCTTTGTTGCTGCACACGGGCTTTCTCGTTGCGGTGAGCGGGGGCTACTCTTCATTGTGGTGCGCCGGCCTCTCACTGCAGCGGCTTCTTCTGTTGCAGAGCATGGACTCTAGGCGTGCGGGCTTCAGTAGTTGTGGCACGTGGGCTCGGTAGTTGTGGCATGCGGGTTCAGTAGTTGTGGCACACAGGCTCAGTAGTTGTGGCTCGCAGGCTGTAGAGCACAGGCTCAGTAGTTGTAGCTCCTGGGCTTAGTTGCTCCGTGGCATGTGGGATCTTCCCGGACCAGGGCTCGAACCCATGTCCCCTGCATTGGCAGGCAAATTCTTAACCACTGCGCCACCAGGGAAGCCCACATTGAGGGCTTTTTAAGCTGAGAGCCATTGTAAGGCTTTAATTTGGTGAATGAAGTGATCACATCTTTGTTTCGGAAAGATTATTCTGGGATATGGGTTGTCAGGAACCAAACACAGACAGGGAAACCAGTTAACACGTAAGGACCTAAATTGATTGAGAGGAAGGGACAGACTTGAGAAATGAATTAGGAGACCAACTGGAGGACTGATGATTGCTTGGATGTGGGTAATAAAGGAGAAGGAGAAGTTTAGAATGACTGTTCAAGTTTTGGTTTAGGCAGCTGGGAAAAATGATTTAGAGGTGAAAAGGCTTAATAGTGGCAGATTAGAATTTTCATGACTCATAAGCCCAGGTGGGTTTAGACTGGAGGAACTTCAGAAGAGAAAGCTATGTGTTGGGAATACTTGAGCAAGTGATTTGACATCTCTTATCCACCCATGCTTTTATATGACTCTTAATGCGTGGGAAGGAAAACCTTATTAAGATAGATTACTTTGTGGACTACTTATTAAAACACTAAATCTGAGAGCAGAAATAACTACCATTCTAAGTCAAGAGCTTTTTCTAATTCTAGCCTTATTTATTTATTAAAAAGTTTTTTTTATTGTACCCTGAGAATTAGAGTATGTGTTCGCTCGTTAGTCATCTTGTTTATGGGTTACAGCTAGGCACTGCAGAGAACTGTAAGGAATTGCTAACCAATCAATCATATGGGAGGATCACAGGAATTAAGAGAAATGAGACCTGGCATCCTTTATTATTTAAGTTGAATAAACTCACTTGAGAGGTCAGTGTATGTTATTAGAAGGTCTGAAATATCGCTAATAAGGTCTTAGCAAAGTTGAGATTAGACCTTATGGAATTTAGTTCTGCTGTACTAATAAAATGCTTAGTTTTTTAATGGGTGTAAACGTGATGAAATGTTTTGAAGCTTAAGATCCGTAGAGCCACAGGGAGATGAGCTTTCATGGAGCATGAAGGAGAAATGGGGACAGGGTATAATATCCACCAGAATTGTGTGTTTATTCATTTGTATTTCTAGGGAGAGAAGTGGGCTGTAACCTTCATTAAATTTCCTGAGGAATCCATAACTTGAAAATGGTTAAGAATTACAGATGCTGCTACATGGCACCCAATAAATCTTTAAAAGATTTTTAAAACTTAGGCATCTCATAAAATTTGTCTTTCTCCCTCTTCATAACTCACAGGAATTTTGCCTAACTTTAATTTGAGAGCTTTCTAAAGAGAAGAGACCAGGGACTTCCCTGGCAGTCCAGTGGTTAAGACTCGGTGCTACTAATGTACGAGGCACAGGTTCAATCCCTGGTGGGGGAACTAAGATCTCGCGTGCCATGTGGTGCGGCCAAAAAATAAATAAATACATAAATAAATAAAATAAAAACAAATAGAAGGGACCCAACTCCTCTTTCATCTAGCTTTTTCTAGAGCATTCAAATTACTTTTTTTTTTGGCTGTGTTGGGTTTCGTTGCTGCCAGTGGGCCTTCTCTAGTTGTGGCGAGCGGGGGCTACTCTTCGTTGCGGTGTGCGGGCTTCTCATTGCGGTGGCTTCTCTTGTTGTGGAGCACGGGCTCTAGGCTCATGGGCTTCAGTAGTTGTGGCACGTGGGCTCAGTAGTTGTGGCTTGTGGTCTCTAGAGGACAGGCTTGGTAGTTGTAGCACATGGGCTTAGTTGCTCCGCGGCATGTGGGATCTTCCTGGACCAGGGCTCGAACCCGTGTCCCCTGCATTGGCAGGAGGATTCTTGGCCACCAGGGAAGTCCTCAGATTAGCTTTTCATCATAATTTTTTGGCATTCATTTCACTGGCTTGCATATATTAAATCACATACTTATAATAACACTAGCATTACAAAGATTAGGGGACAAACCCATCATTTCTAGGTTGACTTGTAACTAATCTGGTAGGACAGAAATTTATAGGCTTATTGGTCACAGGTGTTGAATGTACTATGGGCATTTTTTTTTATTGGGAAGGTGGAACTCATGGGTTAATCTGGAAAGTAAATTAAGTAAAGCTTCAACTATAGTAGATGCTTATGTATTTTAATGAATAAATGGACTAGAAAGTTTTGATTCAAGAGAGGGATGTTAGGGGCTTCCCTGGTGGCACAGTGGTTGAGAGTCTGCTTGCCAATGCAGGGGACACGGGTTCGAGTCCTGGTCTGGGAAGATCCCACATGCCGCGGAGCAACTAGGCCCGTGAGCCACAACTACTGAGCCTGCGCGTCTGGAGCTTGTGCTCCGCAACAAGAGAGGCCACTACAGTGAGAGGCCCGCGCACCGCGATGAAGAGTGGCCCCCGCTTGCCGCAACTAGAGAAAGCCCTCGCACAGAAACGAAGACCCAACACAGTCATAAATAAATAAATAAATTTAAAAAAAAAAAGAGAGAGGGATGTTATTCCATTTCTGGTATAGGAGGTACAATTAGAAATACTGACTTTCAGAAATTGCAAATATGTAAGTGACCTCCTCTCCTCAAGAGGAACATGTCCACTCTCCCATTCATGTCTTTGTTGTTGCTTTTCCTACTATTGTAACCTAATGAAGAAAGTAGAGAGTAGAACTGGGGGAGACGGTAGAAATTGGGGGTTTGTGGGTAGAGGAGCAGTTGTTCTAAATCTCAGTGATAGACCTGCAACACACCAAGAGAGGTGAAACAGATCTTAAGGTTTTCACATAGAAACAATGTTGCCTATATGATTTAGGGTTTTTTTGTTTACCTTTGTAACCAATTAACTACTTCTAGGCTAGTGTGGAAACTTAACTATCATCTATTACTTAGTTTCTATTGGTAAAGAGCCATTTTAACAACAGAGCATCTTGCAATACAGTGTCTTTAAGAAGTTATGACATCAAGGCCTGGTAAGAAAAACTGACCAAACTTCTGCCAGTTCTGAACTCTTTTGCAGCATCGTATTCTGTATATGCCTCAATTAAAATGGAAAGACTTTTGTTAGTTTGCTCATTTGGGGAGGGAGTTGGCTGGGGTTTTTTTAAGATGACAGTTTAAGTTGAAGCTTTACCAGGCACCTTATTGCCATCATGCTCATTCAAAGGTCAGAAGGTATCTGCGGGGTGGCGGGAAAAGCTTTAAACTAGTTGCCTCTTAAGCTGCAAAAACACAATCTATCAGTAAACACTTTGAATCATTTTACAATGCTGATGAAACATTATTTTGCAATGTTTGTCAGATTAAACTTTGTGTTGATTTTAAGCAAAATAAAGGCAGACTAACTGTGCTAATGTTTCAGGATATTGCAAAGTAAAACTTGGTGAATGGAAATTTTTTTTTTTTTTTTTTACAAATTTAATCAGTTATACATATACATATGTTCCCATATCCCCTCCCTTTTGCGTCTCCCTCCCACCCTCCCTATCCCACCCCTCCAGGCGGTCACAAAACACCGAGCTGATCTCCCTGTGCTATGCGGCTGCTTCCCACTAGCTATCTACCTTACGTTTGGTAGTGTATATATGTCCATGCCGCTCTTTCGCTTTGTCACAGCTTACCCTTCCCCCTCCCCATATCCTCAAGTCCATTCTCTAGTAGGTCTGTGTCTTTATTCCTGTCTTACCCCTATGTTCTTCATGACATTTTTTTTCTTAAATTCCATATATATGTGTCAGCATACAGTATTTGTCTTTCTCTTTCTGACTTACTTCACTCTGTATGACAGACTCTAGGTCCATCGACCTCATTACAAATAGCTCAATTTCGTTTCTTTTTATGGCTGAGTAATATTCCATTGTATATATGTGCCACATCTTCTTTATCCAGGTGAATGGAAAATTTTAAACTCTACTTTCAAAGGCATTATAAGTTTAGTATTTTAGGTTTGGGACTGGGTGAGGAGATTGATTTTATCATTTTGACCTTGAATTCCTCAATATTCCAAAGACATGAGCTCATCTGAAGGTAACAAAATTATTTGGTTAACATTTTAGAGCTTACTGCCTACTTCCTACATTTTTGCCAGGGTAGATGACTCCATTTGACCTATCAACTTTGGTGTGATCTAGCATATGAAATGTTATTCCCGAACAGCTGTTTTAAAGTTGGTGAATCATCCAGGTATAACAGAAGATTTTCATTTTAAAATACAGTGGGATATTTGATATTCTTATTCTAATTTAGGGCTAGATTCTGTTAAATGTGAAACATAGAAGGAGACTTAAAGGAAATTATAGTTTTTTTTTTTTTTTTTTTTTTTTGCGTTATGTGGGCCTCTCACTGTTGTGGCCTCTCCCGTTGCGGAGCACAGGCTCCGGACGCACAGGCCCAGCGGCCATGGCTCACGGGCCCAGCCGCTCCGCGGCATGTGGGATCTTCCCAGACCGGGGCACGAACCCGTGTCCCCTGCATCGGCAGGCGGACTCTCAACCACTGCGCCACCAGGGAAGCCCAGGAAATTATAGTTTAATGTCAAAAATATAAGACCTGGAGTGAGGAGGAAAGGGAGAAAAATCTCTTGATAGTGAATATATTCCTTCACACTTGAGGGATATAATGGAGGGCTGAAGCAGACAAGGGAGTTGAAGTGACACATTCTGTTAGAGGGACATAAATAATAGAGAATGTATTGAATACTGAGACATCAAAGGACATTGAAAGACAGTGAAGAAGATTTCAATGAAGAGGACAAAGCATGGTAAAAGGATGCTTCAGCTTTTGTTACAATAATTAAATATTCAAAAAGGCAGCCACTTTATCCTATCCAGGAAGTTAAGCAATTGCCCATTTTATATTCCAGTTTTATGCAAGCAAGCCATAGGCAAGTAAGCTGACATCAGGGATTTATATTAAAAAGTTTCTTCTAGGGAATGTCAGAAGCAAGTTCAAAACCCAGTCTTTTAATCTCCTGTGGCATGATCATAATATTCATGATGCCTCTAAGATACTTCGTTTGTTCTAAACCATCAAAGAAAGATAGACTGTGTATTTAGCATAATTTGCATTGTGTGTATTATTGATTTAGTCTAATGACTTCGCACAATAGTCAGAATTGTAAAAAGACAACCTATGTAGAAGAGGTGTGTTCTGTAGATCTGTGTTCTATAGAAAAAGCTGTAGAAACTATCTGTACTGTGAAAAATTCTTACATACTCTTTTATGTATTTTCTCTTTATTATAAATCTAAAAATTCATGTATATGTGGCAGTGCTGTTAACTGGAGTTTGAATTCATATTTACAAAGTACATACTATGTTCTTGGACTGGTGTTAGGCATTGTGAAATATCTGAATCCTATCTTTAGAAACTAACATACATGCAACGGAGCATAATAAGAAAGCAAGGACCAGATTGTGTGATGTGTTATTTGCCATGAATGGCCAAGTAGGGTCAAGAATAATTTGTCCTAGAATGCTTTTTTGAAAAAAGTGATAGGCAGTTCCCTGTGGGCCAGTGGCTGAGACTCTGTACTTTCACTGCCGAGTGTGAGGGTTCAAACCCTGATCTGGGAACTAAAATGCTGCAAGCTGTGCGACGTGGCCAAAAAAGAAAAAAATAAAATTAAAATTAAAAAATTTAAAAAGTGATAGTGTCCTGTAGTTACATTTTGAAGGATAAATAGAATTTGATTGAATAGAATGGGAATCCAAAATAAGGAAAGAAAAATAAGCCATAAGTGGGGTTATCGAGCAGACTTCCCTGACTAGAGCTGGGGATTTTTCATCTTACTGGGAGATGAGGATGGATTGGTTGTTCCTTGGGATTAAAAATAAACAAACAAATAAATATTTACTAGATTCCACTTGGTTTTAAAAAGCATTTAACATGTCTTTGTACATTCTACACTATAAGAGAACTTAGATTAGAAGTAGGTGAGATAAAGGTAACAAGGATGGAAAATGGAGCTGAGAATTAGACTAATACTGATGATACTTATCATGATAGTGACAGTCTTGAATGTCTGGCTTAGGAATGTGGGTTCTCCAGACAGTGGAGAGCCCTGAAGAACTAAGATCAGAGCAGTGACACAATAAAAATATATGTTTAGAAAGACAAGGCAGGTGGATCGGAGAAGTGTGTGTGCCTGCCACAGTGCAGCCTGGGGGCAAGGAGACTGGTGAGAAGGCATGATAGTAATCTTGGGTTTAGCACAAATCTAGGGAGGTGTACCTGTGAGGAACCTTACAAAGGAGAATATGTCGGAGTGCTGATGGAGGGAGTAGAGGATGGGAAGGAGTACAAGATTGTTCTGAGCTGTTATCCTTAAAACAGTAGCAACTTAAGGCTACATATATATATATATTTTTTTTTCCATCTTTCTCTTTCCCTACATGGCTTTGCCCCAGCTAAAATGTGGTGACACTGTGTTTCCCACATTCTACATGGAGGTCCCCATCCATTAAAAGGATTGAGGGAGAGGAGAAGAGGATGGTCTTTCCCCTTTCTCACTTCGGCACTTACAGAATTTTTCTGCCTTCTCTCGGAATTTTATCATTTGAAGCTCAAGAAGTCAAAACTGCTGTTGCCTATTTTCATCTTAAACTACTGATAGGGATATTTTGACTTCTTGAATCCCTGTCCCCACAATAGGTTGAGTGTTATGCTGCTGAAGGGCTATTCAAGTAAAGATGAGCAGCAGGCACGCAATTAAAAGTAAGGATGTAGAATTGATGTAAGGTCAGGCCCTGGCAGTGAACAAGAGTGTCTTTTTATGCTATAATGTTCCCTGTAAGACCTTCTGTTGCTCTTCCTCCACGGAATTCACAAAAGGGTCGTCTTAGCTGTTCAGCGATTTATATTGGCTCACTATGGGTAGTATATTTGAAGGCAGGCTGGAGAACAGGGTCTCTGCTTGGAAATCTTTGTATTAAAACACATCTCTCCCTTTTACATATGTCTGCACACATATATACATGCACCCTGTAGAGACATCTTGAATAGACCATTTAGTTGTGAAGTGGTATTAATGATATAAAAGTCAAAATGCCTCTTTGATTTTGGAATACTGTTTTGTCAGTGGTCATTCTTAATCATTCTTAATTTTGTTAATATGGACTTGATTGAGTGTTCATCAAGGGTAGAGAAATACGTAAGAAACTTGCTGAAAATCAAAGTAAAGCTGCCAAAGTTGCAAAATTGATTGTGGTTCATCATATTGATAAATCAAGTAAATGTGTTTTTGTCGTAAATGAATGATTCTCAAGTTAAGGTTTTTATTCTGATGTTCTATAGTTAGGTTGTCATAGTATACCTGATGTCTATTAAGAAAGTCTTTTAACTTACTGATGTGGAGAACACTAACAAAGTTGAAAGAAAATGATTAAAATAAACTTAGGTGGGATGGGTGACTATTTTGGGGTAAGTGAAAGTGTGTATTACTTGAGATGAATATGTGTACAATGGTGAAAAGTTGAAAATTGAGTCTTATGTATGGTTTTCTGTTTAGTGATTTGAGGATGTATTTAGCTTTTCATAAATATGGCCTATTTAGGTGGCTGTAATTCTGGAGTTTAAATGTTGCCATTGAAGGGAATCAAAATGGCAGGGTGTAATTCAGTCTGTACTGGAAAAACTTGATGGACTTCAGCTAACTTGCCACATTATAATCAACTCTAGACTAGGGGGTTTACCCTGGCTCCTGCGCTTTAAAATGGTATTCTACTGAGTCCTGAGACTGAAAGGAAAGTAGTAAAGATGGCTACATTTGTTTTGTGTCTCTCTTAAAACCCCACCCATTTCTACTCGGGTACAAATCACAAAAACAATAAGGATTCTAAAAAGTCTAAAAATTTATTTTATTTTTATTTATTTATTTATTTATTTATTTATTTATTTATTTATTTTTTATTAGTTTCTGCTTTATAACAAAGTGAATCAGTCATACATACACATCTGTTCCCACATCCCTTCCCTATTGCGTCTCCCTCCTTCCCACCCTCCCTATCCCACCCCTCCAGGCGGTCACAAAGCACCGAGCTGATCTCCCTGTGCTCTGCGGCTGCTTCCCACTATCTATCTACCTTACGTTTGGTAGAGTATATATGTCCATGCCTCTCTTTCGCTTTGTCACAGCTTACCCTTCACCCTCCCCATATCCTCAAGTCCGTTCTCAAGTAGGTCTGTGTCTTTATTCCCGTTTTACCCCTAGGTTCTTCATGACATTTTTTTTTTTTTAAATTCCATATATATGTGTTAGCATACGGTATTTGTCTTTCTCTTTCTGACTTACTTCACTCTGTATGACAGACTCTAGGTCTATCCACCTCATTACAAATAGCTCAGTTTCGTTCCTTTTTATGGCTGAGTAATATTCCATTGTATATATGTGCCACATCTTCTTTATCCATTCATCCGATGATGGACACTTAGGTTGTTTCCAGCTCCGGGCTATTGTGAATAGAGCTGCAATGAACATTTTGGTACATGTCTCTTTTTGAATTATGGTTTTCTCAGGGTATATGCCTAGTAGTGGGATTGCTGGGTCATATGGTAGTTCTATTTTTAGTTTTTTAAGGAACCTCCATACTGTTCTCCATAGTGGCTGTACCAATTCACATTCCCACCAGCAGTGCAAGAGTGTTCCCTTTTCTCCACACCCTCTCCAGCATTTATTGTTTCTAGATTTCTTGATGATGGCCATTCTGACTGGTGTGAGATGATATCTCATTGTAGTTTTGATTTGCATTTCTCTAATGATTAATGATGTTGAGCATTCTTTCATGTGTTTGTTGGCAGTCTGTATATCTTCTTTGGAGAAATGCCTATTTAAGTCTTCTGCCCATTTTTGGATTGGGTTGTTTGTTTTTTTGCTATTGAGCTGCATGAGCTGTTTATAAATTTTGGAGATTAATCCTTTGTCAGTTGCTTCATTTGCAAATATTTTCTCCCATTCTGAGGGTTGTCTTTTGGTCTTGTTTATGGTTTCCTTTGCTGTGCAAAAGCTTTGAAGTTTCATTAGGTCCCATTTGTTTATCTTTGTTTTTAGTTCCATTTCTCTAGGAGGTGGGTCCAAAAGGATCTTGCTGTGATTTATGTCATAGAGTGTTCTACCTATGTTTTCCTCTAAGAGTTTGATAGTTTCTGGCCTTACATTTAGGTCTTTAATCCATTTTGAGCTTATTTTTGTGTATGGTGTTAGGGAATGATCTAATCTCATACTTTTACATGTCCCTGTCCAGTTTTCCCAGCACCACTTATTGAAGAGGCTGTCCTTTCTCCACTGTACATTCCTGCCTCCTTTATCAAAGATAAGTTGGCCATATGTGCGTGGGTTTATCTCTGGGCTTTCTATCCTGATCCACTGATCTATCTTTCTGTTTTTATGCCAGTACCACACTGTCTTAATTACTGTAGCTTTGTAGTATAGTCTGAAGTCAGGGAGCCTGATTCCTCCAGCTCCATTTTTCGTTCTCAAGATTGCTTTGGCTATTTGGGGTCTTTTGTTTTTCCAAACAAATTTTGAAGTTTTTTGTTCTAGTTCTGTGAAAAATGCCAGTGGTAGTTTGATAGGGATTGCATTGAATCTGTAGATTGCTTTGGGTAGTAGAGTCATTTTCACAATATTGATTCTTCCAATCCAGGAGCATGGTATATCTCTCCATCTATTTGTATCCTCTTTAATTTCTTTCATCAGTGTCTTATAATTTTCTGCATACAGGTCTTTTGTCTCCTTAGGTAGGTTTATTCCTAGATATTTTATTCTTTTTGTTGCAGTGGTAAATGGGAGTGTTTTCTTGATTTCATTTTCAGATTTTTCATCATTAGTGTACAGGAATGCCAGAGATTTCTGTGCATTAATTTTGTATCCTGCTACTTTACCGAATTCATTGATTAGCTCTAGTAGTTTTTCGGTAGCATCTTTAGGATTCTCTATGTATAGTATCATGTCATCTGCAAACAGTGACAGCTTTACTTCTTCTTTTCCAATTTGGATTCCTTTTATTTCCTTTTCTTCTCTGATTGCTGTGGCTAAAACTTCCAAAACTAGGTTGAATAAGAGTGGTGAGAGTGGGCAGCCTTGTCTTGTTCCTGATCTTAGTGGAAATGGTTTCAGTTTTTCACCATTGAGGACAATGTTGGCTGTGGGTTTGTCATATATGGCCTTTATTATGTTGAGGAAAGTTCCCTCTATGCCTACTTTCTGCAGGGTTTTTATCATAAATGGGTGTTGAATTTTGTCGAAAGCTTTCTCTGCATCTATTGAGATGATCATATGGTTTTTCTCCTTCAACTTGTTAATATGGTGTATCACATTGATTGATTTGCGTATATTGAAGAATCCTTGCATTCCTGGAATAAACCCCACTTGATCATGGTGTATGATCCTTTTAATGTGCTGTTGGATTCTGTTTGCTAGTATTTTGTTGAGGATTTTTGCATCTATGTTCATCAGTGATATTGGTCTGTAATTTTCTTTTTTTGTAGTATCTTTGTCTGGTTTTGGTATCAGGGTGATGGTGGCCTCATAGAATGAGTTTGGGAGTGTTCCTTCCTCTGCAATTTTTTGGAAGCATTTGAGAAGGATGGGTGTTAGCTCTTCTCTAAATGTTTGAGAGAATTCATCTATGAAGCCATCTGGTCCTGGACTTTTGTTTGTTGGAAGATTTTTAATCACAGTTTCAATTTCATTACTTGTGATTGGTCTGTTCATATTTTCTGTTTCTTCCTGGTTCAGTCTTGGAAGGTTCTGCCTTTCTAGGAATTTGTCCATTTCTTCCAGGTTGTCCATTTTATTGGCATAGAGTTGCTTGTAGTAGTCTCTTAGGATGCTTTGTATTTCTGCGGTGTCCGTTGTAACTTCTCCTTTTTCGTTTCTAATTTTATTGATTTGAGTCCTCTCCCTCTTTTTCTTGATGAGTCTGGCTAAAGGTTTATCAATTTTGTTTACCTTCTCAAAGAACCAGCTTTTAGTTTTATTGATCTTTGCTATTGTTTTCTTTGTTTCTATCTCATTTATTTCTGCTCTGATCTTTATGATTTTTTCCTTCTACTAACTTTGGGTTTTGTTTGTTCTTCTTTCTCTAGTTCCTTTAGGTGGAAGGTTAGGTTGTTTATTTGAGATTTTTCTTGTTTCTTGAGTAGGCTTGTATTGCTATAAAGTTCCCTCTTAGAACTGCTTTTGCTGCATCCCATAGGTTTTGGATCGTTGTGTTTTCGTTATCATTTGTCTCTAGGTATTTTTTTTTTTTTTTTTTTTTGCGGTATGCGGGCCTCTCACTGTTGTGGCCTCTCCCGTTGCGGAGCACAGGCTCTGGACGCGCAGGCTCAGCAGCCATGGCTCACGGGCCCAGCCGCTCCGCGGCATGTGGGATCTTCCCAGACCGGGGCACGAACCCGTGTCCCCTGCATCGGCAGGCAGACTCTCAACCACTGCGCCACCAGGGAAGCCCTGTCTCTAGGTATTTTTGATTTCCTCTTTGATTTCTTCAGTGATCTCTTGGTTATTTAGTAACATATTGTTTAGCCTCCATGTGTTTGTGTGTTTTTTACATTTTTTCCCCTGTAATTGATTTCTAATCTCATAGCGTTGTGGTCAGAAAAGATGCTTGATATGTTTTCAATTTTCTTAAATTTACTGAAGCTTGATTTGTGACCCAAGATGTGATCTATCCTGGAGAATGTTCTGTGCGCACTTGAGAAGAAAGTGTAATCTGCTGTTTTTGGATGGAATGTCCTATAAATATCAATTAAATCTATCTGGTCTATTGTGTCATTTAAAGCTTCTGTTTCCTTATTTATTTTCATTTTGGATCATCTGTCCATTGGTGTAAGTGAGGTGTTAAAGTCCCCCACTATTATTGTGTTACTGTCAATTTTTCTTTTATAGCTGTTAGCAGTTGCCTTGTATTGAGGTGCTCCTGTGTTCGATGTATATATATTTATAATTGTTGTATCTTCTTGGATTAATCCTTTGATCATTATGTAGTGTCCTTCCTTGTCTCTTGTAACATTCTTTATTTTAAAGTCTATTTTATCTGATATGAGTATTGCTACTCCAGCTGTTTTTTCTTTTTATTTTTTTTGCGGTACGCAGGCCTCTCACTGTTGTGGCCTCTCCCGTTGCGGAGCACAGGCTCTGGACGCGCAGGCTCAGTGGCCATGGCTCACGGGCCTAGCCGCTCCGTGGCATGTGGGATCTTCCCAGACCAGGGCACGAACCCGCGTCTCCTGCATTGGCAGGCGGACTCTCAACCACTGCACCAACAGGGAAGCCCTCCAGCTTTCTTTTGATTTCCATTTGCATGGAATATCTTTTTCCATTCCCCCACTTTCAGTCTGTATGTGTCCCCAGGTCTGAAGTGGGTCTCTTGTGGACAGCATATATATATGGGTTTTGTTTTTATATCCATTCAGGGAGCCTGTGTCTTTTGGTTGGAACATTTAATCTATTCACATTTAAGGTAATTATTGGTATGTATGTTCCTGTTACCATTTTCTTAATTGTTATGGGTTTGTTTTTGTAGGTGCTTTTCTTCTCTTGTGTTTCCCACTTAGAGAAGTTCCTTTAGCATTTGTTGTAGAGCTGGTTTGGTGGTGCTGAATTCTCTTAGTTTTTGCTTGTCTGTAAAGCTTTTAATTTCTCCGTTGAATCTGAATGAGATCTTTGCTGGGTACAGCAATCTTGGTTGTAGTTTCTTCCCTTTCATCACTTTAACTATATCGTGCCAGTCCCTTCTGGCTTGTAGAGTTTCTGCTGAGAAATCAGCTGTTAACCTTATGGGAGTTCCCTTGTATTTTATTTGTTGTTTTTCCCTTGTTGCTTTCAATAATTTTTCTTTGTCTTTAATTTTTGCCAGTTTGATTACTGTGTGTCTTGGCGTGTTTCTCCTTGGGTTTATCCTGCCTGGGACTCTCTGTGCTTCCTGGACTAAGGTGGCTATTTCCTTTCCCATGTTAGGAAACTTTTTGACTATAATCTCTTCAAATATTTTCTCGAGTCCTTTCTCTCTCTCTCTCTTCTCCTTCTGGGACCCCTGTAATGCGAATGTTGTTGTGTTTAATGTTGTCCCAGAGCTCTCTTAGGCTGTCTTCACTTCTTTTCATTCTTTTTTCTTTATTCTGTTCTGCAGCAGTGAATTCCACCATTCTGTCTTCCAGGTCACTTGCCTGTTCTTCTGCCTCAGTTATTCTGCTATGGATTCCTTCTAGTGTATTTTTCATTGCAGTTATTGTATTGTTCATCTCTGTTTGTTTGTTCTTTAATTCTTCTAGGTGTTTGTTCTTTAATTCTTTTAGGTCTTTGTTAAACATTTCTTGCATCTTCTTGATCTTTGCCTCCATTCTTTTTCTGAGGTCCTGGATCATCTTCACTATCATTATGCTGAATTCTTTTTTTGGAAGGTTGCCTATCTCCACTTCTTCTAGTTTTTCTGGGGTTTTATCTTGTTCCTTCATCTGGTACAAAGTCCTCTGCCTTTTCATTTTGTCTGTCTTTCTGTGAATGTGGTTTTCCTTCCACAGGCTGAAGATTTGTAGTTCTTCTTGCCTTTGCTGTCTGCCCTCTCTTATGTTTTTTTTGTTTTTAATTAAGTAATTAATTTATTTTTGGCTGCTTTGGGTCTTCATCGCTGCATGCAGGCTTTATCTAATTGTGGCGAGCAGGCGCTACTCTTTTTTGTGACGTGTGGGCTTCTCATTGCGGTGGCTTCTCTTGCTGCAGAGCACAGGCTCTAGGTGCGTGGGCTTCAGTAGTTGTGGCACACGGGCTTAGTAGTTGTGGCTTGCAGGCTCTGGAGTGCAGGCTCAGTAGTTTTGGCACACGGGTGTAGTTGCTCTTTGGCATGTGGGATCTTCTTGGACCAGGGCTTGAACCCATGTCCCCTGCATTGGCAGGCGGATTCTTAACCACTGCACCACCAGGGAAGTGCCCCCTCTCTTATGTTTACATTTTGAATGAAATTGTTTTTATAAAGGGTAGATGAGTTGTCAACAAAATCATAAAATTATTGAAATGAAAAGTATTTTTAAAAGCATTGTATATCTATTGAAGTTTTGTTCATACCTACAGTTTTTCCAAGTGACTATAGATTGTTCAGTAGTTTAGGTATTACTCCTTAAAGTCTATGTGTGTGAGGGGAGAGGTGTGTGTGGGTACATATATATAATATTTTCCCTCATTTCTTTTGTTCTCCAACAACTTTCTTGTCTTCTATTATTTCAAAATAATTCCTGTAGATTTTTCATGTGCATTCAGTTCCACTTGAATGCAATTTATTTGCCACTTGCCTCTTTCATAATTCTGTAGTTTGCAACTTGTAAGTCATGCCTTACTTTTACTTCATCATTAATTCATGAACAAGAAATTGAGGTTCATTCAGAACTTCCATACTGTGGTATATCACCACCTTCACTTCCCTGTGTGATGACAGGGATGAATGGTATTCATTTGTTTAGTTTATTTATTTCACACTTACTTGGTGCTACATTATGCTGCATAACCTACTAAGTGCTGTGCAAGTATCTTCATAGCATCCATGTAAGGTGGGTATTAGTGTTATCACCATTTTTCATATGAGGAAGCTGATTCACAGGGAGGTTAAGTAGCTTGTCCATTTCTTTTGAAATGTGAGTGCTTATCAATGTGCTGTGATTTACGAATTTTTACTTCTGTCCAACTTCAGAGCAGCAGTGTTATTCTGGCTACCACTGGTCATCCCTGTGAAAAGACTTTTTTTTTTTTGGCTGCACTGCATGGCTTGTGGGATCTTAATTCCCTGATCAGGGATTGAACCTAGACCTTGGCAGTGAAAGCACTGAGTCCTAACCACTGGATTGCCAGGGAATTCCCAAGATTGATTATCTTGTGTATACCATTGTAAGAATAGTGAGTTCTATCTGCTTTTTCCTTTTTATTTCTTCTTGGATTTTCTCTCCTTTTTCCGTTCTCAAATTGTGCCTTGAAATCCCTCTTTTGAGTCTTTGCTTTTGGAATATTGTTTATGCCCCATAGTCTCATTGAATGAGGATAATCAAAACATAGCCAGTCCACTTGCTTGCTCTTTTTTCTGTCTCCAGAAGCCATGACATATTCTAGTGACAGTAAAGGTTTATGGAAAGAATAATATATATGTTCTCATACATAAATATGTATTTATGGTTATATATTTATGTCTATATGTAAATTTTTTTACATCGATACCTCACTTTTTATGAAGTAAAATTCCCACAAGATTTTGGGAATAAAATTAATTTTTGTAAATTGAGTCAGTTTAAGAACCTCCAAATAGCTATACCTTAGAAGGAGGTCCTACTTCAATTATTTTTCAAAAGCAAATTAAGTGAATTTTTTTCACTTAAGTAAACAGTTTCCTCAAAATAGTGTTTGAAACACAAATTGAAGTAAAATGAGTTTTTTTCAGCTCTGTTAGATGTGGGAGAGAGATTTAAAATTACAGACAGAAAAAAAACTACTTTATAATTATTCATGTTTTTGCTTTCCCCTTGTTCCTGTGGGGTTCAGCTTAATGAATAAGGAACAATAATATATCAATAAAAAGTTAGCATACAACTCTTTTTCATACACACCCCCCCCCACACCAGGAATGGTAGAAAAATAATGGTTAGATATTAACAGAAATGAGAATTATTAACTAGGAATGATTATCCACCTTGATGCAGAAGAGCACAATGGTTTTAAGGCCCAGAATTGCCTGGGTTTGACTCCTGTCTCAGATACTTTCTGTTTGTTATCTTTTTGCCTCAGTTTTTTCCTAAAATGACATAATAATAGTATTTACCACCACAGACTCTTATGAGGAAGAAATGAGATGAAACATGTAAAGTGTTTAAAACTGTACTGGGCACATAGCCAGTATCAATCAGTTCTGCTATTATTTAATTACAGGAGTTTTTGTTAGCCCTGTTGCTGGTTTAATAAGAAGAGAAAGGTTCTGGGATATGTTCAGGTGGAATAGGGCATGCTAAGTAAGGCTCAAAAGAACACCCTAGGGCTTCCCTGGTGGTGCAGTGGTTAAGAATCTGCCTGCCAATGCAGGGGACACGGGTTCCAGCCCTGGTCCGGGGCGATCCCACATGCCGCGGAGCAACTAAGCCCGTGTGCCACAACTACTGAGCCTGCTCTCTAGAGCCCGTGTGCCACAACTACTGAAGCCCGCGTGCCTAGAGCCCGTGCTCTGCAACAAGAGAAGCCACCACAATGAGAAGCCCACGCACCGCAACGAAGAGTAGCCCCCGCTCGATGCAACTAAAGGAAGCCTGTGTGCAGCAACGAAGACCCAACGCAGCCCCCCCAAAAAAACCCAAAACACCCTAATGAGGTTCAGATGAGCAAAGGTTTATGAAAATGCTTTCGGAGATGTAAAGTACTCTATAAATAAAAGGTAATAAGAGGAAATCAGATTATTTGTTGTCTTAGTATGCTAGAGAATGAATATTTGCAGATCTAACTTAACAGATAATGGTAACATTCCCCTCCAGATCCCCAAATTTGATTATCAGGGAAAAGATTTAAGGCCACAAAAAAAAAGGCTTTAAAATAAACTTGGACTCTTTTGTGGTAGAATATTATTCTGAAATTGGGCACATTCACACACGAATTAACCTGATACGGTCCTGGAGAAATGGTTTCCTAAGCTACATCGTTAATGTTAATAGTATTTACGAACAAGTCTTATCTATTTATAGCCTATAGCATATATTTCCTTTGAAGAATTTCTTCTAGGGTCCTTCCAAATTTCTTGAGGAAGTTGGACCCAGGTGTTTGTGCAAGTCTCTTTGCCTCTGGCCTTCCTTTTCTGGAAGCATATTTGATCTCTCTGTCATTTGTGCTCCCATAATTCCAAGCGCATAGCTCTGTCACTGCATTTACTTCATTATATAGTAATTATCTGTAAACTAGACAGTTGGCTTATGGACAGACTATGTATGCCTCACTTAATCTTTTAATCTTTAATGCTTGGCATATTAAAGTTTTCAATAAATATATGTGGAAAAAATGAAGAAAGAGTAAAACAGCCCTCAGCACACTTGGCAAAATCTTGTTAGCACTAACATTTGAAAGTGATAAAGAAAGCTGTTCTTCTAAGAAATATTCTGTGATGTAGATACTTTAGAAATTCTGATTGAACTTCCCTTAATCTAAATTATTGCATTTTACTGTATAATCTCTAAAGTACCTTAAAGTAGCGTGACTAGAATGATACAGGCTTCATTTTGAACTAAATTTTTTTAACCTTCCAAATACCAAGTATTTTAATAAATGTAGATGCTTGGCATTTTAGGTACTTTAACGTGTTCACCTTAAATGTGGTAACATTTAAATGGAAGATTAGGCTAAGGGTTTATAGATGTTCTTTTCTTCCTGAATTCTTATATAACAAATGATTTGTGTGTGGTTAGCCTTCTTCAAGGATTACCTGATTTGTATTAAGAACTGAATTTAAGATTTAGCTTCCTCATCTGTAAAATAGAGACTATAATATCTATCTCATAGGACAGTTGTAAAGATTAAATAAAATAATGCACATAAAGTACTCAGCACAGAGTCTGGCATATATTAATTATCTGTTATATGGTAGCTATGACCGAATAAATTCTACAAGGCTTATTATGAAAAACAGTATACCCATCCGTTTCCCTCTCTCCAGAGGCAGATTGGTAGCTATTTTTATAAACCAGCATTATCTTATGTCAGAGACAGTCAGGCATAAAGGGGGAGTAAGCCTGTTCAAATTCAGAAAGACTAAAGCTTTAAAAATGGTTAAGACAGGGCTTTTGACCATACTATCCTATTATATTTGTTTGGTTACTCAGTCTGTTTTTATTATTGGTCTCATCTGGAATCGGATGAGATTGTACAATAAACTTGAGAAGCAGAGTTTGTTTTTTTTCCCCTCCAGTATTTTGTATTAGAGTTCTTTAAATGCATACTGAAATAGAGAAAAAACAGCAAAACATAACAACATAACATGACATAGATATGGTCTTAGCAATAACTTTTTTGAGATTGCTTTATATAATTTAGGGAATTCAACAATTATTTTGTTTTTTAATATAGTGAAGATAATAGAAAAGATTAATATATAGCTTAATATAATTTATTGTTACCTTATGCATGGTAGCCTTAAATGTTCTGGTTCTGTGTAAATATTTTATTTGTTGATGATTTTTTTTATTGTGGTAAAATATACAAAGCAGGGTTTTTATGTGGTTTGTTTTTTGTTTGTTTTCCCTTCTTCCATTAGAAGAGAGGGGTTTGGAAACTGAGAAAAAAATAATACTTCTCTTCTTCTGGTTCCAGTCCATCAACGTGGAGTGAATTTTTTTGGTACTCACCATGTTCCTTGCTTAGAAAATAAACACACAGCACATTGGTGACCTCTCCAGTGGTGGCCAGGGAGTGACAGTGAAAAGCTATATTCCATAGCTCTTTATCTGTGTATATGCTGGGCACGGCATCATCTGTTGGTTTCTGAAGTGGGAAGAACCCTAAACAGGTGCTAGCCCAAACTGGCAGAGTTGTTACTTTATTGCTTTCATTGCCATAGGACTATTTGCATAAAAGCAGCTGTGTTTTGCTGATCAGTTTTTAAATACAGGGATCAAAGGATAACAGGGCTACAGCAGAAGCGTTCACATTGCAGCCCCTGTCAGATTCTGGTGAATCTGCGAATTCTGCTGTGTTGCCTCACCTAACCATTGAAGCCAAACAACAGTTGAAATGAATAGCAGCAGGGCATACTTTGGTGTTTATGGATATAGCTATCTTTTATAGTCTAGTACTGCCTTTAGGTAGATGCTGGAGCATATCATTCTCTTTTTTAAAGCTTTTTATTTTAAGTTTTAGTTTTATTTTTGGCTGCGTTGGGTCTTAGTTGCGGGATCTTCGTTGCAGCACGTGGGATCTTTCATTGTGGCGCATGGGCTTCTCTCTTGTGGTGCGCGGGCTCCAGAGTGTGTGGGCTCTGTAGTTTGCGGCATGCGGGCTCAGTAGTTGTGGCGCACGGGACTTAGTTGCCCCGCAGCATGTGGGATCTTAGTTTCCTGACCAGGGATCAAACCCGCATCCCCTGCATTGGAAGGTGGATTCTTGACCACTGGACCACCAGGGAAGTCCCTGGAGCATATCATTCTTAAAAGGTTATAAATGGGATGATCTGAGTCTCTGAAGGACAGAGTACATCACTATAAGACAGGAATCTCTGGGATTAAAAAAAACTCATCAGAAACAATAGATGACATGAAAAGATGCTGTTTGTGGTTAATATAGCTAATAACTGCTTGTAGGTCTCTGGAGGAATATTACAGACATCCTTAGAAATATAAATGATACATATTGTGACGATGGATGGCATTAGTTATTTGCCAGTTATTTACTGGCCGTACGGTTGCCTTTTGAACTTTACTACTATGTGGTTTAGGTTTAATTACCTGGATCCTTCAGTGGCTCCTGAATGGAACAGCTGGAGTCAAGACTTTGCCTTCCTTCAATTATAGCTCAAGAAAGTTATTAGGTCTCATGTCCTGTAACTAAAGTAAATGATTTGTAGGTAGAATCATAGTTCCTATTAAAACATTAGGAAAGCTTTTTTCTTTCTTTAAATAATAGCTTTATTGAGATATAATGCATATACCATGAAATTCATTCACCCTTTTAAAGTATACAATGCGGTGGCTTTTAGTATATTTACAAAGTGTGTGTCAGTCATTACTATCTAATTTTAGAACATTTTCCTCATCCCCAAAAGAAACCTGTACCCATTAGGTTTCACTCCCCATTTCCCTCCTGACTTTCCTAGCCCTAGGCTATGACCAATCTACTTTCTGTCTCTGGATAATTTGCCTATTTTGGACATCTCATGTAATTGGAATTATACAACATGTGATTCTTTGTGACTGGCTTCTTTCACTTACCATAGTATTTTTAAGGTTCATCCATGTTATAGCATATCAGTAGTTCATTTTTTTTATTGCTGAATAATATTCAGTCCTATGGATGTACCACAATTTGTTTTATCTGGTCACCAGTTGATGGGCATTTACGTAGTTTCCAGATTTTGAAAAAGATAAATAAAGTTGTTTTATGAAGTTTTTATAAACATTTGTGCAGAGGTTTTTGTATGGACATGTGTTTTTATTTACCTTAGGTAAGTTCTTAGGAGTGAGGTTGCTAGGTTGTATTGTTAAGTGTATGTTTAACTTTATAATTAACTCCCAAATTGTTTTTCCAAAGTGGCAGTACCATTTTGCATTCCCACTAGCAATTTATGAGAGTTCTGGTTGTTCCACATCCTAGTCAGCATTTGAAATTGTCAGGGTTTTTTGTTTTCTTTTGTTTGGGATTTTAGCCATTCTAATAGGTGTGCAGTTCTTTGTTAGTTTTTTTTTTTTTTTTTTTTTTTTGTGGTACGCGGGCCTCTCACTGTTGTGGCCTCTCCCGTGTGGAGCACAGGCTCCGGATGCGCAGGCTCAGCGGCCATGACTCACGGGCCTAGCCGCTCCGTTGCATGTGGCATCTTCCTGGACCGGGGCAGGAACCCGTGTCCCCTGCATCGGCAGGCGGACTCTCAACCACTGCTCCACCAGGGAAGCCCTCTTTGTTAGTTTTAAATGAAAATCTTACAGTATGGAACCATCAGGAGGATGGTTTAAATGCAAAGCAAGCATTTACTGAATGCCTGTTATATGCCAGGCCCTCTACTGGGTGATGGAAATACGGAGAAATAAGATATATCTCTGCTCCCATGGAAGTTACAGTTTATTGAGGATGTCAGGCATCATTGCTAACTATCTGGGGTTAAGATATTGGGGAGGGGATCACCAGTAGAGTCCAACTATACCTAGAAGTGGGCAGTTTTGTGGAAGGATTTTGACATTTATGATCAGTAAAAAGAAAACAATATGAGGAACCCTATGTACCTTTGCACAATGTTCTAAGATAGGTTTTGGTCGTGAAGGTCAAGCTCTTCCTACGTTATCATGTCTAATAATCAGGACCTAATAAGCTACTTGGGATAATATTCTGATGCCTAACAGTTTGGGGGCAACACCAGCTGGTCATATATGCACAATAAACAGGGAAAGGGGAACTTTAATTTTTTGTAGTCCTTGGAACCTGCTCTTTTGACCCCTGTAGTTACTGTTTTCCCTTTCTGTGTCCATCCTAGGTCTGGCTTTCTGCCTTTTACCTCACACACTGCTAAACTCTATAATCACTCCTTTTAAAGGTGTGTATGGGGGGGGCTTCCCTGGTGACGCAGTGGTTAAGAATCCACCTGCCAATGCAGGGGACACGGGTTCAAGCCCTGGTCCGGGAAGATCCCACATGCCATGGAGCAACTAAGCCCATGCGCCACAACTACTGAGCCTACACTCTAGAGCCTGTGAGCCACTACTGAGCCCACGTACCACAACTGCTGAAGCCCGTGTGCCTAGAACCTGTGCTCTGCAACAAAAGAAGCCACCGCAATGAGAAGCCTGCACACTGCAATGAAGAGTAGCCCCTGCTCGCCGCAACTAGAGGAAGCCCACGCACAGCAACAAAGACCCACCGCAGCCAAAAATAAATAAATAAAATAAATTATATAAACAAACAAACAAACAAAAGTGCATATGGGGACTTCCCTGGTGGTCCAGTGGTAAAGAATCTGCCTTCCAGTGCAGGGGACGCAGGTTCGATGCCTGGTCAGGTAACTAAGATCCCACATGCTGCAGGGCAACTAAGCCCACGCGCCTCAACTAGAGAAACCACGTGCCACAACTACAGAGCTCAGGTGCTCTGGAACCCGCGTGACACAACTATAGAGCCCACACGCCCTGGAGCCTGCGTGCCACAATAAATAAATAAATAATAAATGTTAAAAAAAAAAAGTGCATGTGTACTTAGCTCTGAAGTGTTTACCACAGTCAGAACTGGTAGCAATAAGCATTTGTACTTCTTGTCCAGTTGACCCCTTCAGCATTCACCCAGCTAGATCTGGCCTCAGTATGAAGGTCATTTCAGGTGAATAAGATTCCAAGAGCCATGTTTCCCTATGTTTGATAAACTGGGCCTCTTATCAGACCTGTGTGGCAAACGATTGAGAAGAGCTGTGAAGGAAGGTTGGAGGTGGCATGGAGCGGGAAGAGACTATGAAATTGCTGGGTCGCGCTTCAAGTTGTCCTGCTCATCTAATTTTTGAGCATCTGTCAGAGCAGGTCAAACTATTTTTTTTTTTTTTTTTGCGGTACGCGGGCCTCTCACTGTTGTGGCCTCTCCCGTTGCGGAGCACAGGCTCCGGACGCGCAGGTTCAGCGGCCATGGCTCACGGGCCCAGCCGCTCCACGGCATGTGGGATCTTCCCGGACCGGGGCACAAACCCGTGTCCCCTGCATCGGCAGGCGGACTCTCAACCACTGCGCCGCCAGGGAAGCCCCAATTTTTGCTTTCTTAAAAACTTCTCAAGAACCTTAGCTTCGTTTGCTGTTATACAGCAAGGAAAAATATGATCTGATAAAAAGTTTAAAGTGATTGGAAGTCATTCTCATGAAGAAAAAGATGAGAGTCAGGATTTCTTTGTGTACGGCTATATCCTCTAAATTCTTGAGAATTTCTTTCATGGAAGACTGGGTTTAACAATAATGTTAAAAAATATTAAAATTCATAGCAGGTGCTGATCAATTTTTTTTTTTTTTTTTTTTTTTTGCGGTACGCGGGGCTCTCACTGTTGTGGCCTCTCCCGTTGCGGAGCACAGGCTCTGGACGCGCAGGCTCAGCGGCCATGGCTCACGGGCCCAGCCGCTCCGCGGCATGTGGGATCTTCCCGGACCGGGGCACGAACCCGTGTCCCCCACATCGGCAGGCGGACTCTCAACCACTGCGCCACCAGGGAAGCCCCAATTTTTTTTTTCTGAAGACAGAAAAGCAAGAGAGAGTTCAACTTTGTAAGGACTTCAGGTTGGCTATAAGGAGCATTTGCTTGCTATTGAGGGACTGAAGGAGAGGCTACAATCATGTTTTCCAGAGAGCTACAAATATGATAGTCTCATTTGGGATGGTTAAAGTTTACCGTTGACTGAAGGACTTGCTACCTACTGAAGATGGGATGAAAATCTGCATTTGAAAAGTTTTTTTTTTCTCTTCCCCATAGGTTAGCGACATTGATTTTCTTTTATTTGGGAAAGGTTTTAATCTTCAGGCAAGTGTTTGTCAAGCTGCTCGGTACTATAGTAAAGTTCAGTTTGATACAGGAACCTCATGCTTTTGATAGGTTCTGACAAATAACAGCAGTAATTGGTTTAAAACTATAAATTCCTAGACTTCTTTGTGATACATAGAAATTTTATATTACTAGTCATCTAACTGTTTCCTGCCTCTATCTAGTATTTGTTATTAAATGTTTTGTCTGTTCTTTCTGGTACTCTTAAGCATATTCTGAGCTTGAACTCACTACATGTTGATCTTTTGGATATATTGCCTCTGAATTTTACTCAGGGCTGGCAGGTTCTATAGATCCTTATGTTTCATTAGTAGTGGTGTCCTTCATAGAAACCAGGGATTGTGCTAAAATAGACCACGCATGGAAGAGATGCAATTAAAGGAGCAAAACAGAAATTTTGAGGAAATTGGGGGATAGGAAAGAAATCTCAAAATCAGAAATTATTTTATAGAATATACACTGAGATGATTACTTGGTTCTTTTTTTTTTTTTTTTTTTTTTTTGCGGTACGCGGACCTCTCACTGTTGTGGCCTCTCCTGTTGCACAGCGCAGGCTCCGGACGCGCAGGCTCAGCGGCCATGGCTCACGGGCCTAGCCGCTCTGCAGCATGTGGGATTTTCCCGGACCGGGGCATGAACCCGTGTCCCCTGCATCGGCAGGCAGACTCTCAACCACTGCGCCACCAGGGAAGCCCGATTAGTTGGTTCTTTTAACATACTCACTATGCATTTACCCTGTAGGAGGCATGTGTGTATAGTTGGGTGGGGGAGAGGGAAGAACATATATTAAAAGGGACCTACCTGGGCTTCCCTGGTGGCGCAGTGGTTGAGAGTCCGCCTGACGATGCAGGGGACGCCGGTTCGTGCCCCGGTCTGGGAGGATCTCACGTGCCGCGGAGCGGCTGGGCCCGTGAGCCATGGCCGCTGGGCCTGCGCGTCCGGAGCCTGTGCTCCGCAACGGGAGAGGCCACAACAGTGAGAGGCCCGCGTACCGCAAAAAAAAAAAAAAAAGGGACCTACCTCAGAAGCGCAATATTGGTCAAAGAAAGCAAGTTGCAGAACAGTATGCATATTTTTACATTTAGGAAAAAACATAAAACAATATATATTTTCTATGTATGTGTGTGTCTGTGTCCATATATTTATGTGTGTGTGCGTGTGTGTATATATATATATATATATATATTTTAACCTCTGAAAGAATATGTGTGAAATGTATATAGTGGTCTGAAGAGAGTGCAAGAAGGCAGGAGGATTGGAGACTTCTGCTTTTTCTGTAATATTCGTTGTGTGTGTGTGTGTGTGTGTGTGTGTGTGTGTGTTTGAGAAGAATACGTTCATATTTTAATTATGTAATCAAATATCCATTTAAAAATAAAGAATATTCATTACCCTTAAACAATGTTTATAGTGTAGGTGGGGAACTGAGATAGTTTCAAATAATGTAAACTAATTAGAAAATAAAAGCAGTAGGGTAGAAATTCCAGAATGGCTAGTTTTGTGGGTTAATTCTCTTTTATGGGTTGAATACACTTAACTTTGAAATGTTTTATCCATATGTACATATATTGAAGCCATATGATAAATAGAAAAACCTTCCTTCAGGAATTCCTCCTCTTTTTTTTCTGTATCATTTCACAACCCCATTTATCCTTTGCTAATAACCCTTTCAAACATCTGTCTTTTTGACTTTTGATCTTGTCTGTGCCCCTTTGTTCCCAGCCAAGCTCCCATTGTTCATGGGACACATGGCAACTGATCAGTGTAGAGCATTGGAGCATTACTGATGTGGACTTGAAAGTCACAGACCTGGGTTCACATCCTGATTTCTGACCAGCTTTGTGACTTTGAGCAGTTATATAACCATGATTAATTTTATCATTTGGTTCCAGAGCTGCTTTTTTTTTCCAGATGTCTTGGCCCCTTGCAGCTTTGACCTTATATCTCTAGGAGAGGAAATGTCTGGGGATAAGCCAGAAAGGGTAGAAAAGGGTCCTGTATTTCTCTCCGAAGCAAAAAGGCAGGTGAATGGAGTAGGGCTGGTGGAGGCAGGCCTGGGGCTGTCCTGGAGGGTAGATCAAGCTGCTACTTGAATTTAACTGGTTGTCAGTAGAACAAGGGTCATTGACCAAGGGCAAGTGAGGGTTAGGTTGCCTGTGTGGAAGGGTAGGATAAAAGAGTCCTGTCTCTGATTGTGTCAGTATTAGGCTGAAGTGGGTGTTTGTGAAAAGCATTTAAGGTGAAGGGAGTAGGAGGAAGTCAAGGAAGCAGTACACTGGGAGTGCTTAAGAGCACAGTCTGGATTTAGCTGAGTCCTGGCTCTGCCTCTTACTAGCCTTGTAACCTTGAGCCAGTTACTTATCTCTTCAAGATTTAATTGCTTAGTTTATAAAATGGGGATAAAAGTTACCTACCTCGTAGAGTTGTGAGGGAATACGTTTAGCATTCTTAGAACAGCACCAGGCACATATTAAGTACTTGATAAATTTATAAATATTAAGTCAAGCTAGGGGAAGAAGGAAAGCAGGCCTAATGAACTGTATAGTGGGGGTGGCTGCCTCTATGTACATCTAACTGATGACATCTGTCCTTCGTTATCTCCAGAGAAAAGAGTCAATAATAGGAATCATTATTTATACGTGTTCTAATACTTCCTAATGTGCTTGCTTGTTCAAAATGCACTTAAAAAGATGTTTTCCTTATTTGTTATTCCCTATACCTGGAAACAAAACTTATGAAAAAGGAAGACTTTAAATGATTATTTGCCACTTGTAACCTTTGCTGTTAAATGATAAATTGCAGTCTTGTTTTCTCTATGCATGATTTCTGTTGAATTTCACTGCAGATGTTTTAGTTTTTCTGTCTTTTTTGTTTTTTCTTTCCAATTAATCAGTTATTTCAGCAATATTTACTACTTACAAAACTAAGAAGGATGAATCGTATGCAAATATAAATAGATGAAGCATAGATAGAATTAATTTTAGTGAGAAAATAAGTCTCTCAGTAGTTATTGAACTTTGTTCAGTTAAGAAGCCTGTGCAAATTCTGTTGTGCATTTCACATGTTTCATCTGTTGAGCACTAGTGAACCCTGTTAGGTTAGCATCCATGCACCTCTAGGTTCTAAAATCTATGTTCCAGTACTCTGAGGTAGCATCACAGAAGTCTCTTTGTGTTTTCCCTAATATTCCAGGAGCCACCACAGTACAGATGCCTTGTTGTATGTTTGTCATATAGCACTGAAAACAACCATAAAAAGAGAATTATTATCACCCCCATTTTATAAATGTAGATAATCAAGGCTTAGAAACTTGTTCAGAGTGACATGCCAGCAAGTGGCAGAGCCAGAATTTGAAAATTAGATGTCTGATTTCAAGGTTTGTGCTTTTAAAAACTAGGCCACCACCTGCTTCTCTCACCCACAATCAATTGGAAGACTGCAAAGCTGACCCTTGGCAAAGTGGCCGGGCTTGTTTATTTCTTGCTGCTAGTCTCTCCCGTCACTCTACTGTCCCATTTTTGTGATCAGATTCATGAATGTAAAGGCTTAACTTGAAGAATCATCCAGTCCAGTGGCTCTCGAATCTAGTCAGTCATAAGAATCACCAGGACATTAATTTCTTTTAAAATTACAATGAAGTTGGTTTTAGCCAGAGCCCAGGAACCTGCATTTTAACCATTCTACATGTGATTTTCACAGTCTGACAGGTTTGGGAACCACTTCAATTACATGAATCCCCCCCAAATACCCCCTGCAATTTTCCTGACAGGTAGTCATTCTAATATCTGATAGTCTTCTGACAGGCACTCACTACCATCTTGCCAGGAAGGTTATTTCATTGGTAATTAGATGCAATGCTGTGCTTCTATAGGGCTTTCACTTACTGTCCCATATGGATTGGATTAACTTCTTTGGACAGATTTTTATACTCCTTAGATATTGGCTTGGAGGTCAGATCCACGTTTGAATCTTCTCTGAACCTTACCTTCCTTGTATAAAAGGAGTATGTTATTACCCACCTTGAAAGATAATATCAAGAGTTAAATGAAAAAAATAAACTGTTCTGGCTGGAAAGGTACTAAAATCAGCCAGATTTTTTTATAGTTTTATAAAAAACTATAGTTTTTTTTATAGTTCCAAACAGCCTTTTTTTTATAGTTCCTTCACCTCATCAGCCTTTTTGGAAATAGTCCCACATCTGCAGGGTTCTAGTTAGAGGTGTGGATATGTATGATAGAAGGCGCTTAGACACATTCTGGGATTGTCAGTGCCAGAAATAGGCTGTCATTTTGACTACTCATCAGCACACTTTTTTACCTCTGGCTTTTTCTTTGGACAAAGAATGTGATACTCATTCTTACGGGTACAAACTTGCATTTCTGGAAATTCAGCTTTACTCCATAAGTAATTGGAGTTTCCACTGATAACTTGAACCCAAAGCAAAACAAATGATCAGCAGCAAGACCCTAAAGGCAAAAGAAAAGACCTTCTTCAATTATATAGAGACCAAAATGGAGAACCAAAGAAAATATTCCATGTCTCTTTCTTATCCATCAGTAGAGATAGGTAACTGCTGAGTGTTAGTTAAAAAGGAAAAAAAATGGGGTGGAGGTAGAAAGGAGTTGGGGGGCAGCAGTAAAGAAAGAAATGTTGAGCACATGCTTTTTGTCAAACATAATGTGAATAAAATGAATACTTAAGTAATTTCACCCTGATCCTCACAGGTAAGATCCCATTTTACCAATGGGAATACTGAAGACATCGAGAATAACTAAGACAAGCCTCATGCCTGGTTAAATGTCAGGTCCAGATTCAAGGCACCTAGGATTTTACAGAATGTGATTTAAGAAAAAATTTATTATACACACACAAATATATGTTCTTTAAGAAATAGATGTGACTTAGTTTTTATTGTATACATTCCTTTGTTAAAACACCTGTCATACTCTTATTTTAATTGGTTATGTCTCCCTCTACCAGTTACTTAAAAACAGGGACTAGGTTATAACATTCATCTCTGAATCACCAGGACCCAGCCCTACACTTGTGCATTAAAGGCTTGTAAAAATGAAATGTTTCTCTGTGGCATTTGATAAGATCTGTGCCCTCCACCCCTACTCTTCATGTGTGAGTTAAAAAAAAAAAAGTATACTATTGGAAGGGATGTTATAAATAATCTAGCTCAATCCTTTCATTTGTATAAAGGGAGGAATTTCAGGCACAGACTAGAGATCATGATGTACCCCAAAGCTCCTAATTGATTGTAGTTCTAGCACTCTTGCGTTCTGGTTCTCAATTCAGGGCTCTTCTTCGGACCTGCATCCAAACTTTCTGCATTCATTCATTCAATAACCCTCTGGGTTCCTCCTCTGTGCTCAGAGCTGAGGAAATGCCACCTTCCTTTCTGCCTCCCTGGATGGATATACAGCCATGCTTTCCAGAAACCAGAAGAAAACAGCTTCCCAAGATTTTAAGACTTAAACTAGAAAATGATCACTGTAGTTGAGATTTTTACCTGTTGTATCCCTTTTTGCTCATCAAGGCAGTCATTCTGTTATTCTGTTGCTCATAGGGGAGGAGAAGTGATCATTTGCAAAACTGGATAAACTTTTCAAGACCCTGAAAATAATCTCTCGTTGCTGTGGTTTGATTTGGTGTGGTTGTTGATGTTTATGACTGTATTGCTTTTCTTCAGCAAAAGCAAACTAAATCTGTTCTATAGTATTAAGTTAGGCCATGAACTGCATTTCCTTTTAGGCTCAGACTACTAAAAATAATTTGTAGGTGATGGTCTCCCATGGGCTTGAGTGAAATGCAGTAGAACAATTTTTTCTTCACTTAGTTTGTGTTAGCTCTCTGTTTTCAAAATGTTTTTGAATCTAACATCATGAAAACACACTACCTTGGGTTAAAGTTTTTTTTCATGTGAGTGCTTTTCAAAAGGTAGTTTTAGTACTTCGGACACATTTTAATTTTTATAAAGTATAGGTAATGTATGGAACTTATCAGTAATAATTATTAAAGATACCCAATGAAATTACATTGAAACTACAGTCACCTTTTGATTTTTCAGGGAAGTGATTCTGTTTGTAGACTGAGAGTTCTTAGTTATGGTCTTCCTCTAGGGGAAAAAAAAATCTCTTCATTTGAATAGAGTATTCAGTTGATAGTAGAGGGAGGGGGTGAAGCGTGGAGGGCAAAACCAATTCACTTGATTCTTCCTTTTGAATTTTTTAGTTCATTTGAGAGAAAAGTAGTCTGAAGTACTGGGACATATATATTAAATAATTATTAGGGTAAAGGATACAATTTAATTAATTATGGAAACTTGTATTAAACTTAATGTTGCCAAGTCATTATTCTTTTTTTTTTTTTTTTTTCGCGGTACGCGGGCCTCTCACTGTTGTGGCCTCTCCCATTGCGGAGCATAGGCTCCGGACGCGCAGGCTCAGCGGCCATGGCTCACGGGCCCAGCTGCTCCGTGGCATGTGGGATCTCCCCGGACTGGGGCACGAACCCGTGTCCCCTGCATCAGCAGGCAGACTCTCAACCACTACGCCACCAGGGAAGCCCAAGTCATTATTCTTAATGAAAAGAATGTGTTATTAAAACTACCTGGAATTTTGATTCATGTCATCAATCCGTGGCAAGAAGCAAATGATATGGTTATTAATTTTATGAAGTAATTTTATGTATTGTCTTGTTCTGTTTTTATTTTTAGGACCGGAGTAGGCCCTATGACACTTTTAACTTGCACTCGTTGGAGAACTCCTTAATGGATATGATAAGGACTGATCATGAGCCTCTGAAAGGTAAACACTACCCTCCCAGTGGCCCACCAATGAGTTTCGCTGATATAATGTGGAGGAATCATTTTGCAGGTTAGGAATATTCATATGTCCATTCCTTGCTTGGTGTTTTAAACAAAAATCAGCTTTTTAATAATTGTGGTTTTGTTTTTGTTTCTTTTTTGTTTGTTTGTTTTTGTTTGCTTCTGTAAAGCATTGTGGAATGTATTTAAAGTTGATTTTTTTTTAAACCTGGGTTCAGCTACCTACCATAATCAAAGTTGTTTGCTTTAATCATAATGTCTGGCAGAAGCATGTGTTGGGTAGCTGAGGTCGTGGTTTATAGCATGAGACCAGAAGCCAAGTTTTTTGGGCTTTGTGCATTTGAAATGTTTAGCTGAACCTGGATAATTCATTTAAGTCCAAGTATACTGCAAGAAGTATGAGATTTAATCTCCAAAGACTACTTCAGAAAACTTTGTAGAAAAGGGTTTCATTTTATTAAAATACAATCACTTTCCTAGTGTAGGAAATATTGCTACACAGACTTAAGAGCAGACAGTGACCCTTTGCATTCTCTAAGGCTAAACACAAGGAAAATGTTTTGGGTTAAATATAAGGCAGAAAGTCCCAAGGTCAGCAATATTAGGACTTCCTATATTTAGAGCCCATGTAAATTCAGGATAGAGGCTGATGTTACATTTATGATTACAGATAGTTCTTATTATGCAGTATAGGACTTTTCAGGGGCCCTGTGATATTTTAAAATACTGAAATGGAAAGTTTCTGTGGAAATAGCCACTGTGCTTGGGTTTAGAGCCTAACTATCTGAAAACTGGAAGTGTTAACCACAAGGATGCCTGTCTTATATGAAACCTTATGTCCTCTAGAGTTTTGAGGAATTTGATCCCCTCTGGTTCTCTGCAGGCTTTTATATAGGGTATGACTGACTGTGAACCTGATAGTCACTTCCTCATGCCACACCAAAAATCTATTTCATCATTTTCTTGTCACACTCATGATTTTCTGCTGCTTTCCTCAATTTCCAGTGAAAAGAAAGTAGTTAACAGGCTATGAAGAAAATAAAAGATTTTGAGAAAAGCTATATTTTAAGGCCTTCAGAAGTAGGAAAAAAGGCCTCTCATTTAGTCATTGTTATATTTAGTCACTGTTACCACATCTTTCTTCAGTAAAGATTAGGTACATGGGAATTTCATTTAGAAATGAGAATGGTGTTTAAAAAAAAAACAATATTCACAGACTGTTTTGTGTTTTTAGTATCTTCTAAGGCTACATTTGTCTTCCTTCTCTACTGCGAACAGCTGTAAGCCCATCCTAATTATTCTAAAATATTCAGTCCTTGTTCTTTATGCATACCTGTTTTATCTTGGTCTGTATTCTTCTAGCTATAAAAGATTATGAAAGGATCTTAGATTATAGTCTGTAAAATAATTTTCTAGAATTTTTTGAATATTGATTAAGCAGGAGCTGTTCTGCCCTGTTGAGAGTAGCACTGTCAAAGTTTAAGGAGGGTACCTCACTATGGGATAATGTAAATACCTTATTCTACTTGTGATGGCTCCTTTTTTATTTTTGTCCAACTACCTCTGCATAAATTTCTCCACTACACTTGCAAATGTGAGGTTTCATCTATAAAAGCCTTCTGAATTGTACTTATAGATATAATATGTCCTAATAAGTTGGAAGGCACTTAACGTGTACTTTTTTACAGCCTCAATATGGTTACAACCATCCACATTGATTTCCTATGAATGGACTACTTCCCATGGTCAATTACATCACCATGTTATTGTCCTCTGGTTAGGGTGTTTGAACTTCAGGCTTCCCTTTTCCAGCTGGGAGACTTTTACATTTGGTTTATGGCACCATGTGTTTGATCCTTATTACTTCTAAAAACATAATTATGATGCTAGTGTTTTAAGGGAAAGATTTTCAGTAATATTTGATTTTTAAAAATGGAGCAAATTATAATAACTAAAAGATAATTTAAAAATAAAAGAAACATTGTCATGATGTATCTTTTAAAAGATTTTCCATATAATAAACATTATGTTTTTACCTTGTCTTTATAATTTATTGATAGACCTTAACTTTGGACTCTTAGGTTGTTTCCAGCTTTTTCTCCATTATAGGTAATGCTGCCATGGATGAGTTCTTGCACGTAGCTTTTTCTTAAGGTAAATTCATAGAGAGGGTCTCTGGCTCAAAAGATGTAAATGTCTAGGTGAATTGAGCTTTAAGAGAAAGGTGGTAGGATAGGGGAACTACCACATGGCTTGTGTATGCGTCTGTCCAGAAACACTTCCCCCTATCCATCCTCTTCTTCCTACTAGCTTTAATATCCTCTTGTTTTACTTGAACATTATTTTGAGGGTCTTAAAATTCAAGTTAGAGAGTCATTGTTTTTTTGTGTGCTTATTTGTTTTGGTGTTTTTCTATGGATTTAGGTTTTCTTTAGAAAAAAATACATTCTTGCTCATTGTAAGAAATTGAAGTAGCACGTAAAAAGACAAAAAGGAAAGTGAAAAAACCACCTGAGACTTACTACCTAGAGATAACAAAGATTATTATTTTTATTAATATTCTTCCAGACATTTTAGATTCTCTGTATAGGAAATGAAATTTCAACGCAGCCTTTCTGACTTTGCAGTCATTCAAGCCTGGGTTTGAATTCTGGTTCTGCCTTTAGTTGGCTATTGATCTAGATAAATTAACCTCTTCAAAGCCTTAGTGTCTTCATCATTAAAATAAAGCACCTACTTCGTAGAGTGGGTGTGAAGGTGAGATAAAGTCCCTGACACTAGAAACTGCTCAAAAGTTATCTGTGACATTTTTTACCAGCAGTGGTAGTAGTGTGCCTACCGCCTGGCCTGGGTAATAAAGTAAACCTTTATATCCCTACAGTATTTACTTCCTTCCAGCTAGACTACAGCTAAATGTTGAAAGCTTTCGAATGCAAGTTGTCAAAATTGTGTATTTGCCATAGATATAAGTAGTGATTATTGAAGGATAAACATTCTGTCATTATCAAAAACCACCTAAAGGAGAAAGAAAAATAATCCTCCTAAGTTTTGTTGGCTTTACAAAATTTTATACCTGAATAATGTAAAGAAAGTATAATAAAGTAGAATATCACATTCATGAAAAATAAAAGTACTTCGTGATGTACTTAAAGTGAACATGGTGAAAATAAGTTCACAGTGATATTTCATCGTATAAATGTATTCAATAAGAAATCCCTTTATTCAACTGTTCTCTTGATTCAGGCAGAAAAAGGGTTAGTGGGAGAAATGACCGAATAGGAAGTTTAGGAAGTAATAAAACTTGTTTTAGTAAAGAGCTTTAACAGTTTTCCAATCATATTTCTGCCTATACTAGGTCAGCCTTAAAGATGTTTGTAGGAAATTTAAAAATTTTAAAAATTAAAAAAAACCTCCTCCCCATGTAAAAAATGTCAAGTAATGTAGAGAAAAAGTCAAACTGAGCTTTTTTCACAGAACCCTGAGGAATGTCTTCTGCAGTGTTGCTCAGATCACAGAACCCTTATTTGAACAAAAATTAATTTAAATAAAATAAAAACTAATTTTGGGGGGGCTTCTTAGATCTCAAACTACAGTTCTTGATTGTAGCAGGATAACATTTTAATAATTACCTGTTGTCTCTTACCATAACTTAGGTATGACTTCTCCTGTCGTTCATTTGAGAAAATGTCTCCAGGAAATGAGAAGGAGGGTTTTGAGAAGGGTGATGAACTAATAAAAACTATCCCTTATTTCTTTTCTAAGTACAGAAATCCTTGGGTCAGTAGAGGTATGAGTGAGGCCTGGGTGGGAAGAATTATCCTCTGCCCTCTTTTCTAGTGGATGCAGGGAAAGCCAACTCTCCTCATGATTATGAGGATTAGGGGGATTTCTGACATCGGGAGAGTTAGGATTAGGAAAGGGGAAAATGTTCCTCCCTGCACCCTCCTTACAGCTGTCCCCCGACTTGCTACCAATGATGAGGGTTCGCCTAGCCACTGGGGAACCCCTCTGATAACCCAGGGACGTAAGGTTTGATTATTCATACCCTCTCTTGGGATTATTATTCAAAGAGGACAAAGTGATGAGAGAGAAGAATAATAGTGAAAAACCAACACAGTGCATTGGGCAGGGTAGGTGACATTATGAAGCAAGGTCCCATTGCCTGGCTGGGGTAGTACAATATAGCAGAGTCCTTGGCAAAAAACAGGAAGGAATCACCTTTCTCTCATCCCGTGTAGTCTCCCTGTTATAACAGAAGAGTAGGCTTGGCTGGGCACTTGGGGGTAGTGCCTGATGAAACATTTTTGTATATTTGAATTTTCTCTTCCTTCACCATTCATGGAACTGAAATTTGAAAAATGAAAAGAGCAGGTGTCAGCTGAGAACTGATATCGAAGGGTTTGTTTTTCAAATGTATACTGAATCTGGGAAAAAATAGCAGCTATCCTCTGATAATAGTGCTTTAAAACATTTAAACTGACAGAAACTTGGAAGAAATAATGCCATCCCTTTGGTATTATAGAGGCATTTTTCTTTATTCATCATAATTTAAATTTAGTATTATAGAGCCTTTCAGAAAATTGGTCCCTTTTGTGGAATGTTGAGGTCACCTTGTTTTAGAAAAAGTGCACCTTCATTACATTTAGCTTATTCAGAAAAATATACAGTCTCTTTACATACTTGAATTATTACTCCGGTTCTAATTTTGTACCGCCTCCTTTTGGCGCATATCAGTCTGCCTTGTATAAAAGTTTGCAGATTCCAGAAACTGTTAGGGCACAGGTTTGAAGGTAGTAGCAAGAAGTCATTGTTCCTCTTCTACACAAAAGGGAAGACAACAGATAGAAGTTGAGTGATTTTGTTTTTATAGGTAATTCTCATTAATTTGCCCATGATCCTTTCAATATAGCGCTATAATCACCCGAGAGTAAGAAAAAGATTAAGGTTCTTTAATCCTGGGTACTACCTCTGGAAATTCTGATTTAATTGTTCTAGAGTACAGCCTGAAATGAGGTAATGTAGGCACAAAGGAATTGATAACATACCAAAAATTATTCACAACTGGTATGCAAAGAAACAAGGATTTGACCTCAGGTCAAAGCTCACCTTTTTTGCTTCGTGGTTCTTTGGAACACATTTTGAATATTATAGTACCATACTTTCATAATTTTTCCTTAAAAGGAATTTGAAGCACCATTTTATTGTATTCTTACATATCACATTATTGTACCTTGTAGATACTTTTCCTGAGGACTGTCTCTTCAACTTTATAGAGAAAATTAGTAGGAAATAGAATCTAGTAGAATATGCATTGTCTCATAACGTTTTCTAGAACACAGCACTCACAATTCTGTTATGTAAAGGTCTCCAAAGGACTTGACTTTTTAGAACATGTGGGGATGATTAGAGAAAGATAGTTGCTCCCTATCTCATAAGGAATTGCAGAAGTGAAGAGGTGACTTTCATAATTAGTTACAAATTAATAAAAATTCCAACTTTTATTTTGGACATATAAAAGTATGGGTTTAGTTTGACTCTGAAACTTTGAATAACAGTAGAGGCAGTTTTTTATAACTAATGTCTTAAATGTGAATATGAATTGAGCTTATGAGACTGTGATTTTTACAGTCTGAATAGCCATATGTAACCCTATTCTCCAACCTCTCCCTCCATCCTCTCCCACCCCCATTTATCAGGCCTTGTGCAGTGGGGAAAGTGGGACACGGTCTCAGATTTCCACAGCATCGTTTAACTCAGTAAAACTAAGTATGCCTTCCAGTTTTCGAAACCTTATATTTTACACTATACTTAAAAGATAGCTAGCTGACAAGAACAATTTAAAAATAGCAGACCATGGACAGGTGACAAAATGTCACGCTGGCAGCACCAGACTGCATTAACAAAAATCACCAGATGTCACACACTTGATTTCTATTTTCACAGCTGATTAAACAGCAGTATTTGTTGGACAAAAGGAAGAAAAAAGAAATGGCCTCATCTGAATTTGAAGTCAGTTTTTCTTTTGCTGTTGGTATTTTCTCTCTCCTTCAAAATCCCATAATAACTGTAAAACTTAAGGCATACTATGTAATAAATTATATTATATATATATATAATATTATATAATATATATATAATATTATAAATCTAATTTTAGAAAAGAAACCTTTATACATGTATACTCCCTAAACTGGCAGGCTATAAATCAAAATGTTAGCAGAGCTTGTCTTTGATTGGTGATCTTGTTTTCTTCATTTTTCTGTATTGTCTAATTTTTCTCCAATGAAAATATATTGTATTTTATAATCTAAACATTAATCTTTGAAGAGGTAGAGAAAGTAGCTTAAAGAAGCCATAAGTGGTTTACTAAAAAGAATTTGGGAAAAAATTAGATTACATTTAAGTAATTGGTTCTGATGGTTCTGGCATTGAACTAGAGTTTCTTATAAAATCTCTGGTTGATGATCTTGATCTAGAGATCATTAAAGTCAAAGAGGCCAACAGAATTAGGAAGGATACCAGGAAAGGCAAAAAAATTTTCTGCTTTTCAGCAAGTAGTGATGCCTTCATCTACAAAACGTTGCCTAAGGCTCTTGTTTTGCCGCATCTTTAGAAAGACTGAATTGGAAGTTATTGGTGTAGGATAGAGTATGATAATTAGAAAACTACTGAGCTTCCTTTCAGTTTCATCTTTCCAGGTTGAAAAGTCCCAAGACCTGATGGAAAGAGTACAAAAAGGATCCGGCTTCTAGAGGACTGCAGAGAGGGGCACCCCTTAACGTTAGGGAACATGAGTAGTTCCAGAAACATATAACTATTATTTGATATAGTGGTTGTAAACTACATAATTCTTTACCATAAATGATTGTAGCACAGGAAATAAAAGAAGTTGAATGAACTAAATTTGGGCTTGCTTGGATTTCTTGATAACCCGTTATTATTCTGAGAACGTTTAGGGAACATCCCTAGTTTATAGGAACAACACCCATATCTGAATATTCCTAGGTCAGAGATTGAAAGACCCTCTCAATGTGCCATTTCCTTAAATTCTGCTCAGCAGTGATTGGGTTTTTTAGGCAGACTTTCCAGTGACTGGTTGTTTATTGTTTAGTTTGAATACCTCAGAATATGATAAGTAAATCACAAATAATTAATACATCTTCCTTTTTCCCAAGTAATTAATACGTCTTCTGCTCTTAAACCTGGAGGCTATTAGTTGAAACATCTTATTCAGATTTGTCACCTTATAGAACAGAGGCTGGCAAACACCATCTGTAAAGGGCCAGAGAGTAAATATTTTAGGCCTGTGGGCCATATAGTTTCTATTGCACATTATTCTTTGTTTTTTAATTTCTGTGTTTGTTTTTACAACTCTTTAAAAATGTAGAAATGATTGTTTGTTTGGAGGCAGACAAAACAAGCGGCCAGCCCCCTGTTACTATAAGGACAAAGGTCTGGACACAAGCATTATGCCCAAGGTCATATAACTAGTGAGTGGTAGGGGCAGCATAAGAACCCTAAATTTTTAGGCCAGTCATTGTCCCCCACTATATCTGTTATATAAATTTTACATCTTCTGGTCGCCATTCTGATCATTATGTTGCATTTTTGAGCCACCATGAAACCTTTATCTTTTAATTCCCTCTAAGCTTCAAGTTTGTATACTTCTTTGAATTCATTATTTTGCTGCTTGAATTTGAAGGGCAGTATAAATTGTTTAAATAAAATGCTTAATCCAGGGAGTTGGCATGTTTACATTGGAATGTGGGAGATGCGTTACATTTTCCTATTATAAGGGAAGCTTCTTTTTTGTTTTGTTTTATTTCTTTGTTGTTATTGAGACTTTAGCTTTATTTTAAGATTTTTCATGTGTATGTTTTATGACTTGATTTAAAACTGTTTTAACTGCTATGGCCTTTGATAACATTGTTATAGATTAATCTGTTTTAGTTTTTTGTAATGTTCGTATTGTACAATGTATTTATGATTATATTAAGCATTCTTTGTGCTTAAAGTAAAATTATTTTATTTTTTAGGACGCATGGGAATAAATTTTCATCATCCAGGAACAGATAATATTATGGCACTTAACAGTAAGTCTTCATATGAAATATTCTGTAAAATTAGCAGTCAAGTCTACAGCATGTAATTTCCACTTTCTCAGCTGTTCATTACATTTCACCTTCACTGAGTGCAGTGTAGACCATTATTCTATACCAATGGTTTTCAAAGTGTGGACCCTGAACCAGCAGCATCAGCATCATTTGGGAACTTATTAAAAATGCAAAATCTCAGGCCCCATTACAGATCTGCTGAATCAGAAACTTTAAGCATGGGGCCCAGAAATCTGTGTATGACCAAGTTCTCTAGGTGATTCTGATGCAGACTAAAGTTTGAGAACTGCTACTGTAAACCAGGGGTTGACAAACTACAGCCCTGTGAGCCGTATGTGGCCCACTGCCTGTTTTTGTAAATAGTTTTATTGAAACACAGACAAACCCATTCATTTATGGATTGTCTTTGGCTACTTTTGTTCTACAGTGGCAGAGACAAAAAACCCTAAACTGTTTATTGTCTGGCGCTTTACAGAGAACTTTGCTGACCCCTGCTGTATACCACTGTGGTAGGGGGGAGGAAGGAGGGGAGGAAGGAGGGAGATGATGGAGAGGGACTGGGCTAGAGAGTGTGAATAAATCAACTTATTGTAACTCAGAATTTTCTCATTGTGGTAGATAGCCAACATGTGCTTCAAACTGGACATAAGGGGTTTCCCATTAGTGGAGTTTGCATAGGAATAGTGGCAATAGCTTTGCTGCTTAGAAATGGTTTTGTCAGTATACCTGTTGGATTGGGTTCTGGAGCATCAAAACCTTATTAGCCAGGAAGTCATTGTATTAAATAATACTGCAAGAAATGTCTGGCTGGCATCAACTCTCCTTCCTAGTGTCTGTGGACCAAATAGCTTTGCAGAAGAACAGTCTCTAAATGGAAATTGTCCCTTGTCTAAAGGACCATACAAGCCATTGAATCCCTCAGGATATAAGTTTTCTCCTCTATCAAATGAGTGATATCAGGTTGTCCCCTCTCATCCTCCCTGACATACAAGCTGACTCTCAATACACATGGAAGACATGCTGGGTAAATCTACGGTTGTCTACAATATTACCCCTTTTCTTCTTGCTTGAGTAAGGATGTTGAAATGCCATTAGTGTTCCTCAGGGCATATTTTAGGTTATCTCTAAAATATATATTCCATATTTCTTTTGGTTCTGACATGTAGCCTACCTTCCAAGGAGCACTGGTAAGAACCAGCACTGCTGGCATTGTTTGATAATGCAGGTCCTCATCCACTCTATGCATATTTTGTTCTAAATAGCTAGTATCTCCTCTTTTTGAGGGTCTTGGAAACAATGGGAGTTCCAGACTATCCACCTCTATTTTCTAATTTCTAGAAGAAAGATCACTTTACAGTTAGATTCTGCTACCTCTAACTTTTTTTCTAAAGTAGGTCTTTTTGAGGTGAGGATTAATAAACATGCTTAACTTGCTGAGCCACAGCAATTTTGTGAAACTTTGTGAAAACACTTCAGTTAGATGATGGGATTTAGAAATGAATGTAAAAGAAAAGAACAGTATGATAGTGTGTCTGCCTGCAGGAATAAGTGTGTATTTTAGAAAAGACCTAATTTGACATGGTGTTTAAGTCCTCTTCTGCAAGAGGGAGAGGATATAATTTATGATTTTCCATGTAAAAAATGAAGCTAACGGACACTTTTGATTTTAAAAGGTTTTGATTCTCTTTGATTTGATTCTCTTTAATCAATGCTTTTAAATAAGAGATTTCATTTATGTTCTTTCCACTTTGTACATGTTGTTTAAATCCCCCTTTCAGCCTTGAAATTTCTTCATCCTTACAGATGAGGAGACTGAATTAGGTCATCTTAATGATTGCTTTCAGAATGAAGATTCTGTGATGTTGTAATATTTTTTAAAGTACCAAAAGGGTCATTTTGCCAATATCTATATCAAATGTTGATGAGTTATGCATATTTCAACATAATGGCAGATACCAGAGCACACCTATCTTCAAATCACTCTGTGGGTCCTGCCCTATAGGCTCCTCAAAGTAAACCGTAAAAACCACTGGGGTTTGACATTTGCATATGTCAGTTCTCTTTCAAAGTTGACTTCTACTTGAAATGATCAGAATAAACAAAATACCCTCCTTGGTAGATACTTGTGAGGTCTACAGGTTTTGACAGATTTGCTGTGATAAAGCTTTTTTTCCCCTTTTGTGTAGTTGGGCCCAGCCCATCTGGTGACATATATATGTAACACATGCACAAACACACCTATGTATTTTTTGTCTTCCCTTTTATGCCTACCATTTGTCAGCTCAACAGTTACTGTCCTGTGACTGGTCTGTCCTTCTTATTTTCCCTCAACCTTCATATAGATGAGGTCACAAATCACTAAATCTTTATTAATTCAGAATTTGCAATTATTGAAAGGGGCTGGGTCGAAGTTGAACTATATTTTCAGACAAGAAGATACTGGCAAAGAAAATTTAAAAGAATTGAGTCAAGGGTTAAATTTTTAAAAAAATGAAATGTGAGACAGTTGTAGCTCCTTTTTTATTAACCGTTTTTGGTATGCAAAACTGATGCTTCCTAACTCTGTTCATAATGCTGCCATTCACCATGTCTTCAAAAAATCTCCCATTCTTTCACTTCCTTGATCTCACCCAAACCCAAATCTCTCCTGAAAATACCATGTTGTCAGCTCTCCTGACTTGATGAGACAGACAGAGGTGTCAGGGTGAGCATTCTCACTTCTCATTACTACTGCCCAACTTTAATTAATTAATTAATTTATTTTTGGCTGCGTTGGGTCTTCGTTTCTGTGCGAGGACTTTCTCTAGTTGCGGCGAGCGGGGGCCACTCTTCATCGCGGTGTGCGGGCCTCTCACTGTTGCGGCCTCTGTTGTTGTGGAGCACAGGCTCCAGACGCGCAGGCTCAGTAGTTGTGGCTCATGGGCCTAGTTCCTCCGCGGCATGTGGGATCTTCCCAGACCAGGGCTCGAACCCGTGTCCCCTGCATTGGCAGGTGGATTCTCAACCACTGCGCCACCAGGGAATCCCCATTACTGCCCAACTTTGAATGGGCCAGTTTCCAGTTTTTCGGTGTTCCTAGTGCATGTCTTCCACCTATACCTTCCTCTCAGAATCACCACTGCTGATGACATCTAGAAGCCAGAAAATGGAGCTTGGGAGAAGACGGTAGGAAACCAACTATAGAAAACATTAAACCTGTAGACATTTAGGGTGTGGAAAGACTAGCAAAATTTGTGTAAAGCCAAAGACTCTCCTGATTTTTGCTACTCAAGACCATGAATTTAGTGAGAATTAGCAGGCCAACCTTTGGGGAGGAAGCTAAGAGACACATCTAAATTTTGGCTGTTACCGAAAATTTTAGTCCTCAAGTATTGTAGAATACAGAAGTGGAGATGGGAAGAAATTCTGATCCATCAGTAAGATCTGCCACTTGTTTGCTATTTCCAAAATATAGTTAGTTCTGAAACAATATGCCCCTTCCATTTAAACTGTTAATGTATTTTTTCTTAACTTTCTAATAATGCCCTGTTTTCATCCTCTTTGCCCTTACACCAAAGACACTAGAAGTTTGCATAATGTATTTTTATTTTTCCTGCTGGAGAAGGAAGGAGGCTATGAGAGTGCTTCCAGCTATATCTGTAGATTTTATCAGTGAGATTTTTTCTAACACTTAAGGGTAGTTTGTGTTTTTTGTTTCTTTGATTGTCTGTGGGTTTTGTATATGTGTGCGTGTGTGTGTATACCTGCACTCTAGGTATAGAGTTGAGTTTAGCAGTTGTGGGCTTGTATGGGATTGATGCCTGACTTGGTGCTTTTTCCTCTATTATGATGATACTCAGAAAAGGATATTGGTGCTCCATCATTGGTCAAGTGACCAAATTTATGCTCAAGTTAATGTTCAAAACCAGAATGCCTGGTCTTGTGATTTACTCTAGGAGAATCACTGCTGAGTATATCCACTTTATTCCTTTTGACTGGTCAGCTCCTCTTTTTTCAAGTAGAGAATGGGCTTGGAAAAACAAATATCAGGAAGTTGCTTGATGAGTACAACGTTAGAAACAGGGGGAGCAGTGTGGCCTAAGGGATAGTATCACTCAGCTTCAGGGAGGTATCTTCCAAGTAGGCCGGAAGGCTTGTGAAACCTGAAGATGAGCAATAAATTAGCATAGCCATGAAAAGCATTGTTTAGAATCTAGCAGATCTGGTCCCACTTCTTAGAAGCTGTATGGCCTGGGGGCCACATTCTTAACTTCTTTGTCTCTGGTTTCTTCACCTGTAAAATGGAGATAATGATCACTAAAGTGGCTATATATAAATCTTGTAAAGTTTAGCATAGTGGCCTAGTAGATAATGCTCAGGTGAACTGCTGTCATGATTGCTTGTATCAGAGCTTTAGTGCTGCCTTTTTTTTTTTTTTTTTTTTGTGGTACGAGGGCCTCTCAGTGCTGTGGCCTCTCCCGTTGCGGAGCACAGGCTTCGGATGCGCAGGCTCAGTGGCCATGGCTCACGGGCCCAGCCACTCCGCGGCATGTGGGATCTTCCCGGACCGGAGCACGAACCTGTGTCCCCTGCATCGGCAGGCAGACTCTCAACCACTGCGCCACCAGGGAAGCCCGGTTCTGCCTTTTATTTTATTTTATTTATTTATTTAATTATTTAATTTATTTATTTTTGGCTGTGTTGGGTCTTCATTGCTGCATGCGAGCTTTCTCTAGTTGCAGCGAGCGGGGGCTACTCTTCATTGCGGTGTGCGGGTTTCTCATTGGGGTGGCTTCTCTTGTTCTGGAGCACGGGCTCTAGGCGTGTGGGCTTCAATAGTTGTGGCACGCAGGCTCAGTAGTTGTGGCTCATGGGCTCTAGAGCGCAGGCTGAGTAGTTGTGAGCACGGGCTTAGTTGCTCCACGGCATGTGGGATCCTCCCGGAACAGGGCTCGAACCCATGTCCCCTGCATTGGCAGGCAGACTCCCAACCACTGTGCCACCAGGGAAGCCCTAGTGCTGCCTTTTAAAGATTTCCTTTTCTTTGCATGTTAGACTTCCAAAACATATCTTACATTGTTTGTGTTTAGATAGAGGTTTTCCTGATGGAGTTTAAGACAGCACACCTACAAATCACTAATAGGCTAGAGTGGCTGTCCTGGAGTATATTACCATCTCTTTTTGTGTGAATCTTTTTTTCTGCGTGAAATGCTTCCTGTCTCTGTCTCCTGACTGAAACATGCACCTTCTTTGGGGCTTAGAGTTGCTGTATCTTTCATGATGTTTGGCACTTCTAAAGATGCTATACAGTCATGTTTGGAATGTAAAATGGGATAGCTATTTTGGACAACAGTTTGGCAATTTCTTAAAAAAGTTAAACATACACACTTACCATAGGATGCAGCAGTTCTATCTTAAGAATTTACCAATGTCCGCACAAAGATGTGTATGTGAATGTTTAAAGCAGCAGTATTCATGATAGCCAAAATTATAAATAATCCAGATGTCCCTCAACTGGAGAACGGATAAACAAATTGTGGTCCATTTGCACAGTGGAATACTATTCTGCAATAAAGAAGAGAGAACTGTTGGACTTCCCTGGTGGCTCAGTGGTTAAGAATCCACCTGCCAACGCAGGGGACTAGGGTTCAAGCCATGGTCTGGGAAGATCCCACATGCCGCAGAGCAACTAAGCCAGTGTGCCACAACTACTCACCCTGCGCTCTAGAGCCCATGAGCCACAACTACTGAGCCTGCGTGCCACAACTGCTGAAGCCCACGCACCTAGAGCCCATGCTCTGCAACAAGAGAAGCCACCGCAGTGAGAAGCACGCACACCACATCAAAGAGTCCCCCACTCGCCGCAGCTAGAGAAAGCCTGCGCACAGCAACGAAGACCCAACCACAGCCAAAAATAAATAAATAAATAAATTTTAAAAAAGGGACAAGCTACTGATTCATGCAACAACATGAATGACTCAGAATAATTATGCTGAATTTAAAAAACTAGACAAAGAAAGAGTACATACTAGATGATTCCATTAATATAAAATTCTAGCAAATGTACACTAATCTATAGTGACAGAAAATACAACAGCTTTAAGAATATTTTGAAGTAATATTGTCCCCCTTTTTTCAGAGGACAAGAATGAGGGCTTAGATTCTTGGAGGAGTCACGTGATAAGGATGGCTTCTGGTTGAGCAAGTCTCTGAATCTCCTAAGTCTCTCTTTAGTTAAAAAAACCTACAGGAGGACAGTTATGATACTCTAACTACCTCATTATTTTTGTGAGATGTAGATGAGATTAGGCACAGGTACAAATAAGGTGTTAGTATTGCTACATTTGGAAAGTAGGGGACATAGTCTTTTTAGAGAAGAGGGTCTCAACAGTACTTTTGTAATGTAACAGAGGTTCAGTTTTATTTAAATTAAAAATTTTCATGCCATTCATTTTTTGATATCTCTCAGCTTGTAACTACAGCCTGTTCCAAGTTATGAAGCAAATAAGAAATTTGAAGTGCTGTTAGATTATACAAAAGCTATGTGCCTTATTTGTCAACTGAACTATAAACCCAGTAGAGCCTTATACATCAGTAGGTATCTTCTACAGCTTCTTATTAATTGCAACCTCTAACCCAGTAATTTGAACTTAATACAGCTAAACTTGCTATCCCATATGATAATTATGAAATAAAAAATTTGTTTCCACAAGTCAAAAAAAGAAATTTGAAGTTCCACTTTCCCTCTGACAGGGAGGAATGATTGTTTGCCATCACTCTTCCTTATCAAACTTCTAAAAACTCTGATAAATTGAGGAGTCCTAGAATAAAACCTTGGATGTTTGAAGACTTAAAATTTTAATATCTTTAAAAAACCCCAAAAAGACATTCATCTGCTTGAGAAACTCTGAGGTCATTGATTGTTAACCCCTTGTACACAGCTGATGCACCAAGAAACTTGGAGCTTTTGATCATGCTGCCTTCCACTTTTTTCCTCTTATTAATGCGTTGAAAATATTTTAGAGGACTTCACTTCTATTTCTATTTGAACTGAGGGCTGCCAGAGGCAATGTGAAAGGGTTTTGGTATTAACTTTGCGTTTGGCAGACTCTGGTGTGGCTGCCAGGACTCCTCTTCCCCCTTCCCCCTCCCTGCTCCCTTTCATTCTCTGCTGAGAGTGAACTCCTTGGGGAGCGGCTCAGCTGAGAGGAAGTGGCAGAGAGGGAGCTGAACACATGATGCTTTTATGCCAAAATGGGAATAAAGCCAGTTTTGCTAGAATTTCAAATGGAATTTTCCAAAATTTGAAGAGTACATTGTATTTCTGCTCACCATGAGTGGATATAAGTAAATAGTTTTTTTTTTTTTTTTTAGCAGAGTAATAAGATAGTGAAGGAATTATTTTGAGATTCTCAGATTAAAGACTTTGTCTTTGAGTATTTTGAACTTTTGGAAGACAAGATCCCTGTTTCTATCTGAACAGATTTAGAAGTAAAATTAGTATATAATTGTGGAATGAATATATTGTAAATTATGGCTAATTTAAAAATGCAGAATAGTAATCAGAAGGACATGTAATGATCTATACTCAAATATCAAACTATTTTGGGTAGATGCTGCACATGAACATGGTAGGGGACCTAAGGGCATTGTTGTTTTGTTTTGACCTTCTCATTTTACAGATGGGGAAGCTGAGGTTCACGAGACTATGTGAACTGGCTAGGGTGACACGATAGAGCCAGAACCTTCTGGATCAGAACCTTCTGCCTCCAGGTTGAGGTTGATAACCTTTGCTTGAAATACTTAATTGTTAAGAGTGGTTATATTATTTTTATACTAGTTTAACACACACAAATTCAGTGTCTCTGGAAAAATCATTTTTCTAATATTACTTGCCACCTTGTTTATGCTCTGAATGCTTAATGAATCCTCTTTTCCTGAAAAATAGAGTGATATTCCTGGTCTACATGGCCTGGCATTGAATATTGTAAAGAAGTGAACTCTGAAATTCTTGACTTACTTTACTGGATTTTGGAAGAAGTTCTTTGTGTGTGTGAATATGTCTAAAGTGTCAGGATTTGGGTGCTTCCGACCTAATAATAAAGATGCAGGAAACTGAAAAGTTACCTTTTTCCTGTGGACCTCCCTGTTTGCTTTGTCCACTCGTGTCAGCAGTAGAACCTGGATTTCTCTTTTATAGCACTCATCACACTTGTAATTAACTATTTTAATGTTGGTGTTTCACTTTAATATGTGCACTTCAAGAGGGCAGAGAATGAACTTCTTTTCATAGCTGTTTGTTGGTTTCCAGTGTAATGCCCAGCCCATAGAGTAGGTACTCAGTCTGGAAGACTGGAAGAAAGGGAAAGATATCTCAGAGAGACTGTGAAAAGCACAGTATAACAGCCTTAGAGAATATCTAGTCCACCTTAGTTCCTTCCTAAAGATTTGTTTTAACATTTCCTTTTGGAATATGTTACTAACATATATGGATCTAGCAATTAACAGTTTACAAAGTGCTTTCACAGACCTGTCTCTGCCATTGTAATGCTTAAAATGGTTTGCCAGGGCATGGTCAAAATTTTCCTTGAGCACCAATTTCACCCCAGAATTATTCTCTTATCCAAACAAAATATGGCTGTGTGATAGAGCAGTATATGAAACTGAATGCAGTTTTTCAGATAAAGCTGGAGACTTCAAAAGATTTTCTAGATTTCAGCAAGTTTTAAGAATGCTTCGTGATTTGTTTCCTTCTGCTATTGGGGCACTTTGATAGAAAACAGAGAATCATGGTCATTCCTTTCATCTTTATTGCATCCTTGTTTAAAACATGGCAGTGTCCTCATTTTCTAAAAAAGGTAAAGGAACTTGCTGATGTCATACAGCCAGCAAATAATCATCTATGACTTGGACTCACAGATTAGTCTGCTAACCAGTCCTTTAATCCAAAAGAGCAGTGATTTCTGCTCTTTTGGGTTTTCCCAAAAAGATCACTCAGGTTTCCTTTAGTAGCAGTTAACTAAATAATAGTTTATTGATTGTAGAGAATTAGTGCATTTCTGAAAATGATCAGTTTTAATTTTACAACGTAGTCTCCCTTATTAGTGGCAGGAATTTTAACACACTGCCTCTCAGGCCTCTAATATATGCAGACTGGAAATCTGAGACTTGGACGAAGACTTGGTATGCTGGTGATCTGGAGGGAAAGTTAAGTACCTGAAACTTTACCTTCTTTTCTTTGTTAGCCTCCACACACACATACCTTTGTTATCTGACTAAAGTTGTTGTTGTTTTCCCAGCCTAATATAGTGGAAATAATGTAGTTTGGAGGGACCAAACACATCTGAGCTTAAATCCTGGACCCATCATTTGTTTGTTTCCTTGGGAAAGCTACCCGTATTTTTTTATTTTAAATGGACACATTAATCCCTTCTTTACCAACAATAAGGTTAAATGTACAATGCTCCATTACCAAACCTGGCAAGAAATACATACCTAACAAATGCTAGTCTCTGATGCTTCCCTCTTCTACCCATTTGCCCCCTTTTTTCCTTTGGAGTTAGCAGTAATTCTTAATCCTGGCTCTACAATCAAAATGGGAACCAAAATAAATAACGTATATGGGAAAAGAATCTGAAAAAGAATGGATATATGTATATGTGTACCTGATGCACTTTGCTGTACACCTGAAACTAACACAACATTCTAAATCAACTATACTCCGATCTAAAATAAAAAATTAAATTAAGAAAAAAAAGGAACCAAAATAGAAAATACTTGTGACCCCATACCAACGACTGTAATTTAATAGGTCTGGGAGTGAACCTGGTTGAGGGGGGTGGGTGGAAAAAACCACAATTAGAGGTAGTTACCTCTTGAGAAATTCAGTGCTGCCCCCCTACCCCTTTCCAGTGTCTATCTGAGCATGAAGGAATCAAACAGTATAAGGATTGTGCTGTGTATTCCCTCCTACTGTTTCTTTCTGCTCAAGGCTTGGTCTGCTTTTATTGTTCCCTGAGGTTTTTCCAAGTCCGGGTTACTAGAGGAAGCTGTCTTTGAGGGGTCAGGATGGGTGAGGGGAATGAGCAGTTCCCTGTGTTGCCAGAGTTCATCCCAGATTCTCAGGTCCATTCCTTTCCACAACTTTGCTCCACGAAGGAGCCCTCCTTCCCACATGAGAGGAGCCTTGTTGGTAGGGAGGAGACGAGGAGGCTGACTAAGGGGCCTGGGCACAACGGCACCTGTTTTGTTCCAGCTCTCTCCCCTCTGTATAATTTCCTACATTATCTGGGGGCTCAGACATGTAGGGTTAGCAAGTATTGGCTGTCCTGAACAATCTAAAAATTGAGTGTTTAAAGTTTGAAGAGACCACAAGACACCTTGGCATAGTGAAGACTTTGGTATAGTGAACATATGCCAGATATTTGGGTGCATGGAGTAGGCATTTTCAGACCTGGTTTGGACAGACTGGTCTGTGTAAAATATAAAATATTCTGGTATGTGATTAGGATCCGTAGAACTTTGCTTGATTTTCTTGCTTTTCGGGAGGGCAGTTAGTGTGTCATTTAGCAATGTGCTACTGAGATAAAGGTAAGGTGGTAATTAATTACTCTCAGTGGAATACTGTTAGGGCACAGGTGTGAGGGTGCATAGGCACCAGCTGATACAAACACATGTGCGTGCCCACTCTCTCCCACCAGTGATAGCAGTATCATGCAGACATTCTTTTTTTAAAAAAAAATTATTTATTTATTTGGCTGCATCAGGTCTTAGTTGCGGTATGCAGGACCTTCGCTGCAGTATGCGGGATCTTTTGTTGCGGTGCACGGGCTCTTAGGTTACGGCGGGCAGGCTTCTCTCTAGTTGTGGCACATGGGCTCTAGAGTGCGCAAGCTTAGTTGCCCCGCGGCATGTGGAATTTTAGTTCCCCGACCAGGGATTGAACCCACGACCCCTGCATTAGAAGGCGAATTCTTTTTTTTTTTTTTTAATAGATTTATTTATTTTTGGCTGCATTGTGTCTTTGTTGCGGTGCACGGGCTCTAGGCGTGTGGGCTCAGAAGTTGTGGCTCACTGTCTCTAGAGTTCAGGCTCAGTAGTTGTGGCACACGGGCCTAGTTGCTCCATGGCATGTGGGATCTTCCCGGAGCAGGGATTGGACCCGTGTCCCCTGCATTGGCAGGCAGACTCTTAACCACTGCGCCACCAGGGAAGTCCCCATGCAGAGATTCTTTACCTAGGTTTATTTCCAGAGAAATCTTGTCAGACATACAAATTTTAAATGATCTTTCTCTGTTTTAAGGAGAAATTTAAGACATGGACCTGGAAGTTCTGAAGTGATTACTTCGATAACATGTCACATATTGAGAGATTTAATTAGTAACCTATATGGTAAATATAGTTCAGAAATTAATACTAGGTGTGCCTGGACACTACAAGATGCTATAGCGAAGCCTTGGATTTACCATTTTGAGCAAGATTGGAAAAATAGTGGATGGAAATGGAAAAGGGGATTAAGAGTTTCCTAGGAAGCAGAGAAGAACAGATGTTAAAACATGTGGGTATCTAGATCCTTATGTTAACTGGATAGGTGATTATATTTTAATGATCCTGTCAGAGGAGTGGGTTGAATTGGTGTGACTGGAATATATGGGTCTGATGTATGGAATAGTGGGAATGAGGATCTGAAAGGTGATTAGAGATCAGATGGTAAAGGGCCTTGATTGTTCTTATGAGAAGCTTGGACAGGCAAGTACTGTCTTACTGGAAAATTAGGTTTATCTGAAGGAGGATGTTCAGGATGATGTAGGGTGTGGATAACTATTTCTTACGAGGAATAGCTAAATATAACTTCATTGTAGAAAAGAAAACCAAAAGGAGATAAAGTAATGACCCTCGAATAAAAGGCTGGTGTCTGTGGCGAAGGATAATAGTGAGGCAAGTATAAGAAAGAACTTTCTAACTAGAAAGAATTGTCCTACCATGTAGCATGAATCTTCAGTTTTCCAGTCATGTTCTATGGAACCCCAGCATCCAAGGAGGTACTTTAAGGGCCACTATGGGGAGGGATACCTGACAGGTGGGGCTCCGAATCCCTGTGCTGCTTCAACCTGAACAGCCTTGTTCAGGGAATAAATATCTCATATTTGTTGGGGTTCATTTGTTGGAGGAGAGAGGGTTCTTCTACTTAGAAACAAGTTTGAAAAGACTGAAGTGAGCCTCCTTATTCTTTTACCTTAACTCTTGATTAAGGTATTCTAGCAGAACCAGGGAGAACATCTTTGTGTTGGTTATAGAAGTAATTCCTGTTTTGTTTGGGACACTGATTAAAGATGTATAGGTTTCCTATAAGATTTTGTAAGCAATGAAACAGAATGTTGCAAAAATTCAGTTGTTTAGAATGTAGGGCAGTTTCATATGTTATTAATGACAATTAGATTTTCTGACCAATCCACAAAAACACCTATTAAATTCCGATCTTAATTCATAAAATAACAGCTTTAAGTGTAGTGATTAATAGAAAACAATAGTGCTATGGTAGTAATAATGAAATAAAACAAAGAAAATTTGGGTGAGAAGTTTCTCTTTATTAATCTTGGATTATGATACTAAAAGCAAACTCTTGGAAGATAAGTTTTTGGAAATCCTAAAGGGAATTTCTGGGTACTTTTAAGGACTATACAGGTTTGAAATACTGGCTTTTCTATCTTGGTGGTTAGGAATAAAGGCTTTTTTTTTCAAATGTCCATTGACTGGTGTATTACTTTACTAGGGATGCCATAACAAAATATCATAGACTGGATAACTTAAACAAAAGAAATTTGTTTTCTCATAGTTCTGGAGACTGGAAGTCCAAGATCAAGGTGTTGGCAGGGTTGGTTTCTCCTGAGGCCTTTCTTCTTGGCTGGCAGATGGCTGCCTTCTTGTTATGACCTCACATGGCCTTTTCTCTGTGCATGGGCACTCCTAGTATCTCCTCTTCTTATAAGGACACCAGTCCTGTTGGATTAGGGCTTTACCCTTATGGCCTCATTCAACCTTAATTACCTCATAGAAGACCCTGTCTTCAAATATAGTCACATTGTGGGTTAGGGCTTCAACGTATGAATTTTAGGGGGAACACATTTCAGTTCCTAATAACTGGTGAATGAATCAATTGTGGTATTTCCATACTATGGAATACTACTCAGCAATAAAGAGAAACAAAATATTAACACATGTAATAACATGGCTAAATCTCAAAAACATTATGCTAAGTAAAGGAAGTCAAACACATTGATTCCATTTATATGAAGTTGTATAAAGGACAGACAAAACTAAGAAAGCAGACTAATGATTGCCAGGAGCCATGGTTTGGGGGATAAGATCAACAGCAAAAGGGCACAAGGAAATGTTCTAGGGAGATGAACTGTTCTATATCTTGTTTATGATGGTACTGGTTGCATGGCTGTGTATGATTACCAAAATGGATCAAACTGTAAACTTACAGTGGATGAGTTTTATTGACTTAACTTAAAAGAGAAAAAGAATAAATGCTTTAGAGCCAGTGTGGACCTGGATTCCATCCCAGCTCTGCTGTTTAGGTAGCTGCATAACCTGGACCAGTCATTCTCTTTGGACCTTAGTTTGCCCATCTGGAAATATATATTATGGTAGTTGCTTTGGGAATTAGAGCAGGCAACATTAAACATTCAGCGGGCTTCCCTGGTGGCGCAGTGGTTGAGAGTCCGCCTGCCGATGCAGGGGACACGGGTTCGTGCCCCGGTCTGGGAAGATCCCACATGCCGCGGAGCGGCTGGGCCTGTGACCCATGGCCGCTGAGCCTGCGCGTCCGGAGCCTGTGCTCCGCAACGGGAGAGGCCACAACAGTGAGAGGCCCGCATACCGCAAAAAATAAAAATAAAAAAAAATAAAAAATAAAAAAAATAAAAAAAAAAACATTCAGCATATAATGCCTGGAGCATAGAAAATTATCAGGTTATTATATTTTACTTTATGGTATTTCTTTTCCTTTATGAAGTATGTAAGCAACACTAGTATCATACTTGCCACTTGTTAATGTTACTTTTTAAGCTTGCAAATGGAATGGAAAGATTTTTCTGAGAAAAATGGATAAGAGTCAAAGAGAAGAGGGTGGGAAGAAGGGATTTTAAAACATCCAAATGCTTTATGGGAATGTAGTAGATGAAAATGTATTCCATCCGTTCAAGCATCCTTTCTACCTGCTAAGTTTATGTTATGAATAAATTGACCTTTTCAACTATAATTTGCCAGATTTGAAAATTACTGGGCTAAAACTATCTCACCTGCCATTATAAAGACAAAGATAGAGGAGGGGCATATATGGGACAAACTCCATCACTCCTGTGCTTTGGGAATTTACAGTCTAACTAGGGAAAAGGGAATGTTTTTGTACTAACTTTAAGATCTTAAACCATCTTAGGTAGAATTTTTTGCATGACTAATACTTAGATGGAAGTTGAAAGGGACCATTAGATGTTCGAATAAAATTTAATTTTGTATACTGAAACGGTATTCAAAAAATAAGTTTACAAGGTGTTTTTAAGAAACTGATTTTATTGCAAGGAAGGTGATTAACAATTTGTTCCTACAGTTAACTTAGCAGCCTTGACAGATATTTCCAAGCCAGTTAGTAAAATGTTGTACTAAGATCTCTGTATCTTGTTTATTTGATTTCATAAGTATGGCATCCCAGGGTGCTTAAGTTCCTGAAATGGGTGCATGCTACTTTGATCCACAAGAGAATGGAGATCTCTCTCTCTCTCTCTCTCGCTGTTGTGCCATGCACGAGTGTTTTTGAACCTCTGTAGTAGAATCTGTGTATGATGTTACTTAGCTTACAGAAACGTCAGCAACTTTGGATGAATCCATGTAGCTGAAGATTTACTTTAGATGTTAAAATCAGATTGTAAGTTGCCCTTAGGGAATCACATGTGTGAGTGCAGCCATTTAAAACTGAGTGCAGGCCAAGTCTTAAGGAGTAACAGATGATCCATTTTACAGTGCTGCCTCCTGTGCCTAACCAAACACCATACCATTAACATGAGGTGCCATTCACAAGGTACTAGTCATTGATCATGTAAACTTATTTTTAGAGTAACTGGCGTATCCCACTGCAAAGCACGTGTACCATTTTATATTCTGATGAATTGAAAATAAGTCTAATTTTTTTCAATTTTGGATTATTCAGGTTTGTGATTTAAAGACTACAAAAATGTTAGCATTTTGGACCTTCTACGTTAATCTTATAACCTTTTATCCCAGTGAATCGGTCTAAAATGTTTGTAATATTTTGTTTTTTATTAAAGTATAATTATATATCAAATAGTGTGCAGATCATAAATGTATACTGTAGCTTGATATATTATCACAGAATTGAACACAAATTAACCAGTACCTAGATCAAGATCAAAACGTTACCAATACCCCAGAACCTCCCCTCAGGTTCCCTTCTAGTTAATACCCCTAGCCAAGGGTAACTACTACCTTGACTTCTAGAAATTGAATGTAATTTTTATGAGGTCTAAAGTTGTTTAATACATAATGAAACAGTAAAAAGAATTTTATCTGTAATGATGATTGATAATAAAGAATTAAAGTTCTTGGAGGAAGTAGTTCTTGGACTTTGAAAGTATATTGTATCTTGGCATATCTGGTATAAATTTGTACTAGCATAGAATATATTATATACCCAGAATTAGTCACATTATTTCCTTTTTTTCTATGTGGGATTGTTTTGTGCTGGCTCATGCTAAGTTTATATATTCAATAACCTTTCTTGTTTAAAAGTCATATTTGTTCTCAGGGGAAAGCACTACTTTTGTACTCCCAAATTTCTCTCCTTGGTGTTCTCTTCATTATCTCTCCCTTAGGGAAGAGTTTGACTCTAATTAGTCTATTTGCAAATGGCCCTCATGAGCAAATTTTTTTAATATAAATTTATTTATTTATTTATTTATTTATTTATTTTTGGCTGCCTTGGGTCTTCATTGCTGTGCGCAGGCTTTCTCTAGCTGTGGAGAGTGAGGGTTACTCTTCCTTGTGGTGCACGGGCTTCTCATTGCAGTGGCTTCTCTTGTTGCAGAGCACAGGCTCTAGGCACACGGGCTTCAGTAGTTGCAGCACGCAGGCTCAGTAGTTGTGGTGCACGGGCTTAGTTGCTCCGCGGCATGTGGGATCTTCCTGGACCCGGGCTCGAACCCGTGTCCCCTGCATTGGCAGGCAGATTCTTAACCACTGCGCCACCAGGGAAGCCCAAGATCACTACTTTAAATTGGCTGCCTATTCCATATGCCATCTTTGCGTCCATATTATCAGAGCCTCCAGACTGACATGAACCAATTTTCTGTCTTTGATTAGAAATGGGAAAAAGAGAAGAATCTATAAAAATCATGAACTGTTTTAAGGAAGCTTTGATTACAACTCCCAAGTAACTGTGAAATACTGATCTATTTTTGCAGTTTCAATGTGAGAGATAAATAAAACCTCCTCCAAGGCAAACAAACAAACAAAAACACAAAAAACAACTCCCAAGTGTGCCTTTTGCAGCTCTACCCCATCCCCAGTTCCGGGTGCTCCTCCCCGCCCCATGCCTGTCTGGGTCTATGCACTTCGTGTTCTCTATTACCTGAATGGTTAGCAGTTGAAGACTTGAGTGAACAGCATTTTCATTTATCCTTTAGGGATGTTAAGGTCTGATGAGTCATTTGTACCTTAGTATCGTAATCAGATTCTTTTTTATTGAGTATCTGGCCAGAAATTAGATATAATGAAAGAATGGGAATGTGTTGTTTGGGAGAGAAATGAGTAATTGTGAAATACAGAATGTTTGATTTCTAAATAGAGGTTTTGCACTGGGGGGTGTTGGACAGCATGACATCACTGGGGATGGGAGAAGGACAAAAATAAATGGTAGGACATCAAAACTGGTTTTCATCTCTTTTTTTAAGTGTTGTCTATTAGTGTTAATTCACCCATGTTATTATAAGTGAAGTAGGCTTTTGGGGAGACCAAGCTAGGAAACTATTATTCTGGGAAGATGAATTTCAGGTTCCAAATAATGAAAAGTGTAAAAGTTCCTTAAAATTTTATTTTAGAATGCATTCCCTTTGTAAGTGATGCAAACAGTAATTGCTGTGTAAATTCAGAAAAGGTGTTTTTTGTTGAGAGTTATACCGATGGACGGAGTTAGGGAGTAAGTAGGGTTTGAATAATCCTTTTTAAGCCAGATAATACTTTTTAATATTTGTGTCATGGGAAAGTGAAGAGGCCAAAGGTGTATCAGTGGGGTGAGTACGATGTCTGAAGAAAAATGGAAATTAGAAGAAGATGAGGTTGGCCAACTGGTATTTCAACTTTCTAGCTGAAAAGTCTGAATTCTTTTCCTAGGAGTGAGGTAGTTTTCTTTAGTTCTACCTTATACTGCAAATGTAACCCCAAATTATCCTTGTTTTTTAGTTTAAATTTAATGTTATAACATTTCATGCCTTTAAAAAATGGATTAGAGTTCTCATTTATTTTTTACAGAACTCGGGGTTTCAAATTTGAAAAACTTTGCACTTTGAAAGTCATTTTAGATGACAGGATCTCCTAGCAATATATGTATGATGCCACAGTCTAGCTTTATTAAACATTGTAACAATGCATTCTGTGGGCCTTGAGTTTTGAGGGGGAAGAAAATCTTTAAAGTGCTCTATTCTTCAGCATAGCCTGGGATGTACCCATTGCCTTAATCCCTTTCTACTTTTTCAGTTCACTTTCTAGATGAAAAGTATATTGTTTTCCCTGCATTTGTAATACTGTATGGAAAGTAACTGAGGAGGCTAAGAGAAATGTCACTGAAAATTTTACAGAAACACATTTTGTAAAGCAACAGCTAATTGTGTATAAAATTTCTATACAGTTTTCAGGGGACTCTGTGAAGTGTGTGTGTGTGTGTGTGTGTGTGTGTGTGTGTGAGGAAATTGAAAATGACCACCACACGCTGCAGATTTTATTTAGAATGAATGGTTTTATCTTTAAAGTGATGTCTGGTGGTAACATATAGTTCAAATGAAGATTTATAAATCAGAAAAAAATTTTAAGGAACTCTATCTATATCTGATATAGATAATGGGCCACAATGTAAATCCTTATAAGAATTGTGAAACTTAAGCACCCATTGTATCTTTTCCAGTGGCTGCCACATCCAGTTGAATTTCTCTTTAAGATTGTGATTTAACTTGTGCTTCATAAAGGTTTTTTTTAATATAATATGTCTGTAGTCAAGTTGAACAGTATCTCCAGATTAATTGATTCTGAGAATACTTAGAAAAGGTTTGTGTGAATATTTTTTTATTTCTAAATTCACCATTTTGATAAAAATACCCATGGTTTTCTTCTGTGTTTACATGCAGCCAGGAGCTATGGGCGAAGACGAGGTAAATTTTTTTTAATGAGATCTTTTGCTTGCCAAATTGTGAGTAAATATGAGTGTGTGCGTGTTTATACCCGTGTGTGTGTAAAACAATAATTGTATGATGTTCTAGCTTAATTATTTTAGCGAAATCTCTTGTCACTTTCATTATAATTATTTTTCGTTAGTAGATAATTTGTTCTTTTAATCCTAATAAAGACATAGCAAAGACTATTTATAACTGGAAGTTTTTGATATATGGTTTATTGTGAATGATCTTGAGGGAATAAAAGCCAAGCATACGTATTTTGTTGTTGTTGTTCTGTGTCCACCGTGTTCTTTTCACACTACTTAGAAGACAGAAGTTAGGTTTTAGAGGGCAATTCTTTATCTTAGTAGGTTGGCTGGTGAATTTTTTGTGTGTTACATCCAGAGGCAGATCTACCTTGAAGCTAAATGAAAGTTAAGTTTCAGGTATCCTCACTTTCGTGGGTCCCCTCCAAGATTTTTACCTTATCATCGTATTCTTTTTCTTAAAGAGAGATCCTCAACTTGTATAGGCTCTAAGCCCTGTAAAACTTGCATTCTCTCCTGGCCACCCCCAAACAAAATAATATTGCTTTCATTTGTGTATTGCTGTAACCTTTCTAAAGCATTTCCATATCTGTAATTTGTTCAAATAATTTTATGAAGTAGGTAGGGTAAGTCTAATGTAGTGGAAAGAGTATGGGGTTTAGGGTCAAAGACTTAGGTTGGAATCACTGCTTTATCACTAACATCTGGTATCCTCATCTGTAAATTATGAAGTAATAAAACCAGTCTTTTCCAACTTCAAGAATGTTAGTTAGTGAAGTTATCGTATAAAAAATGGGAGAGGAAAACTTATCCATGAAAACTGAAAGCATTCCATAGATGTCAGTTGCTTTGGTGCTCATTTGCAGAAGTTGGGAGAGATGAAGTAATTTCCCCAGCTGTGTGATCTCGAAGTCAGAGCCAAGTCCAGAACCTTTGTCTTTTGGCTACTTATTGGGTGATGTTTATCATTCATCAGGCTGTCTCTGACTCTGTAGTTGAGTCCTGAAGATAATAATATTAAATTCATAGTATTTATTCCACAGTAAATGTTTGTTGAATAGGTGAATATTGGCAGAACCTAATATGTGTTTGAGTTACCAATGAAACCTTCTATCATGATGGAATCATATCATCAGTTTTGTTCTCATGTGGTGGTGAAGAAAAACATTTGTATAGTTGATTACTTTTTAACCATGGAAATAAAGACCATTTAACATTTGTTAATCTTATAATTTTACAATTTCAAGTATAGAAAATAATATTACTAGAAATCATTTTGTAACATGTTTTTTTATTATTGCTAGGAAATTGATGGCTCTCGGGAAGGAATAGAGAAGGACGTATCTGGGGGGTAGACAACAGGAACTATTCTCTTCTTAGGCACTGATCGATCACCAGATCTTGTCAGTATTGTCCTTCTAGTTTCTCAGGGCTTAACCCTCCCTTTCCATTCTATTGTTTCATCTCTCTGAAACACCACTTTGTCCTTCTCACCCTTGTTCTCCATTCAGGATCCCTATCATCTGGCTTCTCCCTGTTTCACCAGCTTCATCTTCTCCATTTTTCCCCCCTCACCTTCCTCTGACCAATCCCTGTGCTTTCCACCTCTCTAGCTATTGCAAATACTGTCCACCCTTCCTCTCATTTACTTAACTAAAACTTATCTTTAGTTCATGTATTCACCCTTCCTCTCATTTACTTAACTAAAACCTATCCTTAGTTCATGCATTCAAGCCTAACTCAAGCCTAACCCCTTCCAGGAAGCCTTGCCCAGTGGCTTTACAGGCAGTGTTTTCCTCTGCTTCTGTTGCCTTACGTTCTTTCTGTCTTTTCTGTATGCCCTGATTCTTCAACTGGAGATAGGTTCTTTGAGGACAGTTGTCTCTTGTGCCTAACACTGTGACCTACATATAGTTAGCACTTATTAAATGCTTATTGATGAGGATTGTTTGGAAGTAAAACCCCATATCTATGCAGACCAGAGTTTGGCATTATATTTTTTCAAAATTATTTTATATTTAAAAATCATAGTATACTAAATACTAGACATCAAGAATATAAGATCACCTGTAGTTTTCTAAACTCCTGAAAAAATATTTACTCTTCCTATTTCTGTGTTACCTTCCTCATTTTTATTTGTAAGGTTTGACTTAATCATTTTCAGAAGCCATGATCATCTTTGCATCACGTGCTAAACACTGCCTAGAATGACCTGGTCACTGCTTTTCATAAGTCTGCAGTTTGATAGTTGTAGATGAAGAAGATAACGGCAAGAGAGAGAGAGAGAGAGAGAGTGTGTGTGTGTGTGTGTGTGTAAAGTTGAAAAAGAAGAGTCACCTTTTTAAAATGTAGTGACAAAGTCATATGGGATGGAGCAGGTGTACCTCATATCCACTGTCATTCCTTGAAATATACTCATCTGGGCCAGCATTACATAGTATAAATTTGATGATCTGGCAGATTTCCTCATGGCATTTATTTGTGTGATCAGGGATTATATTAGTGCTTGATTTCTTTCCTCCAAACAAAATTTAGACTTTTCTCCAAAAGCATAAAAAGTGAACCTGCTGATGTGTGTTAGCTGTAACTCATATTCTATGCTTTACATACATGTTGATAAACATTTTAGGAATAGAGGGCAAAGAGAATTATCTGTGACAGTTTTGAGATCTGTCAGCAAAAATTAGTCAATGAAATCTTTCACCTCTCCTGGAAAAGCTTCCTGGAATAGGTAGAATTTCAGGAACTATTTGGATGATGGAAGAGGAGTAGGAAGCAAAGCACTCCAGGTATCTAATTCAACTTAAAAGAAAGCTTTGAGGTGAGATTGGCATGACCAGATGCTTGGAACATATGTCTGTGAGTGGATGCAGTGGGGGCCAGCTGGAGAGGAGAAGTTGGCAGTGAGATGGTCTGTGCTGCCGTGATGAATGGTTTTTGACACAGATAATGTCAGGCTTTAGAAAGAGAGTTTCATGATACAAGTAATGAAAACAGGAGAGAACTTGGACATCAGTTGACAGCTTGGATGGGGAATCAAGTGTTGGAGGGTAGACTCTTTGGCATATCAAGCGCTTCCAGTAGTACAGTTGAAGCAGTAGCAGTTGGGAAGAAGAAGAATTAGATGTGAAAGAATAGGATTTGAAAATGAATATTGACTGTACATAAAGTTTTAAAATATTCAATTATATTTCCCATTGATATCCACTTTTATTTTAGAGATGGGTTTCAGTAGACAAAAGTTGATTTTCCTTGTAGAATCAAAATGACAGCAAAGAATCTTAACCTCTTCTTTCCAGAGTGTTCTTTCACAAGTTTTTTTTTTTAAATATCTTTATTGGAGTATAATTGCTTTACAATGTTGTGTTAGTTTCTGCTGTATAACAAAGTGAATCAGCTATATGTATACATATATCCCCATATCCCCTCCCTCTTGCGTCCGCCTCCCACCCTTCCTATCCCACCCCTCTAGGTGATCACAAAGCACAGAGCTAATCTCCCTGTGCTATGTGGCTGCTTCCCACTAGCTATCTATTTTACATTTGGTAATGTATATATGTCAGTGCTACTCTCTCACTTCGTCCCAGCTTACCCTTCCCCCTCCCTGTGTCCTCAAGTCCATTCTCTACATTTGCGTCTTTATTCCTGTCCTGCCCCTAGGTTCTTCAGAACCATTTTTTCTTTTTTTTAGATTCCATATATATGTGTTAGCATACAGTATTTGTTTTTCTTTTTCTGACTTACTTCACTCTGTATGACAGACTCTAAGTCCATCTACCTCACTATAAATAACTCAATTTCATTTCTTTTTATGGCTGAGTAATAGTCCATTGTATATATGTGCCACATCTTCTTTATCCATTCCTCTGTCAGTGGACACTTAGGTTGCTTCCATGTCCTGGGTACTGTAAGTAGTGCTGCAATGAACATTGTGGTACATGACTCTTTTTGAATTATGGTTTTCTCCGGGTATATATATGCCCAGTAGTGGGATTGCTGGGTCATATTGTAGTTCTATTTTTAGTTTTTTAAGGAACCTCCATACTGTTCTGCATAGTGGCTGTATCAATTTAAATTCCCACCAACAGTGCAAGAGGGTTCCCTTTCCTCCACACCCTCGCCAGCATTTATTGTTTGTAGGTTTTTTGATGATGGCCATTCTGACTGGTGTGAGGTGATACCTCATTGTAGTTTTGGTTTGCATTTCTCTAATGATTAGTGATGTTGAGCATCCTTTCATGTGTTTGTTGGCAATCTGTATATCTTCTTTGGAGAAATGTCTGTTTAGGTCTTCTGCCCATTTTTGGATTGAGTTGTTTGTTTTTTTGATATTGAGCTGCATGAGCTGCTTGTATATTTTGGAGATGAATCCTTTGTCAGTTGCTTCATTTGCAAATATTTTCTCCCATTCTGAGGGTTGTCTTTTGGTCTTGTTTATGGTTTCCTTTGCTGTGCAAAAGCTTTGAAGTTTCATTAGGTCCCATTTGTTTATTTTTGTTTTTATTTCCATTTCTCTAGGAGGTGGGTCAAAAAGGATCTTGCTGTGATTTATGTCATAGAATGTTCTGCCTATGCTTTCCTCTAAGAGTTTGATAGTTTCTGGCCTTACATTTAGGTCTTTAATCCATTTTGAGTTTATTTTTGTGTATGGTGTTAGGGAGTGTTCTAATTTCATTCTTTTACATATAGCTGTCCAGTTTTCCCAGAACCACTTATTGAAGAGGTTGTCTTTTCTCCATTGTATATTCTTGCCTCCTTTATCAAAGATAAGGTGACCATATGTGCATGGGTTTATCTCTGGGCTTTCTATCCTGATCCATTGATCTATATTTCTGTTTTTGTGCCAATACCATACTGTCTTGATTCCTGTAGCTTTGTAGTATGGTCTGAAGGCCAGGAGCCTGATTCCTCCAGCTCCATTTTTCTCAAGACTGCTTTGGCTATTCGGGGTCTTTTGTGTTTCCATACAAATTGTGAAATTTTTTGTTCTAGTTCTGTGAAAAATGCCATTGGTAGTTTGATAGGGATTGCATTGAATCTGTAGATTGCTTTGTTTTCCTATGCAGCTGCAGCCCCTGTTAGAAACTAGCCTGATAGCTAGTGTCATACATGATCTTTGCCTACACATTAAACAGCACACTTGATTAAAATATATGTTGTGTTTTCATTTCACATGAGTTTTTATGGTCTCTGGGAGACTTCTGTCCATAAACAGAGATGTTGGCTATGCCAGTGCTTTAGATGTTTAACAGAATTTCTTAGTTAAAGAGCAGCCAGGAAAATATGAAAGATCTTTTTAAGTAATGTGAATGAGCAAATGGAAAGAATGATTGGAGTCACTTTACTGTTGGATTTACTGTGGATTGGTGTTACTATTGTAAAATGTACTTCGGTGTATATTTAATCCATAAAAATCTATTGAAATTAATGGATGATTTAGTCAATAAAAAAGGTTCTAAGAATCCAATAAAACAAACTTGTGTATCAAGTTGGAGTTAGGTCTTTCTGCCAAAAGCCTGCCCAAAGGAGGAGAGATCAGCTGTATCAGTGAGACCATGGTACAAACATGCCATCCTGCTAATTCAAACTGGGGTTATGTGAGCTTTCCTGTCTAAAGGAATGGATGGTCCCAGAGTGAAACATGAACAGCTGAAGAAATATCTGAGTGTTCATAGCTATAGTGCCTGAAGTATTGCTGCTTATAGTAATAGGAAAATTTTTCACTTTTGCAAGAAGTTGCTCTGGAAGGAGGCTAAACTAATAATGAAGGAGGGGTTCTGGGCTGTCCACCCTAATTTCATTCATTAAATGTTTGTGCGCCCATTATGGGTTGGATGAGGTGCTAGACCCTAGCTATCTCTCTACTGAGTGTTCACTCTAGTGGGGGAGAGAGAGGTAATACATCAGTATTAACAAACATTTTTATACTCAAAAGTTGTGATAAGTACTAGGCAGGAAAAATGGGAGGGTCCCTTTAAGGTAGGATGGTTTTCTCTGAAGAGATGTTATTTAAGCTCAAACCCAAAGGATGGAAAGACAGGATGGAAAGGATGGAAAGATTTATTTATCTTTGAATAAATGTTTTATTTTGGAAATTTCCAAACATACACAAAAATAGAATTGTTTAATGAACTATGTACCCATCACTTAGCTTCAATGATTATCAACATTTTTGCCAATCGTGTTTCATATGTTCCCCCTCCTTTTTTCCCTTAGAATATTTTAAAGGAAATTCCAGACATCATAATACAGCTATGTTAAGAGGCTTGAAGCATAGTACTGATAAATGCTACAACATTGATAAACCTTGAAAACATTATGCTAAGTGAAAGAAGGCAATTAGAAAAGATCACATGTTGGATGATTTCACTTTTATGAAATGTCCAGAATAGGCAAATCTGTTGAGACAGAAAGTAGACTAGTGGTTGCCTAGGGCTGAGAGGGTTCAAGGAAAATGGGGAGTGACTGCTAACGGGTTAGAAGGATGAATTGTATAGTAAGTGAATTATTTCTTAGTAGAGCTGTATTAAAAAGGAGTGGTGGGGGAGGGGAGAGGCACCTGAGGCAAGAAAGGGCTTTGTTTGTTTGAGGAAGTAAATAGAGCCCAGAATGGCTGAGCTTGGTGGGAGAGAAGGGAGGGTGTATTAAGATGAGGTTGGAGGAAGGAAGGAAATCTGATCTTGCTGGGCTTTAGCTCCTGGTAAGGATTTTGAACTTGGTCCAAGTACAAGAGGAAATCTATGAATGTTTTAAAGCATGGTCAAGTGATCAGTTTTATGTTTTTAAGAGTACTCTGGCTGTTGTTTGGAGCAGAGTGAGAGAAGTGGGTTGTCTACATTGGAATGATGGTAGTAGTCTAGGCAAGAGATGATGGTGCTTTAGGATAGGATGATGGCAGTGGAGTTGGAAAGAAGTGAACAAATGGGGTTTTATGTAAGAGTTTTGTGTAGTAAAAGGAATGCTAGGACTTCCTTGGTGGTCCAGTGGGTAAGACTCCAAGCTCCCAGTGCAGGGGGCCCGGGTTTGATCCCTGGTCGGGGAACTAGATGCCACATGCATGTCGCAACTAAGAAGCCCTCATGCTGCAACTAAGACGTCCGTGTGTCGCAACTAAAAACAATCCCGCATGCCGAGATCCCGCAACTAAAGATCCCACAAGCCACAGCGAAGATCCCATGTGCCGCAACTAAGACCTGGTGCAGACTAAATAAATAAATAAATAAATAAAATTTAAAAAAAAAAAAGGAATGTTGCTGCCCCCAGAGATTTGAAACCTTTCATCTAGTTCAAATCTCTCATTATGTAAATGAGACTCAGTTAAGTGAAATGTCCAAGGTCACAGAGTAAAACAACCTAGGCTGGAATCTATCTTGACTTATAGGCAGTTTTTTTTTTCTTAAGGGAGACATGCTTCATAATCCATTTTTTAAAAAAATCCCCAGAGTGACTTATTTCTGAGCTCCTTGTAAAACTAAGATGGAAAGGGTCAGGCTTGGAGTGGAAGTATTGGGCCAGGAGTGCCCTGGAGCTGCTGGATTGACAGCAGAGACATGGCAGCTCAGAGGTGAGGTCCAAGCAGTTTTGGCAGCACAGCATGGCTAGTGGTCTTTTGTTTTCCCCTCATAAGCTGCAGAAAACGGAGCCTCCTGGGGAAGAGTTATCTTGGACAAGCCTTCCATGCTTAACTAGGCTTTGCAGGTTTCTTATTTGGCCCTTGTCTTCCAAGGCTCCTTTAGCTTTTTTTTTTTTAATAAATAAATTTATTTATTTATTTATATTTTAAATTTTTGGCTGTGTTGGGTCTTTGTTGCTGTGCGCAGGCTTTCTCTAGTTGTGGCGAGCGGGGGCTACTCTTCGTTGTGGTGTGCGGGCTTCTCATTGCAGTGGCTTCTCTTGTTGAGGAGCACGGGCTTCAGTAGTTGTGGCTCGTGGGCTCTAGAGCACAGGCTCAGTAGTTGTGGCACACAGGCTTAGTTGCTCCATGGCATATGGGATCTCCCTGGACCAGGGGTTGAACCCGTGTCCCCTGCATTGGCAGGTGGATTCTTAACCACTGCGCCACCAGGGAAGTCCAAGGCTTCTTTAGCCTTAAGTCATCTCTACATCCAGAGATTTTTTGTCCATTTACTGGACCAAAAACTACATTCTGCTTATTAATTGAAAATAGATATCAGAAAAGCAGACCATTGGTGGAAGAGAGAGCCAAATGGCCAAAGTGCAGCAGTTGAGAAGTATTTCTCCTGCTTCTGTTGAAATATTGAATATGAATATTTTATATGAAAGTATCATGAGATTCTAAAGCAGATTTAATGCTAGGTACATAGAATATAATTTTTGGTAAGTAACGTGACTTACTTAAAACATTTTGGTCTTGGGGAATGCCTTTTTTTTAACATCTTTATTGGAGTATAATTGCTTTACAATGGTGTGCTAGTTTCTGCTTTATAACAAAGTGAATCAGCTATACATATACATATATCCCCATATCTCCTCCGTCTTGCGTCTCCCTCCCACCTTCCCTATCCCACCCCTCTAGGTGGTCACAAAGCACCGAGCTGATCTCCCTGTGCTCTGCGGCTGCTTCTTGGGGAATGCTTTTATTAAAGAAAAGAAGTATGTCAGAGAGATACTACTTTAGTGAAGCAGGGCCTCTCATGGGACACAGTTTGGGTACATCCTCTTAAGTTTCAGTTTCTAGTAATGCATGTCCAGGAACTAAAATTATACCAGTCTTCCCAGAGACTGTTTGTCATGGGAGGATGATTTATGCCAACCAAATGAATGCACGAATACCAACCTCTTTAGTCTACTGGACAGATCAGAATACCAGTGTTTCATCTTATCATGGAGATGGATGTAACAGAAATACAATTTCTGTGGCTGGTTATTTTTCTACTAGTTCCAGAGTCACCTCTTCATAATAACAAGGCACTAAATTAATATAACCGCCCTTCAGGAGCTTATAATTAGAGCATAGGGAAATAGATGGTTTTCAGGCTTTGGAAAGATCAAATGAGCCATTCTGTCCCACATAGGAGTCATCCCGCCAGTATGGTCAAAGTCCTCCTATCTCCTGTTGATATGAGCTGGGTAAATGCTGCAAGTTCTTAGTCTACCCTTCTGTCTTTTAAATGCTTCCTGCATGCTAACTTTTTGTTCCATCAGTACTTGAGGCAGTCATGTTACAGTAAGGTTGACTAGATTCTAGATTTTGTATTCCATTCCTGAGCATATACTTTTCTTTTTTTTTTTCTTAAGTCTTTATTGAATTTGTTACAATATTGCTTCTGTTTTATGTTTTGGTTTTTTGACCCCAAGGCATGTGGGATCTTAGCTCCCCAACCAGGGATCGAACCCGCACCCCCTGCATTGGAAGGCAAAGTCTTAACCACTGGCCTGCAAGGGAAGTCCCATCGTATACTTTTCTTAACTTGATTGAACTTGGATGTTTCCCAAGGCTCCATACAGTTCACACAGTGTCTCTTTTAGTGGCTGTCTGCTACAGACAGATAATCTGCATTTCAGTGGTTCTTAAGTTTGAGCATAGGAATCACTGAGGAGATTTGTTAAAAGTGTGGATTTTCAAGTTTGACCTCCATGATTCAATTTAAGTAGATCTGGGGATTGAGTTCTGAGACCTGTATTCTTAGTTCTTTAACCTACAGTTAGAGAAACATCATGTATGTGTGAATTCTTAGCAGTTTCATTTCCAGGGGCAAATTTATTACTAAAGTCTACGGTACTCTATTTCCTAATAATAAGACAGAAGTTTGGTTTTAAAACCTTGGAAAGTTTCTTAAGTACCCATAACCAATTTTTAAAACAGCCCAAATTTTTGCAATTAACATTTGGTTTTATTTTCTTTGCCAAAATACTCCGGGGAAGCTGTGGTTATGTTGGCCATGCAGAAAGAAAGTTCTCTTTGTTCCAGAATGTCTTGAACATCCGCTGCTTCTCCTCACTGATCTGGTTCAAGACTTCCTCATCTCTCAACTGGACAGTCACAGATTTGTTCAGAATTTCACCCCATCCTCCCTCTCCCTGGGTGCACATTGCTAGTGGAGGTGATGTAGCTATTGCAGGATTTGGGGTGGAGGGAATAACATGGTCCGGGGCATCTTAGAGAAGTCATTCTGACAGGATGGAAGATGGATTAGATGGGAGTATCAGAGTCTTCAGGGAGTGAGTGTGGGTTTTTTTTTAAAAAGCTAGTATTAGAATGAAATAGCAAATTTGGAAAATGTGGAAATTTCCTGTTGCTTTTGTAATATATACTGTAAAACTTAATGCTTGAACAAACAGAAGGAGGAGAAAAGGTCTCAATTTTCTAGGAACAGGATCCCATCTCTTGCCGTCCTCACACCTGTATATTGTGCATTTATTTGCACATACTGTTTTCCTTTCTTGTCTACTGCCTCGCTTTTAACACTTACTGAATACCTATTTTATGTGCCCTTATTAAGACATGAAGATACAGTGGTGAACAAGATTAAATTGGTCCTTGTCCTAATAGAGCTTACAGTTTCACGGGGTTGGGAAACGAGATACCAAATGAAAACCCGTATGATAGCATAATGGTAATAGAGGAAAAATGTTAGGAAAAATGCTGTGAGTGGATAGAAATGGGCATCTAATCTAATCTAGAAGGTCAGGAAAGTTCTACCTGAGTTTCAGTGACTTTTCAGCTTAGACCTGAAGAATTAATAGGAACTAACTAGAAAATTGGGGAGTTGAGAGGAGGGTGTTCGTTTTGGGTGGGGGGAACACCTTGTCCTTAGGGCCTGAAGCAGGGAAGAATAATCAGGAATTTCTAAGGAGGTCTGGGTGATTGGAGGTTAGTGAACCGGAGGGAGAGGCAGCAACTATGATGAAGGAGAGGTAGGCAGAGGCCTTACAGTTTACAGTGTTTTTGTACTTTATCCAAATAAGGGGTGAGGGGTTTTAAGGATGGGGTGAGGGGTTTTAAGGATGGGGTGAAGAGTGTAGTTACATGTTCAGATTAATATTTGAAAATGGTGACTTTGGCTGTTTTATAGAGAAAGCATTGTGGGGTACAAGGTAGAAATCAGTAGACTATAAACAGGTTGTTGTATAGACTCGTTAGGCTGTTCAGGGGAGAGATGATGGCAGTCTGGACCAGGGTGTTAGGACTGAAGGTGGAGAGAACTAAATGGATTGAAGAATTAATTTGTAGCTTGAGTTGGTAGGACTTAGTGAGAGATGGATTAGATGTGGAATATGAAAGAAAGGGATGTCAGGGATGACTCCTAGATTTCGAGATTGAATTGAGTGTGGATAATAGTCATTTTTATTGAGATTGCAGGGGATGCTAGAGGCACAGGTTTGGAGGGAAAGATAAGAGCTGTTTTGAAAGTTCTTTCTCTGTGGATTCTTTCTTTTTTTTTTGCGGTACGCGGGCCTCCCACCGCTGTGGCCTCTTCCGTTGCAGAGCACAGGCTCCGGACGCGCAGTCTCAGCGGCCATGGCTCACGGGCCCAGCCGCTCCGCGGCATGTGGGATCTTCCCGGACCAGGGTACGAACCCGCGTCCCCTGCATCGGCAGGCGGACTCTCAACCACTGCGCCACCAGGGAAGCCCTCTCTGTGGATTCTTCACCTTAGAAACTCCCACTCCCACAAGATTCTGCTCAAAATTACCCTCCTGTGAAATCACTATAAAGCCCTCCCCACCCCTCGCTACCTTTTTCTGTAGAGCAGTAAATGGTGCCGTTGTGTCACTTGGTAAAGTCTTCTCTTAGTATTTCTCTATAATTACGTACTTGCCTATCTCTCACCAGACTTGATTTCTTTGGCAGCGACATCCAAATAACTATCTTATTTCTTTGGTGTTCCTGGAATGTGGATAAACATTTCTTCAAGTGTTTTCCACTGAGTTATACATGTATGTTAAAGTTTCCTTTATCTTAAATCCAGGTAATGCTAGATTAAGTGATTTTACTGCAGAACTTTTCCCAGTCTTTGTATTCTTTTTTTTTTTTTTTCCAGTCTTTGTATTCTAATATGGCTTGTGAATCTCTGGGAAGGGCATAAGATGTGCAGTATTTTCCAATATTATTTAGTTCTCCCAATCCCTCCCCCCCACCAGCTTTTGTTTTCTGAGCATTTCATGTTACTAGTGTTGAGGGTAAGAGGCAGGGATAGGAACATAATGTGGGAAATGCTGATTTGGGTGTGTGAGTAGGACTAGGCACATAATTCACTGAGTGTGGACTACATGAAAAGCAAACCCGACCGCCGTGGGAGAACATCTCTGGATGTTTTGGGGAAGCTCGTTTTGCCTATAGTTGCTGCAGATCTAGTTCTTTTACCCCCAATGAACAAAACAGACATCAGGGGATGAGAATTTACTGTCTATTGTTTGTCCTTGCCAGGCTAAAAAAGCTAGGTAACACGAGGTGACAAATTTTGTTCTGTTTCTTTGTAGCTAAGCTGGGAAGAGCTGAACAAAAAATTCTTTGGTCCTTTTATTTATTAACTCTCAACATCAAAACAGTGCCTTTCTTATACCACCTGGGTTGTTCATAAAATAAACAGAGTTATATTAGTAACTTTTTTACAGAAGAATTAATGTTCAGTATTTTTCTAGGGCTATTTATATTCTGTTTTAGAGAGTTGGCTGTAGTGATGCAGAACCTAGGTCTCAGGGAAATATAGAGAGGAGAGACTAAATAGGGAAGACAGTGTCCTGTTTTTGAAGAGTGTATGATTTATTTTAGAGGGGAATTTTTCTTTTTTTCAAAAGTTAGAGAGCTCAAGACAGTTCAATTTTAGAGTAGATCCTAGTGGAAACCTTTACTAGGAACTCATTGACTCAAACAGAAAATATATATATATATATATATATTTTAATAAATTTATTTTTATTTATTTTTGGCTGTGTTGGGTCTTCATTGCTACGTGCAGGCTTTCTCTAGCTGCGGCGAGCTGGGGCTACTCCTCATTGCGGTGCGCGGGCTTCTCACTGTGGTGGCTTCTCTTGTTGCGGAGCTCAGGCTCTAGATGTGCAGACTTCAGTAGTTGTGGCGTGCAGGCTTAGTTGCTCCGCAGCATGTGGGATCTTCCCAGACCGGGGCCCGAACCCATATCCCCTGCAATGGCAGGCGGATTCTTAACCTCTGTGCCACCAGGGAAGACCTATATGTATTTTTTAAACTTAGACTTTATTTTGTGATGCCGGATGGCATTATTGTGTTAACATTTATTGACAGACTTTAACTGCTGGCATCTTCTTATGTCATGTGGAGTGGATAGGGCCTTTACTCTACAGACTTTATTTGGCTATGGAGTTAACAATAGACATCGTTTTTTTTGAGTGATATAAAATACAGCTTAGATTAGTAAAGATGTCATAACCACATTTACATCTATACTCCCATATCTTAATTTACATGTCTTCATTTACTTTCCCCACCCTTTATTATTGCGGATGTTTATTTCTAAATTGGAGTAGCTTGGAATGGCAGGGAAAACTTGATCATTTTTAGTACTGCTATCAGAGAAGTTATCAGCCTCTGTCATCAGTTTAATATCCCATCAGCTATCAGACCCAGTCTTTAGACATGAACCTCTGAAATCACCATAAAGAACAATCAAAATCTGTCAATAAAGATTACTTTTCCGTTCCATTTATTTTAAGAAAACCCTGGGGAAAGGGAAAACAACTGCTGAATACTTTTAGCAGCAGTGATAGGGACTGTATGAGTAAAATGTGGTAATTTTTTTAGCAGCGAAAACAGCTGCAATTTTTGACACTTCTTCCTTAATATCAATCCAGTTGTTTCTGTGCTGTACATACCTTTACACAAAAATGATACTATAAACTTGTCTAGACCTGGTAACCTGCAGTTGCTTATTCTATTGAAAAAGTCACAGCTCAGGATATATTTTTTGGAATGCTTTGCTCTGTGCTTCAGCTCCTAATAAAGCATGTGTTGTCCAGGAAAATAATTTTAACCATAGAAACTCCCACATTTGTTTCAGGTCGATCTTCTCTGTTTCCCTTTGAAGATGCCTTCCTGGACGACAGTCACGGCGATCAGTCCTTGTCATCCGGCTTAAGTTCTCCCACTCGCTGTCAAAATGGGGAGCGAGTAGAACGCTACTCTAGAAAGGTGTTTGTTGGAGGCCTTCCTCCTGATATTGATGAAGGTACATTGCACTCACTTTATAATGACTTTATAAAGGCCAGGTTTATTATTTGTGTGATTTGACCCTACCTCTCCTCTTGAAGGCAGCTTCAGGACGTTCATATCTTGGTGTCAGGAGATGAGGATATTTGATAGATGGGGAAGTGAGAGATTGTGCACTTTAGGTCTGCTCTTCATACATAGCAGTCTTCAAACAACTTCCCATTTCCTAGTTATCTGTTTGGGGATACCTTTTAAATAATAATGAGAGCTAATATGTATGAAACTCGTACCACAAGCCCATTGTTGTGCCAGGTGCTTTACATTATCTTGTTTAATCTCCATAGCTACCCTGTAAGGCGTCTCCTACCAGCTCTGTTTTGTGGGTGAGGAAACTAAGGATCAGAGAGAAACAGCTTATCCAGGGTTATGCAGCTAATAGTGCAGCTGGAGTCAAAATCAGTCTGATTCCAGAGCTTTTGCTCCTATCCATCACACCATACCATCTCATATTTTAATGTAGATACCTATTAATGAAAAACCCCCTCTTGCCTTTAAAAGAATGAAGACTTATTGGAATATTTCCTAATAATATTTTTGAGATACTGCCAATCCAAAAGTGAGTTTCACTTATGCCTAAAGCCAGCCAACATATAGTAGGTTGTCAATAACTATTTGTTGAATGGACAAATGAAATAGAATTGTGACAAAGTTACCTCAAGGGAAATAACAGTGGCTCTAATTCTAGTAGGCTTTGGATCTGCTATAAAAACATTGTTAAAGCAGAAGTGTTTTGCCAGTATTATTTAAGCTATGATATTCCTCTAATTTATCATGATTTTCTTTTTTTCATAATGAGAGAAGAATAGTCTCTAAAAATAGTTTTACTTTAGGCTTACTGCTTTAAAGTTGTACATTTTCCTCTAAACTATTCTTCTACTAGTGTTAATCTCATCCATGGATTGGATTTTTCTTTAAGACCAAGTTTTTGATCATGGCTGAGAGAGTGGCAACTTAAACCTGATTAGGAGCTTAGTTATAACCTTCAGCTTTGAGTCAAAAGTCAGAAGGAAAAGATAAATTTGTTAAGCTATAACTTTTGAAACATTTTCTTTATAGTCTGTGTAGTAGGTATGTATGAGAGAAAGAGACCATTGGCTTTAGCTTTTTCTTATCCCTAAATAGAATTACCTACTTATTGTCCCTACTCCTCACCAAAGGAATAATATTTCTAAAACAATCTTAATAATAATCTAAGATTAATAATCTTAGAGATTATTTCACCACACAAGTGGAAGTGTATTTTAAATATTTTGTGTATTTTTGCCTCTTTTTCTAAAAACAGAGAACATTCCTATTTTTAGCATCTCCTTTTTACTTGACAGAGAGGTCACCTTAGCTAATGTCAGATTTTTTTCCTTCCAAATTCTTTATATCAGGTTTATTGGAAGTGAAGAAGGGAAGTGAATTATAGTTAGAAACACATTCTGCATTGTTGAGATACAATGGTATTTCACTTAGTAAGTTTGACTTCTGTAAAAATGCTTTAGAATATAGCTCTCAAAACATTTTAAAATAGGACTTCCCTGGTGGCGCATTGGTTGAGAATCCGCCTGCCAATGCAGGGGACACGGGTTCAAGCCCTGGTCTGGGAAGATCCCACATGCCGCGGAGCAACTAAGCTTGTGCGCCACAATTACTGAGCCCGCATGCTACAACCACTGAAGCCGGCACGCCCTAGAGCCCGTGCTCCACAACAAGAGGAGCCACCGCAATGGGAAGCCTGCGCACCGCAACGAAGAGTAACCCCCGCTCACCGCAAATAGAGAAAGCCCTCGTGCAGCAACAAAGACCCAACGCAGCCAAAAAATAAAAAAATAAATAAATAAATTTTAAAAAGAAAAAAACATTTTAAAATAAAAAGACATGTTTTGTGCTATTCTGTTTGCAGTATTATTTTCTCTTCTGCTAAGAGTCCTTCTTTGTTTTGTAGATGAGATCACTGCCAGCTTTCGCAGGTTTGGACCTCTCGTCGTAGACTGGCCTCACAAAGCTGAAAGCAAGTCGTATTTTCCTCCTAAAGGTAATGCGCTTAAAATGTCTGCACTGCCTGCCTATTGGAGAGCTAACATGATAATTCAGTAAAAGGCAGCCTTTTAACTCTGAAAATAGCTGTTGACTTTTTCCCTCCAATTAAGAAAACATTTTAATGTCGATCATCTTTTAATATTTTACTGTTTCCACTTGGAGACTATTCTCCCAGGAGCACACTGATTGTTTTGTGGCATCTACTTTTATTGACAGTGAGAGCCTGTGAGTTTATTGTGAATGAGCCTTGGCTAACTTTTCATTAACTGAGAGAAGAGATCTAGGGTTTTGAGGAATGTCAGCAATGGAAAAGAAAAGATTGTTTTGAGTCAAATTTTATTAGTAGCCCATAGCCCTGTGGTTTTATAGATCTTATAAACCCCAAACTTGGGAAAGCTAGTGACTGAAGAATGACATTATATAAAATTACTTTTATCCATGTCTCTATGGAGGGCTTTTAACAGGTAGAGGGCATACTAACAAAGGACTCTTTACATGACCTTGCTTCCCTTATTTTTTTTTTTGGTGGTACGTGGGCCTCTCACTATTGTGGCCTCTCCCGTTGCAGAGCACAGGCTCCGGACGTGCAGGCTCAGCGGCCATGGCTCACGGGCCCAGCCGCTCCGCGGCATGTGGGATCTTCCCAGGCGGGGGCACGAACCCGTGTCCCTTGCATCGGCAGGCGGACTCTCAACCACTGCGCCACCAGGGAAGCCCCGAACTTCCCTTATTTTTGATAGGCTTTTTTGTTAGTATATGAGGGCATGAAAATATAGCTCTTTGTTTATAGTTTGTCATTTCTGTGGAATCTAGGGAACTTTTCTGGTGATATTAATTCTACATATGTTCCTAGATTTATATTGAAGAGTGTTTTGAGTTAAAGAGAAAGTTTTCTTCTTGTGTTATGTTCTGTATGTTTCAAGGATGTCCTTCATCTCTAAGGAATTGGGTTTTGATGTGTATTATTGTGTAACAGTACTCACCACAAGAAGATGGAGTCAAAATACTTGTCCTTCCTGGGCCTTATATAGGAATCAAATTATAGCTTAACCTAGGAAAGGCAGGAGCTTCCTTTTATGTCTGGTTTATTAGATTTGTCACCTGTACTTCTCCCCACTCTCTTTATAGCCTATGAAAAATAATATAAGGCTGTTTGTTTGCTTTTAACATTCTTCTGTTAATCTTCTCCAATAATTTTTAAAATTAAAATTAAGCTTTATGTTAGACAAAAAAGATAAAGATCATCATGCTGATTATTTCAGTGAAGGAATGTATTCACTTTGTGGTGCATGTATAACACTAAAGAAACATGTTTAAAACATGTTTTTAAGAATGCTAATGGTTTGTTTAATCAGAATAGTGGTATTTCAGTGAATGAATGAGTTCACCACACTGTGCTGCATGTAATACACTCTGTAAAGTCACATGTATAATAAGATGTTCCTGAGAGTACTAGCTGCACGTGTGAATGAAGGCAGAGTTATTTCAGTGAAAGAATGTATTCACCACACTGTGGTGCATGTAACACACTCTGTAAAATGACATGTATAAAAGATATTTCTAAGAGTACTAGTTGAAAAAAAAAATCATCATTCTGAGAAGGTTATAAAAATGATTCTGGGGGCTTCCCTTGTGGCGCAGTGGTTGAGAGTCCGCCTGCCGATGCAGGGGACACGGGTTCGTGCCCCGGTCCGGGAAGATCCCACATGCTGCGGAGCAGCTGGGCCCGTGTGCCATGTCCGCTGAGCCTGTGCGTCCGGAGCCTGTGCTCCGCAACGGGAGAGGCCACAACAGTGAGAGGCCTGCATACCGCAAAAAAAAAAAAAAAAAAAAAAGATTCTGGGATAAAAGGTGTCAGGCGATCATTGTAAAAAATAAAAATGAAGATAAGCACATCTATGGTCATGTCCAAAGAAAATTATCCTAAATCTACCTCTGTCAGAGATAATCACTGTATACATTTTATTAAATATCCTTCTTATATCTCTTTATGAATATATACATTTATATGAAATTTAAAATTTTACATAAATGAGATCACACTATATATGCTGTTTAATAACCTGCATTTCCCCCCCAGCAATGTCAACATCTTTCTGTAAGAAACCTGTATTATCCTTAATGACCTTGTTTTATTTAATCAGTCCTACTGATGGTCATTTAAGTTGCTTTCAGTTGTTTTTTCTCATGGATGATGCTTCAGGGAATATCCTTGTACCTTCATTTTTTTTTTGCTTTTTTCTAATTACCTCTTAGGGTGAATTTCCAGAAGTGAGGTACATATTTATACGTACTGCCAAGCTGCCCTTAACAAAGGTCATACACATTTATGTTCCCACTAATAGTTCCTGATTCGTAAAACTTTGTTTTATTGAGGGTCTGGCGATATGGCTCTTTTTCGATCGTTGCCAATCTGATGGTTAAAATAACGTCTTTTTTGGCATTTTTTTCTCTTACTGGCCATTTGAATTTATTATTTTACTTTCTTACATCAACATCTCATTTCCCTCTGGAATTTATAATGGAGTAAGTCACAAAAAAGGATCCAGCTTTATTTTTCCCGGTATCATGCCAGTTGTCCCAGCAGTCATTTATTGACAGTTCCATTTTTTCCTCATTGATTTGAGTCATTAGAATTAAGTATTGGTTGGAAGGTCATCTCTTCTGTTTCCCTACATTGAATTTCAAAGACTTAGTTTTAAAAAAAGGTAAAGAATTTCATTAGTAATTTTGTTTACATGTTAGAATGATAGTTTTTTGGATATTTTGGATTAAATAAAGTATATTAAAATTAACTTCTGTTTCTTTTTAACTTTTTAAATGTAGATATTGGAAAATTTTAAATTACATATGTGACTCATATATTTTTTGGACAGCACACCTGCAGAACACGAGTCAGCAAACTATCTTTGGCCTGTGAGCTAAGCATGGTTTTTATATTTTTAAGGGTTGTAGAAACACACACACACACACACACACACACACACACACACACAGATGAATAGCTAACAGAGACTATACGTGGCCCTCAAATCCCTTTGCAAAAAGTTTATTGACTCCTGTTCTAAAATAGCCCAGAGAATTGTTCATTTAGCTTCTGAGACATCCAGTGACAAAGGAGGCAGTTTATTTCAGAGGAAGTCTATGTATTTGCAGACCTAACTAATTATTAAATTTTGTTCTTCTATTGAAGATGGTCACTGTAAAAAGTAAAAATGAAGATAAACATATATGGTCATGCAATCTTTACCCAGTGGTCAATTGTGTTCGATAAAGTAAAACTGAGTCATTATTGTGACATATATTTCTCGGTACTTAGAGAACTGTCAGTTTCTCTTTAAGTCTTCTCTTTTCCAAGCTACATATTTTCACATCTCTAGTCATACCTTATGCCTAATGGATTCTGGACCACCATTATTCTTGTTTGCCTTTTCTGTGCATATGTCATCTCTACAATATCCCACTTAAATTTGTTTCTGAGAGTTGAAGAGAGAACATTTGGGTTGGTATGAGCAGTATAGAGTTTAGCAGCTCTATGAACTCCGTGGTTTTGGTACCACTCCTATGTGACAGCACAATAATATAGAAATTGTAGAACGTTAGAGAAAGTGCCCTTATTTTATAGCTGAGGTTAAGTGTTGAGATGGACTAGGGAGAGCCAGGCCAAGAAGAGAATCTGGATCTCCTGATTCTGGTCCTTAGGCTTGCATCCTCTGAGAACAGATTGCCTTTCTGGTGATTTTGGGGTCAAGTAGGAGAAATAATTATACTGTTGGCTCCTGTTGTGTTTTTCTCTCAGCTAAAGTCTGAAGGTTGACCTAGTTTGGAAGGACCTAAAGAAATTTGGTGTTATTCCAAGATTGAAGTAACTTTGAGAATCCATGCCCATTGCTTTGAACATTGGGAACATCTAAGTAGTTCACCCCAAACTGTTCTGTGCCTTCTTAATAATACCTCCTCATGCTGTTTCTATTTTTCCTTAAATTCCTTAGGTTTTAATTCAGGTCAGTGCTTTTTTGGTAATCCCCCTATTGCCGATTATAGTTTTCTTAGGTCACCTCAGCTTGGCCATAAGGCACAGTTCCTTTGGCTGTATGCTTTAGGCTCATGTGTAAATAAGAGGAAAATATGAATCATCCACTATTGAGTCCTCCTGTCTTTTTCTCAGAAAGTTTATGCCTAATGAAATAAACAGAACCATTCATGTATCCAGCAGGTATACCTGTACAGATGTGGAGTACGGTTTGTAAAACCATGGCCATTTCAGTGGACTGTGGAGAACTTAATATCCACGTAGAGAAACAGTGACCAAGCATGTCAGCTGTCCCCTTAAGTGTTGTTGGGCCAGCAGAGTGGGAGGTGATGGAGACTGGGGTTCTCTCCAGCACAAAGCCACTGAGGCATTTGATCAACTCTTTGAGGATATGCAGAGCCCTCTGGATCATTTGTCTGTGGGCCACAAACAGGTAATTACTTGGTGTTCTCCAGAGCACCTCTGAGAACCTGGAAGGCGAAAGAAGGCATGGAAATCAGATCGTGTCTTCATGATATGTTCTCAGACCTCCTGAACTTAGAGTCCTGTGGGGGAAATTAAAAGAAGTAAAATAGTCACAATATACCACAATTATAAACTATAATAGTTCTCTAAAGGAAAAAATGGAGAGTGTGGTGACTTTAAAAGGGGGACATCGATTTAGATTGGGTATATGGAGAGAGCTTCTTTGAGAAAATAGTGATTAAGTAGACCTGAAAATTGAGGAGTTAACTAGAAAGTGTAGGGAAGCAAGTTCCAAGAAGAGGAGTATCATATGGGAAATAGTGAGTATGAAAAGGGCTTTATTACCTTTGAAGAAATGAAGGAAGTATGGTTGGAATGTTGTGAGGGTGGAGAAAATGACATGAAAGAAAGTCTTGAAAAAAAAGTATGATTATTTTCCCTTCCCTGAATTGCTCTAGTCCCCCAGAGAGAGTAGATACAAAGGCATTTGTGTGGTGTTTGTCTTTGGGGTAGAGACAGAATGGAATTGGGTCAAATAGAAATATCAGTTTAAAATACTTCCAAATTGGGGCTTCCCTGGTGACGCAGTGGTTGAGAGTCTGCCTGCCGATGCAAGGGACACGGGTTCGTGCCCCGGTCCGGGAAGATCCCACATGCTGCGGAGCGGCTAGGCCCGTGAGCCATGGCCGCTGAGCCTGTGCGTCCGGAGCCTGTGCTGCACAACGGGAGAGGCCACAGCAGTGAGAGGCCCGCGTACCAGTACTTTCAAATAGCTATTGATAAAACTGAAGCAAAGTCTTCCTTTGTGTTTTCTGCCCTTGGTTCTTGATGATGAAAAGAAATTCAACTCTAATCAAAATATTGAGGAAGTTTCCTGAGATTGCATTCTCATGCTTTTTACTTCTGGAATAGTAGAGTTGGAGGTGTGAGTCCTGGAGAGGGAGGTTCTCCCAAATGTTAGCGCATGAACCAAATCCTGCCTTCATACAAAATAGTAATCAACATCACTATGTTTATAGTAGGTTGGGTGCAGGTAATTTGAAGCTAGTTATTGCAAGGGGATGGTAAGAGAACAAATAAATGCAGACAGAGGGCCTGGGTCCTGGTGCAAATGATCATGCATCAATCCATCTAATATTTGTTGCACATCAGGCTGTGAAAGAGTCTATACTATATGGCCTTGTGGGGGATCTGGAGAAGACACCATTCTTATTTTTGAGAAAGCCGCAGTTTTCCAGAGGAGACATGAGAACACAGCGGTGAAGCATTAAGTAATGGTAAAGAGCATGGATTCTGGAACTAGACTTGCTGGGCTACTCCACTTATTAACTGTATGGTCTTAGACATGCTGTTTAGCCTTTCTGTTCCTTAGTTTCATCATTTGTAAAAGAGGGATAATATGAGTACCTACTTCATAAGTTGTGTGATGAGGATTAAAATGGATAAATCCATGTGGAGTGCTTAAAATAGTCCCTGCATACAGGTTTTATGAGTGATGTTATTTTCATTAAAATACAGATCAACTTATGGTTAATGACAAGTGAGTAAAAAATATTCTAGGCATCTAGAGGAGGAATAGATTACTGTGGGCTGTGCAAGACCTTGGTCTTAAAAGCTAGGCAGGAAAAGAAGAGGCAGAATAATGATAATTATTCTGGGGCTAGAATAATGATAATTAGGATGGCTGACATTTACTAAGGGCTTGTGAGCTCGGCAGTGGGTTACTATTTTCTAAGCTTAATCTAATTTAATCTTCTTTAATCTTCCTAACTCCACAAGGTAGGCACCCTTATTATTACCATTTTAAAGAGTAAGAAACAGGTGTAAAAGAGAGTAATTTGTGTATGGTCACGTGTTAAATGATGGGCCTGGGATTTGAGCCTAAACAGGCTAACCTCAGACTCCCAAGGTTCTTAGATATTGTACTATACTGTTGTCATTCGGGAATAAGAATGGCCTAGAGGTAGGTGTATTCAAGGCGGGGTTATGTGGTAGCCTCACTGCCAAGCTTAGGACTTGGGTCCAGTAACCAGTGATCAAGAGTACAGGCTCTGGGGCTTCCCTGGTGGCACAGTGGTAGAGAGTCCGCCTGCCAATGCAGGGGACACAGGTTCGTGCCCCGGTCCGGGAAGAACCCGCATGCCGTGGAGCGGCTGGGCCTGTGAGCCATTAAAAAAAAAAAAAAAAAAAAAAAAAAGAGTACAGGCTCTGGGGCTTCCCTGGTGGCGCCGTGGTTGAGAGTCCACCTGCCGATGCAGGGGACACGGGTTTGTGCCCTGGTCCGGGAAGATCCCACATGCCACGGAGCGGCTAGGCCCGTGAGCCATGGCCGCTGAGCCTGCGCATCCGGAGCCTGTGCTCCACAATGGGAGAGGCCGCAACAGTGAGAGGCCCGCGTACTGAAAAAAAAAAAAAAGAGTACAGGCTCTGGAGTAAGCTGCCTGGGTTGAATTCCTGTTCCACTACTTGCCATTGCTGTATCTTTGGGCTGATTATTAATCTTCCTAAATCTCTCTCCCTCTCTCTCTCTGCCTCTTTTTTTTTTAATTTTTAAAAATTTATTTATTTTTATTTTTGGCTGCCTTGGGTCTTTGTTGCTGCACGCAGCCTTTCTCTAGTTGCGGCGAGCAGGGGCTACACTTATTGCGGTTCGCGGGCTTCTCATTGGGTGGCTTCTCTTGTTGCAGAGCATGGGCTCTAAGCGCACGGGCTTCGGTAGTTGTGGCACTCGGGCTCAGTAGTTGTGGCTCGGGGGCTCTAGAGTGCAGGCTCAGTAGTTGTGGTGCACGGGCTTAGTTGCTTCGCGGCATGTGAGATCTTCCCGGACCAGGGCTCGAACCCGTGTCCCCTGCACTGGCAGGCGGATTCCTAACCACTGTGCCACCAGGGGAGTCCTGTCTCTCTCTCTCTCTTTTTTTTTTTTTTTTTTTTGCAGTACGCAGGACTCTCACTGTCGCGGCCTCTCCCGCTGCGGAGCACAGGCTCCGGACGCTCAGGCTCAGCGGCCATGGCTCACGGGGCTAGCCACTCCGCGGCATGTGGGATCTTCCCCGACAGGGGCACCAACCCGTGTCCCCTGCATCGGCAGGCGGACTCTCAACCACTGCGCCACCAGGGAAGCCCTCTCTCTTTTTTTTTCATCTACAAAGTGGAAACAATAATACCACTTCTGGGTTTATGAGGATTAAATGAGACAGTGCACATAGGATACTTTCTTAGAGCCCAGATATCATTCAATACTTTTTTTTTTTTTAAGCAAGGAAGAGGTTAGATTTAGTATTTGGTTTTGGTTTTGGTTTTTTAGCCAGGGTCAGCAAAACCGTTTAGCTGTTTTCTGTAATCAAGCTCATAAGAAATAATAAGGACCATGAGCTCCTAAGATAGTAGCATTGAGGTATTAGTAGAATGAAGGGAGAAAGGGACCAGTGGTCTTACTGATAGAGTAGATCATGATGGTGATAGACTTGATGGCAGGGTTGTGCTAAAATTCCTTCCACTGAATGGGAGAATCGTGACACTATTGAATGCGAGGGAGTCAGCAGAGGGAAAACCAGTTTGGTGTAGTGTTGAAATGTTTGAAGATCTGTAGAGTTTGGTATGTCCTCACATCTTATCTGAGAGGAAATTCCTAATGGGCAGTTGGAATTGTGGCTAGGGAGTTTTGGAAAAGAGTCTGGAGCTGGAGGTACACATCTCTTGCGAGTCATCTTTATAGCATGGAGGGGAAAGAAAATGAAAAGCCATTAATAAGTAAGTTTTGTCAGGAGCCAGAAAGAAAAAGAGGACATGGCAGTGGAGATGCACGTGAGTGAAGGACTGGGAGTATGTCTGTGGCTATGGAGGTGCAAGGAAAGAAGCTTCAAGAAAGAATAGTCAGCACCATCAGATATCACAGCGTTATTGAGAAGTCCTTCATGGAATAGAGATGCCTGTGGCCCTCTTGTCAAGTACATGATCATAGTAATTGCTATTGTTATCCTAATTCTAGGCCTTAATATTTTAATGAAGTAGTAGAAGCAGAACAAAGCAATCTGGCTGCAGTGAACAAGTGTTATTTTATAAGCAGTAAGAATAATCCTGCCTCCCTAGTGGAGCCAACCATCATCAGTTTTGTTTCCCTCCAGTATTTATTCATATATATCTTTTTTTGTGGGAGTGTAATAATAGCAGAGATACAGTTTTCCATTCTCCTTCCTCCCAAGTTTCTGCTTAATTTTCATATTTTTTAAGTGGCTGCCTAACCTACTGCTGCACCATAATTTACTTGCTTGTTGGTTATGTAGGCTATTATAAATAATGCTTCTTTTAATATATCCTTTTGTGTGTGGTTTTTCTTTCATAGTATTTTCTTTAGGATAAATTTGCAGCAGAAGCTTAACCAGAGTTAAAAGAAATGAAAATCTTAATGACTCCGGATTTGATATCACATGGCTTCCCAAAGCAATTTTCTTTATGAAGTTTATGCTAATTTGGACAGCTGCAGCACATTTTCCAAGTCAGATAAATGGTACATTACAGTTGTGGACTTACCTTTTTGCCTATGTGTTTGGAATATAATGGACCCCTGCAGAAGCCAGGAACCACATTGATATGAATCTTGTACATGAAACATTTAAACCTTTTCCTCTTGGGTCTCATAGGTCAAGTCCTGGGTGTTCTTTGACATCATCTTCTGTCATTCTCTGCCTTACCTTCTCTGGCCACACTGACTCCTTTGCTATTCCTTGAGGTAAACTAAGCCTTCTCAGGGGCTTAGTACTTCCTTTTGTCTAAAACCATCTTCCCCCAAATTTCTGAATGGACCACTCCTCTCTTCCCTTAGACAGACCTCTGCTCAAATGACACCTTCACAGGGAGATCTTTCTTGACTTCCTCATCTCACATAGCAGCCCCTCTACCCTCTTACTCTCTGTACCTCTTACCCTCACCTCAAAGTACCTATTTTATCACAACCTGAAAAAAATTATATGTGTTTTTCTGCTTTCCAGATTGGAATGTAAGTTTTATGAGAACAGGGTTTTTTATGTTTTGTTCACTGCTTTATACTCAGTACCTTGCATACCTGCATCAATGGCTAGCCCCCAGATGTTTGTTAAATGGATGAATTTTATCTTTGCAAATGATGAGCTCATTACTTGTAGAGTCCATCAAATTTTAGAGCTGCCCTAAAGATTGTCTCATTCTAATTCAACCTTTATTTTAACCTAAGACTCAAAGAGGTGATGTGTCTTTTCCTAGGAGCACACAGCTCTTATTAGACAGACTTGAACTGGGAAGACTAATAGTTTATACTATTTTACCTGGTGAATTACCAAGAAAATAATTTTTGTTTTGCTAGGGTGTATAATTTGTGGGAAAGGAAGATAGGTTTAAACTATATAATCTGATAAATTATGCTGTTATTTACAGGGCTGGATTTTATATAAAAATTAGCAACTTAAGCTATATGACCCATGGTACACTTTTATAGCTATTTAAAAATGAAAGTGATCCTTGGCTTTTTCCTGAATTCTTCTATTCTGTTGGCCACACTGACATAGCTGGGGTATTTCCAAAGAGCTGGTTTAGGCTGAGGCTATAGGTCTGAGCTGCTCTTTAGCTATAGCTTAACCATGGGATTTTGCCTCTGGGGTGACACCACACCATTTCTGGACATGAGTGCACTGCTTTGTAGGGGAGTTCGTTGACTACAAGGATCAGAGGGTTCTCTTGTGCTACTTCAAATTGGGGAAGTAGTTATGAGTGACAAGGAAAGCCCCAAAATAGGAGCTGTGACACAACCAGGTGTCATGGAGACTGTGCTAGGGGGTGGCAGGCTGCAAGGATTTGAACAGTGGGAGCTATTAATTCTTCATTGTAATGTTCCACATTATCATGACTCAGCTCTTCTCTGCATGTGTGCTCCTCTCTGTTTGTGCTTCCAGTGGGCAAATTGTTTTCATATTTCTAGTCGGAGTCCAGAGAGAGGGAATCTGATTGGTTCAGTTCATCTTTTAACCCCTTGCAGTGACATAGGCCATCCTAATGGTAGTGGCCTTAGAATCCCTGACTGCTTAATAAAAAATAAAAAAAAGCAGGGCTTCCCTGATGGCGCAGTGGTTGAGAGTCCGCCTGCCGATGCAGGGGACGCGGGTTCGTGCCCCGGTCCGGGAAGATCCCACATGCCGCAGAGTGGCTGGGCCCGTGAGCCATGGCCGCTGAGCCTGCACGTCCGGAGCCTGTGCTCCGCAACGGGAGAGGCCACAACAGTGAGAGGCCCGCGTACCGCAAAAAAAAAAAAAATAATAAATAAAATAAAAAATAAAAAAAGCAAATGGTTTAGTTCTGCTTCCTCGAGCATGGGGCTGGGAATGTGGCAGCTAGGAAGGTAAGTTGGGCAGGGCAAACTTTTATGATGGTAGATGTGCTTAGCGTCACCTCCCTCATTGCCTCCTGGGAGAATAGCCCATGTCCAAAGTTGCTGTTACTGGAGCTACAAAAAAAAATGTCTACATGCCCTGAGCCTTCTACCCCCTGCCTGGTTCTGAACCAAGCAGCTGCTCCTGATATACTGCCAACAGTCTTACCTCTTGTGGTGGGGCTGGGGCCAGGAGAGGAGCTGGCATCTCCTGGGCAGTGAGTGCAGCTACACTATACCACTGTTGGCAGAGACCTCTGGGGCAAAGGCAGGGACAGCAGCCAGCTGCAGATGTTGGACAGGCGATTGGCCACATGGCTCTGAAGCTGTGTTAAGTCGATGGTGCTGGCATCCTCAGCCCATATGGAAGCCAGCTTCAGCCCTAGCAATTCAGGTGCACAGCCAGGTGGATCAAACAGTAACAGTCATGCATATTTATGCGAGAGTGACCCATGCCTTGCGCTCTGATGATTCCCTCCCACCTTGAGTAAAGTGTGTACTTCTAAGTGGCTGTTTCTACTGGTGATCACGTATTTCCTCTACACTGGTCAGGCTGACTTGACTGCTAGTCCTTGTGACCAAGGTCATGCAGGCATGGAAGTTTATACAATACCAGCATGGTTTGTGAACCTGGCATAAGCCGGGCCACATGGGATTCAGATTGACTTTCAGCTGACCAGCTAAGGAGATGCTGTTTGAAGAACAGGAAAGAGGACTCTACTTGAAATGGGCAAAATAGGTCATTGTGAAGCTGCAGTGGGCTGGATTCACAGCATCTCTTTCCTTTTTCCTTCAGTTTGTCTAAATCTGGCTTTGGAAAGGAAAGTTTTCAAACTTCACATTTTTTCCCCTTGTAGCGTAACTTGGATGAAAATAAGTCAGTGTTGTTTTAGGCCCAGATTCCAAGTTTTTCCACCTTCTGAGTTATATAAACTGATGGAGTTGGGAACCTAATGGAGTTTTAGCGTGTACGTAACCTTTTGCAGTTTGTAAGCTTTTGAGTAATACTTGGCCTTTTTTTTGTTTTTTAAATGCAGGTCCTGGCTTATAGTACTCATACTCTTTGGTGAATTATAAATCCTACATTTTAATATTTGACTGATTGAAATTTTTGTTCTCCGGATGGATTTTCTCATAAAAATATGGAAACTGTATTGCAGAGCAGCAAGAGTGGACTTTTTGTTCTGTTTTGTCCTGTTTTGAACAGATGGAGCAGCATGTATTGTTGCTTTAAAACGCTTAGCACACCCTCAGTTTAAACTGTTCTATTAAACATTTCTCTCTTTTGCGTTATATTAAAGAGGAACTGTTAGAGTTAGTGTTTGATTTCAAAGCATTAATAGTTTGAGGGACTGTATAAAACGGAACGGGCAGAAGGAATGTACAGGCCACAGGACAAAGCTGAGCAGCCACTTAAATAACATAGACATCTTGTACTGTGTCACAGCAGTACTTGTGCTATCCCCAGCCAGAGGTACTGGAAAGGGAGGGATGCTTGTTTAGTTCAGAGAAGCCAAAACCACCCCCGATGAGAACTTTCTTTTGAAGAGAGTAAAATTCAGGAACTGAAATGCCAGCTGCAAATTTGGTAGGCTGAGGCAGAGAGAATGTTTTAGAAGAGGGCGTAGCTTGGGGCAGGACTTGCTGACAGGAATTGGATAGGGCTAAGGCCATGAGCAAGTGAGACCAAGAGAGGATGTATCATTTGAAAGAGTTCAGAATGGGAAGCTGACTGAGAGGATCTGGTGAAACATTTTGAAAGCTGAGAGCAAAGACTTGGGTTGTCTTTCAAAATAGAACAGGATAGCCTTCATCTTGAGAAGGAGAAATGGTGATGCCAAGAAAACCCATTGGCAGCAGCATTAAGAACTCATCAGAGGAGCATTAAAGTGCAAGGAGGAGAAATTAGATTGTCAGAGTTCAGGCAATCTACAAGCAGGGCTGGACTAAAGCTTCATCTTCAGGGAAGCGTCTACTGGGTTAAAATGTAGAATTTGCCAATTGTCTGATGCTGCATGAGGCAGAGCAACAAGCAGGGGGGCAAGAACTAGATATTTGTGGACTCAGACATGGGTGCCAGCAGTTACCAGCTAGATGACCTTAAGCAAGTTATTTAATCCCTGGACCTCAGTTTACTCATCTGAGTTAATACTACTCATTGTTATTGAAAGGATTATGTGAGGCAGTGTGCATATGCACCAGCACTTAGGCTTCATAGAGGTTAAATAATATTAGTGTCCTTCCCCCTGATGAAAATACGTTGTTCAGTAAAAATAAAACTGCCCAACTAGTTTGACCAGTTCCTTCCCACACCCCCAGTCTGATCTCAGTTTTCTTGGTCAGGTGCTTGTTAGAACTGACTGTGACTAGAACCGACAGATTTGGCAGACTTCACAAGGACCTCTTTATATAGGGAATGTGTGGTTACGTAAACAGAGCAGACTTTAAGCCCAAATGCCCCAGGTCACTGCCCTGGACTGCAGGACTTTACTAAAAACACAGGAAGTAGACTGCCAGTTTTCAACTCTGGGGTGGTTCTACCCATCAGACTTGTTTTCTTGTCCATTCTCACCTTCCCCCACCCCTGCCTGCCAAGCAACAAGCCCACCAAGAAACAGTCACTAGTGTAATAGAAAACACGAAACAGGCTTGAGCCAGAATGTTTGAGCCTCAGCTCTTTGTAGTAAATACAGTCAAAGAAATATGTTTGGTTCTGAATCCAAGGGGAATGTTTAGGCATCCAAGGACAGTACCTGCTGAGCCATCTCTACATCTTAATTAGGCTAAATCCTTCCCTTGGAATGTCCTTATCCAATTTTTCACCTAAGATCTGGCTCCTGTGCCACCACCGACAGAAAGTCTTCCCTGATTTCTCTATCCATGTCTTCTTCACTGAAAGATCTGTCTTCCTTCTATGAAATCCAACTTTTAAAAATACGTTTAGAAAATACTTCTAAGGGTCCTGAATGCATTGTTCCTAAATTAGAGTTCTCTTTATACTTATTCTTCATGACCTTCATGTACTGGTTTATAAATTTCTTGAGAACAAGGACTTGCTCATGTCAGAATTCCCCTGCATTGCCTAGGGTGCATAGTAAGTGTTCAATCAGTCTTGGAGACCGGAGGTTCTCATCCAAGAGGAGAATGAATAAGGAATCCAGTTCAGAGACTTACTGTGTTCTCCAGGCAGCAGACGGGGTTGATGAGCTGCTTCATCTCTTCCCACCTGGTACCCCCAATCCTATACTCTTAACTAATGCACTCTACTCACTGTTTTCCAAATAAGCCAGTCTTTGGCCCTTTGAAGCCTTGGCCTGTGCTGTTTCATGAACTTGGATTGCCCTTGCTTCCTAGAAAAGCAGTTGTCCTCCAGCCCAGATGTGGCCTTTACTGTATGACTTTCCCTGATGTTTGGGCACGTCTGCTCCATTTGTCTCTCACCAGTGTTTTATAGGCTATAACCCCAACTAGCACTTTTCTTGTTGTTTCTTAGTCACGTATTTACAGGCTGAGTTTTTCCAGGGCAGGGTTCTTTCTTGACTTATTCATCTTTGTATCTTCAGTGCCTAGTATCCTGCCTTGTACCTCCTAAACATTTTTGGTTCTATTGAATTGAATCCAAAGGCAAAGACTCCTGAGGCAAACCAGGTTAAGTCCTCTGACCTGAAAGCCAAGGTCAGGGAGAATGTTTGGAACAGACTTCCTGTGCCAAAAATGTCTGAACTCATTCAGCTCTGGCTGGAGAGGTGCCCTTCAGGTCTCTCTAGGAAGGTCACAGGAAATCAGGGAGCCTGGATTCTGTGCAAGGAGCAATCTCTCTCTCTGTCCAGACCTTGGATCCTTCCTTCTGGGGCTGACCTCCTGTCATCAGAAACCAGTCCTCCCTTGTCAGTCACCATTTTATGAATGTAGCCATAGCTCAGGGCACAGCTGTACAAGTTGGAATTGTTTTTCCATTGTAGTTGCTACTTAAAACATATAAATCACTAGGAGCATTAGTTGATTTTAAGAACTATTAGGTCTTTCAGAAGACCACACACCTCTTTCAAGAATAAGGGAGTATATTACCCTCTTCTCCAGAGAGACCTGTGGTTTCTATTTTTTTCCACAAATTTTTCTTTTGAAAAATTTCAAAATGTACAGAAAAGTTGTAAGAATAGTACAGTGAATGCCTATACTGCCTTCCTCTAGGTTTACCAGTTGTTAGCATTTTGCCACATTTGCTTTCTGTTGTTTTTTTTGGGTCAGTATGTGTATATATACATACATATTTTTTGATGAGTCGTTTGAGAGTAAGTTGTAGACATTAAGACCCCTCACTCTTAAATGATTCACCATATGTCTTCTGAGAACAAGAAGTATCCAGATTATTCTAGTAATGTCCTTTAGAGCTTTTTTTTTTTTTAAATCCAAGATCCAGTCAAAGTCTAGCCATACATTTAGTTGTCATGTCTCTTTAGTCTCCTTTACTTTAGATACTTTCCTAGGCATTTTGTCTTTTGTATCATTTGAAGAGTTCCTGCCGGATGTTTTATAGACTGTCACTTAATTTGGAATGATAGATTTGTTTCCTCATAATGAGATTCAGGGGAAACACTCTTAGCAGATGACGCACTGCACCAAGAAGGACATAATACGAGAGGCACATGATGTCAGTTTGCCCTGTTCTTGGTGATGCTCAGTGTGATCATTTGGTTATGGTGCTGTCTGCCAGATTTCTCCACTGTGAAAGTACCTTTTTCTCCCTTCACAAATACTTATTCATCTTCAAAGTGATACCTTAAGATAGCATGAGTATCTTATATCCCCTCTCAGATTTACCCAATGGTTTTAGCATCCATTGAAGATACTTGCTTAAGCTGATGATTACTGTGATGATGATGTTCATTTTATTAAAGTCTAATTTAGTGAGATCTGCTCTTTAACTCCCTCAAGAGCCTTCATTCTAAATATACAACTTAAAAATACATTGAAAACAATAAGCATCTTTACTAAATATGATAATTCGATTGACCTAAATAAACTAAAACTAAACTTCTGATTATTTTGAAATTCATCATTTCAGCTCTTCTTAATATAGTTGTGTTTTTTTTTTGAGCTGAGATTATTTGGTTTTATAGCTCTTCTTTTTTTTTTTTTTTTTTTTTTGTGGTACACGGGCCTCTCCCGTTGTGGAGCACGGGCCCCGGACACGCAGGCTCAGCGGCCATGGCTCACGGGCCCAGCCACTCCGCGGCACGCGGGATCCTCCCGGACCAGGGCACGAACCCGTGTCCCCTGCATCGGCAGGCGGACTCTCAACCACTGCGCCACCAGGGAAGCCCCTATAGCTCTTCTTAATATAGTTTTTGTGGGCTTTAGAGCAAATATATCTGCATAGACCTTAAATTGTAGGACTAAAGCACAGGTGACCACTTCATGCCACTAAACCACTGTCAAATGATCACTGTCACAAAAGTGACAATAAATAATAAATAGGCAAGTACTTATTTGCTAGTGATATTGAAAACTTTATCTCATCATTTTTAGGTAAGACAGTATAGTTAGTGGATAAAGAATGAGGGCTCTGGAAGCTGACCTAAATTTCAATCCCAAATTTAATCTCTAGGTTTTAATCTGAGGTATCCCTTAACCTCTCAGAGCTTCAGTTTCCTCATCTGTAAAATGGTAATAATAACAACTGTATTTACCTCATAGAATTACTGTGAGGTAAAGTGTTTATTATTGGCAAAGTGCGTCGCACATTGTAAGCACTTAGTAACTGGTGTTTGTGGTGGTGAAGTTGGTGGTGACTGTTATTTGTACTAGGGATCAAGTACAAAAAAAATTATAACATGAAAAATTAAGTATTTAAGAGCTCAGGAAGCTTTGTTTTTGAAAGGTAGCCAAGAACATTTTGGAGGTTGTTATACTCAATGTGTTTTGGGTATTAAGAGGAAAAAAAATCTTTAATTAAATTTATCCTTCAAAAACTTGGCCAAATACAATGGAATTATCCCAGTTAAGTCCCCTCTCTGACTCCATACCTCTTTACCCCAGAGAAGTGCGTTGGTCAGTTCAGGCTTGTCCAAAAATCCCTCACTGTTGCGCCCTTCCTTCCCAACCTATTTGGCACCAGTGGGAAAGCAAGCAGCTTCCTGCCACGCATTCTGCCCATAACCCAGGGTGGTGATGGTGACCATGCCAAGAGTTCCTACTGCTTCCCCAGAGCCCCTGTTTCCACCTACAGACTGGCTCTGAGTTGAGGGCCTCCCATAGCTCACCACACTTCTTAGGTACTTGGGTAAGAAGGTCACCATTTCTGAAACTTGAGTTTTATAATCCTGTTATCTCTTGGCTGGCTCAGAGGGCAAGGGAAAACAGAGGGAGTTTATAATTTTGGGGCCAAGTTTTTTTTAAACTAGCAGAAGAACCTGCCATCATAGTGACAGTTTGAGGAGCTTGATTTATAGGTATAATAGGCTTTTATTTAAAGAATGTATGAAAATCAGCAAATAGTACCACATCGGATGATTCTCTCTCCTAATAGAACTTGCTAATGATATATGAAAGGAAATATTGTCACTTTATTGATTGTTTACAGTAATATTTATTTAGCCTGTCATTCAAAAAACTGTTTTCCTTTAGTATCTAGATTACTTCCCTTTATTCTCCAAATGCTTGCAAATGCAAAGAAGAAAGTATCTCATTCATCTGAACTCTAATTTTTATGAGACCATATGCAAAACAATTTAATTTTACATTGTCACAAAAATAACTGAAAATGCAGTAAAAGAAAAATTGACACTTGCACAATATCCTAGTTTTCAAAGCACCTTACATATATCATCTCACAGCCTTCATCTCTGTAGGATAATCTTCATTTTACAGATAAAAGAGCCGAGACTCAGAAACTTTTTTTTAAAATTTTTATTGGAGTAGAGTTGACTTACAATGTTGTGTTAGTTTCTGCTGTACAGAAAAGTGAATCCGTTATACATATACAGGTATCCACTCCTTTTTACATTCTTTTCCCATGTAGGCCATTAAGACTCAGAAACTTTAACATTCAAGTCCATGATTCCACCACTTACTGGGTGATAGAACAATCACCATCAAACAAGTCGCTTAATCACTCTTGAAGTTTCTTTAACTGTAAAACAGAATTTAAAATAGTGACTATCTCAGAGTGTGTGTGAAGATGAAATGAGCTAATATACATAAGGCACTTAGAAACAGTGCCTGGTGCATAGTAGATGCTCAATAAGTGTTAGCAATATATTAGCTGTTATTACTACACAGCCAATAAGTGTTAGGACTAGGACCCAAATCCAGGCATTTTGACTCCTAGTCCAGAACTCTTTCTGTAGGACCATGTGGAATTTGCCTTTTAGTAAATCATTGATTTTTTTTTTTTTTTGCGGTACGCGGGCCTCTCACCGTTGTGGCCTCTCCCATTGCGGAGCACAGGCTCCGGACGCGCAGGCTCAGTGGCCATGGCTCACGGGCCCAGCCGCTCCGCGGCATGTGGGATCTTCCCGAACCGGGGCACGAACCTGTGTCCCAGGCGGACTCTCACCCACTGCGCCACCAAGGAAGCCCTAAATCATTGATTTAATGTCCATCTCACACTGACCTTGTTATTCTTTTTTTTTTTTTTTCCCGCGGTACGCGGGCCTCTCACTGTTGTGGCCTCTCCCGTTGCGGAGCACAGGCTCCGGACGCGCAGGCTCAGCGGCCCTGGCTCACGGGCCTAGCCGCTCTGCGGCATGTGGGATCTTCCTGTACCAGGGCACGAACCCGTGTTCCCTGCATCGGCAGGCAGACTCTCAACCACTGCGCCACCAGGGAAGCCCAGACCTTGTTATTCTTGAAGGGATCTTTCTCTACTTTGTTTACTTTGACCTCGAATTTCTGAAGATCAAAAGGGAAATGTGTTTGAAGTTTTCTTCCTTCCTGATTTTTTTTTAATCCTCTGATTTCTGTTGTTGTCTGGGTTTGGTTGACCTTGAGATATCAGAAGGTGTTTTAGTAGGTGAACGTATCATGAAGTTGTTTTCATGGGTGTGTTGGGGTCTCTGGTGAATTTTGTTTTGGTTGAAAGGCCTGAGGTAGGAGGCAGGGTTGAAGGAAATGGTTGGACTTGAGTTACACCCCTTATCTGTGGTGCTAAGAGAATGTTGTTGTTACTGAGAGTAGCAGCTTGCTGATCAGGGAGGAGAGATGATTTGTTGTAAAAGAGCCATTCTGAAGAAATTGGCCCATTCCCTGGGAAAGGGAAAGAAGTTGTAGATATTTTTCTTGGTAATAATATTTGTAGCAGGCTTTTACTTGTGACTCCCAGTTGTTTTTACTCTGTCTACTGCCAGTGTTGTCATTTATGGCTGTGAGACAGGCCTGAGTGAAAAATCTGTGTGATTTTGTGGCAGCTACTCAGCTGCTATGGGGAGACACCCTCCCTTTCCTCTGATGCCCAAGTTGAACACAGTGTGGGATTTGATGTGGAAGATTGTAAGAGGTGGGCAGCAATGTGCAGGAAAGGTGCAGCCAGCTCAGTGGCCTTGCAGAGGCAAGGAGCTAGAGAGAACCCCAGCTCACTGAGCTGCCCCGTCCCCAGGCCTTTTTGATGTGCCTGCGCATACTGTACACAGACAGGGTCCTCTCCAAGAACAAGATATTCAGCATGCCTCTGAGGACCTTTGTGGAAGATTTGCACCAAGATTTAACTTGGTGAGGCAGGAGGTTTGAGAGGACATGCTGAGACCTCCTCTTTGTGATCTTTGCATTTTTTAACCCACTGACCTCTAATATTCTCTTTGGCAAGTGTAATTAATGTTCTCACATTAAATGAAAACATTGAACTTTTAATAGATTCGCTGGGGCTTGGTAATCGTTTGATACTATTTCGAAAAGAGAGAGGGTATGAAGAAATGATCTATTATCCTTTCTAATTTTGCAGTTAAGTTTTATTGTTCTTGCCTGGCCATCTGCTGAATCCTTTGACCCATCTAGCCTGGGAGCAAAGCCCAGAAAACAGCTCTGGGTCCTGCCATGTAGGCAGCCTCCATCTTGTAGCTCTGTACCCATTCCTGTGGGCTTGGTGCTTTCCTCTGTGTATTGGCTTCTGCCTTTTGCATTGGCCACTCCTGGTGTGCTGCATAATGGTTGATCTTTTTCCTACTCTGTTTGCTTGGATGCTCTGTACAGTAGACGAGGAGCTGGGGAAAAGGATAAAGAGTACCCATTATTCACTGTCCACTGCCACTGTCATCATGTGCTGCCCAGGACTCCAGAGAGCTTTGCTTCTAGGCCAGTTGATTAGCATCTTTGTTTGATGTGTGAGAAGCTTCTGAACACGGGGGTTCTTATCCTTCTACACCACTTACATCTTTCCGGCACACAGTGCGCCAGAGGAGAGCCTTATTGGTGATGGTTTCCTTTGAGGTCAGTAGCAGGACTGGGAGTGGAGGTGACAGCTGAGAGACTTAGCAAAGCTGAAGGGATTGTAGAGAGGTTGAACAGCTGAATACTCAGGTTTAGACTAGCTCATCATGGGCCTTTGCTCAGCTGCCATTCGTGAATGCTGGTGTGGCAGCAAGTGCCACAGTTGGCCCCTTGAACATCTATTGTCCTCTTTGACATCTTTGCTGATTCTCTCAAGTCAGATTCCTTGCTTGTCTGGGCTCCCATAGTACTTTTTTTTTTTTTTTGCGGTACGCGGGCCTCTCACTGTTGTGGCCTCTCCTGTTGCGGAGCACAGGCTCCGGACGTGCAGGCTCAGCGGCCATGGCTCATGGGCCTAGCCGCTCCACGGCATGTGGGATCTTCCTGGACTGGGGCACAAACCCATGTCCCCTGCATCGGCAGGCGGACTCTCAACCACTGTGCCACCAGGGAAGCCCACCACAGTACTTTTTATTTCCGTTTATCTCCCTCAGCTTTGTAGCAAAAAGTTAATTGTCTAAAAGCCTGTTTCTTCTATCATATAAGTCTCTGGACAGCTGGAACCTAGTCTCATTCATCTCAGTTTTCCTCATAATCCATAGATTGTGTCTCGTTTGTAACAGTTGCTCGGTAAATCTTACTGAATTGAACTGAACAAAGCTGGCTGTGTCCATGGACATCCTTCAGCTTGTGTCCACCTTCACAGATCATGTATTCAGCCATGAGACAGGAGAATATCCTTGAAGAAACAGAGCATCACCATCAGATATAACATATAAAGACACATTAGCCTATTGTTGAGCTTTTTTTTTTGACAACTTTTGTTGAGATATAATTCACAGTTCACCTATTTAAAATGTACGGTTCAGTGGTTTCCAGTATGTTCACAGTTATGCAGTCACCACCACAATCAGTTATAGAAGATTTTCTTCATCCCCAAAAGAAACACTGTACCTGTTCCCTCCACTCCCCCAGCCCTAGGCAACGACTAATCTATTTTTTGTCTCTCTAGATTTGCCTATTCTGGACATTCCATATAATATGCGGTATTGTGTGCCTGGCTCCTTTCAGTTAGCATAATGTTTTCAGGGTACATCCATGTTGCAGCATGTGTCAAGCCTAGAGCTTGGTGGAAGTTGGAGGGCAGGTGATGCTTGTTTCCTGAGCAGTTGTGGCTCAGGCCATTGGTGAGTCTGCCTGCTCTCATTAAAGATGACCAAACCTATTTAATGGAAATTCCATAGATGTGTTCTGAACTTGCTCCCATGAGTAATTACGGAAATTAATCAAAGTAAAGTCTATGAGTACCTAATACAGTGCCTGTAATACCCAATACAAGGTAAAGTCTATGGGTACCTAACACATGAGGGTCTCAATGACTCTTACTTCCCTGTGTCCCACTTCAAGTTCTTAGATTTTAGTAAGAATTTGCCAAAGTGAAACAATAGGTAAATTTTTAATTGGTGCTTTGGGTTTAATTTACTGATTCCTCCCCCCACCCTTTTGTTTTTGTTCTCCCCAAGGCTATGCCTTTCTGCTGTTCCAGGAGGAGAGCTCAGTACAAGCTTTGATAGATGCCTGCCTAGAAGAAGACGGGAAACTGTACCTGTGCGTGTCAAGCCCCACCATCAAGGATAAACCGGTGAGTAATATGCAGCCCCCTGTTGCTTTTCCAGAGCACGTATGCAATTGGAATAGCTGATCGCCTTTTCCTTGTCATGGGAATACTGAAACTAGGATCCTCTTACCCGGGGTGACCTTGCTATGCAGTAGTGCTGGACTGCTATTGATGGGAAGCTAATAACAAATTACTCAGTATTTTGCTTTATACCTTTGGGACCACATGTAAACAAATGTGCCCTTGTCTTTCACTTTACGGTTCTTTTATGCTAATTCCTATTCAGAAACTCTGAATTGAAGTAAATAATGCTCTTAATGGTTTTGGCAGCTGGTTTCTGTCATTATTGCAGATCAAGGGCAGGAGTAATTTATTTATTTTTTTCAAAAAAGATCATAATCATCAATGTTTGTATGTGTTTGAATGCAAGGCATTGTGCTGGGTGGTACCCACAGCTGGCTAAATAGTGCCTTCTGGGCCAGGAGCTTATAATCTAAAATGGGATAACTTCAAATAGGGCAGCGGAGGGGAAGGACAGAGAACATGGACCCAAAATCATAAATAATGTACACTTCTACGGAATTTGTGGTTCAGTTTGTGGTTTCTGAGCCAAAGAGTGTAAGTCACTAGGTAACAGAGGAAGACTGCTTCCTTTCTTCTGGCAGAGGGGCTATCAGTGGAGAAGGGTCAAGACTGTTTAGAGCAGAAGAAAAAACTTGGTTAACATGGCAGAACTAAAAATCCTTAGGAGGTTGGGAGGGGGGTGAGTTTGTGTGTCAAGACTTGGTGCTAGGAGTGGGAAATAGAGTAAAAAATAGTGGTGTGGATTAAGGAACCAAGGCAGGTATCTGTCATGGGGCCTAAAGCATCCCCTTACACCAGAGGTGTTGGGCTTGGTTGACAGCCAGGTTTATTCTCAGAAATGTGTATGGGGAAAGAGTTGTGGTCAGATGTAAAGTTCCCAGTTTGAGTCTTGACTCTAGCATTTAAATATCTACTTGACTCTGAATAAGTCACATAATCCTTGCTGCAACTTGGCTTCCTCACCTATAAAATGAGAAGAAAAATGGTTCCTCTCTGGGATGTTGAGAGGCTCAGATAAGAACAAAATGAATGTGAAAGCGTTTGGTGAGGTCGGGTACTTGCACAAGTGGTGCTGTTAGTTCTACATAGTGCTAGAGGATTCAGGAGAGCAGGGTTAGAGCTTATCTACCTAGTAACATCTTTTGAAAAGAATGGTGACATCTAGAACAGGGTTTACAATTGGTTGCAAAAAAATGATGCTGGGACTTGGCCACCCATAAGTGGGAGATTACAGTATGTAAAGCAGAAGAGGGAATTACTAAAGAATGGGGATCCTGAGTCATGGTACAGTAATTGATGCAGAGGAAGAGGCAAGGATTTTAGCAAGTTTGAAAGTGTCACTATAATTTTTCAATATCTGGAGCTATTGCCCAATTTTTATAACAACAGTTAACAGCATTGGATAGGGTAGCTATACAGGTAGCTGTATAGAAAAACAGTAGAAAATAGCAGGCTAGGAAAAAGAGTAAGGAGGCTTTGTTAACTTTCGTCTTAATTTAAACAGTGTAGAGAGGCTGTTGTGTTAAGAGGGAGACATGGGGACTGACTAGAATGGGAGTGTGCAGTCTTTCCTCTGAAAAAATAATAAGAAAGCTGCAATAACTTTTAAATCTCTTTGGAGTAACATGAAATTAGACAGACTGAGCCCAGTTTGACAGGGTCAGATGTCAGAGGAAAATGGTCAACCTCCAGAGAGTCTCTGCCACTGACACATCAGTGGGAGTGGGAGTGAGCTCAGAAGGGTTAAGGTGGGGTTGGTCATGCACTGTAGGAGAGGATTTGAAATATGTTCGTATCTGTAAAACGACAGAGGGGTAGAGGTACCTACTGAGATAGTTACACCCAGAGTAGATTAAGAAGCTGTTGAATTGAGGGGAGGAGTCTGGAGGTGAGCAGATGGGGCTTGTGTACCTTGGAAGGGCCATGTCACTGGCTATGTGGGAGGAGGTGGGTCATATATTCTGTCAGGGCAGGCTCACACCAGGGCTGGACGTCTTGTGAGAGGGGATGAGCAGTGGTGGTTGCAGGCGGAGGTGGTATGGAGGCAACACCATTACTGTTGAGTGTTTTCACTCCAAACGTGTATTACCCTTGGCTTGAAGGACTTTTGAAATTAATTAGTGTAATTATCTGTTTCCGAAATGTTTATAGGGAAACTAACTTTCATTGTTTGTGTTTCTACAAATTTCTGCCTTATTGCAGTTTCCATTTTCTGAGCTCAAGTGAAGCAGTTTTATTGGAGCTTGGTGAATTCTGAATGGTGGCTGCTGATCACGTATTTCTTTGACCCAGGCATACTCAGAATTTCCAGCATAAACAATTTAAATAAAACTCAAGATGGGAAACATAGAAGTCCCCAAATACCTGTAATTTTAATGAACTGGATCCCATTTTGGGTTCTGGCTCCTTTGGCTCCATTTTTGAAACCTCTTTCTTGGCTTCAGCTCCACATCTTCCACTCCCAACCTCATTTGGTCACACTTCCCTACCAGGTTTCGGTACATTCCACCTCATTTTGGATGCTCCCACAGACAGTGAGAGCTGGCTTGAACCTTTGGGAGTAAATGAGGACCTGGGCAATAGCTCAAGGTAAAGTCAGCCTCTAGAGCTCATTCACCAAACCTTCTGAGCTGTGGCTCTTTCTGGCTTTTTCTACTTCTTAGCTTGGCTACCTTTCAGGATCTTCGTGCACTCATTCTGTTGTTTAGCTCTCTCCAATCCTCCCTGAATTTCTCCTTGGAAATACACACCATGTTCTGAAGTGACCTCACAGATGTTCTGTCCTTTGCCCTCTCCCTTTCCCCCAAATCAACCCCCCCACTCCCTTTGTGTGGATTAGGTTAATCACATGGTTTTCCTAATACAGCGCCTGTAGAAAGGTTCCCTCTCACTTATCCTTTCTAAGATCGTGTGTTTGTTTTTTAACTCAAATGAATCCATACTTAGTGGATTTCAGGTAGTTATATTTTTGGTCAGTGATTACCTTTCATTAGATGACTCCACTCAGGCTATTCTATATATAGGTCTGATCCTGAAAGATGGCAAAAGAAACTGTATTTATAGCTTGATTAATTGACCCCTCAGTCTTTTTTTTTATATATAATTTTTATTGGCGTATAGTTGATTTACAATGTTGTATTGGTTTCAGATGTACAACAAAGTGAATCAGTTATACATATACATATATCTACTCTTTTTTAGATTCTTTTCCCATATAGGCCATTACAGGGTATTGAGTAGAGGACCCCTCAGTCTTAAAGAATGAAAGACAAATTGGCAAGAGTAGGAGTAATTGCAAAGCCTCTAGATCTGTGATTTTTTTTAACCTCTCCTTCAGCAAGAGGAGTTCCATAGCTCACATGTCCCAGGCATCCCAGAGGATAGCTGTGTTCTTGTCCATGCTTCCAATAAAGCAGGCAGCCACTGTGACAGTGGTCCCTCTTGTTAAGGGAACTCTACTTTTCGAATGTAGAAATAGGCTGAACCTGAAGGTTCAAGACAGCAGACTGATAGATGAGGAAACCTAAGAGGGTCTAACAGATTGAGGGGCTGAAAAGAGTAACCTTGAAAAGGAGGTGAGGAAGGAGATGTTCTGGTTCTTAACTTCTAGAACACTTTGGCCAGAGATGTGGGATAGCAAACACCTTGAAAGGAGTTATCAGAAAAGTTTCCTAATTCTTCCTCCTTACAATTTATAGCACAATCACAATTTATAAATATTCTAAAACATGACAGATTGACTTTGCTATATATTTTAAAACTGTCTTACCAAACTGAAGTGTCTTATGTAAGATGAATTCTTTAGATTATTGCTCAGGTCATCCACTTAAAACTAGAAAGACAAAAATTTTTTTAAAATGGTGGAAAAAAAAAAGGAAGCTGGAAATAGAGGCTGGTTTAATTATTTAATTTTTAAATCTGTCTAATCTGTCTGTCATTCCAGTGTCTCCTACCCCCATTTATATATCAGAGGAATCTCTAGCATTTTTCATCACTTTTTTTAGTTACAAAAATAGGCCAGATCGTTTTGCCTAGGATTTAAGCTGTCTCCAGCCCACATACAGCTTTTAAAAATGCTGTGCCTTCCTTTCTTCCTTCAAACCACATTTGAGTGCCTACTATGGGCAAAGCTTTAGTATTGGTTACTATGATTCAGAACTTATTTTGAATCAGACATAAAGTCCTGTGTTCAAAAACAATAATATAATGAATAGATAAAACAAGTGTATAAATAGACAAATCTGTAGAGCCTGGTGCATAAGAGGTTCTCAAATATTTGTCAAATTAAGAAAAATAACAAATACAACGAGCTAAGATGTAGATTAAGCACTTTGGACAGTTTATACATACCAGGAGTGATGAAAGAAAGCTTCTTGGATGAAGTGTCATTTAAACGAGGTCTTGAAGGATGAAGAGAGTTTGGGGATTGGCCAGGAGAAGTATGGAGGTGTGGGGAATAGACATTTTGGAGAAAGGCAACAGTGTGAACACAGAAATGAGAAATTGTGTGGTATGAATGCAGAACACTTAGGATGGAACACAAATATATGAAAGGGATTAGAGGGAAATTAAATTGGGGAAAAACAGGTAGGGGCTTGTAGGGCAGTCTTGATTGATGGCCTTAGTCCTTGGGTTTGTGGTATATTTACTCAAACTCTTTCATTCCCCACCTACTACCTCCTAAGACAATAACTATAATTTTATCTTGGCTCAATCAAATCTGGTTTTGTGTCATATCCCACCTTGGAAATCTTCAGCATTTCTAATCTTCTTGATTTATTTACTTGTTCCTTGGTCTAAATTCATGCTTTGGGCACCTCCCATCATAAGAATTTCTCCAAAGAAAGAATTCCTTCTTTAAAATGAGAGAAGTACCTCCTATTCATAATAAATCTTATTTTTTTCCTCCATGAATCTCTGATTTTGCAAATGGGTCCAGAGTTTCTTAGTGCTTGAGTCTTTGGAAGCTGTTATTTCTTTCTAGGGAGGTCTAAAAGATGCTGCAGTTGCAGTGTACAAAATGGTAACCAGGGGACAAAATAGCCAATACCATCCCCTAAGGGATCATAGTCAGTGTTTTTCCAAAGTGTGTTCTGAAGAACGCTTGTCTCATCAAACACTGGTCTCTTGAGAGGATCATTGACAGAACGTTTGCTCTTAATAATAATAGGTGTCCCTTATCGAGCACTTACTTTGTACATTTTATATCCACTTTCTCCTTTAATTAAAGATTCCATAGCCAAGAACATTTGGGAAACATTGATATATTAAAGTTCTGAGGAGTTTTGCAGTAAATAAATGTGTGTAATATTGTTTAATCCAGCATATTATATACCTCTTTGGGGATTATACTTGTGAAGATTCTGGTAGAATTAGTATTTCATGAAGCTCACTCAAAGAATAGGCTTCTTCCCAGGAAAAGCTTAGGTAACATGAACTTTTATGTGTACATTCCTCTCAAAAGTTTGAGTGATCAGCATGCCAGTGACAACATCCTTGCCCTAGCGCCATGGAACTGAAAATACACATTTATGTAGACATTGGACAAAATTGTCTGGCTGCAGCGCAAGAGTGCCTGAGGCTATGAACCTAGAAGTTAAAATAGCCAGTTTCATTGCCAAATCATATTTGAGCTTCTCTAACTGCTAGTTTTGTTTAGTAGCTTTAGGAAGAGTCTATGGGTCACTTCTTAATGTGTTGAAAATGGACCAAATGAGATTGGAAAGAAGAGAAAGGTTAATCATTCACAAATAAAAATGCATTTTGACTTTTCCAGGAGTCCCTTGGGAAGCAGAGCTGGTGGCCAGTAGCCTGGAGGACAGGGAGCCTTGCAGGCACACAGCATCATTGCAGTGGAAAGAGTGTCTATAGACTTGGGGTCAGATAAACCTGGGTTTCAGTCCTGAGTTGACGTCACAATTCTGAGTCTTAGTTTCCTTGTTTTTAAAGTAGAGATAATTTTTACAGCATAACAGTTACGGTGAGTTTAAATGTGACAGTGTATGTAAAATGCCTAGCACAGTGGTGCAGTGTACGTGCTCAAAAGTGCTAGTTTCTTCTTTCTTTCAGAAGAGAATCATCTATCACACTTATACTTTCTAAGTGATGCGGGAATATCAGAAGTGATGACGAGCACTAGATAATTCTGATCACCGCGTGCGTCACCTAGTGGCATCAGAAATTCGCACTGATTAGGCCCAGGCCCTGGCGTACCCACTGGTGACCAGACAGTGTATTTCCATGCCTCTAGAAGGTAGCTTTCAGTGGAGTGAGGAGAGTGACTGGGGAGCTATAGAGGGGCAGCTGTTGGACAAGTTCTTACAGCACCACTGTCTGCCCCTCGGGAAAACCTTTGCTAATTCACCAGCACGCTGAGGAGCACAGACCACTCACTAAGGGTTGGGTGCTGTGCCGGGCAGTTGGGACCCACACAGAGATATGGTCTCAGCTTTAGAGGCCCCCAGAGTCCAATGGAGGGAAATAGCCAAGTGAATAGTAAGTGGAGTAAGGAGTCACAGGTGCTATGATGGAAGTATTATAGACGGTAGTTGATGTGGGGTGGCTCAGAAGCAGAGTGGTCAGGTGTTCCTGAGGGAGTCTGGAAAGCCTTTAGAGGGAAGATGGTTCTTTGAATCTTACGGTTTTAAGTACGGGTATTAATCATAGCATCTAATTGATAATGGCTTTATTATATCAAGCATAGAGCAAGGATGTACATCACCATTTTGGGGGCACAGTTTATGCATGCTCTGTTTTTGTACTGGGTGCCCTTATGAAACAGTATACAGAGTGTTATTTGAATTGTTCAACAGTAACTGAAGTTCCCAGTGGGGCTGTAAGCCTGTGGTTTCCGTACATCAGGCTGTGTAGCCTGGTGCGGATGGCAGCAATTTCCTTTTTGTACCTGCGCTGTTTCTTGATGCTGGTGGTGGGTGTGGAGCATCCTGGGAGAGCGTAAGAGAATTTCCCAGGGTTACTTTTGACTTCCTGTCTAAGAAGAATCCAGGCTATTTTGCTGAGGTTCTTTGGGGCCTGTGATCTACTGGTATCTGAGGAATAGTCTTTGTGTGAGAGTGAGAGCTTTTGGCTTTGAGTCCCAATGGAGTTCCGCCTGGAGGCCCCAGAGCTGCCCAGGGTACAGAAGTCTCATCAAGGCCAATGCCTCTGAGCAGCTGTTAAGTTTCTTTCTGGCCACTTACCGCAGAAGGTACAGGGAGGGCATCTTCTTTTCCTCTCTATTGGGTGGAGGGCAGCATTTGAGAATCATAGGTAGCATCTAAACTCCACAAAGGTGGCTGAGCCGTTTGTTCGGGAGCTGTGTGGTGAAAATTAGGTTGACATGAGATACCAAATGTGAACATACTTTGAAGAGTCCAAACCACAATTATTGCTGTTACGGCTGTTAGTTTTGGTGGTTATAATACTAAAACAACCCCTTACACATGGAAGAGATAAAGATGCCTAACAAACCACAAACTAGTTTATTTGTGATACTGTGGGGCACTCCAGTCATTCTGTGAGGTCTGTGATTCTTAAAATAGAATTGCTGACAGCTGGGGTGGGTCTGAGTTCATTACCACTGCAGCTGAGCTGTTGCAGCTGTATCAGCGGACCTAGGTTTAGCTGACTCATCCTGGTTGTCAGAAGAGCCGGGATGCTGCTGCTTACTGGGGAGAGCAGTCCTGATGGTTCTGCACTATTATTTTTCTGATTCATGTACATTGAAAGGATTGTAGGATTAGGGAGAGAAAAATGGAGACTTTTTCCTGAAGAGCTTGAGTAGGAGTTTGAAGAGTGTTGAAAAGAGGAAAAAGGAAATGGGGTGGGGTTGGGGCGATGCTGAGCTATGAGCTTTATGGATAATTTGTGGGAAAGAGATCGGATGGCAGGGAAGGGGGATTTGGTCAGGTGATTTCCTGAACTAGCCACCAGATTGCACTGTTGACTCTGAACAGTTTGGTTGCTTTTTGGAGCTGCTTTGAGCCCAACAAATGAAAAGGAAGGCACTGTGCAGTAGACCCTTCATGTGGTAGATGTTTGTAACCTAAGGAGAGCACCAGACCACATATAGGGTGAGATGTTTAAAATGAGCTCAAGATAACATTATTTACTGGGGTAGATAATGTCTAAATTCTAAATAGTGGTCTAAACTGAGAGAATTCTAGAGCTATAGGGATTTGGTCATGTTCAGAAACTTGAAGTCCTAAGGCTTGTGTTTAAAACTGTTCTTACTAAAACTGTATGTTTTCTCTTATGCTGTTATTAAAGATACAATAAAAATGCATTTTATATTTAATTTTAACTTAGAGGCTTTTGCAAATTTTCAATGAAATTATCTTTTTAGGAAATGATGTTTTCTTGTAGCATCCTGTCAAAATAAGTGACCTCTATTGCATTTCTTAAATTTTTTTCCTAGAAATTAGCCTAATCCTATCGCTATTAATGACTTTCAGTTTTAACCAGGATGAAATTTTAGTTAACTCTTTGAGAGAAATAGCAGGAAATAAGTGAGGAAAAGGCCTTGATTGGAGTGAAGTTTCTATGATGTTTTGTTCAGTTAGTTCAACCTTATTATGCCATATTTTGATACATACTAAGAGTAAGATATAATAGGGCAGTATTACCCAAAGTGTGGATATTAATAGGTGTTACGCAAAAAAATAGGTTCCATGGAAGTAATTATGGAAATGCTGGCTTAAACAACATTTGAATAGATTCATTTCCTGTAGAACTTCTTAGAGCCTTTAATTAATATACACCAGTGTCTGCTGTGAAGCTCCAAGAAGGAAGTTTATAACTTTTTCCTAAACACTGCTTTTCTGGCAGAACAACCCTAGGGATCTGCACTTCACAGAACACACTTTGGGAAACCTTGAAAAGGAAAATTAGTGCTTTTAGTACTAACTGTTGCTATTACATATTAATGTATGTTCTTTTAGATTTCTTGATGGCTGTCGAAGTCACTTTATGGTATAAATTGGTATATTTATACTACCAAGCTTTATGTTTGGTTTTTGCCCTTATCCTTAAAAAGATTTTGCCTTTGGAGATAAGCAGTTATACAATGCCAATTATTAATTAAAGAGATAAAAATTTAGAAGACAAATAATTCAGCTAAAAGTAGGTTTATGGTCCTCACCAGAACTTCCACAGGAATACATGCTTTAAAAAGAAACTAAAGAAAAACCATTTTTTAATTTTGTCTCGTAAGTGTTTATGCAATAAAACATTCCATTGTGAGGAGCTGTGTGGTAACTAAACCCTTTCTAACCAGAGATCACAGACTGGAGCCCACAGGATAGATCTGGCCTGCAGATAGTTTTGTCTAGCATGTGCAAGTGACTTTATACACTTGAATTAGTTCCCAACATTAAAAAATCGTGAAGTTTCATATAAAAATCTGAATTTCTAGCTACTTTTGAGAAATGGAAAAGTCTGACAACACATTTGTAAATGATAACTACTAGCTGGAGCTGAGAGGTGTCTGCCTCCTTTAAAAAGAGTGGTTTAACACGGCTATATTTAAACTAGGTAACCAACAAGGACCTGCTGTATAGCACAAGGAACTCTGCTCAGTGTTCTGTAATAACCTAAATGGGAAAAGAATTTGAAAAAGAATAGATACATGTATATGTGTAACTAAATCACTTTGCTGTACACCTGAAACTAACACAACGTTGTTAATCAACTATGCTCCAGTAGAAAATAAAAATTTTAAAAAATAAATAAAAGGAGTGGTTTACTCCATTGTGTCACTGCCTGCCTACTAACTGTTGTCCTGGTAGCTTGACATGTTTATGCTGCCTGTCTGGCCCTACAGACATTTGTTTTTGTGTAACCCTTACTGTAAGGTCATGGCATGGCCAAAGGGCTAGTGGGTGCTCCCTCCCAGATAGCCTCTTCCTAGAGCCACCTTTGTAATCAGATGTGGTCAGGTTTCTTCAGGAGGCAGTGTTGAAACCATGTCAGGCTCATTTAAGGTAATCTTCACCATTCTTCACCTTATCCTTGTGCTTAAGATGTTGTGGCTTTTAGTGCCCAGTATAGCCTATTTGACAACATCCTGCAAGAGTTGTTACACACACACACACACACACACACACTCAGAGTAATCCCTATGTATGTAAAAGCTGTTTTGCCAGGGGAAGTTTATGTTGAGTTAGGACAGAGTTCTAATTTCATCCTTTCTCAAAAATAATTATTAAAGAAATAAATATAATTTAAAAACAGTTCTTTTACTTATATTCTACCCCTTCTACAAAATATCTGAGTTAGCTTATAAAGTATGGGATTAAAAGAGTAGAGAAACATGTATATATATATTTTTTCGAAGAGTAAGTCAGAAAGATAGAACATGGATATTAGACCCTGAGAATAAACCTTAGAAGATGGAGAACATGCCTGTATGAGAATGGTCTTATATTTCAGAGAGAAACCAGAGTGTGAATGGAACTTCTCAGTGCAAACAGTACCACAGTATTACTTTTTGCTTAGCTCTTAGAGTGTACTGATGTTGGCCTGTGTTGACATTTCTCTGAATCTGCAGTGGTGTGAGCTCTGAGGAGCTGTTCTGTGGCGGCAGCTGGGAAATGTGGGTTTTGTGAATAGGATTAATCATTACTGTCTCCCTAGTCCTCTTCCTGTATTTTTACCAAGAATAGGGTAAGGGAATGGGTTGTGTGATGTAATGAAGGGGTGGGGAGGGTGTCAGAGGGAAGAAGAGGCAGCAGTGAAGACTCTCAACAGGCAGGTTTGAGATTGTCTGCAGTTCTTTTGAGCAGCAGTATCCTCCAGCTATTGTACAAGGCTACATTTTCTGTACTTTTGATTAAATGAAACCAGAACACTATGGATACTACACAGGAACTGTTTTCATTTGTGAATATGGATACTACACAGGAATTGTTTTCATTTGTGAGCCATATGAGCAAACTCAGTTATCATAAAGTTAATGGAATTACCTGGTCCTGAAGCTGCCTTAACTACTTAATAAAGGATGAGACTAGAAGAAGAGAGGGCTCTGTGTAGAAAAAGATTTGCCCTACTTTTTTTTTTTTTTTTTTTTGGTGACATTAGAATCCTTTTTCTTAGTGTCAGGACATTGTGTTTTTAATTAAAAATTAATAATGGACCCTCATGAAGGCATTTGAAAGTGGTGTTTTATGGTATTGGTGAATCTGCCTTTGTGGTAAGTGTCAAGGGAACGATAATTTAGTCAAACAGACCAAATTTTACAAGGAAAGAACTGGATTTTTTTTTTTTAAGTGATAAAGGTAGAGCAGATGCCTGAGTGTTAACAGAATTACAAACAGGTCCAAGGTTTTAGGGTCTAGGGAAGAAGTGGAGATTTTATGGCTTCTGGCTAACTGGTGAAGGCAACTGTGTCATAAAAGCCCAAAAAGCTGCGGGGCGGGGGGGTACATTTTGTAACAATCATAAGGAACGTGTAGCCTGCTTCTAACTGAGCGATGCCAGTGTTAGAGTTGACCCAAGATGTTTTGAAATTGTAGTTGGTAGATTTACTACCTTTCAAATAGGAGTACTCCTGGATATAGCCAGGCCACTTAAGAAATTATCATATGTGTTTCCTTGCATTGTGTTGTTGGTTGAGTAATGGGGCAAAAGAAGAATTTTGTTGATACTAAGAAAATGAAAATTCAGCTGTTTTGTTTCCTATCCTAATCGATGAGGGGAAAGGAGAGGGGTGTTCCTTAAAGACCGACACTATTTTCTCTGCTTCTCTACCTGGCCCACTTCCCAGTGCGCATGGCCAGCTGAGTGACTGGTTGGTTTTCAGGCAGTGCTGAAACTGGCCTTTCGGTATCAGAGGGTTTTTTGTGCTTTTTTTGTTTTGTTTGGTTATGGATTGAAAGGAATATGCTTTAAGGTTACGATTCTGATGGAATACCTTATTTTATATGATAATGGTAAAACAGTGTAAACTATGGGCAGGAAGTCAGAGTCCCAGTGAAGAGACATTACCAGTTAGAAATATGTTGTAGAGATTTCTTTTTCTATTCTTTGAAAATTTGCTTCATTTTCTAGGCTTACCTTTATTTAACCAGACTTGTTTAGGAAAATCAGATCAACCAAAAGTCGATAAATCTGTGACCTTCAGTATTTGATATTGCTGGTAATTGTGTGCTAACTTGATAAGTGTTAAACTGTGTTAAATCATATTGCTGAAAGAGAAATGTTTTAATTTTAGGGGGTGATCATTTAAAAGCCAGACATGGATAATTTTTAGAAAATATTCCCAATGTTCCTGTCCCTCTTTAGGTGAGCTTTTAAAAAACTAAGTGCTGTAATGTGACAGGTTATAAACAGTCTAACACGTGTAAAAATTCAAAACCCAGACTCTATCTATAAAAGACTGCCCTTTTTTAAACCACAGGTGGTTTCTGAAGGTTTCATGGTATATGTCTAGAGTGTTGAGTCTAATACCTGTAAGTAGATTCCCCAAGAGTTCTATTGAAAGGCACTTAATGCAGATTACATTAACTAATAACTGGATTTTGTTTGGGTTGTGTATGTTGTAAAATGCACAAATCAGTGGGTTTGTCTTTAGTCACCTTATTCTCATTTGGGGTTGATGGAAATGAAGTAAGGACCAAGTAAACGACTTTTTTTCAGGTGCAAATTCGACCATGGAACCTAAGTGACAGTGACTTTGTAATGGATGGTTCTCAGCCTTTGGACCCCAGAAAAACTATCTTTGTTGGGGGAGTTCCACGACCCCTTCGAGCTGGTGAGTGGAAATAGTAACACCACAACAACAAAACCAACAACAAAATCCCCAATGTGTTTAGTCTTCAATATTTTCTAGGTTTCTGGTCAGCTATGCACAATCTCCAAAAAGAAGGCTGTCAGGTCAGTTTCACTGAGCTGACCCTTAAATGTTTTCTCCCAAGACGTTGTATTTTCTTATGGTACAAGAGTGAATTTCATTAAATTGTTATTTCAGAGGGATGAATTCTAATTAGTGCCTCCCTGTTCAACCAATTATTTTTAAAATAATGACAATACATTTGGCAGTGTGCATTCTTATGCCAGTTAGCATTGTTATGTATGACAGAAAAAGAAGTCACCCCATCAGAAATCTGTCCAGTTCAGCTGTGTGCCCACTTAGTCAGTGAGGAATCAAACCACTGCTAGAAATTGTGTCACTGGGAATCAAACTGAACTTTTCCCAAGTGAAACAGGTTCTTATTTTTTATGTACTTTGAAAAGTGAGGTATGTATTTGAGCATCTTTATTTTGACTTCTTGAAAGCTCCCCTGTTTTTTGTTTTTTAAGTACCTTTCCAATGATGAAATAATTGTGCCTGCTGGGATTGGGCAGAATCATTATTGACTGGGGCATTTGAAGTGATGCTGTGCTGATGACTTCGATATTTAAATCCAAAGACAAATCTAATTGGTTGTGGATTAGTGTGATTACCTGTGGAATATAATAAAATTATTTGTAAGAACAAAGTTTTCAAAGTGCTTAAAATAGTTGAGTTTATTTTTTTTTAAATAAGATGAAAAAATAAGGTAGCTGTTGCCACTATAGTAGCAGAAAGAACAGTGTTATCTCTACGTTAGTGTAAGCAAGTAGACTTAGTTCTACTTAAAAAGTAAAAGAAAAAGCAGAGGTCATTAAAATCAAGTTGTGAAACAGAATTGTAAAATGTACCTACAGCTCTTTGGCTCTGTGACTTTGGGGACTTCTCAATTCTGAATGTTCCTCAACATTTCTAACATATTTATTCAAATCTCAACTCCAATCTACTCCTAAAAGATAAGTTTTAGGTCTGTATAAAGATGTATTCGTAATTCCATTTTGAAGGACTTTAAAACATATTAATTATGACTGTGGAGTTTGTAATCTTATGGTACTTCAGAAAGTCAAGCATCACTGGGTCTTTTTCTCATTCTCATGGAAAACCTGCCCAGAGAAGGAAAACAAAACAGCAGAGATGCTTCCCCCTTTATCTGCTGTCAGAAAATAAAGTCTAAGCAGGGCTAACTCGAACGTGAACAGCATTATGAGATGAGGGCCAATGCAGCCCTTTGTTTCTAAACAGCTTGTGCTTTAAAAAAAAAAATGTGGGTGGGGGCACTGTGTAATATTCCTGGCTTTTTCTAACTGGTGGTGTGTTTAGGAGTGGAGAGGGAGAAAAATCCCCTTTGGTAGTGTTTTAACTGCAAATGGATTCTACAAAAATGGACATACATTGCTAGTATTCTAGCTGTTCTTTCCTGCAACTAAATACAAGCACAAATTAGTTTTAATATCTCAGCCCCTCTCCTTTTTTCTTAGCTGGGAATCTGAAAAAAAAATTTCTGAAAGAAAAGTTCCCACAGTTGTAAAAATAACAGAACTGGCTTTAACCTCTTATGTCTATTTTTAAGTCACAGACACAATAGTTTTTAAACTAAATTCCCTTTTTTATTAGCCACTCTTTATTCTTTCTGTTTAAATGATTTGGAAGGATAGGTGTGGGCCTCTATATCTTTTTCTCTCTATAAATCTTGTGATGATCTATTTTTCACACTGTTCTTATGATCACACTGACACTGCAAGACAGGAAACCCAAGATGCTAAATTATATTCTTTCTTTAACATTCTGTGTCTATAAGATGCTGCAAGTTCTACGGTTAAACAAGAATTATGTTTAGTTATCTAGTCAGAAATGGGATTTTGTGTTTCCTGCCTAAATAGTACATATTTTGTAAATTTCAAAGTTCTTTTTTCTTTAACGTAAGCTAAATTTTTTTTTAAAATTTTGTTTTTGCCATTATTGGCTAGTAATCTACAGTCACTTGGTCTAATGGCAGTGTTCCCCCATGCCAGCACCTCCTATAAATGTAGCTAGTTTCTAGAAGGCTAAACAATCTACATTAGCATCTTAGAATTTTACTCTATCTATCCAAGACTTCCAGATTGGAGGCCACGTAATCTAGATGAAAAGAGTTAACATCTGCAGCTTTTATCCCTGTGCATAGAATTAGTTTTCTTTGGAACACACTGAGCTTTGTGGATTGGTGTGTGTCTTGGAATAGAAGACTGTTTTTAAAAGAATTCATTTTGACTTTGCTAGACAATCTTAAATTGAATACAGTGCAGTTCACTTGAATAATAAACACGTATTGAGCACGCACTGTGTTACTGGCACTGAGAAAGTGCACATCATGCCACACTGAATGGACATCCCACTATCATGTTGAACAAGTCGTCATCTACAGAATCAAAGATTTCAGAACAGAAGAAAATGAGAAATGTATGAATAGAATACTAACTCAGTTAATTGGATGCTAAATTATACTCCTTAACATAATGATGCTCAAATTTTGGTTTTTAAATACTTCAGGGCATTTTTTTATTATTTCCAGGGGGTATCGTGGTTATAAATTCTGAAAAGTCTTAAAACTATTTCAGGCACTATATACAAGGTGATCCTAGACTAGATATCAGTGATGAGACTCAACAGGTGAGATTTTTATGCGTCCAGATCGATTTTCACCTTATCCTGGGCCAAAAATGGTCCTTCAACACTTTACAGTGACTAAAATGATATCACTCAAGAATTATTCCTTTGGATCTTGTGGGGCTTTTTATCTTTGATATTTTCCCATTGTAAGACAGGGACCATTATCACTAACAAATTATTCTAAATATAGTTAACCCACCGAATAGAAGTGCAGAAACACTTCTAAAGAAACAAGGCAACCTGTTTTAAGTGGTATTGTCTTGACTGAGGAGTTTAGGTTGCTCCTTCTGACCTTTTGACAAGCGTGACTTTTAAAAATTCAGGTTGGAAAAAAATCAGGGGCCTAGAAAAATTAGCCTGAAAATGGGAAAATATCAGTGGAAAATCTAGATGAGTTTACCCAAAGTTGGACTGCCTGATTGTTGCCTTCTCTAAGTCAGATAATACACATTTCTACGTCTCTTGTCTCTCCCTTCCATCACTCCTGTCAGTGGCAAGCCGAGGGTGGTTTTTGCCTGAAGTCTCCTGGTGTTTCTCCATCTTGCTTTCCTTCCACTCCCCACTTCTCCCCACCCCGACGCTAGGAAAGGCTGTGGGTAGACTCGCCATGCCACCGTGTGGCTAAAGTGTACATATTCTTCAGAGAAGTCAGTACAGGGAAAGAGGTGGTCTGTCTGTCTGGTCTGTCTCTCCTCCCGCTACTACCTGGATGTGCAACAGCATGTTGCCACTCTTCATTCAAGTGTTGTAAGCAGCATGTCTTCCTAAATCTCAGTATGGAAATATCCCTGTTGCATATCCCTATGACATTAGAACCTCTCCAGACCACAACTCTTTGCTCTGAGAGCAACTAAGTGCCGGGCTTGGGGGTTATGAGGAGACCACCAGGAAAAAGTGGAAAATGAAGGACCTGGTCCCTGTATTCTTCCCTGGTTTGTAAACATGAGTGTTCTCTGACTCTAGCTTCTTGGCTTAGACATCTCATTTGGGGGCTGCCTCAGTGATCAAGCTTTGGGACCCATCCACTTCCAGTTTTGATCAGGCTTGAAACACCCTCAGTCTTCCTCTCTAATTAGAGGCATCTGTGAGCTGTTCCTCCACTTTATGACTTCCTTTTGACAGTTTATCTGACCAGGCCCTGCAGAACAGATCAGTCTTGAGTTCCTGGAGCCTACCATTTGCCCATCATCTTTGGGTCTCCCATCTTCCCTACTATTGCTCTGATGATTCTTTCCTGCCTTTCTCTTCCCTGCTAACACTCTGTGATGGATCCTGAAATTTCCTTCTCCACCTTCCCCCTCCCAACTCCCCCCCCAACTGTTGGGAGGATGGCTTTCTATGGAAATTCTAGGGAAAAAATTGTTTGAGGTAAATATTCAGTAAGGTATGACATACGTCTAGAGAACATACATGATGAAGTTTTCTAAGAGCATTTATTTCAGACATTCTGCAGATATTCTGGTAGTCCACATGTGTTAGGAATCACATCCTGATTTATGATTAAGGAAATAGGAGTATTATAACCGTAGCCTTTTTGTTCAGTGAAGTGGTAGCAGGCAGAAATCATCTTTATGTCAAGTTTGTCAGCACTAGAAGCTTTTTCTTTTTCTTTTTTTTTCTTTCTCTCTCTTTTGTTTTTTGTTTTTGGCTGCACCGTGTGGCAGATAGTATCTTAGTTCCCAGACCAGGGATGGAACTTGCACCCCCTGCAGTGGAAGCACAGAGTCTTAACCTCTGGACCTCCAGGGAAGTCCCCCTGCCAACACCTTTTTTTATTTTTTAAAAAATCTTTATTGGAGTATAGTTGCTTTAGAATGTTGTGTTAGTTTCTGCTTTATAACAAAGTGAATCAGCTATATGTATACATCTATCCCCATATCCACTCCCTCTTGCATCTTCCTCCCACCCTCCCTATCCCACCCCTCTAGGTGGTCACAAAGCACCAAGCTGATCTCCCTGTGCTATGTGGCTGCTTCCCACTAGCTATCTATTTTACATTTGGTAGTGTGTATAAGTCCATGCCAGTCTCTCACTTCATCCCAGCTTACCCTTCCCCCTCCCCTTGTCCTCAAGTCCATTCTCTACGTCTGCATCTTTATTCCTGTCCTTCCCCTAGGTTCATGAGAACCATTTTTGTTTTTTTTAAGATTCCATATAGATGTGTTAGCATACGGTATTTGTTTTTCTCTTTCTGACTTACTTCACTCTGTATGACAGACTCTAGGTCCATCCACCTCACTACAAATAACTCAATTTCATTTCTTTTTATGGCTGAGTAATATTCCATTGTATAAATGTGCCACATCTTCTTTATCTATTCATCTGTCAATGGACACTTAAGTTGCTTCCATGTCCTGCCTATTGTAAATAGAGCTGCAGTGAACATTGTGGACACCTTTTTTTTTTGTAGAAGCTTTTTCTTTCACCAAGTCCCAAGTTCAGAATGAGTTGTCTCAGATAAACTCCAGAATTGGCATACTGACTTGATTAACTGCATTGCCCTTAGGCTTAAGGATTTTATAATGTCTGTTTGTTTGCTCCTCCTCCAAAAAAGCAAACTCTCACCCACAGCCGATGTCAAAGTTTGCCATATCAGTGGCAGTTTGAGCAACATTAGCATAAAGCCAAAGTAAGACTGGGATGAATTGGTGCTTATGGAGCAGAAACCAGGCCAAGTAAATGTTAAGCAAAGATTTATGAGTAGAGGGAAAAACAACTGCTGGATAAAACTAAACATTTGAGCGCTGCTCTTTGCCCAGCAGTGTGCTCAGAGCTCTCATGTATGTTTAATCCTCATGATAACCCCGTGAGGTTATAAGTGGTAGACTTTTCATTGTAGAGATAAGAGAGCAGCAGAGTTCAAAGGGGGTGACTAGTCAAGACCACAACAAGTGAAAAAATCAAGGTTCAAACTCAGATCTCCAGACTTCAAGTTTGGAGCTCTTTGCACAGAAGGAAGCTGCTTTATCAAGCTGAGATCTGAGATGTTGTCTCAGTAACAGCAATAACAGTCAATCTGGTACCAGCTCGATTTAATCAAGTTAAAACTCTTATCCTTCTTACTTAGCTGGTAGTTCATATCATTTATGTGAAAATATTCTTAACTTCCCAACGTCTCATGCAGGGTGGAAGCTAATGAGCACATTTCCTCCACTAAAGATGTGTGAACTGCGTTCATGAACCAACTCAGCAATCGTAAACCCAGAAAGTCCACCTTCAAGTTGAATTTTCCTTTCTTTCAGAAGTCCAGACCTCTTGTCATCCTGAGGTGCCTTATGCCTCTTTCCTGTCTGCTTTGTTATTTCCAAAGAGGAGAAATGTAGCTTCTAGATTCACAATTTAGAATTGTGTGTAGTATTTCCCTCAGGAATCCTCATTCCTGCTCTACCCTGTTTGGCTCTCATAGTGTCTCAGACTTATACATTGCCTTAGGCTAGCTTTGAAATCTAATTAAATGACAGGAACAGGATCCTGGGGTGGGACAGGATGGGGAGTCATCATGATTTTCTTTCTGATGAACTGAAGTCCCTTTCAGATCTCTGTGGAGAATTAGGAGCAAAACAAGGAACCACAGTTGAGGTTCAGATTCACCTTCAGGGCATAGTCACCACAACCCAGAAGAATTCATGGAAACGCTATACACTACATACAACTGCAATATTCTTTTTTCCTTGTCCAGTCTGGGACATGGTGAAGCTCATCACAAGAGCCAATGTGTGGGTTATACTCATAGTAGTGTACTGTTACCATGGAACAGTTGTTTATGAGATGACTTGAGTTGTCTTAAGAGCACAGAACATCTTATCCAAAGTACAGAATGCCCTTGGATATAGCTACCAGAACTCTTAATTTCCCACCCCTGTGGTGACCAGACAGACGCTGTGAACACTGTCTGGATTGAAAGGAAAAAATAGAAGTGGTTTGGAGATTCCTGACTTCCTCATGGACTCTAAGCCTGCTGTCACCTCCATCTGTCTGAATTTCAGCCTCTACTTGTATGTCCTGCTCCGGTAGCCTCATCTTCCTCAGGTTAAATGTTAAGAACGTGCTCTGGGGAGCTACGCTGTTCTTGTCCTCTACAGAGGATGGTTTAGAATGAGGATTCACTGTCATAGGTTTAGTGGGTGGTTTGACTACATTTTCCAGATAAGACACTTCCTTGATCAAGGACTCACATTTCTTTTTTAAAAAATTTTATTTATTTATTTTTTTTGCGGTACACAGGCCTCTCACTGTTGTGGCCTCGCCCGTCACGGAGCACAGGCTCCGGATGCGCAGGCTCAGCGGCCATGGCTCACGGGCCCAGCCGCTCCGCGGCATGTGGGATCTTCCCGGACCGGGGCACGAACCCGTGTCCCCTGCATCGGCAGGCGGACTCTCAACCACTGCGCCACCAGGGAAGCCCAAGGACTCACATTTCTTGAGCAGGATTGAGATCATAAGGTATAGATAGACCCACGAAGGTTTTAGTTGACTTCTACCAGATCCTTACTGCTTTTTTTGTTTTTCTCTCTTCCTCCCAAGTAGTCAAAATAGTAGCCCTCTTCTTGGCTCAGCTTCCCCCTAATCAGAGGAAGGGAATTTATATGGGACTTTCCTACATTAACTGATAATACTCACTCTAAAGAACCCTTTAAAACCTAGTCTCTAAAAGTAGTGGTACATTATGACATCTGTAGGTGAATTTGTATCTTCCATATAAAAAATATTTTCGGATTGGAAATTTGTAGGATTTGAGGAGAGCTTGCTCTGTGTTTGTTAGTTACCTATGTAGTGGATGAACTGTTAGTATTTTTTTTAATGCTGTTTTTACCAACTGGTTACTTTTCTCAATAATTAAAAACTCTGTTTAGTACTTAGGTGACATACCTCTGGTGTTTGAGCCCAGCATGAGCTTAGCCTGCAAGAAGTATTCTTTTAGTGAAGACTTGCTGATTGAGTAAAGGACCAAATACAAACAGCAGTTGTTTGGTCATTATTTACTTTCCTTCAAGGGTCATCATAGTATTAGAACTTTTGTAGTTAAAATACAGATTAAGGTAGAGAGATGGGTAATCTTCATATTCTTCCCCCCCAGAAAACTTTCTTTAGTCACCTTGGTTTCTTTCTTGTAGTTTCTCAACAAATTGCCCTTCACTTGAGTGAGACTTCATTGGCTCAAATGCCTGCAGAGTTTTGGGTGGCCAAGAAAATGACTGTATATAAGCTTTTAAGTGGAAATTATTTATTTATATAGTTTTCATAAAACATAAGTGAATGAGGGTTTCTTTTTCCTATCAAAAGTACGTAACTGCCAGCAGCATCAACCGTGACCTAATCTTTGGCACGTGAAAATGATTTTCCAGCAGCCAGATTCACAAAGTGCTTGTGGAAGGTGCCATCTCTGGCATCTGAGGACCCCTAAGGTTCCTTTGGAGACCAAGATGCAGTAGAAGAACCTGTGGTTACAGTAACTCTTCTCTTCAGCTGGAGCTTCAAGCTCACAGCTGGTATGTATACCTTCTTTGTAAATTAGATATTTTCTTGAATCCTTCCTACGGGTGGAAGACAAGTGTATTCAGTCCCTTGACAGCATTCTTTTCCTGGCCATTCACCAGGCTGAGGGAGTTTTCACTGTCTTATTCTATTCCAGAGGAAGCCACGTCTTTGGAAAATTAGTGTTTAATTTCCAGGCCCTGAGGTTACATATTTTACTAAGCCCACTTGACTAATAAAGGAAATTCATTAATGACTGCAGTGAATTAATTCCACATTCAGTTTCTTGTTCTCTGTAACTGGAATAATGTTAGTTATGTGAGGAAGTCCCCAAGCCATCAGAAGTTGTTGGGGTGAAGTATGAGGACCCACTGAACTCTGATATTTAGGGTACACACATGATTCTTATTGCATTGTTTGAATGAATGTGATTCCTGGATCCTGCCCCAAGACTGCAGTCAGGGTTCACTTGGGCTCTAACCAGCAGTGTTCCCTTGGCTGATGTGACTCAGTAATTCTGATCATAATGGGATCATTGGGATAGCTTTCTGCTGTTCTGTCTTTAAAAGCACTTATTCTCTGGCTTAATTATTGCTAGTTTATTTTCTCACCTTCTGAAAATTACCTGTTGGTTGGAAGTCATTCTTCCAGTTAGAAACAGGCACTTAGAAAACAATTACCAGTATTAAGCAGTCTGGTTTGGGGACAAATTTTGAAGAAGTTGAATAGAAAGACAGCCTTCCTGTCTGGCGATATAGCTTTCTTACTGCCTCAGCAGCTTCCTATTACAGGAACCAGTAGTACTTGGCTTTCCTTCTGTTTGTAGCAATCGTACGCCATTCAGCCCTTCAGCCCTTGTGCCTGCTGCAGAGTTCTTCCCCTGCCCCTCCAGGTTGTGCTGCTTTCCTTCTCCCCAGATACTGATTCCTGTGGAGCTCTACTGTCTGATGGTCTTTGCACACTGGCTGTGTCCCAGGTCATCATCTGTCTTCCCTGTCTGCTCCTTTCCAAATGCCATGTGTAGGTGTTTGAGGGAAGTGGATTCTTGGGTCGTTCGCCAGGGGTAGGACTAAGTCTTTTGGACTTAAGCCATGTGAGTGGCCTGAAAAGAATGGTCATACCTGGAGGAGGTGCCATCCAGTATCAAGTAAACAATTACCTTCAGGCAGTTTGGATCCAGGTAAGTAACTGCTATGTGTCTCTCCATGGTACCTTTTGATGAGGACAATTTTAGAATATCAGACCTTTGGAATGGTCCAATTTCCAAGTGCCTTCTGTACAGGTGTTTTGCAAATATACCAATATAAAGGTATACTTAGAAGAAATATGGTGAGGTGTGCAGACCAGACCTCTGGATTTATAGCAGGGTGTAGGATGAGTATGTTTTTACTGCCTTTGTAGCAGCTTAGTGTTTCCTGGCACATTGTAAGTGCTCAATAAATCATTGCTGCTGTGATCATTTTTAGTACTATTATTTAAGAATTCAGTGTGAGAAGTTAGTATGGAGAGTTCTCAATTGGGAAAGTATATACTCTTAAAATCTTTAGTTTTTTTTTAATTGTAGAGATTTACTTTAAGCCTGTAAACATATTGCCTCTAGTTAAAATGAATTAAATTCTTTTTTTAATTAAATTCTTTCTATAGCTTGATCTTAATACAGTAGTGTGACTTTAGTAATTGCTTTCAGTCCTAGAGGTCAGTAAGTAGAGCTGTTTCTTATTAACTTGTTAGGGTACCTGAAATGCTTTGCCTACCCAGGGCCCACTCCAGTGGACTAAGCAGTTACAAATTAGAACAGGAGGATTGCTGATAGATCATTTCTTTTATACTGTTGCTGAAATTCTGATTATATAAACTCTTAAATTTTTTTTTCATTTTGTTTTCAAATATCCTATGAGGAGCTCCCCTTCTTGAGCTGTAAGACTGGTGTAGACACTCTTCATGAGACTTAACATGGGTTTTCCGTTTCTTAATTACACTGCATGATCCTTACATAGTCCTTCCTTCTCCTGGGCAAGAGTACCTTCTAAACATTTATACCGAACAGTGTTTATTTTCTTGCAGTTGAACTGGCAATGATCATGGACCGTTTGTATGGCGGTGTCTGCTATGCTGGCATTGATACGGACCCAGAGCTGAAGTACCCCAAAGGTGCTGGCCGCGTGGCATTCTCCAATCAGCAGAGTTACATTGCAGCCATCAGCGCTCGCTTTGTGCAGCTCCAACACAATGACATTGACAAACGGGTAAGCAACTGTTCAGGGTATAATTGCTATGGGAAAGAAATGAAATTTATTCTGTGGGCCCTTGGGGAGAAAAGCACCTTGTGATCAAAGTGAGCAGCTCTGCCGTACATGACATTAGTCCATGAGTCCATCTAGGCTGCCTGAAAAAGAGAGCGCCCTTCGTATTTAAGGCGTTAATGAACTTTCTCTCTCACTCGTCTCCAGGGTGATGTTACACTTATGAAAATAACACTGCAGAATTTAGCAAAGCAAACCAGTGCTGTTCAAAATATGATGCCAACAGCACGTTAACGAAGATTGAGAGCTGTTAAATCTGCTTGACCCATGTGGTACTCTTAAAACAAACAAACTTGAACTAACATTTAATGTTAATATTCAGGAGTATACATAAAATTTTGAAGTTCTGGTTTCTTTTAAAATTGCAAGAACATAGGGACTTCCCTGGCATTCCAGTGGTTAAGACTCTGTGCTTCCACTGCAGGAGGCATGGGTTCAATTCCTGGTCAGGGAACTAAGATCCCACATGCCACACAGCATGGCCAAAAAAAATTGCAAGAGCATACGTGGTAGCAGTCATTGGAGCCAAATAGCTGCTGTCCCCTCCAGTCCCCTCTCCAGCTCCCATAGTTCTTCTGCTCATACCAAATATGCATATCCATTACTTGCCTCTTTGCTCATTGGTGTTACCTACCTGACAAGTAGAGGCACTCAGATTTGCTAACTCTCATCTAAACGGGGCAGTAGAGCTGTAGGGCATTGGTGTGCTCATTTGGGTTTGGAGACAGACACAGGTTTAAATCCCTTAAATTCCAGCTCTGCTGCTATTTGGAAGCTTGGGGGGAATAGAAGGTGTTAGTAGCTAATCTGGGACCTGTATGGATAGATTAAAAGATCAAGTGGGAGAACATCAAGTCTTAAACACCTCCCTATGCAATTGTACAGTGGTTGTTAATACTTCCAGCAAAGGCTGTTCTTGGGGCATACACTGGACTAGAATAAGTAAAGTAGTAAATATGTTGTATTACAAAGTTTCACCTATACTCTCTATGGTTGACTGACTAATTTTGCGTAGTAGACCTAAGTTTCTTAGGAGGTGAAAGTTTCAACTGGTGATGAATTTTTTTTATAGTCAACAAGATTACATTTTCTTTAAGACATAGATCAAATTATAAAAGCCAGTGCTTAAAATAAGTAGTCTATTTGCTGCATCTACTGGGATCCTTAAAAGTAAGTAGTGGTGGTTTGTTTTTTAATTAAAATGAATGAAGTTTTACAGAATTTTGAAGCACTCTGAATCAGTGGAAACTCAGGGGTGATAAACATTCAGCTCCATTCCTAGTTTTCAAGTGCCCACAGCACCCCTTCTGTATCAGTAATTCCCCTACAGACTGTAAGCTCCACAGAGCTTACCCATTGCTTGATGTATAGATACAGTAGATGCTTGATAAACCTTTGTTGAATTGACAAATGGTGTTATGTGGAGTGTTCTCTTAACTACTGCTGCTGGTGGACTTGCTAGTGCCTATACATCTGTGAGTCTGAAGCCCCAGATTCCATTCCATTTAGACCACTCTTGCCCCCATCACTGGTGATCCCAGGCAATAAACTTAACCTGAAGAGCACTTATGTTCTCATCTCTATCAAAGTAGCTTTCTTTGTTCCCCTCTGAAGCCAGAACTAATGAGACTTCTCAGGAGGTCGGTCCTAGAGATGATAAAAGAAGGTTCCACTTGCTCATGCTTATATCTTTCCTTTGCTCTGACCCTAACAACCTCCTGGCCTATTTCTTAGTTAGAAGGAAGCACACTTACCCCAGGGATTACAGTAATCTTTGAACCCCTTTAAGCATCATAGAAAATTCAGGCACTGTTTGTTTTATTGCCTGCCTCTACTCTCACCCCTGCTATGCTCATGCCCTCAGCATTGATTCCCATACGACTTTGACGTAGGTAAAAAAGAAAGAAGTGGCTTTTCTTTTGTTAGTGTAATCATAGCTCATGCTATAGCAATATATTTGGCACATCAAACTTCTCAAGACTCAGGAAAGCCATTGACTGTTTTCTGCTCATTGTATTTGGGTTAACCATACCCTCCATATCTTAGAGTAGTTCTTGATAAACATTTAGGGTAACAGCCAGTTGTAATGGAAAGAGTATGGAGTTTGAAGCTAGAACAGATTCCACTACAGTTAAACCTTTGCTGCACCAGTCACTGGTGACTCAAGCAAGTTACTCAGTGCCGGGAGCCTTGGGTCCTCATCTGCAACTCCCTCCTGGGGATGGTGTGAAGATTAAATGAGATTTGAAGATTGAACAGCCAGAGTCATATGGCAGTTAATAGATGTTTAACTGGCACTTGTTGGTTAATAGTATTCATCTTGCTGGAAGTATACTAACACTGTTGTTAATATTACGTAGCTTGAATTTTATCGGTTACTCTGCTGAAGATGCAGTGAAAAAATACACTGGTTAGTGAAAAGGGCACTGGCTAGAGTCAGATGACCAGGTCTAGATCTGGTCCTGTTCCTGGTGGGCTGTGTGATTTTGAGCAGGTCACTTAAATTCTGAGTTTCAGTGTATAATGAGGGCAGTAGTAATAGCTTTGTGTATCTGACTAGATTGTTGAGAAGCCCAGAAGAGATACTGAGCAAGAAAGTAATATATACAATGTGACTCACTGGACACATGTAGAGTGGGACTGTTGTGGGCAAAAGAATGCCATCTCCATCCACATGGTGTCAAAAGGGACCTATCAGTTCCTTCAGTGCCCTAGGATGAGAGTCATCTAAGTGGGAGAACTGGAAGTCATTGAAAGTGATGGATTCCTTTCTCTCCCTGTCTCCCAGCTCCATCTTCATGCTCTTTGTTTGCCCTGACCAAGGTGCAGACCATTTTCTTTATTATAAGAGAAGGAAGTCAGCTTCCATCTTGAGTGGGGCTCCTTTTTCACCAGTCTTCTGTGAATATTACACTCCTTTCTCCCAAACTGTTACTCTATCCTCTTGTTTTCTTCTTGCTTTGAACATGGCCAGCAATACCTTGTTTTGTTGTCTCTGGCATTCTGAGCCTCTGTTAACTGCACCGTTTGCTGTAGATGCTTTTTTAGGTTGATTCTACTTTTATATTTATGTGTCTTTCTTCTAAAGCTTAAGTTTGAGCTTTCCAGAGAGCTCCCATTATATATAAGCATATTAGTATTTCCTTAGGTAATGCCCTTTTTCTTTCTCAGGGGCTCTCTTCTTGATTGTCCATGGAGAATTTCTGTTGTTGGGCACACCCTTCTTTCCTGAATAACCCTTCCAGGTTTTTAGCAATAGTCTCATAGCTAAGGTTTTGAAGCTTTGAAAGTCAGTGGCAGGTGTCTACCTGTGCCCACAATCCCTTTGCCTTGCTATTGCAAATTCCAAGATGCTATAGTCTTTTTCTCCTTCATTCTAATGTTAGCCTAAAGTTGCTTTTAAACCGAGGCCTTGACTATTTTGAATAGCTTCAACCTTTATTATCCTTCTGGTCAAAGGAATCTCTTTTGCTGTCTGTATCATTATAAATGCAGATTCAGTGGAATCAGCAGATTTAAAAAACAAAAACAAGTATAGATGGCATTTTACAGGCCACTTGCTTCGTGTTTGCAGCCCTTTCCTCTTTCACTGTTTGCCCCATATGGAGACTGGGAAAGGGCCTTCTGCAGAGCAGCAATGTCTGGAATCATGGAAGTTCTAGCACTGTTTAAGGTGTATGTTCTCAGGCTGCACCTTTCCTAGGTAAACTGTGGGAGGTAAATGAAGAAGGATCTGATTGGTATATTTCATTAACCTCTTTTATATCCAACCACCTTTTTTCAAAAAAGACATCTCTTTTGAGAGTTTATATGTTTATGTATCGTCGTCGTTGTTGTTATTGCTGCTCTTTGGCTAAGCTTTTAGATGGAGTGATTTATGGGGAAAATACAACCTTTATAGATTTGATTTCTTCTCATCATCGTAGAGACTTCTGGCTTGCCTATGAATATAAAATATGCCAGTATGCAACAGTTACAGAAACAGTTGCACCTATGGCTTTGGCACTTTTATCTCTGCTGTCATCTCACTCATCCATGTCATCATCTTTAAAGAAGAGGTGATTTAAAAAATTTTTGTTTTGGAAACAACTTTATTGAGATATAATTCATATACCCTACAAATCAACAATTTAAAGTATTCAATTCAGTTTTTAGTACATTTACATAGTTGTACAATCATCACCACAGTCAATTTTAGAACACAGGAAAAAGTATTTGAATGTGCATCCTTCAAGTCTGCAATAAAAGGATCAATTGAATAATGACCCCAGTGAGGACAGGGAGTTGGGGGATAGTGCATTTATCCTGTATAATTTTACTCAGCTCATTATAGGGAGGGGATCCTACTTATTAACTTGTGCTCTTTGAAGTCACAGGAACAAGGCAGCCCAGGCTGTTGGGGCAAATTTCTGCCCCCTGCTATGGCAGTAATTAGGGTCCCCCAAGGATATGTGACTTGTTGGAGTGGGCTGATAAACGTACGCATCAACAAGCTTTTCGCCATAGTATGCGCAGCAATGGGAGGACTAGCAGAGGTGGAAGAGGCTTCTGATGGTAGTTCCTTACGCAGCTGCCGTGATCTTGACTCTGCCACCTGTGCCCAGAGATCTGAATGGGAGTGCTTGGCACTTGGCTGACACTCAGTAAGTGTGTAGAATAAACTAGGATGGTATATGGGAGAGCAAGGACTAGAAGCAACCCCAATTCAACTTTTGCCCAACTCCATTCTTTACATTAAAAACTAAAGTGATCTTTTAAAATCATGATTTGAATCACATCTTTCCCCCCTTTAAACCTTTTGATTATGTTCTACTGCTCTTTGGTTAAAGGTCAAAATCCTTAATTAACACCGCCTACATGACGCTTCGTGTACTACATACCACCTCTGCCTCAGCTCCCATTTCCTCATCTTAAGTCAATCACAGCTGGCCTTTTTCTCTATTTTACAGGGCGATTATGGATACTGTTTCCTCTGCCTGCCTAAAGCTCACTTTTCCTTCAGGTCTCAGCTTAATTGTGAAAATTTTAGGAATCCTTTCTTCAGTGGAGCTTACATCTTCCCCATAGATCATTTTCATAATACCATCTATTATTCCTTTGTGGCATTAAATACCTCTGTAATGAAGCAATGCTTTAATGTCCACCTATGCTTCTAGACTCTGCAGTCGATGAGGGCAATCAATGACTGTGTGTCTCTCGTGTTAGCTACTGTATACTCAATAACTGACACACAGTGGACACACATTATTTAATTATATTTGAATGAATGAATGAGTTGTTGAATGAATGCTGATTGAGAACTTCCAGATGGGAAGCCCTTTGGCATGTCCAGCTGTCCACCAGAGGGCACTCTGCACAGCTTTCTTTTTTTACTTAGTTAAGCACGCACTTGAGTAATAAAGAAGTTTGGGTTTTGCTGTTTAGCATATCAAAAAGTATTCTTTGACACTTATAGTACATTAAAGCTAGACTTTAACTTGGGCATGACCTCATCCAACCCCCTTTATTTACAACAGAGAAGAATCTATGAGAGGCTTGGAGACTCTCAAGACACCTGTAATTGACATGAGAGCTGCCTCTGCTTATGGAACTCCCTTCCCGAACGTTGCTGCTCATCCAAGGTCTAATGTTTCTTTAAACCCACTTCTTCTATGAAGTCATTTTTCCACAGACCTGGGTAGGAACCCCTGAGTTGTGTTATAGGTCCTTTAGTTAGTTTTATACGTGTTTCCATATTTCATGTAACTTTTCAGGTGAACATATACTGCACAGAGCAGGGCACGTCTGGAGTTTGATATCAGAATTTGTCAGTATGTCTATAGGTCATTTTGAATATTAACAAAATGAATTTGAAATTTTTTTTGGCAATTGTTTTGATTTTAATTTTTATGTTGTCTTCATGTAAACCCTTTTTTAAGTCAGTGTGAGCCAATGCAAGTCCACTGGATTATAACATTTAGTGAAACTGGCATTTTTGCTGTCATAATGACCCTTGTTATTGAACATTATTATAAATGAGACAAATACAATTCATGCCTCAGTTTTTACTTCAAAAGAGAAGTTATTAACATCTTGAAATAAATCCTTTAAGGCTTACATTTATGCATATTTTATGGCTAATGTTCAACAGTCACTGGTCAACTGGTTATTCATCCCTATGATGACAATATCGAAGTTGTATGATACCCAACACAGGGTTCTCAGCATTTCTTCTGCCTTGGCATACACTCTCATGGGTAACAGAGGCTCCCTAGAACACTAATGCGGGGGGGTGTTTATGTATCTAAGGGTCCCACACCCACTCCTGCCATCATCACCCACAGAACCATGACTGCAGTAAAAAAAAAAAAAAAAAAGTGTCCTGGCTTAGGAACTGAGACATCTGAGTTTATACTCCTAGCTCTTCTCCCAGCCATGATGTGACCTTGGGCAAGTTACTTAACCTTTTGAGGCTTGATTTTATTGTCCCAAAGTAATAAGAACACTAGCCTAACAATCTTAAGGTTTATTACACAGATAAACAATGAAGGTGAAGAAGTGCTCTGGAAAGTTATTAGGCTGTACAGATGTTGATTTGTATCATTGCTGAACTTGGCCTATTTAAACTGTGCTGTTGGTTCCTAACCATATGTCCAAGACTAATAGTTGATTTGCTCTCTTTTTTTTTTTTTGTCTTTTAAAGTGCCTACTCAGTTGCACTCAGAATCTTTAATATAAGGATAATGAAATAGTTGAAGTTGACACTAAAAAAAATAAAAAGAAAAAAGAAAATTTAACATACGTGCCAATCTATCAACATGCAAGTTGGATGTTAGTCAAGACATGTATGTAGAGACTCAAGTTTCCTTTAAAGGTGTAAACACCTGGATGCATTTTCTATTTAAAGGATTGAAGGTGTTTCTCTCTTTAGTCTAGAAAGAGGTGTTTTTACCAGTATCTTCTCTGCTAATGAAAAGATTTTGAACCTGAAATTTAGTAAAAGGTTAGGATTAAATTTTACTTATATTCTTTTGAACAGTGTTTCTGTGAAAAACTGGAACAGTTTAAAGTATTTAAGTACAATAAGGGCAAAAGAGGGCACCTGTACTCATTCTGTCTGTTTTAATGGTATTTTTAGAAGTGATGCCAAATGAACACTTAAGATGTGAAAGCTCTGCTAAATCCAGTTTTCTTTATAACTCGTCTAGGTCACTTACATATGAAAGATTTTTGTAGTGTGAAAAATGAGATCATTAGAAAATGGGTAATCTTTTTACATGGCCATTTTTCTGCTCTTTTGTCTACTCTCCATGGTCCTGAGAAAATTTGTAAGGGTAGAATCAGTTGAGTCTCCCTTAATCTAAAAAAAAAAATACGATTTGATTTATGTGAACTATTTCTTTATAAAAATCTCAGGGATCCCTCCCACAGCTATTGTTTAGCACAGCTATTGTTCTAGTAGAAAGGATACTAGACTAGAATCAGCCAATCTTGGGTTTAGTCTTAACTATACCTACTAATTGTGTAGCTTGAAGGAAGGACGTGTATATGTGTGTTAAAGTGGTTTTGAAAACTATAAAGTACTCTGTCAATACACAGTGACACTGACAACACATTAATTTACATGAAATCATAAATGACTAATATTTGAGCTCTTCTGGAAGATGTTTATTAGACAGTCTAATTGGAATTTCACATTATAAAAGGAGTTAAATATTTCAGGCAAGATAGGGGTAATGTTGGTTGGTTATTTGGGTTTTTGAAACAGGAGGAGGAACTCTCAGTAGGCAGGTCTGCCCTGCCCAGGAATCTGTCCCTAAAATTAGTTCCCCAAATCATCATTTCCTACATTGTTCTCCATGAAACATGAATCCCTTGGGATTTTAATATTTATTTTACAAAAAAAATCTTTTTCTGAGTCAAATGAGTTTAGAAATGCTTTCTTGAAGAAAGTTAAATAGGCTAGTTTATTCTAGGACTTCTTGGAAGCTTTTATATACTAATCTCATTGTGAACATCCAAGAAAGAAACAATATGCAATTTTACACAAATTTTTTGATCATGGAACTCTTCTAAAATGTACCATCTCTTGGGAATAGTGTTCCAGGGAACCCAGTTGAGTAATTAGTGTTTTCAGCTTCTTTTCTTCTTTCATGCTCAAAATCAAAAGTTTAGTAAGCAGTTGATTGTTTTTCCTTTCCTTGGTCCTTTTTCCAAGTTTGTCCCACCCACAATATAGTCTCTCTCTTTTTTTTTTTTCCTTATTGTGGCGAAAAAAACACATGAGATCTACCCTCTTAACAAATTAAGTGTACAGTACAGTATTGTTAACCATAAGTCCAACGTTATACTGCAGATCACTAGAACTTTTTCATCTTGCATAATCGAAACTTTATACCCTTTGAACAGCAACTCCCCACTTCCCCCTGCCCCCAACCCCTGGCAATCACCATTCTACTTTCTGCTTTCTATGAGTTTGACTACTTTAGATTCCTCGTATCGAATCATATGGTGTTTGTCCTCTTGTGAATGGCTTATTTCATTTAGCATAATGTCCTTAAAGTTCATCCATGTTGTCACATGCGACAGGATTTCCTTCCTTATTACTTCTGGATAATATACTGTTTTATGTATATACTACATTTTCTTTGTCCATTCATCTGTCAGTGGGCATTTAAGTGCACCCACACCTTGGTTATTGTGAGTAATGCTGCAGTGAGCATAATAGTGCAAATATCTCTTCAAGATCCTGCTTTCAGTTCTTTTGACTACCCAGAAATGGAATTGCTGGACATGTGTCTTCTATCTACAAAGGGTTGGGGTGGGGTAGCTGCATATTCAGAATGCTGGGAAGGGCACTGGAAGCGTGGTTGCTATTCTCTTTAGTATTTGTAGTCCTTCATCTCTTGATTTCTTGAGATTATCTGTTGTATCTTTCTAACACATCAGTCTCTATATAAGTAGGGAAAATAGTTTTGAAATCAACATACCATTGGGAAATAATGTTCCCTTGACTCTATTTTAGCTTAGTGTAGAAGACCTGAGAGTCTGACTTTGTTAGCTAATTTGGAGCTTTCTGATACTTTTATTTAAGGAACATTGTGATAGTTAAGCCATAGCACACCGTATTTGCTTTGAATAGCACTTTTTAGAATAACCCATTTTTTATTTAGTGAGATGTTATCCACTGCACCTTTCTTTGCAAGCACTTCAAGTACTTCACACATTTAATCTTTTTTCCTCTCTTCACTAAAAACATATTGGGCCTGAATTTTAGCTAAAGATTATCAAAGGCTTTATATTTTTAGCCTACATGAAGATTAATATGAACTAGTAACCATACTAACAGAAGTGCTGATAATACTACTCTTTGTCCCTGGCCACAGCTAGAATATATGAGATGACTCAATAGTAAAAGAAGTGAGGGTTCTGACGACCTGTTCCCAGACTATTTCTGCTCCTAGCCTTAGTCTGGGACTCCCACAACCCAGCCTTTAACTTGCTGCTGTTACTGGCCCTGGCCTTGATCTGGCTTGAAAGTTTCCTAGCTGTAGCTATAGCTATGTTTGGTTTGACCCTTTGAGAGGAAACAACACCCAGAAGTGAGTTCAAATATTTTCTGAATACCACATGGGCTTATTTTGAAGCCCTGGGAGTCTCAGAGCCTTTGACTAGAAATAGCTTTTAAAATAGAGTTTGGGTCATCTTAAGAAAGAGAGAAAAATATTCCTCTTCTCTGAATGGCATGGGACGTTTTTGTCTTGTCTCTCCTTCCTGGTCTTGACCCCTCATCTCTTCTGTCCTTTGCTCTCTTTTTATTGTCTTCTCCTGTGGGATTGTGATAATTTTTAACGTGAAAACTCTTTAGAGTGATTAAGTGTTCTTCTTTCCTTCTCATATTTGAGTTTAGACGCTGTTTATGAGATTGTTAATGGGAAAAAGACAACCACAGTTTTTTAAGTAGTTATCTCAGTAGGATATTCAAGTTTTTTGACCCCAGAATGCAGGGGTATCAGTCAGTTAGCAGTTTCTTGGTGAGTGCTTATTTTTACTTGGAAGAGCTGGTCCAAACCTCTAATATAGTAGAGGAAACTGTGGCCTGCAAGGTTATGATGTAGCCAGTTCAATGGATAGAGCCAGAGGGCTCTGCACGTCTGCATCCTGGGGGGTTAGGGAGTGGTGATGCCATGGCAGTCATGCATTTTATAGATTTAAAATGACTTTCTTACCCGTTGTTCTCTATATGATATACTCTTCTACTACTAGGAATTGATTTGGGGCTGATTTATACCCTCACCTCCAGCCCCACTCCCAAGCAGCATGGAAGGAAATGAGATTAGAGAGTGAATGTATGATGTATGCAGGATTCTGTCAGCTGGACCTTCTTTGTTTCATGAAAACGTAATCTTAAGACCAACAGAGCACTCACAGATCTCTCTGTGTTCTATAGACATATAGCAAAGGCGTCAACATTAGCACACATGAGTATGTTTCCTTGTGGGAAAGGAATAAGGGTGATTTAAAAACCTTTCTTCCCCTAGCCCTTGAAAATATGAAAAATGGTCAATTCCATCCTTTGAAAGGTAAAAAGAAAATAAAATTCAACCATTTTCGCTGTGTTTATTTTAATCTACCCCAGATTTCTTCTAAAATTAATAACTGTGAATTTGCTATAACTGGAAGTTTGTGGATAACTTTGTTGCTAAGGAAAAGCTATTTTCACGTTGCTGCTTTAATTTCCTAGGCATCTGTCATCTGCTTTCTAAACAGCAGGATTCCAGCTCATAGTTGAAAAACTAAAAATTTATGTTTAAACATTCTTAGTACTGCCTGCCGGTGGAGGACTTGCTTTAGCAACTGTAAAGACACCGTGTTTAGTGGGAATGGTAATGAGGTTACTGTGGATTTTAGGCCTGGATAGATGTACTCTGTGACACATGCCAAGAAGATTAGGAATACATTATGTTTTTTTTTTTTTTTGCGGTATGCAGGCCTCTCACTGTTGTGGCCTCTCCCGTTGCGGAGCACAGGCTCCGGACACGCAGGCTCAGCAGCCATGGCTCACGGGCCCAGCCGCTCCGCGGCACGTGGGAACTTCCCGGACTGGGGCACGAACCTGTGTCCCCTGCATCGGCAGGTGGACTCTCAACCACTGCGCCACCAGGGAAGCCCTATGTTTAAAGCTTTGAGTACACCAAAAAAATTGGTCTTTCCAGGAAGCATGTTGCTCCAGATGATAAGAAATGGCTTACCTGACTTCTGGGCAGGCCTTTCCAGACAGTTATCCCTGTTAAATTATACCTCTTCACTTGGCCTCTTTCTCCAGTTTGTCCACTCTGACTCCATTATTTGAAATCATTGCTGCTGCTCATCTTCCAGCCACTTGTAAACATGCCTTACCTGCCTTGGGACGGCTGGGTATCTGACAGACTTAATTTGTTTTTTTTTCCTGTCACCAAAGGGCAGACTGCAGCAGGGGCCAGCTGTTCTTAATATGACCTTTAGCACATAATTCAAGCTGAGCCTGACCTTGGCTAATGCCTCCTTTCTCATTTCTACAACCTTTCAGGTCCAAGGAGAGAGAACTCTGGACCTGTGAATAGTCTATGGTCTCCCTAGGTATCACCTCTCTGCCACCAAGAGCTCTTAGTCATTGCTTTGTTTACTTTAGGAGGTCATTATGTTGACCAATATCAAAATGACTGCCAAGCAAAATATTTTCCCTAGCTTGTTAGAAACACAACAATGTCAACATTGAGATCAGTTTATTAAAGTATGGCTTTTTCTTCACCTATATCATTCTACATATATTATTCCCTTTTCCATCTTTTTATAGCCACTTATCCAGTATTCCCCATCAGTCTTCCTTATCTTTAATAGTTATCCCTCATCAATAAGTTACACATGTTCTCAGCATCCTTGGGTATGGTCACCTCCATTAGGTGTGTAGTATGAATTCAAGCGTTTCTCTCTGTAGGAAGTTCTCATCTCCTGGTTGTGTAAATCTCTTTGAACCAGAAGGTCAGCTTGGTGATTTGATTGGCTCTGTGAAGGGCTCTAGTATTTGAACTTTAATGGTCATGTAGATCACTAATGTGATCCCAGTAGGTTGGTGTCTCCAAAGTGCTGTAGCTTAATGATACTCCAGGTGTTTTAGGTGGTTAACAGAGAAGCCTCTTTTTATTTTATGTTATTTTATTTTTATTTTATTTGGGGGTATAGTTGATTTACAATGTTAGTTTCAGGTGTACAGCAAAGTGATTCAGTTATACATATACATATATCTATTCTTTTTCTGTTTTTATTTTAATAATTATGTATATGTGTATTGGGAAAAATAGAATTAATCTGGATAGTCAGGTAAAACATCAAGTAATAGTACAGATGGTATCAGGATATGCCAAAAACTACAAATGGTTGGGAATGCCTTTAAGAAACTCTCAAATAGACCATAAATTATTTTAGGGAAGAACTATGTCTTGTTCTCCATTGTATTTCAGTTTTTAATACGGTGGCATATAAGGAATAGGCACTCCATAAATATTCATCAAATGAATGAATCCATTTGAGCCAAAATAATCACCCTTCTTTAGCATAAGTACCACCTAACTACCAGTGTTCTTCATGCAGCTACTTCTCTTTGTTGATATAAATTGTCAGAGGTACTGCTTGACTGTTGCCCTTTGAGAGGCTGTGGTTGCCACTTTGCACATGTGTTTGTGGATCATTTTGACTCTTGGTGTATGTCCTACCTTTTGGGCAAGGCTGTACTCTTTGGATCAGTCATTGCACACAAGTGCTGACAGCAGCTTTGCAATAATAGCACCACTCACCTATCTGGAAGGGAGCCCTCTGGAAGGTGTCGGGAAAGGCCTCCGAGAGCACAGTGGCAGTCCAGAAGCCACATCCTTTACTTTTTTGTCTCTATTCAGAGTCTTAGTTAATGTGTGAGATTTAGCAAATGTGGTTATCTAGCTTTTAATCCAATTAAAATGATTGGAAGTTGCAAAATTATAAAGGGTCTTTGAAAGGTATTAATAGAAGTGGTAGCAGATAGACACATTTTGAAGGAGGTGACAGAAAAAGTGAAAACTGTCCACTGCATTGTCCTACTTGCACTACTATAAAGGACTCTGATAGTACCCTTTGCTTAAGAGGGGGAAGAATAAATAGTACATTATAGGAAGATTTCTATCAAGAAACATCAAAATTCAAGATGTTTAGCACCAAAAAGAAAAAATGTCTGCTCCATGGAAAAGTAACTTATGAGAAATCCATTATTCCTTAAGGAAGCTGATAGAATAAGGTATCAGTGTATGCCTAGGCCTGGTGCCTCTGGCATGATAGGGCTTCATGGTAGATCTTCTGAAGTACTGTGTTGACTAGATCCCTCAAAACCCCTCATGCAGTAAGGAACATTGGTGCCAAGCTCAGCTGGAAGCCTGAATACACGGAAGATGGAGTTTATTCATATTGCACTTTCAGATATCAGCATGAATGTATTACTTGACCTTACGTTTATTTGTTCAGTGTTCTTCAGTTTGCCGTAGGTGCTTGTATCCATCACTCCACTAGATCTTAATATCCCCATGTTGTAGAAATCCTTTCAAAACAAACACTAATTCAGTCTTTTTCATGACTGCATGATATTCCACAGGGTAGATGTACCACATTTTATTTAACTGTTTCCCTATGAAATGGAGCAGGACCATGTGGGGCCCTCCTGGGTACAAAAGCCCCTCTGTGTCCCCCGTTTCTTGTTTGTAGAAAAAGGCGTTAGTCTCCTAGGCCTTCCCTGAGTTCCAAAGAGCAGACTCAAGCAGTTACTAATTAGGAGAGTGAAGAAATGCAGAAGCAAAGGAAAAATAGTCAAGAAACAACAGTTCAGCGATGAAATAGAGTCCTAGTTCCTCCTCAAGGGAAATACATAACAATCTGACACATATCTTTGAGTTGTTCTGCAGGAACTAAGACCCCACCCCCACCCCCACCCCCCCAGTGGAGGATGGTGACAACATGCTGACCACAAACTCACAGACCCTAGACTGGTTGGAACCAGAAGGTTGATGATTAAGATTCCTGAAACACCACCCTGTTACCTCACCACCAACCAAACAGAAGAGTCATGCCCCCTGCAACCCTCACCTCAAATGTTGCCTTTCAGAGCCCTTCCCTGAAAGCCATCAGGGAGTTTGGGTCTTTGAGCATGAGCCTCCTGTTCTCCTTGCTTGGCCCTGTAATAAAAGCTGTACTTTCCTTCACTACAACTTTGTATCAGTGAATCGGCTTTGCTTTGTGATGGGCAAGCGGACCCAAGTTCGGTTCCATAAAAGTAAAATTTCTGAACACTGAAGATAAAGAGAAAATGTTACATGCTTCCACGTGAAAAGAGCTAGTTACTATCTCCTACAAAGGAAAAAAAAGAAAGAAATTGGCATCAGAGTTTTCATCTGCAACACTGGAAGCTAGAACACCAAGGAATACTGTTGATTAGTCTGAGAGAAAAAGATGTGATCCCCAAATCCTGTATTTAGTCAAAGTATTATTTCTCTGTCAAGAAGACTTGGAAGAACACTAGTAGCTTTATGCTATTCTAGAAATAAAAATGGAGAAAATAATCACAGTTGTAACAAAAATCATAAATTACTTGCAATGAACCAAACCATAAAAATAGGATCTACAGGGCTTCCCTGGTGGCGCAGTGGTTGAGAGTCCACCTGCCGATGCAGGGAACACGGGTTCGTGCCCCGGTCCGGGAAGATCCCACATACTGCGGAGCGGTTGGGCCTGTATGCCATGGCCGCTGAGCCTGCGCATCCAGAGCCTGTGCTCTGCAACGGGAGAGGCCACAACAGTGAGAGGCCCGCGTACCACAAAAAAAAAATAAATGAATAAATAAAAATAGGATCTACATAAAGAAAGATTTAAACATAAAAAAATAATGATAATCTTTAAAAAATAATCAAAGCAACTAGGTCTGTATGAAAAAATTAAGGGCCAGGTTGGCCTTCTTAATAAGGATTAGAAACTTAGAAGCTTCAGAAAGAAATAAATGTATTAGACTATGTAAAAATAAAATACATTTAAATGTCAAAGATGCCCTGAGAAAAGTCAATAGGCAAATGATGGATTTGGAAAACAATTGCAGGTTTACAAAGAACTCTTAAAAATTTGCAAGAAAAAGACATACAACACAGTGGGAAAATGGGTAGAAGATAATTCACATAAGAATTCACAGGCAATGCACCTAAAAAGATGTTCACATTTATTCATAGTCAGGAAAATGAAAATTAACGTCACTTTATTCTCATCAGACTGGAGAGCATTTAAAAGAGGTGATAATTACTTATTATGTGCTGATAGAGATGTGAATTGCTACATTTTAAAGAAGCGAACTAGCAAAGTCTTAAAATTAAAAATACCTATACTCTTTGACCCAATAATCCTACTGTTGGTTGTTTTTAATGCTATAATCCCAATGCTTAGAAATAAAACCACAGATGTGAGGACACATGAAAGGCATATTTATTGCAGAATTGTCAATAGTGGCAAAAAACTAAAAAACAAAGTAAACGTACATGTATGGGTGTTACCCAACCGAACTTGGGTCCCCTCACCCGTCACAAAGCAAAGCCAATTCACTGATACCAGGTTGTGGTGAGGCATTTATTGCAGGGCCAAGAAAGGAGAATGGGCAGCTCATGCTCAAAAGACCCAAACTCCCTGATGGCTTTCAGGGAAGGGCTTTGAAAGGCAACGTTTGAGGTGAGGGTTGCAGGGGGCATGACTTTCTTCTGTTTGGTTGGTGGTGAGGTAACAGGGTGGTGTTTCAGGAATCTTAATCATCAACCTTCTGATTCCAACCAGTCAGGGGTCTTTGTGCTTATGGTCGGCATGTAGTCACCATCCTCCACCTGGGTGAGGGTCTTAGTTCCTGCAGAACAACTCAAAGATATGTGTCAGATTGTTACGTATTTCCCTTGAGGAGGAACTAGGACTCTGTTGTATCTCTGAACTGTTGTTTCTTGATTATTTTTCCTTTGTTTCTGCATTTCTTCACTCTCCTAATTAGTAACTGCTTGAGTCTGCTCTTTGGAACTTAGGAAAGGCCCAGGAAACTAAAGCCTTTTTCTACAAACAAGAAACGGGGGACCCAAGGTGGAGGTTGTATCCAGGAGGGCCCCACACCGTCCTGCTCCTTTGCAATCCCCTTCCCTTTTTAAAATTTATTTATTTTTTTAAAATAAATGCATTTATCTTTGTCAGCATTGGGTCTTCGTTGCTGGCCATGGGCTTTCTCTAGTTGTGGTGAGCAGGGGCTACTCTTTGTTGTGGTGCGCGGGCTTCTCATTGTGGTGCGCGGGCTTCTCATTGTGGTGGCTTCTCTTTTTCTTTTTTTTTTGCGGTACGCGGGCCTCTCACTGTTGTGGCCTCTCCCGTTGCGGAGCACAGGCTCCAGACGCGCAGGCTCAGCGGCCATGGCTCACGGGCCCAGCCGCTCCGCGCGGCATGTGGGATCTTCCCGGACCAGTGCACGAACCCGTGTCCCCCGCATCGGCAGGCAGACTCTCAACCACTGCGCCACCAGGGAAGCCCTGTGGTGGCTTCTCTTGTTGTGCAGCACCGGCTCTAGGTATGTGGGCTTCAGTAGTTGTGGCACGTGGGCTTAGTTGCTCCACGGCATGTGGGATGTTCCCAGACAAGGGATCAAACCCACGTCCCCTGTGTTGGCAGGCGGATTCTTAACGACTGCGCCACCAGGGAAGTCCCTGTTCACTTTAAAATGGTTAATTCTTTATGACTTTAACCTCAATTTAAAAAATTAATTTAAGGGCCTCCCTGGTGGCGCAGTGGTTGAGAGTCCGCCTGCCGATGCCAGGGGATACGGGTTCGTGCCCCGGTCCGGGAGGGTCCCATATGCCGCGGAGCGGCTGGGCCCGTGAGCCATGGCCGCTGAGCCTGCGCGTCCGGAGCCTGTGCTCCGCAACGGGAGAGGCCACAACAGTGAGAGGCCCGCGTACCGCAAAAAAAAAAAAAAAAAAAAAAAAAAAAAATTAATTTAAGCTCTTAAAAAAAACTGAGGGACAAAATCCCCCACATAACCAAAATGCCACTTTTACACCTAAACAAAGGTAACATTAAAAAAAATATATAGGGCCTCCCTGGTGGCGCAGTGGTTGAGAGTCCGCCTGCCGATGCAGGGGATACGGGTTCGTGCCCCGGTCTGGGAGGATCCCATATGCCGCGGAGCGGCTGGGCCCGTGAGCCATGGCTGCTGAGCCTGCGCATCCGGAGCCTGTGCTCCGCAACGGGAGAGGCCACAACAGTGAGAGGCCCGCGTACCACAAAAAAAAAAAAAAAATATATATATATATATATATATATATATATATATTACGGAAAGTGTCCTTTGTGCTAGGCTTGAATCTCCTTAAGTACTCTTTTCACATGTGTATATATTACAAAGGGCTATTGTCTTTCTCCTCTGGCAGCTTTCTTTTGCTGAATGTAAAAGACCAATCCTCTCTCTCACTGCTGGATCCCCTTTTCTGGGCTTTTTGGGACTCCGATCTGGTTGCTGGAGCACCCTGAGTGTAGGCGTCTACCTGGTGGTAGAGGCAAAGCAGTCCTCAGCTCATGGACCGAAGGTGGAAAAGCTGGCTGCTCCTAGTTCCCCACACACCCTGCCTCTACCAGTAGTCCTCCCACCTCAGGGCAGAAGGGACTTAGTCCACCACTTCGCTCCTTCTTGGCCTTCAAGTATAGGGAGTTCAGGCCAGGTTACATACGCTTTCATGAGCCTACAGCTCCCTTCCGCCAGGAGCCCACAATCTCTGTAGATCACATTCTTCCCCAGATCTATTCTGTCCTCAAGTTGCTTGAAGATAAGGAGAGATGCTGACCAAGGCAGAACTATAGCTAGGAAATGCCAGAGGAGCAAAGTGAAGTATTAAGTTCAAAGGAGGAAGGAATAGTTCCCTGTGGGACTGAAAGGCTGGGCCTATAGTTAATTTTCGACAAGGTTGGTGAGACCATTCAATGGGTAAAGAATAGTCTCTTCAACAAATGGTCCTGGGGCAACTGGATATCCACATGCTAAAGAATGAAGTTGGACCCCTGTTTCACACTATATACAAAATTAACTTGAAATCAGTTAACCTAACTATAGGAGTTAAAACCATAAAATTCTTAGAAGAAAACATAGGGGCAAGTCTTTTTTTTTTAAAATAAATTTATTTATTTAATTTATTTATTTTTGGCTGTGTTGGGTCTTCATTGCTGCACACGGGCTTTCTCTAGTTGTGGCTAGTGGGAGCTACTCTTCATTGCGGTGTGTGTGCTTCTCATTGCGGTGGCTTCTCTTGTTGTGGAGCATAAGCCCTAGAGCACGTGGGCTTCAGTAGTTGTGGCATGCTGGCTCAGTAGTTGTGGTGCACGGGCTTAGTTCCACGGCATGTGGGATCTTCCCGGACCAGGGCTTGAACCTGTGTCCCCTGCATTAGCAGGCGGATTCATAACCACTGCACCACCAGGGAAGTTCAGGGAGCAAATCTTCCTGACCTTGAATTTGGCAGTGGATTCTTAGCTATGACATCAAAAGGAAGAACAGCAAAAGAAAAAAATAGATAAATTGGACTTGCTCAGAATTAAAAACTTTTGTGCATCAAAGAACATTTTCAAGAAAGTGAAACACAACCTACAAAATAAGAGAAAATATTTGCAAATCATATATCTGATAAAAGTCTAGTATCTAGCATACATAAAGAAGTCTTATAACTCAACAACACAAAACAATCCAATTTTTAAAATGGGCAAAGGGCTTGAATAGACCTTTCTCCAAAGAAGGAATACAAATACCAACAAGTATATGAAAAGATGCTCAATGTCGTCAGTAGGGAATTGCAAATCAGAACTACAATGAGACATCTCTTCATACCTATTGGGATGACTATAATCACAGAAATGGAGAACAAGTGTTGGTGAGTATATGGAAAAATTGAAACCCTTTTACATTGCTGGTGGGAATGCAAAATGGTACAGCCGCTGTGGAAAACAATTTGGCAGTTCCTCAAAAAGTTAATTATAGAATTGTCATATGCCCCAGCAATTCTACTCCTAGGTATGTACTGAAAAGAATTGAAAACAAATATTCAAACAAACATATGCACATACATGTTCATAGCTGCACCATTCACAATGGCCAAAAGGTAGAAATAACCCAAATGTCCATTAATGAATGAATACATAAACAAAATACCATATATATACATGCATATACATACACAAACAATGGAATATTATTCAGTCATACAAAGGAATCAAATATTGCTATATGCTACATGGATGAACCCCAAAACATTATGATTAGTGAAAGAAGCCAGACACAAAAGGTCACAATTATGTGATTACATTTATATAAAATATCCAGAATAGGTAAATCCATAGAGACAGAAAGCAGATAGGTTGTTGCCAGGGGCTGGGGAGGGAGAGAAGGTAGGGAAAACTGCTTAGCGGCTACAGGGTTTCCTTTTGGGGTGAAGAAAATGTTTTGGAACTAAATAGAGGTGGTGGTTGTACAACATTGTGAATATATTCAACGCCACTGAATTGTTCACTTTAAGTTTGTTAATTTTATGCTAAGAAGGAAAGAGAAAAGAAAGACTGGGCCTCACTGGGTACAGGAAATTGTTGGGTGGGCTGAGCATGTAAGGTGGGAAGAAAGTGCAGGTAAGTTAGAGACCAGGTCGAGTTTGAGTTGGGGACTAGATGGGAGGGAGATTGGGGCAAATCCTGAAGGCTCTGGCTTACATTTGAGTTGCAGGGGACAGGGAGTAAGTACTCCATTATACTGAGGCAGCTGGGCTTACTCCTGAAGGTAGGGGAGAGCCTGAAGGGCTTTTGACCAGCCAAGAAACATTTAGAAGGCAGATGATTGAAACGTCTACCTGGACATAGGAGAACTGACCCAGGGAAGGCCTGGAGCTTGGTGGCCAGTGCAGAGGCCATCAGTATTGGACAGGTGTGGATGCACGTTGTGGTGGCCTGGACTAGAGAGGAAGTAGGGGGAGTGATAACTACACTTAGTGAGGGCATCTGATGTGCCAGGCACTGTTCTGTGTGCTTTATGTGATTTAGCTCATTTGCTCCTCATAGGAACCCTATAAAGTACGAACTGTTCTTTTCCCCCAGTGTACAGATGAGGAAACACAGGCTCAGAGTCCCTGAGAAATTTGCCTGAGGTTGTATAGCTAGTAATGTGGCTGGGATTTGAACCTAGGCAGATGACCCGAGAGCCACTACAGTTTTAATTATGATGCAGAGATGAATGTGAGATTCTTTTTTTTTTTTTTTGAAGCCCACTCTCTAACCTGTTAGGTTGAGGAGGGAAAAATAGGAGGAAGGGAACTGGAGCCAGAGCAAAGACATTTTCCCCCTTGGGTAACCAAGGGCTGGGACAGGTCATCTCCAGTGGGTCTTCCAAGCAGAGACAGAACTCCAGAGGAGGCCGGCGAAGGGGCCTTCAGAAGGGAAGGTCCAGGAATGCCAGAGCCCAATCCCAGGCGTTCCCTATGTCCCTGCACCCCCCATGCTGTCCCCCATCAGCCCCTCGGTACCCTGCCCCGTGCCCTGCTGGAACCTCCTGGCTGCGTCCAGAGGCAGCCCAAACTGTCAGGCAGTTGGCTCATGTCTAAAAAAATGTGGGTCCCCATCTCCATAGCCCCAGTGGCCACAGTGCTTGCTCTTCCCCAGAACGGCTCTAGAGGTCAGCGTGGGAAGGAGCCTGATCACAGAGACTTGCCACCTTCCTGCTAATTTCTAACATTTGGTATGAAAACTAATGATTGTCCGTTTCTGAGGTTCTAGGAAGCGGACATGGGGGAAAACTGTGGTAACTTTTGTTCTTCCTTGCTTCTGGTTTTCCTCTAACATAGCCTGCAAGGCTGTGATGAAAAGTTCTCTATTGAAGCTTCCAGTCTTGGAGGGAGATTAAGGCAATAAAATCTAAAAAATAAAAAAGCCTCAATTGTAGCTTCTTAACATCCCCCCTAGTCCCCCTTTGCCTGCCATCCATTGTGAACAGTACTGGGAGGTTAGTCTTTTGAAAGCCTTATGCTTAAAACATCGAAGCCCAGAGCCTCACAGTCACCCTTCAGCTAGACTTGCCAGCCTCAGTGGGACTTCCCCTTTGGCCCAGCTCCTGCCAAACTTCCCCAAGTACGTGCTCTGCCTTTGCCTACTTTTGGGCTTTGTCCTTGCTGGTTCCTCTCCCTGAAATGCTGTTCGTGCATAGCCGGGTGCTTCCTGCCTTCAGGATTCAGCTCATGTGCTTTTACCTGTGCTGCCTCTCTTAATCCTCACCAGCACCCTTTGAGGTAGACCCTGCTATGCCCATCATATAGATATCCAGATGTGTGTGTGTGTCTGTGTGTCACCGTTACCCCCAGTTTACAGATCCACATATAGAGCAAACAGAAGCACAGAGAGAGGTTACTGCCATCACACAATTAGTAAGTCGTAAGTCAAGGAGCAGATCCCATACTCTCAGCCACTGTCTGATACCAGCTGAGTTCAACACCGAGTCTGACTGGGACATATTAAGCTCCATTATAAATGCTCAAGAGGAAGAAATGTGAGGAAGCTTTGCTAAAATCTTTTTTCCTGTCTTTCCTCTTTGGGTCCAGGTGGAAGTGAAGCCATATGTGCTGGATGATCAGATGTGTGATGAGTGCCAGGGCACACGCTGTGGTGGGAAGTTTGCCCCATTCTTCTGTGCCAACGTCACCTGTCTGCAGTATTACTGCGAATACTGCTGGGCGAGCATACATTCCCGCGCCGGGCGGGAGTTCCACAAACCGCTGGTGAAGGAGGGAGGTGACCGCCCTCGCCATGTCCCGTTCCGCTGGAGCTGAGCCCAGGGTATACCCAGCCACAAGTACTGGAGTAGATAACAAGGAGGGAAAAGAGAGGGCACTGCCTCAGGGCTTACAGTGTTCTGGAAATCTGTGCATTTGTTCTCGATTTTTAAAGAAGAAATGGGTCTTTTTATTATTATTATTATTTACAGTCATATTACTGAACTCAGTGTCCAGTATAATACAGAATTGCAGAGTGTATAACGGTACTGATTTGCACTTTGATTCACACCTTTGTCTGCTTGGTACCTTAATTTCTTACACCTGATTTGTCACTTGTAGACTGCCATTCTCATCAGCGGCCATCAGGTTGATGTCTGTGATTTTTTTGTTTGTTGTTGTTGTTGTATTGTTATTGTTTTGATCGTTTTTGAACTGGAGCATGCACTTATTTTCAGAAACTTAGAGAATCGCCCCTAGGAGAAGACTTACCAAAGGTAATACTCGTGAGTAGGTGGCAGATGTAGCAAAAACTTCACAACAATTCAGCAATCATTAGCTGGGGTCATTTAGAGTAAGGAAAACCCTTAATGAAAATAAGCCTTTAGTTGCTCTCTATTTTGACATGTAAGGATACCTCATAAGCTGAATCTTTATTTTTCCTTCATGTTTAATTTTTGTTTTGCTGAGGATTTTGGTTAGATCTTTTAGTGTTATGTAAATTTATGCTGCAATAGCTTTTGCTGCTATTAAAGTGGTATTATTAATACCATAATACTCTATTCAGGCTAAGGTATCAATTACAAAAAACCCAACAACATACTTTTGTGATTTAGGGATAGAATCAGCTGCCGAAAGGAGATCAGAATAGACTTGAGAAAGCTTCAACGGAAGGTCACTATTTCTGACTGCATGTTTACTTAATCAGGTTGCTGCATGCAATAAATTTTATACCTGATGTCTAGTATAAAACCTTCCCACAATGCACAAATTAAGAATCTATATAAGCTATAAAATACTGATTTTTTTAAAAAGATTTTTTTCATTCAAAGAAATGGTAATTGACTGGAGGAAGGCATGCCTCAATAAATGGAATGCTTCTGAAATTAGGAACAGCCCATAACAGAATGACCTATATTACAACCAATATAAAACCTAGGTGTAGGATATTCTTAAAGCAAATTTGTGGATGGTAGATGAAGTACTTTGCGGTGCTCTGTTATATATTGTGCAATTTATTTTATATAGTAAAGTGATTATGTCTAACTGTGATCAAACTTAACTGTTTAAAGCCTCTGTGTCAGACATTAACGAACTTGACAGTTCATAACTGGTATATTATTAACTAACACATGAGCTCTTAGTTACAATCTCCTAGTGCTTGCACCATTTTACATAGCTTCAGACCTTGTCCAGAAAACCAAAGAGCTCATCTTAGCTTACAAACACTAGGAATATATACAGTATATAGAGATAAGTTGTCAATTGACAAACTAGGCACATTTTAAGAAAGTTGCGTGATCGTGATGCTAAAGAAATGTCTGTACAAAATAAGATGGCCTGGGCAGGTTGGTTGTCTGGGTGAGAAATTAACTACTTAATTCCCTGGATTTATCCTGTAAAGCTTGAATAGAATTCAGACCTGCTAGTACTACCATGGACATTTTTTTAGCATTCACTCTTGGGCTGCAGATAGTAATATATAAACACACACAATGATTATGAGACTATGTAAATCTTTTTTTAAATCTTCTTCCTATGTTTTGGAATTCTGGGGACAATCTGACTGGATATGACACTGCAGAATAGATTTAAGTCGCTGTGTTTTATGTGCTGTGATGTCCTTGTACTGTCTTAAGTTAATATCGCTTTGTTTTGTTTTGTTTTGTTTCTCCAGTGTTTAGTTGCAATTAACAGCTCTCAAACTATAGTTTGTTTTCAAAAAGGAAAAAACAAAATAGTTTTTTACTGGGTTAAAAATGCTTATTAGAATTCTCCCCCTTTGAGGTTACCTCTGGGCTTTTTGGTAATAATTGCTTTTTTCCAGCCCAGCTGTGGTTTTCTGTTTGTTTTTTTCTATGTTTGTGGTTTTTTTCATCTGTACAAGAAATTTTGTTATGCACTACTACTTTTTGTATTCTAGACAGTTTTCAAAAGTTGGCTGAAGATTTTTTTGTTTGTTTGTTTTTAAGGAAAAAGGCATGCTTTCTGACTGACATGATCTTTTGCAATACCTCAATTTTGAAATATAGGAAAGAAAATGATATTTTCTAAGTAAGTTTATTCAGAAAAATATATATTAATTTAATTCTGCAAGAAAAATGATTTAACAGATGGGTAACTTTATTTTTTTCATGCTTATTTGTGTTTTTTGAAAATGAAGAAGTTAGAGCTTTATAACTATAATATTAAAGATCATATCTAACCTACAGAAATCTACCTAATTATGTGAAAGAAGCAAAACTTTTTGAAGAAGCACCCCTCTTTCATGTACTAAAATAATACTGAGATTAAAAAATAAAGCTGGAATATTGTACAGCATAAAGCTGAAGTGAAGGCGAAAAAGCATTGTCATAAAGAATAGGTTTCAAAAAATAAACTCCATTTGGTGCTGAAAGTTGTGAATAGGTGGTGGAAACTACTTTCCCTTAATTTGTATATTTATAATCAAGCGTTGATTGTGCACGACTGACCAGGATTGTGAAAGAGTTCTTCTGTTTGTATTTTTTTAAAGAGAACTTTTTTAGTTTATTAAATTATAACATGTTCCCTTTTGTTTTGTAAATAAATGTGCCCCCAAGTTGTTAATGTTATATTAAAAGAGAGGGTCCTTCAAAAAAATTATTTTTTAAAACACAGAGGTGTTCTGACCTGCAACTTGATGGGAAGCCCCCGGGTATCACAGGTCCTGTTGTGGCCTTTCCTTGATGTGACACTTGAACTAGTCGATTTTTTGAAGGCTATAACCTAACCTCGACTATTTGTTGTTATGTGCAATACTGTTTGTACTGTTTGTATAAAAAATAGAAAAAAAAAAGAAAAGAAAAAAGGCATAAATCTTTATTGCAGATTTATTTTCATTGCAAACTTTAGACATTGTGATTCACTGAAATCATTTTTCTACTGTCAAATATGTACCTTTTCTTCATGCTGGTATTTTTTCAATAGTAATGTAGCCTTTGTACTGAGACAAATTTTCATTGTTATTTTTAGAAAGATTTTTTGCTAAGAAAAAAATTAAACATATTTACATATTTTTCATTTTATTTCGTATTTTCTTTAAGGAGTGCTTTCTCAATCATTAATAGAGTTGTTTCTGGGAGGGACTTTCATATCTGGTCAATGTCATAATATTATTTTGTATTTTTACTTGGAATAAATTAATTTTATGATGCTAATTCTTTAAAAGTTTATTTTTTTCATTTTCAGTTATTTTTGAAGCTAAAACCTTTGTAATATTGTTACTAAAGTGTCTAGTTTTTTGAAATGCAAAGCTTTATGTATTAACTTGCTGATGTGGTTTACAATAGTGTGACAACGATGAAAATGGTTGGTTATGTAAAGTGATTGGAAAATGTAATGGATAATTGGGTAATAAAATGACAGAATGAGCAGAACATGTGAGATTTTGACAAGCCTTTTCCTTTATTACAGTGGTTTAGTGTAAGACTAGGGATGTCACAGTACAATTCTCTAGGGATGTCACAGTGGATTTATACAACACCAGGTGCAGCCAAATCTGTGGCCCTGATGATGAAGTCACCCCTTACTGAGATACCACCAAGTTGAGAACCTGGCCGGGTTGACAGAGTGTTTTATTGCTTTTCCCCTCTAACTCTTCATTCTGTCGTGTGTGTGTGTGTGTGTGTGTGTGTGTGTGTGTGTGTGTGTGTGAATCTGCCACCGACTGCTGTCCACATGTGAGTGGGTACCTTTCGCCAGGCCGCATCTTTGCCCTGCATTTACAGTGGTGACGTCTGAGAGTGAAAGGAGGTCTCTGAGAGGACCAGCCCTCTGGGTAGTTAGACTTGGATCATAGTGTCTCACTCAAGTGACCTCCCCGAGCACACAGGTGGCCTGGCAAGGCGGCACACTCTGAGGTCACCACTGTAAACGGACAGTCTCAGACTTCGTCTTCCTCCACCCCCAGCCTGCTCCCTGGTATGGTGCCCCTTGTTTGTCCCTTATTGTGGCAACACATCTGGCCACTCCGAGCATGATCTGTCTGCCCTCCTGCTGCTTTTCCAACACCCAAACTCACCTTGAAGCTGTGCTGTTAAGGCAGCGTGTCATTGTCATGGCACCTAAAATTAAACAAAAATCATACAACTGCAAAACTGGTGTTGCGTAAACAGAACATCCAATGACTCGCTCTAGACAGGTGGTGTGTTTCTCCCAGTCCTTGATGGCCTCTTCCAGGCCTCCTGCCACGGAGGCAAGGTTATCAATGACTCAGAGAAACACGTGTCCAGAGTTGGCTCTTGGGTATGCTCTATGTATTCAGTTTTGTAAATAATATATAGATTAGATCAAGTTGTGATGTAAAATTTTAACTCAAATTGGATATTACTGGTTGGAATTTTACATTAACTACAAATAAGTGATTAGGAACAGAAGAAAAGAAATTGGAAAATTTTTGCTTAGTGGTATAAAGATTATGCTTAGATTTCTGCCTGTATCTTGTGTTTTATAGCTTGTTAGTGAGGCATGGGCTAATGCAGAATGTACTGCATTTATGCAATTAGCAAATAACTGCTAGTTTTCATTTTATCTATTATATTAGCAACAAAATGGCGTTTAACTGGGTAAAGCTCCTACCTAAATATTTGAGTATTGTGACATCTCTACTTGCAAGGTTTGAGTGAAAGATTAGTCACAGATTAGTGAAAAAAAAAGTTATCTTTTTGTTAAAACTGGCTTATTTGTATGGATTGTTGCTTTTTCACCAGTTTGTGTGGTATGTCAGCTAACATTTTCTGTTGTTTTTTTTTAAATAATAACCAAACTTCTCTATCTCAGCTGCAATAGTGTTCCATTTTACCAGAGTATTTTATAATTAATGCTGTTGACTTTATACCCCAAAATGGGTCAAGAAATGGATATGTGATTTGGGGATGTTTAAATTTGTATGACAATGAAGTTAATCACAACAACTAGAAAACCTGGGTGCTAATACAGGACAACTTATGCTCTTTTTCTTTTCTGGATATAGTTCCGTTGGGGTATAAAGTATTAGGTATTTGTATTTTTGCTGTCAAAATAATGGACATAACTTTTAGAGTGTTCACAGCTAAGATCTCTGTATTTGTTTTTCAACTAACAACTAATTTTAAATGTATTGTATCTTTTATTACCTGTTCTCTTAGATTGTTTTTGCTAGTAACCCTTACTCAGCTTCCGCCTTTGGGGCTTGGACTGATATTGCTTGTGTGGAACTGCAGTACTGTGACTAACCATGGAGCTCAATGCAGCTATTGCTTACAACTGCTTAAACTTTGTAGTTTGGACTTCTTTTTTTTTTCTGTAATAACAACTTATTAAATCTAGTTGTATGAAGTACTGACACTTGTCATCCTTTGCACTTGCCAAGGAGTATCTTGGAGTACGTGGATTGCGTCTGGGAATATTTGTACACTCCAACTTGCTTGATGAGCTTTTGGGGGGAGAGGGGACAAACTCCTTTAAGCGGGTTCAATACAGCAACATTCACTTTTTTTCTGACACGAATGACACTCGTTTGAAAAAAAAGACCACGAATACATTTAAAACAGGAAGGTGTTGACACAATGTGTGTATGCAAGATTTTAAGGTGCACGTGGGCATGCCAGCACTTGCCACATGAAACCAATTTTCAAAATTAAAACCAAGAAAGTCAATGAAAACGTTAAGTACGCCCCCTTTCGTTTTATTTTTTACTCTCTGGGATCCTCTCGGAAAATGGGTCCTTTTACAATCCCGTAGCGACTTTGGACGTGCTAGAAGCTCTCTTGTAGGCACTAACTTCAATCCTTGTAGAAAACGGACCACAAGCGGCCGCACCTAAGAATTCCCTGACAGCTTTCATAACATGCAGGTGTCAGCGTCCCAACCCCGAGCCGTACTTCCGTGGTGGGGAGCGGGGTCTGGCGCAGGTATTTTCCACACGAGGGCTCCAGCACCGCCCGAGAGCTCCAGCGCCGCCCGAGAGTCTGCTGGCGCCCGAGGGGGCGGGGCCGGCGCCGAGCAGCGCTCCGCCCCTCGGGGTCTCGGCTCCGCCATCCGGCCGCTCGGCTTTGCAGGGGAGCTGGCGGGGCTGCGCGGGGCGGCGGGGCTCTCTCCCGGGCTTTCGCGGCCCCTCTCCTGCCTCGCGCCCCTTCCCGCCGCTGGTCCCCAAGTCCGGCCCCAGTCTGCCCTCCCCCAGGTGGCCCCGGCGCGTGGCCGCGGCCCACAGGTAAGCTATCCCGCGACCGGTGTGCGCGCGCCCACCCCGCCGCCTCCCGGACTTCGGGCGCGGCCGCTGCAGCACCAGCCTCCCGAGATGCTATCAGGGTCCGGAGGCCTGAAGCTCGCGCGGGAGGCCCGGGGTTCAGCGCACCCGTGTCGCCGGACGGCATCGACCATTTGGAGCTCTGTGTCTGTGCCTCGTGCAAAATGGGGAGAGGAATACTATGTTTCAGGTCCTTTTTACGTTTGATTTTCTAAAACTACATCATGCACCAAGCACCAAATGGAACCCTGTTTTCAGAATGCTGGTCTGACTTGGGCCCCACGTTTGTCTCCTGGCAAAAGCGTTCTGGGATCCTAACTCGGAGGGGGAGTAGGTAAATGAGTGGTGCCGAGGTGACGAGCAGCTTGTTATTTCTAGGGGGTAAAAGCCGGGAGGCCTGGCGTTTCTGGGGCGTGAGGTTGGAAGCGGCGGTTCTGAAGCAAGCCCCTTGCTGGACGCTAAGCCCTCGCTGTGAGGGGGTGTGCAGGACAGACCCTGACGGCTGAGAAGGCTGGGGTTAGGTCTAAGGTACCCGCTTTACAGAAAGAAAACTCTACCCACAAACACTGATGGACACAGCTTAAAAATTGTAGTTGGGTGGTTTTTCACAAGACCCATGGCACATGGGTCACTTGGACACTTAAATTGGAAGACTTAAAATCATGTATTTTAACTAGAACGGTTGTACTAGATAGGTTAATGTTTGCTAATGAGATGAGGGGAGTCCAAAATTGAGGAGTCCTATTGCTATTCAAAGGCCTGTTGGGAAGAAAAACTGCTCTAATTTAGGCTCAGTGATTAGAAGCCTGTGAGTTAACTGGCAAAAGACAGATTAACAGGAGCTTATTCATATGCACATGAATCCAGCAAAAGAAGTGGCCCCTCCATAATTAGAGGTAGGTGTCTATAACCTAATTTAATAGGGGAAAGGAAGGGGGGAGAAAGGAGCTCCTGTGGGAAGATCAAATGGTTTCTTATTTTTTTAAATCAATTTTCCAATGCAATTGTTTTTTAATTAGCAAATTTTAAAAAATTAAAGTATAGTTGATTTACATTATTCGTTTCAGGTGTACAACATAGTGATTCAGTATTTTTATAGATTTAGGAAAGACGGTGGGTTTTTAGGGGAACAAATGGGAGATAAGAAAGTTTGTGATAATGTTAGTTTATGCAGGTGTGAGCGTTTCCTGTGTTCTTTTGGCCAGTGAAACTCCCCAGGAGAGGGCGTTCATTGATTGATTACAGCCTCGCTCTCAGAAACTTCTGCCTTTAGTCAGATAAGGGAAGCTTTGAAAAAGCTTCTTTTGCATCTATTGAATTTCCAATGTCTTCAGTTTAAAATCATCTTAATATCAACTCTGGAGGTCCGAGGGGTCCCCACAGATAAATGGCTGGAATGACTTTATCACTGGAACAGGTAACTGAAAGTTATCTGTATTCTGTCCCTTTACGGAGTATTATGGAGGGAACAGATTCTTTGGTCATTGTTTGTGTTTAGATAAAGGACTTGTCTGTAACTGCATGTACATTCACCTCAGTATTTAATTCTGGCCCCGTAAGGGTCAGCCCACGTCATGGAGTTTTCTTCTTTGCTGTTACTGGTCAAATCTTTGGTTAAGAGGGTTTGAGCTGAACTGTTAAGTATAAGGGAAACATTCCAACTTGTCACCTTCAGTGCCGGCCTGAACCAAGTGAGACTCTTTTTTTGTAAATGGAAGAAAGACTCCCCCGGGCAAGTTCTGGCCCCTAAGGCGGGGAGATGTCTTGCGTGCCTGGTCTCTCCTTTCAAAAGGGCCCTTCTGCTCAATTTCATTACTCATTATTAAAAACAAACAAACAAAAAAACACAGTTCCAATACATACCCATAAGAAGGACTAAAATTTAGAAGACGGGATATACTGAGTATCAGGAAGAATCTAGATAAGTGCTGATAGAGGTGTCAAGTGGTGCAACCATACTAGAAAACTGTTTACAAGGGCTGAATGTGTATATCCTATGACTCCGCCTTTCCACTCATAGGCAGAAGCCCAACAGATGGGTAGCACGTTCCCAAAAGATACTACAAGAAGGATCACAGCAGCATATAGCCCCAATCTGGAAGCTACCCAAATGCCCTCCAACATTAGAATGGATACATTGTAGTATATCCACAAATGGGACACTGTATAGCAATAAGAGTGAAGATCTACAAGTACATGCCACATTACGGAAGGCCATCACAAACTTAATGTTGATCAAAATCTCCAAAGAGTACATAATGTATGATTCCATTTGTATAAACAGGGAAGGAATAACTGAAAGGGGGCATGGAGGCGGCTGCTGGGCTGCGGGTAACTCTTGATCTGGGTGTTGCATACAAGGTGTGTACGGTTTGTGTAAATTCACTGAGCCATACACTGAGATCTGTGCACTTTTCTATGTATTATTTTGTTCATTTGTTTTTTGCGGTACGCGGGCCTCTCACTGCTGTGGCCTCTCCCGTTGCGGAGCACAGGCTCCGGACGCGCAGGCTCAGCGGCCATGGCCCACGGGCCCAGCTGCTCCGCGGCATGTGGGATCTTCCCAGACCGGGGCACGAACCCGTGTCCCCTGCATCGGCAGGCGGACTCTCAACCACTGCGCCACCAGGGAAGCCCCTTTTCTATGTTTTAATGGAGCATTAAAACCAAAAAAGAAGTGCGGCGGGGGGGCTCTGTGAAAGGTAAAAGCTGATGCTTGGCACAAATGCAGTTCTTTCCAGGCAGCCTCCATGCAATTCACCGTCTTATTCCTGAACCAGACTTCTTTTCTGGCTGTTACTGCTAGCAGGCACCCATCCAAACTGGCCTGCTTTCCCAGTCACCCAAACCTCAGTCTCCCTGCTGCCCATCTTCCCTGCTCCCGTGTCTAGGCTCCTTTCCACTCTTCCTTAAGCTTACCAACATCCAGGAGGATTTGTTTTGTTTTGTTTTAGTCAATTTGGGAGGAGGGGTGGAATCGAGAAAGAGTTTAAAACCCCTCCATCCACTAGTCTCTGCAGCTGATGGTAAAGCATCAAACATTGAAAGCCAGTTAATCTCACATGTGCATGTGCTGACTGGCTTATGTGATGTCTTGTTTAACATTTAACAGGATCTGTTGGCCCCCACTTCCACATTTATAGCCTGATTGACTTTTTAACATTATACCTTTTTTATTTTTAGATATGTGTAGATGCAGATACTGTTGTAAGAAATAAGACAGATTCCATGTATTCTTTACCCAGTTTCCCCCTAATATCTTGCAAAATTGTGTTAAATATTACACCCAGAATACTGACATTGATACAGACAAAATGAAAAGCATTTCTGTCACCATAAGAACACCTGCTACGCTCCCTTTCCCACCTCCCTAGAGCCATGGCAACGATGACTAATTTGTTCTCCAGTTCTGTAACTTTCTCATTTCAAGAATGGAATATAGGGACTGCCCTGGCGGTCCAGTGGTTAAGATTCCACGCTTCCACTGCAGGGGGAACGGGTTCAGTCCCTGGTCAGGGAACTAAGATCACATATCCCGCATGCTCCACAGCCGGAAAAAGAAAGAATGGAATCATACAGTGTGTGACCTTTTGGGATTGGCTTTTTTCTTTTTTTTTAAATTTTATAAATTTATTTATTTGTTTATTTTTGGCTGTGTTGGGTTTCCATTGCTGTGCGTGGGCTTTTTCTAGTTGTGGTGAGCGGGGGCTACTCTTCGTTGCGGTGCGTGGGCTTCTCATTGTGGTGGCTTCTCTTGTTGCAGAGCACGGGCTCCAGGTGCACGGGCTTCAGTAGTTGTGGCTCGTGGGCTCTAGAGCGCAGGCTCTGTAGTTGTGGCACACGGGCTTAGTTGCTCCGCAGCATGTGGGATCTTCCCAGACCAGGGATCTTACCCATGTCCCCTGCATTGGCAGGCGGATTCTTAACCACTGTCCCACCAGGGAAGTCGAGGATTGGCTTTTTTCAATCATTATAATTCTCTAGAGATTCATCTTGGTGGTTGTATTTATAAATAGTTTTTTTTTTTTTTTTCTGTACGCGGGCCTTTCACTGTTGTGGCCTCTCCCGTTGCGGAGCACAGGCTCCGGATGTGCAGGCTCAGCGGCCATGGCTCACAGGCCCAGCCGCTCCGCAGCACGTGGGATCTTCCCGGACCGGGGCACGAACCTGTGTCCCCTGTATCGGCAGGCGGACTCTCAACCACTGCGCCACCAGGGAAGCCCAATAGTTTGTTCCTTTTGATTACCAAGTATTATTCCATGGCATGGATGCACCATGGTTTGTTTAACCACTTGTTTGAAGGACATCTGGATTGTTTCTAGCTTGGCACTATTAGAAATAAAGCTGATATAAACATTTGTGTACAGGTTTTTGTGTGAACATGTCTTCATTTTCTCTGGGATAAATGCCCAGGAGTACAATTGCAGGGTCATATGACAGTTTCATGTTTAGTTTTTGAAGAAACTACCAAAATGTTTTCTAGAGTCCGGTATACCTTTTTACATACTAACCAAAATGTATGCATGATCCAGTTTCTCTGTGTCCTCTCCGGCATTTGGTTTTGTCACTGCTTTTCAGCTTACCCACTCTGATAGGTGTGCAGTCATATCCCATTGTGGTTTTAATTTGCATTTCTCTAATGGCTAATAATGTTGAACATTTTATCATGTTCATGTTTGTCATCTCTATACCCTCTTCAGTGAAATGTCTCTATTGTTGCCCATTTTCTCATTGGTTTGGGTTTTGGTTTTTTTTTTATCATGTGGCTCTTTTTTATTCACTTTATTTGATCAAATAGTACAGAGTTCCCATGCACCCCCATCAGTCCTCTCCCCTCAAGTTCCCCCTATTAACACCTTGCATTAGGGTGGTACATTTGTTACAGTTGATAGCCAATATTGATAAATTATTAACTAAAGTCCACAGTTTAAATTAGGGTTTACTCTTTTTTAAATTTATTTTTATTGAAGTATAGTTGAACTACAGTGTTGTGTTAATTACTGCTGTACAGCAAAGAGACTCATATATATATATATACACACACACACACACACACACACACATTCTTTTTCATATTCTTTTCCATTATGATTTATCACAGGATATTGAATATAGTTCTCTGTGCTATGCAGTAGGACCTTGTTGTTTATCCATTCCATATGTAGTTTACTCTTTATGTTGTACATTTCTATGGGTTTTGACAAATGCATAATGTCATGTATCCACCATTATAGTATCATACAGAATAGTTTCACTGCCCTAAAAATCCCATGTGCTCCCCCTTCCCCCTTGCAATCACTCTTCTTTTTACTCTCTTTATAGTTTGAGCCTTTTGCAAAATGTCATAGTTGGAATCATACGTTATGTAGACTTTTCAGACTGGCTTCTTTCACTTAGTAATATGCATTTAAGATTCCTCCAAGTCTTCTCATGGCTTCACAGCTCATTTCTCTTTAGTGCTGAATAATATTCCATTGGCTGGAAGTACCATAGTTTACTTATTCATTCACCTACTAAAGGATGTCTTGGTTGCTTCCTGTTTTTGGCAATTATGAATAAACATATAATTTTATACGTATGAATATGTTTTGGCAATTATGAATAAACGTATAATTTTATAAACGTCCATGTGCAGGTTTTTGCATGGACATGAGTATTCAACTCATTTGGGTAAACATCTGTGAGCACGATTGTTGGATCATATGGTAAACATATGTTTAGCTTTGTAAGAGACTGCCAAGCTGTCTTCCAAAGCGACTGTACCATTTTGCTTTTTGTGTGCTTATTTGCCGTCTGTATTACTGTTGGTGAGAAGTCTGTTGAGTTCTTTAGCCTAATTTTTACATTGGATTGACTGCTTTCTTATTGTTGAGTTTTAAGAATTTTTTGTATACATTGGGTACAAGTCCTTTATATGTTTTGGAGATAAAGTTCAACTTATTAATTTTGTCTTTCATGAACCGTGCTTTTCATGTTGTACCTAAAATTCATTGCCAAACCCAGGGTCATCTGTGTTATTTTCTAGAAGTTTTATACTTTTGCATTTAACATTTAGGTCTGTGATCTACTTTGAGTTAATTTTTGTGAAAGGTGTAAGGTCTGTGTCTAGATTCACTTTTTTTGCATGTGGATGTCCAGTTGTTCCAGCACCATTTGTTGAAAAGATCATCTTTTCTCCATTGTATTACCTTTGCTCCTTTGTCGAAGATTGGTTTGACTACATTTGTGAGGGTCTATTTTGGGGCTCTATATTCTGTTCCACTGATCTATTTGTCTATTCTTTTACCAGTACAACACTGTCTTGATTACTGTAGGTTTATATTGTCTTAAAGTCAGGTAGTATCAGTCTCACAACTTTGTTCTTTTTCAGTATTGTGTTGCCTATTGTAGGTTTTTTCCTTTTATATACAAACTTTAGAATCAGTTTGTCAGTATCCACGAAGTAACTTGCTGGGATTTGGATTGGGATTGCATTAAATCTGCAGATTAGCTAAGGAAGAACTGACATCTTAACAATATTAAGTCTTCTTATCCATGAATATGAAATATGTCTCCATTTATTATTTTTTCTTTTATTAGAATTTGTAGTTTTCCTCATATAAATCTTGCACATATATTTTAGGTTTATACCTAAGCATTTCATTTTTGAGTGCTAATGTTGATATATAGGAAAGCAATGAACTTTTTATTTTTTAGCCTTATAGCTTGCAACCTTGCTACATAATCTCTTATAAATTCCAGGGTTTTTTGTTTGTTTTGTCAATTCTTTGAGATTTTCTACACATAAAACCCTATGTCATCTGCAAACAAAGACAGTTTGATGTCTTCCTTCCCAATCTGTGTACCTTTTATTTCCTTTTCTTACTGTGTTAGCTAGGACTTCCGGTATAATAGTGAACAGGAGTGGTGAGAAGAGACATCTTTGCCTTGTTTTCAATCTTACGTGGAAAGCATCTAGATTATTAGCCTTAAGTGTGATGTTAGCTGTAGGTTTTTCATAGTTGTTCCTTATCGAGGTGAGGAAGTTCCCCTGTTGCTGGTTTTTATAATGAATAGGTGTTGAGTTTTGTCAAGTGCCTTTCCTGCATCTATTGAGATAATGACATGATTTTTCTTCTTTAGCCTGTTGATGTAATGGATTATACTAATTGATTTTTTCTCACACACACACACACACACACTGTATTATTTTGCAAGAGATAGGTAAACTGACACCAAGCATTGTAAATGGATGACCACAACAAAAGCAACAATGATTGCAATTACCAAACACGAAACACACTCATACTATGTCATAATATTGACATTCAGTCCAGTAAACCTCCACTGTAACAGCTCTTTTACTTTGCAGTGAAAATTGATTTGTATATTTTTTGCCCCTGAGTCCTTGTGGGATTTTTTTTTATTCAAACAGAAAGTCACAAAAATTATAATCATCCTCATCAGTTCACTCAGTCCCATGTAATTAATTTTTTTTATCTTGATCTTTTGTTAGCACCTTTATGAATTCATCAGTTTTCCATTAGAGTTCTGAAAATGCTTATTCATTCAGTTCAGCAATATAGTCAGTTACCAGAAACCTGTACTCGTCAGAGTCTTTTCCATGAATTCCTTGAAGATGAAACCCTTTTATAGGAACATATTTACAAAAGCATCAGAGTACACCCAGAACTGTCTGTAAATGACAAAAGACTTAAAAATGACCACGGTTAAAAATTTGATGAAAGTTCATAGTAATGCAATTGACAAGGAAATTTAGTTATTTCTGAGATATACATTTTAAAGTAATAACTAGAATTATGACTTATAACATTATACCAGAACATATAAGATTTTTAGAAATTTCATGTAATGTCTGAAACATTTATATTAACATATTTCCATACAAATAACCCAAAGAAAGTTTAGTATTAGTTTTTTTTTTGTTAGTTTGTTTTTTTATACTGCAGGTTCTTATTAGTCATCAATTTTATACACATCCGTGTATACATGTCAATCCCAATCGCTCAGTTCAGCACACCACCATCCCCACCCCACCGCGTGTCCACTTGGTGTCCATACGTCTGTTCTCTACATCTGTGTCTCAACTTCTGCCCTGAAAACCGGTTCATCTGTACCATTTTTCTAGGTTCCACATACATGCGTTAATATACGATATTTGTTTTTCTCTTTCTGACTTACTTCACTCTGTATGACAGTCTCTAGATCCATCCACGTCTCAACAAATGACTCAATTTCATTGCTTTTTATGGCTGAGTAATATTCCATTGTATATATGTACCACAACTTCTTTATCCATTCGTCTGTCAGTGGGCATTTAGGTTGCTTCCATGACCTGGCTATTGTAAATAGTGCTGCAGTGAACATTGGGTTGCATGTGTCTTTTTAAATTATGGTTTTCTCTGGGTGTATGCCCAGTAGTGGGATTGCTGGATCATATGGTAATTCTATTTTTAGTTTTTTAAGGAACCTCCATACTGTTCTCCATAGTGACTCTATCAATTTACATTCCCACCAACAGTGCAAGAGGGTTCCGTTTTCTCCGCACCCTCTCCAGCATTTGTTGTTTGTAGATTTTCTGATGATGCCCATTCTAACTGGTGTGAGGTGATACCTCATTATAGTTTTGATTTGCATGTCTCTAATAATTAGTGATGTTGAACAGCTTTTCATACTAATTGATTTTTGAATAGTAAACCAGCCTTTTATATTTGGAATAAATCCCACTTGGCCATGGTGTATATAATTTTATTTATATATTGTTGGATTTGATTTGCTAATATTTTGTTGGAGCTTTTTGCATCTGTGTTCATGAGAGATATTGGTCTGTAGTTTTGCTTTCTTGTAATGCCTTTATCTGGTTTGGTATTAGAGTATGCTCTCCTCATAGAGTGAACTGGGATGTGTTCCTTCTGCTTCTGTTTCCTGAAAGACTTTGTAGAGAATTGATATCATTTGTTCCTTCAGTATTTGGTAGAATTAATTAGTGAAACCATCTGGGTCTGGTGCTTTTTGTTTTGGAAAGTTATTAATGATTGATTCAGTTTCTTTAATAGATGTGGGTCTATTCAGAGTATCTATTTTTCCTTGTGTGAGTTTTGGTAGATGTACCTTTCAAGGAATTGGTCTGTTTCATGTAAATTATCAAACTGTGGGCATAGAGATAGAGTTGTTCACAATCTTTTATTAACCTTTCAATGTCCATAGACTCAGTAGTGGTGGTCTCTTCTTCACTTATGATATTAGTAACCAGTGCTTTCTCTTTTTTTCTTTTGGTTAGCCTAGCTAGATAGAGGTTATCAGTTTTATTGATCTTTTCAAAGAACCAACATTTTTGATTTCATTTTCTCTATCATTTTCCTGTTTTCAGTGTCATTGATTTTTTTTGCTGTCATTTTTATTTCTTTTTTAAAATTTTTATTGAAGTGTAGTTGACTTACGATGTTCTGTTAATTTCTTCTGTACAGCAAAATGACTGTACAGTTATACATATATATATTCTTTTTCATATTCTTTTCCATTATGGTTTGTTAACAGGATATTGAATATAGTTCCCTGTGCTGTACAGTAGGACCTTGTTGTTTCTCCATCCTATATATAATAGTTTGCCTCTGCTAATCCCAAACTCCCAGTCGTTCCCTCCCCTAACCACCCCCCTGCACCTTGACAACCAAACGTCTGTTCTCTACGCCTGTGAGTCTGTTTCTGTTTTGTAGATAAGTTCATTGGTGTCATATTTTAGATTTCACATATAAGTGATATCATATGGTATTTGTCTTTCTCTTTCCGACTTACTTCACTTAGTATGATAATCTCTAGGTCCATCCATGTTGCTGCAAATAGCATTATTTCATTCTTTTTTATGACCAATATTCCATTGTGTATATATACCACGTCTCCTTTATCCATTCATCTGTCAATGGAGGTTTAGGTTGTTTCCATGTCTTGGCTATTGTACATAGTGCTCCTGTGAACATAGGGGTGCATGTATCTTTTCAAATTATAGTTTTGTTTGGGTAAGGGTGTGCCCAGGAATGGGATTGCTGGATCAATATGGCAACTCTATTTTTAGTTTTTGGAGGAACCTCCATGCCGTTTTCCATAGTGGCTGCACCAATTTACATTCCCACTGACAGTGTAAGGGGGTTTCCTTTTCTCCACACCCTCTCCCGTGCTTATTATTTATAGACCTTTTAATGATGGCCCTTCTGACTGGTGTGAGGTGCTATCTCATTGTAGTTTTGATGTCCATTTCTCTAATAATTAGTGATGTTGAGCATCTTTTCATGTGTTTGCTGGCCATCTGTATGTCTTCTTTAGAGAAATGTCTATTTAGGTCTTCTGCCCATTTTTCGATTGGGTTGTCTTTGTTGTTGTTGAGTTGTATGAGCTGTTTGTATATTCTGGAAATTAAGCCCTTGTTGGTCACATTGTTTGCAAATATTTTCTCCCATACAGTAGGTTTTCTTTTCGTGTTGTTTATGGTTTCCTTTGCTGTGCAAAAGCTTGTAAGTTTGATTAGGTCCCATTTGTTTATTTTTGTGTTTATTTCTATTGCTTTGGGAGACTGACCTAAGAAAACATTGGTACAATTTCTGTCAGAAAATGTTTTGCCTATGTTCTCTTCTAGGAGTTTTATGGTGTCATGTCTTATGTTTTAAGTCTTTAAGCCATTTTGAGTTTATTCTTGTGTATGGTTAGAGGCTATGTTCTAACTTCATTGATTTTCTTGTGGCTGTCCAACTTTCCCAATACCACTTGCTAAAGAGCCTGTCTTTTCTCCATTCTATGTCCTTGCCTCCTTTGTCGAAGATTAATTGATCATAGGTGTGTGTGTTTATTTCTGGGCTCTTTCTTCTGTTCCATTGATCCATATGTCTGTTTTTGTGCCAGTGCCACACTGTTTTGATTACTGTAGCTTTGTAGTATCGTCTGAAGTCCGGGAGGGTTATGCCTCCTCCTTTGTTGTTTTTTCCTCAGGATTGCTTTGGCAATCCTGGGTCTTTTATGGTTCCATATAAATTTTTGGATTATTTGTTCTAAAACATCATGGGTAATTTGATAGGGATTGCATTAAGTTGGTAGATTGCTTTGGGTAGTATTTTAACAATATCCTTCCAATCCAAGAGCATGGGATGTCTCTCTATTTCTTTGAATCATGTTTCGTTTCCTTTATTAATGTTTTATAGTTCTCAGCGTGAAAGTCTTTCACCTCCTTGGTGAGGTTTATTCCTAAGTGTTTTATTTTTTTGGATGCAATTTTAAAAGGGATTGTTTGTTTACATTCCCCTTCTGATATTTCAGTGTTAGTGTCAAAAATGCACCCAATTTCTGTATGTTAATCTTGTATTCTGCTACCTTGCTGAATTTGTTTATCAGTTCTAGTAGTTTTTGTGTGGAGTCTTTAGGGTTTTTCTATATATAGTATCATGTCATCTGCATATAATGACAATTTTACCTCTTCCCTACCAATTTGAGTACCTTTTATTTCTTCTTCTTCTCTGATTGCTGTGGCTGTGACTTCCAATACTATGTTGAAGAGAAGTGGTGAGAGTGGGCATCCTTGTCTTGTTCCAGATTTTAGTAGGAAGGCTTTCAGCTTTTCACCATTGAGTATTATATTGTCTGTGGGTTTGTCATAAATAGCTTTTATTATGTTGAGATATGTTCCCTCTGTACCCATTTTTGTAAGGGTTTTTGTCATGAATCGGTGTTGAATTTTATCAAATGCTTTTTCTGCATCTACTGAGATGATAATGTGGTTTTGTCCTTTCTTTTGTTGATGGGGTGTATCCCATTGATTGATTTGCATATGTTGACCCATCCTTGTGACCCTGGGATAAATCCAACTTGGTCGTGGTATATGACCATTTTTTATGTGTTGTTGGATTTGTTCTGCTTATATTTTGTTGAGAATTTTTGCATCTAAATTCATCAAAGATATTGGCCTATAATTTTATTTTTTGGTAGTCTTTGTCTGGTTTTGGTATCAAGATGATGGTGGCTTCTCATTTTTATTTTTTTCTTCTGCTTGCATTTGGTTTATTTACTTTTCTTTCTCTACTAAAGTGGAAGCTTAGGTTTTGATTTTGTATCTTTTGTCATTTATAATATAAAATATTACAATATTATAAAATGATAAGTTGTATTTTCATTTAATTCAAAATATTATTTTAATTTCTCTTGAGGTTTTTTCTTTGGTCCATGTGTTATTTATAAATGTGTCATTTAATCTCCAAATATTTTAAGAATTTTCCAGCTATCTTTCTTCTGTTGACTTCCAGTTTAATTCCATTGTGGTCTTAGAGCATGTTTTGTATGATTTCTGTTATTTTAAGTTTGTTGAGGTGTATGTTATGGCCCAGAATGCAGTCTATCTTGGTCAGTGTTCCATGTCAGCTTGAGAAATATATATATTCTGCTGTTGGATATTGTTCAGTTCTACTATATCCTTACTGATTTTTTGCCTGCTGGATCTGTCAATTACTGATAGAGATGTGTTGACACCTCCAAGTATAATAGTGGATTTATCTATTTCTCCTTTCAGTTCTATCAGTTTTTGCCTCAGGTATTTGCATGTTCTGTTGTTAGGTGCATATATCTTAAGGATTGTTATGTTTTTCTTGGAGAATTGATCCTTTTATCATTATATAATGCCCCTTTCTATCCCAGATAATCTTCCTCGTTTTGAAGTCTGCCTTGTCTAAAATTAATGTACCTACTACAGCTTTCTTTTGATTTGTGTTAGCATGATATACCTTTCTTCATCTCTACTTTAAAAAAATTTTTATTTTTAGTTGTGGTTAAAAAAAACACAGATAACACAACAGTTACCATCTAAACCATTTCTAAGTGTACAGTTCAGTAGTATGAAGTATATTCATTGTTGTACAGTGGATATCCAGAAGTTTTTCTTCCTGCAGAACTGAAACTCTATACCCATTAAGCAACAGCTCCCCACCTTCTTCCTCCCCAGCCCCTGGCAACCACCATTCTACTTTGTTTCTATGAAGTTAACTATTCTAGATGCTTCATTTAAGTGGACTCATACAGTATTTGTCTTTTTATGACTGGCTTGCTTCACTTGCCATGATATCCTCAAGGTTTATCCATATGGTAGCATATGTCAAAATTTCCTTCTTTCTTTCTTTATATTTTTAAAATAGATCTTTATTACAGTATAATTGTTTCATAATACTGTGTTAGTTTCTGTTGTACAACAAAGTGAATCAGCCATATGCATACATATATCCCCATATCCCCTCCCTCTTGAGCCTCCCTCCCACCCTCCCTATCCCACCCCTCTAGGTCATCGCAAAGCACCGAGCTGATCTCCCTGTGCTATGCTGCTGCTTCCCACTTGCTAACTGTTTTACATTTGGTAGTATATATATGTTGATGCTACTCTCACTTTGCCCCAGCTTCCCCCTCCACCCCCATGTCCTCAAGTCCATTTTCTATGTCTACATCTTTATTCCTGTCCTGGCACTAGGTGCATCAGTACCATTTTTTTTTTAGATTCCATATATATGTGTTAGCATACGGTATTTGTTTTCCTCTTTCTGACTTACTTCACTCTGTATGATAGACCCTATGTCCATCTACCTCACTACAAATAACTCAATTTCGTTTCTTTTTATGGCTGAGTAATATTCCATTGTATATATGTGCCACATCTTCTTTCTCCATTCATCTGTCAGTGGACACTTAGGTTGCTTCCATGTCCTGGCTATTGTAAATAGTGCTGCAGTGAACATTGTGGTACATGTCTCTTTTTGAATTATGGTTTTCTCAGGGTATATGCCCAGTAGTGGGATTGCTGGGTCATATGGTAGTTTTCTTTTTAGTTTTTTAAGGAACCTCCCTACTGTTCTCCATAGTAGTTGTATCAATTTACATTCCCACCAACAGTGCAGGGTGGTTCCTTTTTCACCACACCCTTCCCAGCATTTATTGTTTCTAGATTGTTTGATAATGGCCATTCTGACCGGTGTGAGGTGATACCTCAGTGTAGTTTTGATTTGCGTTTCTCTGTGATGTTGAGCATCTTTTCATGTGCCTCTTGGCCATCTGTTTGTCTTCTTTGGTGAAATATCTGTTTAGTTCTTCCACCCATTTTTTAATTGAATTGTTTGTTTTTTTGATATTGAGCTCCATGAGTTGTTCATATATTTTGGAGATTAACCCTTTGTCTGTTGTTTCATTTGCAAATATTTTCTCCCATCCTGAGGGTTGTCTTTTCATCTTGTTTATGGTTTCCTTTGCTGTGCAAAAGCTTTTACGTTTAATTAGGTCCCATTTGTTTATTTATTTTTTATTTCTGTTACTCTAGGAGGTGGGTCAAAAAAGATCTTGCTGTGGTTTATGTCAGAGTGTTTTTCCTATGTTTTCCTCTAAGAGTTTTATAGTGTCTGGCCTTACATTTAGGTTTTTAATCCACTTGGAGTTTATTTTTGTGTATGGTGTTAGGTAGTGTTCTAATTTCATTCTTTTACATGTAGCTGTCCAGTTTTCCCAGCACCACTTATTGAAGAGGCTGTCTTTTCTCCATTGTATGTTCTTGCCTCCTTTATCATAAATTAGGTGACCATATGTGCATGAGTTTATCTCTGAGCTTTCTGTTCTGTACCAACAGATCTATATTTCTGTTTTTGTGCCAGTACCATACTGTCTTGATTACTGTAGCTTTGTAGTACAGTCTAAAGTCAGGGAGCCTGATTCCTCCAGCTCTGTTTTTCTTTCCCAAGATTGCTTTGGCTATTCGGGGTCTTTTGTGTTTCCATACGAATTGTAAAATTTTTTGTTCTAATTCTGTGAAGAATGCCATTGGTAGTTTGATAAGGATTGCATTGAATCTGTAGATTGTTTTGGGTAGTATAGTCATTTTCACAATATTGATTCTTCCAATCCAAGAACATGGTTTATTTCTCCATCTGTTTTTGTCATTTTGATTTCTTTCATCAGTGTTTTATAGTTTTCTGAGTACAGGTCTTTCACCTCCTTAGGTAGGTTTATTCCTAGGTATTTTATTCTTTTTATTGCGATGGTAAATGGGATTGTTTCCTTAATTCCTCTTTCTGATTTTTCGTTGTTAGTGTATAGGGATGCAAGAGACTCCTGTGCGTCAATTTTGTATCCTGCAACCTTACTACATTCATTGATTAGTTCTAGTAGTTTTCTGGTGGTATCTTTAGGATTTTCTATGTATAGTATCATGACCTCTGCAAACAGTGACAGTTTTATTTCTTCTTTTCCAATTTGTATTCCTTTTATTTCTTTTTCTTCTCTGACTGCAATGGCTATGCCTTCCAAAATTACGTTGAATAAGAGCAGTGAGAGTGGACATCCTTGTCTTGTTCCTGATCTTAGAGGAAATGCTTTCAATTATTCACCATTGAGAACAATGTTGGCTGTGGGTTTGTCATATATGCCCTTTATTATGCTGAGGTAGGTTCCCTCTCTGCCCATTTTCTGGAGAGTTTTTTTTATCATAAATGGGTGTTGAATTTTGTCAGAAGCTTTTTTTGCATCTATTGAGATGATCATATGGCTTTTTTCCCTTAATTTGTTAATGTGGTGTATCACATTGATTGATGTGCATATATTGAAGAATCCTTGCATCCCTGGGATAAATCCCACTTGATCATGGTGTAAGATCATTTTAATATGCTGTTGGATTCTGTTTCCTAGTATTTTGTTGAGGATTTTTTTTTATTAGTTTCTGCTTTATAACAAAGTGAATCAGTCATACATATACATCTGTTCCCACATCCCTTCCCTCCTGCATCTCCCTCCCTCCCACGCTCCCCATCCCACCCCTCCAGGTGGTCACAAAGCACCGAGCTGATCTCCCTGTGCTCTGCAGCTGCTTCTCACTATCGATCTACCTTACGTTTGGTAGTGTATATATGTCCATGCCTCTCTTTTGCTTTGTCACAGCTTACCCTTCCCCCTCCCAATATCCTCAAGTCCATTCTCAAGTAGGTCTGTGTCTTTATTCCTGTTTTACCCCTAGGTTCTTCATGACATTTTAAAAAAAAATTCCATATATATGTGTTAGCATACGGTATTTGTCTTTCTCTTTCTGACTTACTTCACTCTGTATGACAGACTCTAGTTCTATCCACCTCATTACAAATAGCTCAGTTTCGTTTCTTTTTTTTTTTATTAGTTTCTGCTTTATAACAAAGTGAATCAGTCATACATATACATCTGTTCCCACATCCCTTCCCTCATGCATCTCCCTCCCTCCCACCCTCCCCATCCCACCCCTCCAGGCGGTCACAAAGCACCGAGCTGATCTCCCTGTGCTCTGCGGCTGCTTCCCACTATCTATCTACCTTACGTTTGGTAGTGTATATATGTCCATGCCTCTCTTTCGCTTTGTCACAGCTTACCCTTCCCCCTCCCCATATCCTCAAGTCCATTCTCAAGTAGGTCTGTGTCTTTATTCCCATTTTACCCCTAGGTTCTTCATGACATTTTTTTTTTTAAATTCCATACATATGTGTTAGCATACGGTATTTGTCTTTCTCTTTCTGACTTACTTCACTCTGTATGACAGACTCTAGGTCTATCCACCTCATTACAAATAGCTCAGTTTCGTTTCTTTTTATGGCTGAGTAATATTCCATTGTATATATGTGCCACATCTTCTTTATCCATTCATCCGATGATGGACACTTAGGTTGTTTCCAGCTCCGGGCTATTGTGAATAGAGCTGCAATGAACATTTTGGTACATGTCTCCTTTTGAATTATGGTTTTCTCAGGGTATATGCCTAGTAGTGGGATTGCTGGGTCATATGGTAGTTCTATTTTTAGTTTTTTAAGGAACCTCCATACTGTTCTCCATAGTGGCTGTACCAATTCACATTCCCACCAGCAGTGCAAGAGTGTTCCCTTTTCTCCACACCCTCTCCAGCATTTATTGTTTCTAGATTTCTTGATGATGGCCATTCTGACTGGTGTGAGATGATATCTCATTGTAGTTTTGATTTGCATTTCTCTAATGATTAATGATGTTGAGCATTCTTTCATGTGTTTGTTGGCAGTCTGTATATCTTCTTTGGAGAAATGCCTATTTAAGTCTTCTGCCCATTTTTGGATTGGGTTGTTTGTTTTTTTGCTATTGAGCTGCATGAGCTGTTTGTAAATTTTGGAGATTAATCCTTTGTCAGTTGCTTCATTTGCAAATATTTTCTGCCATTCTGAGGGTTGTCTTTTGGTCTTATTTATGGTTTCCTTCGCTGTGCAAAAGCTTTGAAGTTTCATTAGGTCCCATTTGTTTATCTTTGTTTTTATTTCCATTTCTCTAGGAGGTGGGTCCAAAAGGATCTTGCTGCGATTTATGTCCTAGAGTGTTCTGCCTATGTTTTCCTCTAAGAGTTTGATAGTTTCTGGCCTTACATTTAGGTCTTTAATCCATTTTGAGCTTATTTTTGTGTATGGTGTCAGGGAATGATCTAATCTCATACTTTTACATGTCCCTGTCCAGTTTTCCCAGCACCACTTATTGAAGAGACTGTCCTTTCTCCACTGTACATTCCTGCCTCCTTTATCAAAGATAAGGTGACCATATGTGCGTGGGTTTATCTCTGGGCTTTCTCTTCTGTTCCATTGATCTATCTTTCTGTTTTTGTGCCAGTACCACACTGTCTTGATTACTGTAGCTTTGTAGTATAGTCTGAAGTCAGGGAGCCTGATTCCTGCAGCTCCATTTTTCGTTCTCAAGATTGCTTTGGCTATTCGGGGTCTTTTGTTTTTCCAAACAAATTTTGAAATTTTTTGTTCTAGTTCTGTGAAAAATGCCAGTGGTAGTTTGATAGGGATTGCATTGAATCTGTAGATTGTTTTGGGTAGTAGAGTCATTTTCACAATATTGATTCTTCCAATCCAGGAGCATGGTATATCTCTCCATCTGTTTGTGTCATCTTTAATTTCTTTCATCAGTGTCTTATAATTTTCTGCATACAGGTCTTTTGTCTCCTTAGGTAGGTTTATTCCTAGATATTTTATTCTTTTTGTTGCAATGGTAAATGGGAGTGTTTTCTTGATTTCATTTTCAGATTTTTCATCATTAGTGTACAGGAATGCCAGAGATTTCTGTGCATTAATTTTGTATCCTGCTACTTTACCAAATTCATTGATTAGCTCTAGTAGTTTTCTGGTAGCATCTTTAGGATTCTCTATGTATAGTATCATGTCATCTGCAAACAGTGACAGCTTTACTTCTTCTTTTCCAATTTGGATTCCTTTTATTTCCTTTTCTTCTCTTATTGCTGTGGCTAAAACTTCAAAAATAAGTTGAGGGTTTCCCTGGTGGCGCAGTGGTTGAGAGTCCGCCTGCTGATGCAGGGGATACGGGTTCGTGCCCCGGTCTGGGAAGATCCCACATGCTGCGGAGCAGCTAGGCCCGTGAGCCATGGCCGCTGAGCCTGCGCGTCCGGAGCCTGTGCTCCGCAACGGGAGAGGCCACAACAGTGAGAGGCCCGCGTATCGCAAAAAAAAGAAAAAAAAAATAAGTTGAATAAGAGTGGTGAGAGTGGGCAGCCTTGTGTTGTTCCTGATCTTAGTGGAAATGGTTTCAGTTTTTCACCATTGAGGATGATGTTGGCTGTGGGTTTGTCATATATGGCCTATATTATGTTGAGGAAAGTTCCCTCTGTGCCTACTTTCTGCAGGGTTTTTATCATAAATGGGTGTTGAATTTTGTCGAAAGCTTTCTGTGCATCTATTGAGATGATCATATGGTTTTTCTCCTTCAATTTGTTAATATGGTGTAGCACGTTGATTGATTTGCGTATATTGAAGAATCCTTGCATTCCTGAAATAAACCCCACTTGATCATGGTGTATGATCCTTTTAATGTGCTGTTGGATTCTGTTTGCTAGTATTTTGTTGAGGATTTTTGCATCTATGTTCATCAGTGATATTGGCCTGTAGTTTTCTTTCTTTGTGACATCCTTCCCTGGTTTTGATATCAAGGTGATGGTGGCCTCGTAGAATGAGTTTGGGAGTGTTCCTCCCTCTGCTATATTTTGGAAGAGTTTGAGAAGGATAGGTGTTAACTCTTCTCTAAATGCTTGATAGAATTCGCCTGTGAAGCCATCTGGTCCTGGGCTTTTGTTTGTTGGAAGATTTTTTATCACAGTTTCAATTTCAGTGCTAGTGATTGGTCTGTTCATATTTTCTATTTCTTCCTGATTCAGTCTTGGCAGGTTGTGCATTTCTAAGAATTTGTCCATTTCTTCCAGGTTGTCCATTTTATTGGCATAGAGTTTCTTGTAGTAATCTCTCATGATCTTTTGTATTTCTGCAGTGTCAGTTGTCACTTCTCCTTTTTCATTTCTAATTCTATTGATTTGAGTCTTCTCCCTTTTTTTCTTCATGAGTCTGGCTAATGGTTTATCAATTTCGTTTATCTTCTCAAAGAACCAGCTTTTAGTTTTATTGATCTTTCCTATCGTTTCCTTCATTTCTTTTTCATTTATTTCTGATCTGATTTTTATGATTTCTTTCCTTCTGCTAACTTTGGGATGTTTTTGTTCTTCTTTCTCTAATTGCTTTAGGTTCAAGGTTAGGTTGTTTATTCAAGATGTTTCCTGTTTCTTAAGGTAGGATTGTATTGCTATAAACTTCCCTCTTAGAACTGCTTTTGCTACATCCCATAGTTTTTGGGTCGTCGTGTCTCCATTGTCATTTGTTTCTAGGTATGTTTTAATTTCCTTTTTGATTTCTTCAGTGATCACTTCGTTATTAAGTAGTGTATTGTTTAGCCTCCATGTGTTTGTATTTTTTACAGCTCTTTTCCTGTAATTGATATCTAGTCTCATAGCATTGTGGTCAGAAAAGATACTTGATACAATTTCAATTTTCTTAAATTTACCAAGGCTTGATTTGTGACCCAAGATATGATCTATCCTGGAGAATGTTCCATGAGCACTTGAGAAAAATGTGTATTCTGTTGTTTTTGGATGGAATGTCCTATAAATATCAATTAAGTCCATCTTGTTTAATGTATCATTTAAAGCTTGTGTTTCCTTATTTATTTTCATTTTGGATGATCTGTCCATTGGTGAAAGTGGGGTGTTAAAGTCCCCTACTATGATTGTGTTACTGTCGATTTCTCCTTTTATGGCTGTTAGTATTTGCCTTATGTATTGAGGTGCTCCTATGTTGGATGCATAAATATTTACAATTGTTATATCTTCTTCTTGGATCGATCCCTTGATCATTATGTAGTGTCCTTCTTTGTCTCTTCTAGTAGTCTTTATTTTAAAGTCTATTTTGTCTGATATGAGAATTGCTACTCCAGCTTTCTTTTGGTTTCCATTTGCATGGAATATCTTTTTCCATCCCCTTACTTTCAGTCTGTATGTGTCTCTAGGTCTGAAGTGGGTCTCTTGTAGACAGCATATATATGGGTCTTGTTTTTGTATCCATTCAGCCAATCTGTGTCTTTTGGTGGGAGCATTTAGTCCATTTACATTTAAGGTAATTATTGATATGTATGTTCCTATTCCCATTTTCTTAATTGTTTTGGGTTTGTTATTGTAGGTCTTTTCCTTCTGTTGTGTTTCTTGCCTAGAGAAGTTCCTTTAGCATTTGTTGTAAAGCTGGTTTGGTGGTGCTGAACTCTCTCAGCTTTTGCTTGTCTGTAAACGTTTTAATTTCTCCATCCAATCTGAATGAGATCCTTGCTGGGTAGAGTAATCTTGGTTGCAGGTTTTTCTCCTTCATCACGTTAATTATGTCCTGCCACTCCCTTCTGGCTTGTAGAGTTTCTGCTGAGAGATCAGCTGTTATCCTGACGGGGATTCCCTTGTGTGTTATTTGCTTTTTTTCCCTTGCTGCTTTTAATATGATTTCTTTGTGTTTAATTTTTGACAGTTTGATTAATATGTGTCTTGGCGTGTTTCTCCTTGGATTTATTCTGTATGGGACTCTCTGTGCCTCCTGGACTTGATTAACTATTTCCTTTCCCATATTAGGGAAGTTTTCAACTCTAATCTCTTCAAATATTTTCTCAGTCCCTTTCTTTTTCTCTTCTTCTTCTGGAACCCCTATAATTCGAATGTTGGTGCGTTTAATGTTGTCCCAAAGGTCTCTGTGACTGTCCTCTGTTCTTTTCATTCTTTTTTCTTTATTTTGCTCTGCATCAGTTATTTCCACTATTTTATCTTCCACCTCACTTATCCGTTCTTCTGCCTCAGTTATTCTGCTATTGATCCCATCTAGAGTATTTTTCATTTCATTTATTGTGTTTTTAATCGATGCTTGATTCATCTTTAGTTCTTCTAGGTCCTTGTTAACTGTTTCTTGCATTTTGTCTATTCTATTTCCAAGATTTTGAATCTTGGAAATAGAATCTTGGATCATCTTTACTATCATTATTCTGAATTCTTTTTCAGGTAGACTGCCTATTACCTCTTCATTTGTTAGGTCTGGTGGGTTTTTATCTTGCTCCTTCACCTGCTGTGTGTTTTTCTGTCTTCTCATTTTGCTTATGTTACTGTGTTTGGGGTCTCCTTTTTGCAGGCTGCAGGTTCATAGTTCCCGTTGTTTTTGGTGTCTGTCCCCAGTGGCTAAGGTTGGTTTAGTGGGTTGTGTAGGCTTCCTGGTGGAGGGGACTAGTGCCTGTGTTCTGGTGGATGAGGCTGGATCTTGTCTTTCTGGTGGGCAGGTCCACGTCTGGTGGTGTGTTTTGGGGTGTCTGCGGACTTTTTATGATTTTAGGCAGCCTCTCTGCTAATGGGTGGCGTTGTGTTCCTGTCTTGCTAGTTGTTTGGCATAGGGTGTCCAGCACTGTAGCTTGCTGGTCGTTGAGTGAAGCTGGGTGCTGGTGTTGAGATGGAGATCTCTGGAAGATTTTCGCCGTTTGATATTATGTGGAGCTGGGAGGTCTCTTGTGGACCAGTGTCCTGAAGTTGGCTCTCCCACCTCAGAGGCACAGCAGTGACTCCTAGCTCCTCAATTTGGGATGATTTGTTGTCTATTCATGTATCCCACAGATGCAGTGTACATCAAGTTGATTGTGGAGCTTTAATCCGCTGCTTCTGAGGCTGCTGGGAGAGATTTCCCTTTCTCTTCTTTGTTCTCACAGCTCCCGGGTCTCAGCTTTGGATTTGGCCCTGCCTCTGGGTGTAGGTCGCCGGAGGGCGTCTGTTCTTCGTTCAGACAGGACAGGGTTAAAGGAGCAGCCTCTTCGGGGACTCTGGCTCACTCAGGCCGGGGGGAGGGAGGGGCACGGAGTGCGGGGCGAGCCTGCAGTGGCAGTGGCCGGTGTGACGTTGCACCAGCCCGAGGCGCGCCGTGCGTTCTCCCAGGGAAGCCATCAGTGACGGGCTTCACAGGCTCCCGGAAGGGCAGCGTGGACAGTGACCTGCGCTCGCACACAGGCTTCTTGGCGGCGGCAGCAGCAGCCCCAGCGTCCCACGCCCGTCACTGGGCTCCACGCTTTCAGCCGCGACTCGCGCCCGTCTGTGGAGCCCCTTTAAGCAGCGCTCTTAATCCCCTCTCCTCGCGCACCAGGAAACCAAGAGGGAAGAAAAAGTCTCTTGCCTCTTCGGCAGCTCCAGAGTTTTCCCGGACTCCCTCCCGGCTAGCTGTGGCGCATTAGCCCCCTTCAGGCTGAGTTCTCGTCGCCAGCCCCAGTCCTCTCCCTGTGCTCTGACTGAAGCCCAAGCCTCAGCTTCCAGCGCCGCCCGCCCCGGCGGCCGAGCAGACAAGCCTCTCGGGCTGGTGAGTGCCGGTCGGCACCGATCCTCTGTGCGGGAATCTCTCCGCTTTGCCCTACCCAGGTATGTGGGGAGTTTCTTGCCTTTTGGGAGGTCTGAGGTCTTCTGCCAGCGTTCAGTAGGTGTTCTGTAGGAGTTGTTCCACGTGTAGCTGTATTTCTGGTGTATCTGTGGGGAGGAAGGTTGTCTGCGCGTCTTACTCTTCCACTATCTTCCCCGGAAGTCCCCTCTAGTTGCTTTAGGTGTAGGGTTAGATTGTTTATTTGAGATTTTTCTTGTTTCTTGAGGTGAGACTGAATTGCTATAAACTTCCCTTTTAGAACTGCTTTTGCTGTGTCCCATAGGTTTTTGGTCATTGTGTTTTTGTTGTCATTTGCTTCTATGTATTTTTTAATTTCTTCTTTGATTTCTTCAGTAATCTCTTGGTTATTTAGTAGTGCACTGTTTAGCCTCCATGTATTTGTGGTTTTTACAATTTTTTTTCCTGTAATTGATTTCCAATCTCATAGCATTTTGGTCAGAAAAGATACTTGATGTGATTTCAATTTGTTTCTTAAAGTTTCCAAGGCTTGATTTGTGACCCAAGATGTAATCTATCCCAGAGAATGTTCCATGTGCACTTGGAAAGAAAGTGTATTATGACACTTCTGGGTGGAATGTTCTATATATGTCAATTAAATCTATCTGGTCTGTTGTGTCATTTAAAGTTTGGGTTTCCTTATTTATTTTCTGTTTGGATGATCTGTCCATTGGTGTAAGTGGAGTGTTAAGGTCCCCTACTATTATTGTGTTACTGTCGATTTCCCCTTTCATGGTTGTTAGCATTTGCCTTATGCATTAAGGTGCTCCCATGTTGGGGGCATAAACATTTATAATTGTTATATCTTCTTCTTGGATTGATCCCTTGATCATTATATAGTGTCCTTCCTTATCTCTTGTAACAGTCTTTATTTTATTTATTTATTTATTTTTTGCGGTATGCGGGCCTCTCACTGCTGTGGCCTCTCCCGTTGCAGAGCACAGGCTCCGGACGCGCAGGCTCAGCGGCCATGGCTCACGGGCCCAGTCGCTCCGCGGCACGCGGGATCCTCCCGGACCAGGGCATGAACCCGTGTCCCCTGCATCAGCAGGCGGACCCTCAACCACTGCGCCACAAGGGAAGCCCAACAGTCTTTATTTTAAAGTCTATTTTATCTGATACGAGTATTGCTACTCCAGCTTTCTTTTGATTTCCATTTGCATGGAATATCTTTCTCCATCCCTTCACTTTCAGTCTGTATGTGTCCCTAGGTCTGAGGTGGGTCTCTTGTAGACAGCATATGTATTGGTCTTGTTTTTGTATCCATTCAGCCAGTCTGTGTCTTTTGGTTGGGGCATTTAATCCATTTACATTCAAGGTTATTATTGATATGTATGTTCCTGTTGCCATATTCTTAATTGGTTTAGGTTTGTTTTTGTGGACCTTTTTCTTCTTTTGTGTTTCCTGCCTAGAGAAGTTTCTTTAGCATTTGTTGTAAAGCTGGTTTGGTGGTGCTGAATTCTCTTAGCTTTTCCTTGTCTGAAAAGCTTTTGATTTCTCCGTTGAATCTGAATGAGATCCTTACTGGGTAGAGTAATCTTGGTTGTAGGTTTTTCTGTTTCATCACTTTAAGTATATCCTGCCACTCCCTTCTGGCCTGCAGAGTTTCTGCTGAAAAGTCAGCTGATAACCTTATGGGGATTCCTTTGTATGTTATTTTTTGTTTTACCCTTGCTGCTTTTAATATTTTTTCTTTGAATTTAATTTTTGTTAGTTTGATTAATATGTGTCTTGGTGTGTTTCTCCTAGGGTTTATCCTGTATGGGACTCTCTGTGCTTCCTGGACTTGCGTTGACTATTTCCTTTCCCATGTTAGGGAAGTTTTCCACTATAATCTCTTCAAATATTTTCTCAGACCCTTTCTTTTTCTCTTCTTCTGGGACCCCTATAATTTAAATATTGGTGCGTTTAGTGTTGCTCCAGAGGTCTCTGAGGTTGTCTTCAATTCTTTTCATTCTTTTTTCTTTATTCTGCTCCTCAGTGGTTATTTCCACCATTTTGTCTTCCAGCTCACTTATTCATCCTTCTGCCTCAGTTATTCTGTTATTGATTCCTTCTAGTGTATTTTTCATTTCAGTTATTGTGTTGTTCATCTCTGTTTGTTCTTTAGTTCTTCTAGGTCTTTCTTAAACATTTCTTGTATTTTCTCAGTCCATGCCTCCAGTCTGTTTCCGAGATTCTGGATCATCTTTACTATCATTACTCTGAATTCTTTTTCAGGTAGATTGCCTATTACCTCTTCATTTATTTGGTCTTGTAGGTTTTTACCTTGCTCCTTCATCTGTGATGTATTTTTTTAACATCTCATTTTTTTCCCCTTTCTTTTATGAGTGGGATTGTGTTCCTGTCTTACTAGTTGTTTGGCCTGAGGCTTCCAACACTGGAGTTTGTAAGCTGTTGAGTAGAGGTGGGTCTTGGTGCTGAGATGAGGACCACCGGGTGACTTCACTCCGATTAATATTCCCTGGGGTCTGAGGTTCTCTGTTAGTCCAGTGGTTCAGACTTGGAACTCCCACCACAGGAGCTTTGGTCCAACCCGTGGCTCGTTAATGAAGATCCTGCAAGCCACGCGGGGTGGGAAAAAAAAAAAAAGAACAATAACAAAGTAAAAAATAAGATTAGACTAGGAAGCTAACAGATATGTTAGAAAAAATATAAAAATATAAATATAAATGAAACAACAACCAGAAGGACCACAATAGTCAAAAAGAGGAGGAGGAAAAAAAAAGGTGGAAAAGGCCTTGGCTGTGGGGGGAGGAGCATAAGCAGGGGTGAGGTTTGGGTGGTGGGCAGGGCCTATGCTTAGGACCCACAGGGCTGGAAAGGTGTGGGAGGTGTGGGGTGTAGGGCTTAGGCTCCACAGAACAGAAGGGGCCCAGGCTGCCTCCCGCCTCTGGTCTCAGAGGGTGGGGGGCCCCACCCGGAGGGCCCCTCCTGCCTGCCTGATTTCCCCAGCCTCCCTCCTATGCCCCCAGGACACATGTGGCCTGGAGGGGGCTTTGCAGGGCCTCCTTCTTTTTTTAAAATTGAGTAATATTCCAGTGTTTGTCAATACCACAATTTATTTATCCATTCATCCATCCATTGATGCATACTTGGGTTGCTTCTACCTTTTGGCTATTGGGAATAATGTTGCTAGGAAAATGCGTGGGCAGAGGAACCAAGATGGCGGAGTAGAAGGACGTGCTCTCACTCCCTCTTGCGAGAACACCAGTATACAACTAGCTACTGGACAGTCATCGACAGGAAGACACTGGAACTCACTAAAAAAGATATCCCACATCCAAAGACAAAGGAGAAGCCACAATGAGATGGTAGGAGGGGTGCAATGACAGTAAAAGAAAATCCCATAACTTCTGGGTGGGTGACTCACAGACTGGAGAACACTTATACCACAGAAGTCCACCCACTGGAGTGAAGGTTCTGAGCCCCACATCAGGCTTCCCAACCTGGGGGTCCGGCAACAGGAGGAGGAATTCCTAGAGAATCAGACTTTGAAGCCTAGTGGAAACTGATGGCAGGACTTCAACAGGACTGGGGGAAACAGAGACTCCACTCTTGGAGGGCACACACAAATTAGTGTGTGCATCAGGACCCAGGGGAAGGAGCAGTGACCCCAGGGGAGACTGAACCAGACCTGCCTGCTAGTGTTGGAGGGTCTCCTGCAGAGGCGGGGGTGGGCTGTGGCTCACCGTGGGGACAAGGACACTGGCAGCAGAAGTTCTGGGAAGTACTCCTTGGCATGAGCTCCCAAACTCATTCTATGAGGGCACCATCACCCTGACACCAAAACCAAACAAAGATACTACAAAAAAAAAAAAATTACAGACCAATATCACTGATGAATATAGATGCAAAAATCCTCAACAAAATACTAGCAAGCAGAATCCAACAACACATTAAAAAGATCATATACCATGATCAAGTGGGATTTATCCCAGGGATGCAAGAATCCTTTAATATATGCAAGTCAGTCAATGTGACATACCATATTAACAAATTGAAGAATAAAAACCATATGATCATCTCGATAGATGCAGAAAAAGCTTTTGACAAAATTCACCCATTTATGATAAAAACTCTCCAGAAAGTGGGCATAGAGGGAACCTACCTCAACATAATAAAGACCATATACGACAAACCCACAGCAAACATCATTCTCAGTGGTGAAAAACTGAAAGCATTTCCTCTAAGATCAGGAACAAGACAAGGATGTCCACTCTCGCCACTATTATTCAACATAGTTTTGGAAGTCCTGGAAGCCACAGCAATCAGAGAAGAAAAAGAAATAAAAGGAATACAAATTGGAAAAGAAGAAGTAAAACTCTCACCATTTGCAGATGACATGATCTTATACATGGAGAATCCTAAAAACGCCACCAGAAAACTACTAGAGCTAATCAATGAATTTGGTAAAGTTGCAGGATACAAAATTAATGCACAGAAGTCTCTTGCATCCCTATACACTAATGATGAAAAATCTGAGAGAGAAATTAAGGAAGCTCTCCCATTTACCACTGCAACAAAAAGAATAAAATATCTAGGAATGAACCTACCTAGGGAGACAAAAGACCTATATGCAGAAAACTATAAGACACTGATGAAAGAAATTAAAGATGATACCAACAGATGGAGAGATATACCATGTTCTTGGATTGAAAGAATCAATATTGTGAAAATGATTATACTACCCAAAGCAGCCTACAGATTCAATGCAATCCCTATCAAATTACCAATGGCAGTTTTTAGGGAACTAGAACAAAAAATCTTAAAATTTGTATGGAGACACAAAAGACTCCGAATAGCCAAAACAGCCTTGAGGGAAAAAAATGGAGCTGGAGGAATCTGACTCCCTGACTTCAGACTGTACTACAAAGCTACATAATCAAGACAATATGGTACTGGCACCAAAACAGAAACATAGATCAGTGGAACAAGATAGAAAGCCCAGAGATAAACCCATGCACCTATGGTCAAGTAATCTATGACAAAGGAGGCAAGGATATACAATGGAGAAAAGACAGCCTCTTCAATAAGTGGTTCTGGGAAGACTGGACAGCTACATGTAAAAGAATGAAATTAGAACACTCCCTAACACCATATACAAAAATAAATTCAAAATGGATTCCAGACCTAAATGTAAGACTGGACAGTATAAAACTCTTAGAGGAAAACATAGGAACACTCTTTGACATAAAACACAGAAAAATCTTTTTTGATCCACCTCCTAGAGTAATGAAAATAAAAACAAAAATAAACAAATGGGACCTAATTAAACTTAAAAGATTTTGTACAGCAAAGGTAACCATAAACAAGACGAAAAGACAACCCTCAGAATGGGAGAAAATATTTGCAAATGAATCGACAGACAAAGGATTAATCTCCAAAATATATAAACAGCTCATGCAGCTCAATATTAAAGAAACAACCCAATCCAAAAATGTGCAGAAAACCTAAATAGACATTCCTCCAAAGAAGACATACAGATGGCCAAGAAGCGTATGAAAAGCTGCTCAACATCACTAATTATTAGAGAAGTACAAATCAAAACTAAAATGAGGTATCACCTCACACCAGTTAGAATGGGCATCATCAGAAAATCTGCAAACAACAAATGCTGGAGAGGGTGTGGAGAAAAGGGAACCCTCTTGCACTGTTGGTGGGAATATAAATTGATAGAGTCACTATGGAGAACAGTATGGAAGTTCCTTAAATAACTAAAAATAGAATTACCATATGATCCAGCGATCCCACTACTGGGCATATACCCAGAGAAAACCATAATTCAAAAAGAGTCATGTACCACAATGTTCATTGCAGCACTATTTACAATAGCCAGGTCGTGGAAGCAACCTAAATGCCCATCGACAAAGGAATGGATAAAGAAGATGTGGTACATATATTCAATGGAATATTACTCAGCCGTAAAAAGCAACGAAATTGAGTCATTTGTTGTGACACGGATGGATCTAGAGACTGTCATACAGAGTGAAGTAAGTCAGAAAGAGAAAAACAAATATCGTATTTAATGCATGTAAGTGGAACCTAGAAAATTGGTACAGATGAACCGGTTTGCAGGGCAGAAGTTGAGACATAGATGTGGAGAACAAACATGGACACCAAGGAGGGGAAAGCTGCTGGGGGGTGGGGATGGTGGTGTGCTGAACTGGGCAGTTGGGATTGACATGTATATACTGATGTGTATAAAATTGATGACTAATAAGAATGTACTGTATAAAAAAATAAAATTGAAAAACTAAAAAAAAATGGGTTTGCAAATATCTCTTTAAGATCCTGTTTTCAGTTCTGTTGGATACTCAGAAGTATAAATTGCTGGATCAAGTGGTAATTATATTTCTAATTTTTTGATGGATCACCATGATATTTTCCATAGTGACTGTACCATCTTACACTCCCACCACAAGGGTGCACAAAGTTTCCAATTTTTTCACATTATTGCTAACACTTATTTTCTATTTTTTGTTTTGTTTTGTTTTATTAATAGCTACCCTAATGGTATGAGGTGATTCCATCCCTTTACTTCTAATCTATATCTTTGTATTTAAAGTGCGTCTCTTGTAGATAACATATAATTGGGTCTCCTTTTTTCAGTATCCTCTCTCAGTCTCTACCTTTTAATTGGTTTGTTTAGGTAATTTACATTTAGTGAGTATTTATTATACATTGTTGTTTATAGCTGTTTATTACACATTGCTCTCATTTTGTTTTCTTTTTAACTTTTCCCTCTTTATCTGCCTTCTCTGGATTTATCTGAGCAAATTGTTAAGATTCTATTTTCTCTCATTTCTTTTTTTTAAATTAATTAATTGATTTGGTTGGGCCAGGTCTTAGTTGCAGCAGGCGGGCTCCTTAGTTGCGGCTCACTGGCTCCTTAGTTGTGGTATGTGGACTCCTTTAGTTGTGGCAGGAGGGCTCCTTAGTTGCGGCTTGCGGGCTCCTTAGTTGCTGCTTGCCGGCTCCTTAGTTGCGGCACACAGGCTTCTTAGTTGTGGCATGTGAACTCTTATTGCAGCACGCATGTGAGATCTAGTTCCCTGACCAGGGATCGAACTTGGGCCCGCTGCATTGGGAGTGTGGCCTCTTAACCACTGTGCCACCAGGGAAGTTCCTTTTCTCTCATTTCTTAGAGCTTCAATCATACTTCTTTAACAAATTATTTTTTTACTAGAGGCCCTAGAGTTTGCAGTTTGCATTTACACTAATCTATGGCTACTTTGAAATAACACTATTCCATGCTTCATGGGTAGTGCAGATACCTTATAATAGAGTATTTCCAGTTCTTCCTTCTTGTCCCTTATAGCATGGCTGTCATTCATTTCACTTACATGTAAGCCATAATCACCAAGTATATTCTTGCTATTATTTTGAATAGTTACTATTAGATTACGAATTTTGAAAGTAAAAGGTTTTATTTTATTTTCCTTCCTTTTCATGTTCTTCCTTTCTTTATGTAGATCTGAATTTCTGACCTATATCATTTTCCCTGTCTCTGAAGAATTTCTTTTAATACTCTGTGCAAGGCAGGTTGACTGGTGATAAATTCTCTCAGTTTTTATTTGTCTTAGAAAGTCTTTATTGCTCCATTTTTGAAGGATAGTTTTGCTTGATACAGAATTGTAGGTTGGTAGATTTTTTTCTTTCACTACTTTAAATATTTTAATCCAGTCCTTTTTTGCTTGCATGATTTGTGAAGACAAGTCTGATGTAAGTTTTATCATTGTTCCTCCATAGGTAAGGTGTTTTTTTCCTCTGGCTTCTTTCAAAAATTTTTGTCTTTGATTTTCTGCAGTTTAAATATGGTATGCCTAAGTGCAAATTTGGTGGGGTGAGGATTTATTCTGCTTGGTGTTTTGGAGCTTCCTGGATCTGTGGTTTGCTCTGTGACATTAATTTTGGAAAATTCTCAGTCATTATTACTTAAAATATTTCTTTTGCTCCTTTCTCTCTCTCTACTTCTGCTATTCCAATATGCATATGTTACACTATAATTCTCTCTCAATTCTTGAATAGTGTTGTCTTTTTCATTGTTTTTCTTTTCATTTCAGTTTGGGAAGTTTTTATTGACATATCTTCAAATCCACTGACTTAGTGTCAAGTCTACTGTGAGCCCATCAAAGGTATTTTTCATTTCTGTTACAGTGTTTTTGACTTTTAGCATTTCCTTTTTAAAAAAAATTGTATTGAAGTATTGTTGATTTACAATGTTGTGTTAATTTCTGCTGTACAGCAAAGTAACTAATTATACATATATATATATATATACACATTCTTTTTCATATTCTTTTTTTAAAAAATATTTATTTTTGGCTGCGTCGGTTCTTAGTTGCAGCACATGGGATCTTTTGTTGCGGCTCACAGACTCTCCGTTGAGGCATGTGGGCTTCTCTCTAATCGTGGCACAGGAGCTCCAGAGTGCATGTGTTGAGTAGTTGCAGTGCGCAGGCTCAGAGCATGCGGGCTCAGTAGTTGCAGCGCGCGGGCTCTCTATAGTTGTGGCAGGCGGGCTCCAGAGCACATGGGCTTTCTAGTTGTGGTTCATGGGCTCAATAGTTGCGGTGCATGGACTTAGTTGCCTCATGGATTGTGGGATCTTAGTTCCCCAACCAGGGATCAAACCTGCATCCCCTGCATTGGAAGGTGGATTCTTAACCACTGGACCACCAGGGAAGTCTCTCATATTTTTTTCCATTATGGTTTATCACAGGATATTGAATATAGTTCCCTGTGCTGTACAGTAGGACCTTGTTGTTTATCCATTCTATATGTGATAGTTTGCATCTACTAATCCCAAACTCCCACTCCATCCTTCCCCTACCCCACCCTTTGCAACCACAGTTCTGTTCTCTATGTCTGTGTGTCTGTTTCTGTTTTGTAAACAAGTTCATTTGTGTCATATTTTAGATTACACATATAAGTGATATCATGTGGTATTTGGCTTTTTTTTCCTGAGTTACTTCATGGACTTAATCTTTAGGTCCATCCATGTTGCTGCAAATGGCATTATTTCTTTCCTTTTTATGGATGAGTAGTATTCCACTGTCTATATGTACCACATTTTCTTTATCCATTCATCTGTCAGTGAACATTTAGGTTGTTTCCATGTCTTGGCTATCGTAAATAGTGCTGTTGTGAACATAGGGATGCATGTATCTTTTTGAATTATAGCTTTGTCTGTATATATGCCCAGGAATGGGATTGCTGGATCATATGGCAACTCTAGTTTTTGTTTTTTGAGGAACCTCCACACTGTTTTCCATAGTGACTGCACCAATTTACATTCCCACCAACGTGTAAGGGGGTTTCCTTTTCTCCACATGCTCTCCAGCATTTATTATGTGTAGACTTTTTAATGATGGCCCTTCTGACAGGTGTGAGGTGGTATCTTATTGTAGTTTTGATTTACATTTCTTTAATAGTTAGCAATGTTGATCATCTTTTCATGTGCCTTTTGGCCATCTGTATGTCTTCTTTAGAGAAATGTCTATTTAGGTCTTCTGCGCATTTTTCGATTGGGTTTTTTTTGTTGTTGTTGAGTTGTATGAGCTGTTTGTATATTTTGGAAATAAGCCCTTGTTGGTCACATCATTTACAAATATCTTCTCCCAGTCCATAGGTCATCTTTTCATTTTGCTTATGGTTGTCTTTGCTGTATAAAGACTTGTAAGTTTTATTAGGTTCCATGTGTTTATTTTTGCTTTTATTTCTATTGCTTTGGGAGACTGACCTAAGAAAACATTGGTATAATTTATGTCAGATAATGTTTTGCCTATGTTCTCTTCTAAGAGTTTTATGGTGTCATGTCTTATGTTTAAGTCTTTAAGCCATTTTGAGTTTATTTTTGTGTATGGTGTGATGGTGTGGTCTAATTTCATTGATTTTCATGTGGCTGTCCAACTTTCCCAATACCACTTGCTGAAGAGACTGTCTTCATTGTATATTCTTGCCTCCTTTGTCGAGATTAATTGATCATAGGTGTGTGGCTTTATTTCTGGGCTCTCTATTCTGTTCCATTGATCCATATGTCTGTTTTAGTGCCAATACCACACTGTTTTGATTATTGTAGCTTTGTAGTATCGTCTGAAGTCTGGGAGGGTTATGCCTCCTGCTTTGTTGTTTTTCCTCAGGATTACTTTGGCAATCCTGGGTCTTTGATGTTCCATATAAATTTTAGGATTATTTATTTTAGTTCTGTGGAAAATGTCATGGATAATTTGATAGGAATCTCATTAAATATGTAGATTGCTTTGGGTAGTATGGCCATTAAATTTCTAATATGATAATTCCAAAGTCTGGTAATCATGCTTGCTTTGTCTCTTCAGATTGTATCTTTTCTTGCCCTAGCTTGTTTGTAATTTTTTGTTGAAAGCTGGGCATGCCATATTGGGAAATAGGTAAATAGGCCTTTAGTGTGAGATTTTTATGTCTATTTTGCTGTGAGTTAGGCTCTGTTTAATGTTTGCTGTAATTGTAGGTGTTGGGGGCTTCAGTTTCCCCTAGTGTCTTTGTCTCCCCTCTTTCCTTTGGCTTTCCCTAGAAACTCTTTTTTAAAAAAAATTCTTGAGATATAATTCATATACAGTTTACCCATTTTCAGTGTACAATTCAGTGGTTTTTGATATATTCAAAGATATGTGCAACCATCACCACAATTAATTTTAGAACATTTTCATCACTTCACAAAGAAATCTGAACCCTTTCCCTATCACCCACCTATACCACACTCCCAGCCTTAAGTAATCACGAATTTTCTTTCTGTCTCTATATGGTTCTCCATTCTGGATGTTTCATATGATTGTAATCATACACTATGTGGTCTTCTGTGACTAAGTGCTTACACTTAGCGAAATGTTTTCAAGGTTCATCCGTACTGTAGCATACATCAGTACTTTATTCATTTTTATGGCCAAATAGCCATTTGTCAAATGTATCCATTTGTCAGTTAATGGACATTTGGGTGGTTAGCGTCCTTTGTCTGTTATGAATAAAGCTGGTATAAACATTTGTGTACAAGTTTTTGTGTGAACATATTTCATTACACTCAGGCAAATAACTCGGAATGGGATTGGTGGGTCATCTGGTAAGTGTATGCTTAACTTTTTAAGAAACAGCCAAACTGGTTTCCAAAGTGGCCATACCACTTCGCTCTGCATCTTCATCAGCAGTTCATATTGTCAGTTTTTAAAAATTTGAATTATTTTCATAGGTGTGTAATTGTAGTGGATATACCACTACGCACTATTGGAAAAGATGTTGAACATCTTTTCATGTGCTTATTTGTCTTTCATATATCTTATTTGGTGATGTATCTGTTCAGATCGTTTGCTTGTTTTTAAATTGGGTTGCTTACTGAGTTTTAGAAGTTCTTTATGTATTCTTGATATGTTCAAGATATAAGCCTTTTATCAGATATGTGATTTGGAAATATTTTCTCTCATGCTGTGGCTCTTCATTCTTTCTAGTGTCTTTCAAGTAGTGGAAGTTCTTAATTTTTTCCAAAGTACAACTTACAGTTTTTCTTCTATGGATCATATTTATAGTATAATTTCTAAGAAATCTTTGCCCAACCCAACATCATAAAAATTTTCTCTGATGTTTTCTGTTTCTATAGAAGTTAAACGCCTTTGGGTTTATCATGTATGTCCATGTTTAACTTTGAATTAAATTTTGCATAAGATATAAGGTATGTTTGGAGTTGTGGGTTATTATTATTTTTTTAGCATATGGACACACACTTTTTGAAAAGATTATCTTGTCCATTGAGTTGCCTTAGCACCTTTGTAGAAAATCAATTGACTATTTAAGTGTCAGTATATTTGTAGGCAATCTGTTCTGTTCCATTAATCTGTCTTTATGCCAGTACTACGCTCTCTTGACTACTATACATGTATAGTAAGCTTTAAAATCTGGCAGTGTAAGTCTTACAACTGTTTCCTTTTTCATAGTTTTCTTTGATTACTATGTTTCCTTTGCCTTTCCATATAAATTTTAGCATCAGTTTGATATGTACAAAATGTCCTCCTGGAAATTTTGATTGGAATTGCTTTGTGTCTATAGATCTGTATGGAGAGAACTGAAATCTTAACAATTTTGAGTTTTGAATCCATGAACATAATATGTATCTCTATTTTTAAATATCTTTTTGATTTCCTTCATCAGCATTTTTATAGTTTTCAGCACACAAACCTTTTACATGTTTTCTAAGACTTATTTTATGGATTTTGGTGCTATTATATACAGTATGTTTAAAAATTTCAGTTTCCAATTTTTTATTGCCAAGTATAAAAATACATTTGACTTTTTGTATATTGACTTTGTATCCCAAGAACTTCCTAAACTCAATTCTAGTAACTTTCTTGTAGATTCTTCGGAATTTTCTACATAGACGTTGTAAGTCAAAAGTTTTGTCTCTTATTTTCTGATGTGTGTGCTTTCCTTTTATTGTCATGTTGCACAAGGAAGGACCTCAAGTATATCTTTGATCTATCTTTATGCCAATACTACACTCTCCTGAATAGGAGTGGAGAAAGTGGACACTGTATTTGTGATTTTAATTTCTTAAAATTTGCCAGGACTTGCATTATGGCTCAGCATATGGTCAGTTGTGGTGAATGTTCCACATGAACTTCCAAAGAATGTATTCTGGAGTTGTTGGTTATATCTAGGTATGTCAATTAAGTCACATTTGTCAACCATATTATTCAAATTGTCTGTATCCTGTTGCTTTTTTTTTTTTTTTTGCCTGCTTGTTCTACTGAAAGAGGTGTATTAAAATCTCTATGACCTTGGACCTGTCCATTTCCTTTTATGTAGTTGTCTATTTTCCTTTATGGATTTTGAGGTGTATATCAGTTTGGAGCTGTTATAACTTCCTGGTTAACTGAAATCACTTTATCATTACGAGGTACCCCTCTTTATTGTAAGTAATATTTTTTGCCTTGAGGTCTACTTCTTCTGAAATTAATGTAACCATATCAGTTGTTGGCTAAGGTATCCTTCCTCCTCACTGGTCTTTAAGCTTCTCCCATTGTGTTTGGTACAGAGCAGGAAGTGATCAATAAGTGTTGTGCATGTGACTGTCACTCAGTTTATGTTTCAAATGTGAAATAACCATATATGTGATTTGTTTGTATATCCCTAAACAGTGTTTCATTTTTACCTGTTTTTAGTCTTTATATAGACTGAAACTATACATATTTTATTATTTTTTTCATTCAACATTGTTTTTGAGATTTATCCATGTTTTACTATAGTCAATGATTTTTCACTGCTATATAGTACTTCACTATATAAATAACACCACAGAAGATTTCATTCAGTCCCATACATTCCTTAAAAATACTGTCTTCCAGGGGGCTTCCCCGGTGGCGCAGTGGTTGAGAGTCCGCCTGCCGATGCAGGGGACGCGGGTTCGTGCCCCGGTCGGGGAGGATTCCACGTGCCGCGGAGCGGCTGGCCCCATGGGCCATGGCCGCGGAGCCTGTGCTCCGCAACGGGAGAGGCCACAACAGTGAGAGGCCCGCATACCAAAAAAAAAAAAAAAAAATACTGTCTTCCAAATTTATATCTCTAGTCTTGACCTTTCCTTTGAGCTCTAGATTCAACATCTCTCCTTTGATATAACAAGGATCTCAATTTAACGACCGAAAGACAATTCTTGATTTCCTACTCTTCCCCTTCCCAATCTGTTCCTTTTTCAGTATTCCATATCTCCCCATGATACCATTCACCAAGCTGTACAAGAACCAAAATCGAGATGGAAACACATTTGGTTTTACATTGAGGCATTAGCAGGGGGACAGACTGACTTGACTGGGGTAAATATGGTGGGATATGATGAAAGTGAGAGAGATGGGCAGGGCCCAGAACATGTAGGGCTTGTATACTATGGTAAGGAGCTCAGATTCAGTATGAGTGTCATAGGAAGTCACGGGAGGCTTGGCAAGTGGGAAGACCAGTTAGAATACAGTAGTCCTGAAGAGTCAAGATGATGGTGGGAACTATAGCAGTAGTAGTAGAGATGGAGAATGGTGAAGACTTGGAATATATTTTGGAGCCAGAGATGGTAGAACATGCTGATAGACTGGATGCAGGGGTGTGTAATAATTAGAGTTAAGTCAAAGACGACTTCGTCTCTTTTCCCATATCCCATTCCTTCTGGACCCTCCTATGAACTGTATTATTAGGTGCTCTCATTCCATCTCCCATTTTTGCCTGCCCTTTCATAGTTTCTATCAATCCATCTCTGTATCCCATCATAGATTTTATAAGATCAGTCTCCCAATTCACATTCTCTCTTCACCTGTGTCTAATCTGCATTGATGACTATCAAGTTTTCAATTCGTGACTTTTCATTTATGAATGTTTCAAATTTGCCTAACTTTTAAATAATGTTTTCCTTATTTTCATATCTAATTAATGATTATTTTATGGTCTTTCAGATTATTCTATTTGCAGTTTTTATTCTCTTTTTTAAAGATTTATTTATTTAATTTTTGGCTGCACTGGGTCTTAGTTGCAGCACGCAGGATCTTCGCTGAGGCATGCAGGATCTTTCATTGTGGCACGTGGGCTTTTTGTTGCGGCACGTGGGCTTCTCTCTAGTTGTGGTGTGCAGGCTCCAGGGCATGTGGGCTCTGTAGTTGTGGCTCATGGGTTCCAGAGCACGTGGGCTCTGTTGTTTGCGGCACACAGGCTCTCTAGTTGTGACGCGTAAGCTCAGTAGCTGTAGTGCGGGCTTAGTTGCCCCGTGGCATGTAGGATATTAGTTCCCTGACCAGGGATCAAACCCTCGTCCCCTGCATTGTAAGGTGGTTTCTTTACCACTGGACCACCAGGGAAGTCCCTATTTGCAGTTTTGAAATAACGAATTTTCCTGTTTATATCTGCTGACTCTTCCTCCTGGTAGTTCATTGCCTCCTGTAGATTGTGTGTGTGTGAGTTTAATCTTAGAAGCTTTCCCCTGTGGTAATCCTAAGGAACCCTATCTGAAACTGTTCCTATAGGGCAGTTTTGTTTGCTTCTGCTAGGGTCCCGGAGTTGATATGTTATTTTCTTAATTTGTGGTTCTTATAGCTATACATTTAAAATAACCCAACCTTACTTACCTTTGGTACAGATATTCTGGGATTCTGATTTCTCACAGATGACTTTGTGATTCTGGGCTCTTGGACAGTTCTACTAGTCCTGTTTCAATACATGAACTCTTTGTGGCTTTATGGAGAGGATTAAGTTATAGCTCCACTTTCTCCTGTGAGCCTGAAACCATGGTTGTTGTCCCTACACAGATAGTAGGATCTCAGCCCCTATATTCAACAGAACTTCACTGGTTTAAGGGAATTTACTAGAGACTGGTGGGAACCCTTTCTTTAAGCAGGAGGCCGTTTTTGATGTCTGACACTGATTTGTGTGACTAGCAAATATTTTGTTAATCGACACAACTCAAGTTTTTGCTTTGTAGATTCACACTGAGTACTCTGGCACTTGGTAACAGATGTTCCTGCAATCAATTTCACTTAGATTCCACTGATGCCAGCATGTGTTCTGGGAAATTGGGAGGTCTATCTTTAATCGGGAGGTATAAGATTGTACTGGGATTAAATATTTGGAACAGATATGTGATGCAACGCTGTTACTTTTCTGTAATTTCTATTATGCTCTTATAGTCCCCCCCACTTCTGCCTCTGAGTGGTCACATTCCCAAACAGCTTCACTGTGCTATGTACAATGGATATTCTATATAAAGTCAAGAATTTCCTTTTTGTCTTCCACCAAATTTGACTATAAATCCTAAATAATGAAAAAATAACCATTTAATTAGTAAGAAAAAAGATCTTGAGCATTTTTAGACCATATCTAAACTAATAATCTTTTGCTTTTTCTAGTGATCATTTCCTACAAATAACACACAGTTGCACATATTTTTACAGTTAAATCTTTTTTTTTATTCTCTTGTGGAATGCTATGTTTAATGTTACAGTATGGTTGTCAAAGCTACTGAAATGTGACACATATCCATGTCTAAATGCTGCAGAACAGTATAACTTTAACAAAAAGTTATTTTACAGCTGAGGTCTGATGGTTTTGAAACCAATGCCTATGTGTATGGCCAGCCACAAACCTGGGGGATGTTTATTTCCTGTACATGTATATACAAATATATCCCATACATATATATGCACACAGGCATGTATTAATTTATGTGTGAAATATATAAAATTATATACATACACATACATGCATATCTATATACATATACCCACCCTCACTGTTGAGCTCACTTTTCTAACACTAACAAGCTTCATGCCCAATTATTGCTGCCCAGTATAACTACATGATTTTAGTGCCAATACCAAGCACCCTTTCGGATGCAGGATAGGTACATCTGTGCATATAGATACGTGTATTTATGTATGTTTGTGTGTATAAAGGAATCATTTCTCCCTTTTATGCTTCAGTCATGCATTACTACGATAAACAGTCTTTTCACCATAGGTTTTGAAATTCTAAACAGTGTAAAATCTACTTCTGGAAAACTGTATAGGTTCATAGTTACAAAAAATATATATATTTTATATATATATATATATATATATATATATATATATATATATATATATATATATATGATTGAAACCTATTGAGTAGATATGTTCTCAGAATCTGGCTATATCCTAGCCCTTAGATAAATTAAAAGAACACCCTCTTAATAGGATGTTATGATAGCCTTAAATAGAACATTACCTGTATTTAGAATAGTTGATATATTTTAAAAGTTGACAAGATGATGTTAAAGATTTGAACAACACTATGCCTTTGCATTAAATATATAAAGTTTCCACCAAAGGCTTGGTTCAATTCATTGTCTAAGATTTTCATGTTCCAAGAGTGACCAGTATTGTAGTCATTATTCTTAAAATTATGGCTCATTAAGGCTTTTATACAAAAAAAGCCCTAGTTTTAATCATTTATAAAAACAAGTTCTCTTTAAAAGGAAAAATGTACATGAACACTAACGTACTCATGGATATTATCCTGTACAAAGTGACTACTATGTAAAGATAGGAGGCTTGTTCCCAGTAAGAACACCTCATGGTAGCACATGTAAACCTGGTTTGGTTCTTCTGCTCTGCAGCTATTCAGCATGTAAAATTTAAACCATTTCACATTAACATTTAAATTTAATACAGTGCAAATGTTTGAGAATAACTTGTTCCCCCCAGTGAAACAAGAACCAGCGTTATGCTGAATATTCTTCAGATCTATTTACACATTGAGCTAAAAAGTTCACCATAAACTTTGAAATTTGCTGAATATCAGCAGAAATGTTACTGAACTAGCAGCAATTGCATTTACAATATCTGATAGTTATTTGAGAGAATGCATGAACTTTTCCAGGCTGTACTCTGACTCGTATTGCTCTTGATCCCAAAGGTCGCTCAGGTTCTCAAGGACTGATTTCATACTTGCTTTTCCAGAAGTAGAGGTGTCAGCTTTTTCTGCTTTGCCATCCTTAAGAAAAATTGGCAGAAAGATAAAATGAAAGATTAATTTCAGAAATTTTATTTTCCTTTAAAATATCATACTTGTTTCTAACATTGCACTTTTTCAACAGTTAAACACTTCAAAATATGGGGAAGTTCGTGAACTCATAAGATAGCCTATTCTATTTTCCCACAGCCCTAATAATTTATCATTTTATGCTTTTTATTTGAGAAGAATTTTAAGAACATTGCAAAGAACTCACTGTTAACTGTGTCACTTGGCTTTGTCATTCTTCTCCCCTGTGTGTGTGTGTGTGTGTGTGTATATATATACATATACGCCTGTGTATATGTTAGTATTAGATACATAGTTAAATTATCAGCCTTTCCCAAAACCATTTGAGAGTAACTTGTAGATATTATGCCCCTTTATCCCAAGAACAAGGACATTCTCTTACATAACCAAAGTACAAAGATCAAATTAAGGAAATTTAATATTGGTATATTAAGATGATCTCATATGTAGTCCATATTCAAATTTTGCCAATAAGATCCTTCCTTGGAACACCCCTTGAGCCCAGTTTCTGCTTGCTGAAAGTCACCCATAAGAATATTCTTTCAAACGGAATAAAATACATTTGAAGCAATCCATGTTTCTTTGAGCCTTTTTTTCTGGGTTACACAGATCCTGTTCTTTCAACCTCCCTTACATGACATGATTGGAGAACTTTTCTCCATTCTGGCCATCTTTTGGGGATTCACTGATTTGTTACTGTTTAAAATGCAGCACCCAGAACCAGACAGTATTCTAAATGTGGCTTAACACACACAGAGTAGAGTGGAACTACTTTCTCTCACATTTGGACACTATAATTCTGTTATTACAGCTAGTTTAATTGCATTATATAAGGCCATTTCTCACCTTAACTTACACTGAGTGTACAGTTGATTTTCTGAACCTACACAGGACTTTAAATCCAACCCTATTAGTTTTACATTATTAGACCAACCAATATTTCCAGCTGGTACATCCTTTGATAATGGATTGTTATCTGATATATATTCGTTCCATCATCCACATTAACAATAGCTACTATTTATTATCTTCACAACTCTGTAGTAATATAGGTAGGCATTGTTATTCTGCCAAGGCTGAAGATGGTCAGAGAAGTTAATTTGCCTAAGGTCACCAGTTAATAGGAGGCAGGGCAAGAAACGCACACCCAGGTCTAGCAGACTCCAGAAACAGCTGTCCTTTAGCAGGTAGGGACTAAGGAAAGAAAACCTGGGGAAGACACTGGAGACATCAATCAGAAAGTCAGACCTTCAAACATCCCCTAGTATCCTGGAGAGTTTTATCTGGACATCAAAAATTCCCTCAAAGGGTTGTCTAGGTGATACTAAAGTGAATGACTTTTGCTGTTCCTTTTAATACTTTTACCAAGCAGTCCCAGGAAGTCTGTGAACACATTAAAGATACAACAAATTGTATAAGTTCTTTACCTTATCAAGAGTAAACAGATCAAGGAGTTGATCTGTCCCCATACTCTGCAAACTAGAATTCTCTTGGCTAATAACAGTATTTGCTATGTTCATCTTGAATTTCTGCAAACCCATTATTTTCTCTTCCAACGTTCCTCTGGTTATCAATCGGTACACGTTAACCACACGTTTCTGAATGAGAAAAAGAAGTTAAGCAACTGTAGCAAGAATAAATGGGTAAGTAAATTTTGAGATTTACCAAGTCAGAGGGTTTGCATACTTGTACTAAGTAAGTACTTAACTACCATTGAATTAGGATTGGGTTTTCTTTTTATCTGTGCCCATGACCTTAAAATGTTTGTAGACGATCACAGAATATTAGGAATGGACAGTTTCCCAGGTTTTCTTAGCCCAAGCACCTCATTTAATGCATGAGGAAATGGTGCCACAAAATTAAGTGACTTGCTTAACGTCACAACACTTAACTAACATAGGAGCAGGAACTTAAACCAAGGCTTCCTGTCTTTTGCAGGGAGTTATTTTTCCCAGTGCACAAGTTAACACCTGTGAGTGTTGACTTTTTACCTGCCCAATGCGATGGGCCCGGTCCATGGCTTGTAGATCACGCATGGGATTCCAGTCATGCTCCACAAATACCACTGTGTCAGCGCCTGTTAAGTTAAGCCCCAGGCCACCAACGTGAGTTGTAAGTAAGAGAACATCTATGGATGGATCGTTGTTAAACCTAAAAACATAGATATTAAAAAATAAAATTAGTACATTTCTTCCTAAAGTTCAAGTAATAGAAACTGAACTGTTTAATAAAAATTAAAGAGCACAAATGAGAACACTGCTTTATAATCCACGACATAGACATTTCTGTGACCACCTGAGTTCAGACCATCTTCTTTTAATCTACATAACATCTTTAGTAGTGGAAAGAAGGTATTCTAGAACGTCAGAAATTTCATACCTAGCAATTAAGTCCAATTGCAAAATGGATGCAAAAATGGAACACTAATTATAATTAAGACAAAACCCAACTATGAACCTTTAACATATGGAGACAGAAGAGTGTAGAGAAAGGTTAGATCAGTCAGGGAAGGTAGAAGATTAGCGTGCTGAGGGTTGCTAAAATTGTACTAGTCCTAGAAGATATTGACAAAGGACATCTGGTAGCTTCTAGGAAAAAGAAAAACTAACATTACTAAGCTACCATTTATTACTCACTCTGAGTCAAGCAATGGACTTTGTACTTTATATGCTTTATGTTATTTGTTACAGTAGCTCTATAAGATATTATTGTTATCTGAGAGACTCAGGCTGTGTGGATAATAAACAGGCCCAAGAGAACACTGCCTCAATGGTAGAGTCAGAGTCAAACCTGAGTTCAAAGTCCCTTCGTGGGTCTCTGTTTTGTGCCTAAAAATCTCTTAGGGATGCTTGTTAAAAATGCTCACTCTTGAAGTCAGCAGGCCTGGGACAGAACCTAGGAATATGCATTTTTAAAAATGAACCTGAGATTTCCAAAGCAGAGGGAGGAGACCACACGTAAGAAACACTGCACTGAGTGATTCTGCTTCCAAGCGAGGCCAGCTTCCAACTTGTTTTCAGCAGAGACAGAGGGATCAGGATAAAGAGCTTAGTCAAGCCATTTGTTTGCTTCCTCCTGCCCCAACCCCCATAAACAGATGAGGGGAAAGTAGTTATCTCTATTTTTTGTTGATGCCTTAAATTTCTTTCATGCCCTTAGGAGTGTTTCCTAATACAGTCACACTTTTTTCCCCCTAACTAAACGAACTATTCAATTATATTTCTGCAGTTCTGTATTTTAAAAAGGTAAAGATTTAGTTGGATTGAATTACACAACAAAAAAACACATTTGCAAATATCTAGCCAAAGAAGATACTTCATGAGGCAAACTTCTATGTAAGTAATAATAATAAATTGACTATAACTTGATTTGTAAGATTTTAGAAGCCACTTACCGTGAAACAATGGAATGCCTCTGGCCAGGAGGTATGCTACCATCTAATCTCAAGTAAGTGACAGAGGGTAAGTGAGGTTTGAGAAGATCATGCTCTACTATATCAAGCATACTTTTAAGCTGACAGAAGATCAGTATCCTGTGCTGGGCTACAACAGACTCTGTGCCACTCTCGGAAGTGCTGCCATTTCCCAAACCACAGTCCAACAGCAACTTGAAAAAAGAATCAACTATTACACAGATGTCCAATAAAAGTAGGCAGTCAATCTCACCAAAATAAATATTCCTCTTTGTGGTGAGAAAAGGTTAACTTACCTGTGACCTGAAAAGCAGATTAGCATCTGGGGCTCTCATTTATAACATTTTCTACACTAGCCCGTGTGAAATCTAAAATCTTCATCCATTAGTTATTCTCAATAAAATTTAAGCCAGAATAACTACAAAACGCTAAAATAATAAAGTCCAGATTTTACAATAAGATCTTAATTTTTAAGGCTAGAAAAACTAAATGGTATTAACATTTACATTAACTTGAAATTGGTTCCTTTAACCTTTCCAAATTTCAGAATTTTTTAAAACTCCATTTTTAAAAGTTATACCAAGAGTGACATGAACAAATGGCAGAGCAAGCAGTTCCTAGAAAAATTAATTCCAGTGATCCACACTGACACACATTATAATCAAGCTGTTGAAAGACAAAGACAAAAAGCAAAATCTTGACGACAGCAAGAGTAAAGTGACCACCCCACCACCACATGACCTGTGGGATCTTCATCTCCCAACCAGGGATCAAACCCGGGACCTGGCAGTGAAAGTGCCAAGTCCTAACCACTGGACTGCCAGGGAATTCCCAAAAGTGACTTCATGTAAAAGGGATTCTCAATGAGATGAACACCTCTTTTCTCATCAGACACCATGGAGGAAATGACCAAGAAAGTTAAAAGACCATCTATAGAATGGGAGAAAGTATCTGCAAATCATGTATCTGATAAAGGCTTAATATCTAGAATATAAACTAAAACTCAACCAAAAGACAAACAACCCAATGAAAAAACAGTCAAAGGACTTAAACAGGCATTTCTCCAAAGAATATATACAAATGTCCCAATAAGCACATGAAAAACAACATCATTAGTCATTTAGGAATAGCAAATCAAATCAACAATGTGATACCACTTCATACCTACTGTGATGGCTATACTTAAAAAAAGGAAAGGGCTTCCCTGGTGGCGCAGTGGTTGAGAGTCCGCCTGCCGATGCAGGGGACACGGGTTTGTGCCCCGGTCCGGGAGGATCCCACATGCCGCGGGAGCGGCTGGGCCCGTGAGCCATGGCCGCTGAGCCTGCGTATCCGGAGCCTGTGCTCCGCAGCGGGAGAGGCCACAACAGTGAGAGGCCCACGTACCGCAAAAAAAAAAAAAAAAAAAAAGGAAAATAAGTGTTGATGAGGATGTAGGGAAATCAGAACCCTGGCACATAGCTTGGGAATGTAAATGTTGCAGCCACTGTGGAAAGCAGTTTGGCAGTTCCTGAAAAAGTTAAACATGGAATTGCCATATAATCCAGCAATTCCACTCTTAGGTCTAATATCTAAAAGAACTAAAAAGAGGGACTCAAACAAATACAAGCTAATGTTCATTGCAGCATTATTCATAATAGCCAGAAGGTGGAAACAACCCAAGTGTCATCAACACATGACTGGATAAACAAAATGTACTGGTGGTGGTAATAACAACAACAACAAAGGACTATTATCCGGCCATAAAAATGAATGAAGTACTGATATGTGCTCTAACATGAATGAACCTTGAAAATAAGTGAAATAAGCCAGCCACAAAAGAACGATATAATTCCACTTACATGAAATATTTAGAACAGGCAAATTCATACGGACAGAAAGTAGATTAGAGGTTCCCTGGGGTTACAGAAAGGGGAGTGGGAAGTTATTGCTTAACAGGTACAGTTTCTATTTGGTTGATGCAAAAATTTTGGAAATAAATAGTGGTGATGGTTACATAACACTGTGAATGTTATTAATGCCATAGAATTCTACACTTAAAAATGGTTAAAACGGCATATACTATGTTATATATTTTACCACAATTTTTAAAAAAGCTGTATCAGGGCTTCCCTGGTGGCGCAGTGGTTGAGAGTCCGCCTGCCAATGCAGGGGACACGGGTTCGTGCCTCGGTCCGGGAAGATCCCACATGCCGTGGAGTGGCTGGGCCTGTGAGCCATGGCTGCTGAGCCTGCGCGTCCGGAGCCTGTGCTCCGCAATGGGAGAGGCCACAACAGTGAGAGGCCCGCGTACCGCAAAAAAAAAAAAAAAAAAAAAAAACTGTATCAAAAATTTAACAAACCAAATTTAAAAATAAAAGAAATAGTAAACACCTCAGTAATCTTTTGGAAAAGCAAATTTACCTACTGTTACAGACCAAGAATGTACAACACACATCCAACACTTAAAAGACCTACTTACTTGTTTCAAAGCCGAGAGTTTAGGGGCATGTTGAATATCATGGAGAGAAGAATTCTGAACCGCAAGTTTTTCAGTAGTACTCTTGAACTCTGGATGTTGAGGTGTTAAGACTAATGCTGGATGGTTGCACAGTTTACGTAGGTACTGTAATGCCTTCAAGAAAGGGGAAGAAAGTATACACAAGTCTCCTTCACATGCCACCAATGTTCCTATCTCAGGATCTTCCCTGTGCTAGTCCATCTAAAATGCCTTTCTTCCCCTTCTCACTACTCCTCTGCTCGTTCTTCAAGGAACAGTTCAAGTACCTCATCTGTGATGTCTTCATCTGTGCTTCTTACACAACTTGTATTTATTTTTGTGACAGCATTTATAACTCGTATAAATTGTACTGTTTATGTCTGTCTCCCCCACTAGACAATGAGCTTCTCGTGAAAGAATGTCTTATTTATTAGCTCCTAGCTAACCCTTTCCCACTCAAAGTGCCTGATAATGCTGATAGATGATTCTAGAACTAGACATCATTTTCTAAAGAAAGGTTTCTCAAACTTCAGTGGGTATAAAAACTTCTTGAGGACCTTATAAATCTGTAAATCTCTCCCCTCTACACAGTATTTTGATTCAACAGGTCTGGTGGTGGGAAGGGTAAGGTGGAACTAGGTGGTTGTGTTTCAAGTGGTTGTGTTTGAGAATCAGAACCCCCTCAGGTCTTTTTTTTCTTTCTCTGATTCAGCCATACCCTTTGCCTTTTGTCATTTACTTGGCTTATAGTTTGGGTCTCAACTGTATCCGTAAGCACTATGACAGAAACTGTGGGAGAGGTATAAGCCTTCAAAATCACCTTTTCCCATTTCTATCTTTAAAACTGCTACAAGTATTTAATTTATTGGTGACAAGGGGTTTGGAAGGTATTCTACAGTGGAATATTTCAAAAGGGAAAGAAAAAAAGTGAGTTGATACTATCTCTTTTTTCTCAAGCACATTCATCATCTGTCTCAGGACTTCTGTGCTTTATGTATCCTCTGCCTGGAATCACTCCCCCCCACCACATATCTGCATGCCTCAATCTTCCTTCAGATCTTCGCTCAAATGTCACCTTCTCAGTGACATCCCTGATCACTCTATTGAAAACCACAACCTACCGTGACTCCTATACTGTATAACCCCATACTTGCCTTTATTTTCTTTTATATGATATATATATTTTACTTACTTAATCATTTTTCACCTCTACAAGGGAAGGGGTCTGTTTTGTCCACTGCTTTAATTAACCCCTGAGGTTAGAAAAATTACTGCCTTGTGGTAGATGTTCAAATATTTTTTGAATAGAAAATAAAAGGTTCTCTATTTTAAAACCCTTCTTTTCATGTAATATATAAACATATATTGCGGTTTTTACTTTAATTTTAATATTAAATCACTTATTAATTACTAATTATGAATATGAAAATAAATTAAATTGGTACTTTTACCTATTTTCAAGAATGTATACACAACACTGAAAAAAACTAAATAAATCCGTATTTCAGTGTTCCATGTAAAAATTGCTGCACTGAAGAACATTGTTCAACAACATTTAAAAAGTGGACTGTAATATATACCTGGAATACATGGCCTGTAGCTTTAAGCTTTGGTTTTTCAGTTTCTTCAGAAAGTGCAGCTGAAGAAACTGTTTCATCAACATCACACTTGGCACGAGACTTGGCAAAATCCTCATAGAGCTGAACCTGTAAAATTCCCCCCATGAAAGCAATAAGTATATTTATTTTCAATTGTTCAAAACATAACTAGCAAAGGCCAATAAAAGCAGTAATTTAAATCAGCCCTCATCAAAGAAAATAAATTATGATACCTATATTTCACTACTTGATTACAGATGATCCACTGCATTTTGGTAAATTCCTTTTAAATTACATTTAGAAAACAAGTTTAACACATTGTTTGGCTGCTAAAATATTTTTAAAAATAGTCAAATAGTCCTAGATGCAATTTTTCCACTCTGTTCAAGAAGAGAAATACATTACCAATAAAAGAGAACTTTAACCCTTACAAGTAAATGAGGAAATCTTCCTTAAGTGAAGTTATGTGGTCAAGACCCTAATAGGTATATTTCAAAAGACCAAGTTTAAAAAAGGATACTAACTGCAGAACCCATACCAAGTTCAAAGTATTATCTTGGAGTCTGGGTTCCTGCCTTGTATATGCTAAAACAATGTGAAAGGGAAGAGAATCTAGAGTGCTAGAGAACAGAAGTCAGAGAATAAAAACCTGCAGGTGCAAAACGAACCCAAATGTCACTTCCCTCCCCAGCCCCCTTCCTCCAGACTACTTAAATGTGTTTTATGAGGATGTTGTAATACCACCACCAGTATATCATCTCAGGTTTTTTCATATGGCACCTTTTCTTTATTATACTTAACTTTAAAAAGTCTTCATTTCATTACCTCTAAACATTTTTCATTTAAGAAATATTAATCCAATTTTTACAAATGAGGGATGGAGGCTCAGAGAGATGAGGTAGATAATATAAATGATCACAGAGCTCTTAGCATCTAAATTAGTGTCCTGTCCACTAAACTCAAGTTGTATAGATAAATACTAAAAGGTTAAATGTCTATACACTGGAGGGAAAGAAGCAATTTTCCAGGTATGTCTGTATATCTTTTATTCATTTGACCATACTAAATCAACTCTAATACTGAAACAGACTGATGCTCACTAACCTAGAACACAAAGTAAACGTTCAAACAGAAAATTCTGCTTATAGGCCATATCTTACTAAGACAAGAGACAATTTCTGCACAGGGAAAGGCATACAATAAATTCCTTTGATAATGGTCTCTATGTACAAAATCAGAACTGTGCAGAAGCCAATACTTATTTTGAAAATTTACTGGCAATACTTTAAAAGGGACAAGGTCCCACTTCCCAACTCAGCCCTGATGTATACACCTATAATGCTGCTGTAAGGATATGACATTATAGGCAGACTCCTGGCCCTTATAAAACATTGGCTTACTTATCATTTTAACCTTCCAACTTTTTCAATTAACTAGACATATATAACAAAGCAATTATGATACTGGATTTTGTTTTAATGCTATATTCAAAATGCACATACCCAAATGTGTACTTACATATCCAAACAGATTCATTTAGGTTTTACCTACACCTGTCTGAAACTGAATATTCCTGAAGTCTAAGGAAGTAGAAGCTAGATAAGAGTGATAAACCAGGGCTTCCCTGGTGGCGCAGTGGTTGAGAGTCCGCCTGCCGATGCAGGGGAAGCGGGTTCGTGTCCCGGTCTGGGAGGATCCCACATGCCACGGAGCGGCTGGGCCCGTGAGCCATGGCCGCTGGGCCTGTGCGTCCGGAGCCTGTGCTCCGCAACGGGAGAGGCCACAACAGTGAGAGGCCCACATACCGCAAAAAAAAAAAAAAAAAAAAAAAGAGTGATAAACCAAAGGCTAAATCCCCTTTATTCAATACTTTTGTGGCTTGTTCAAAACATTCCCCTAATAAACATCCACCACCAACCACAGATTCCTAACCTGGAGAGTACTAAGAGTACAGTAATAGTCTTGAATAATTTTGGGTGGTAGATCCTGCAAAACATCTTCTTTCATTCTTCTCAAAAGAAATGGCAGGACTTGGCGGTGCAGTGCATCCATTGCGAGAACACCTATTAATAATAAGAGAGTTAACTTTATTCTATTTATTATTATTATTAATTTTTCTTAATAATAAGATTAAATGGCTTCCCAAAAGTTAGATATAAATTATATTCACTTGCACAGAGTCTATAACTGTATCTCTTTTTCATACCTGCTTCTTGTTCACGACTGGAGCTTCGAGCATCCCTACTTGCTAATATAGGTTTACCGTATCGCGCAGCAAACTGGCGTTCAGTCCCCAAAAATCCTGGCATGAGGAAATCAAATAATGACCACAGCTCCAAAACGTTGTTCTGAATATAAGAAAGGAACACCAGTTATCTTGTGTACTAGGATTATTTCCTTATACTTAAAAATGGAACATTAATGAAAGCCCACTGTGATGACATAGATTATCACCACATTTTTGGGTATAAGTCTATATATACGTATATTTTAAAGATTTTTTTTGATGTGGACTACTTTTGAAGTCTTTATTGAATTTGTTACAATATTGCTTCTGTTTTCTGTTTTGGTTTTTTGGCCATGAGGCATGTGGGATCTTAGCTCCCCGACCAGGGATCAAACTCGCACCCCCTGCGAAGGCAAAGTCTTAACCACTGGACCACCAGGAAAGTCTCTATGAGTCTATATTTTAACGTGTAAAATCTGCAGAAAATACTCTATCCTATTTGGAGGAAACTTTCAAGTCTCTTCCACCAGAATAAACCTTGGTCCATGGTATTTAAATCCTACTGGTAGGTTCCATCAAGTAGTAAATAGAAGAGGAGAAAGATGAATACATGTCTGATTCTTTTAACTTTGAGACTCAGATTAGCAGCAAGATTTAAGAAATCTGGCCAATACCACCATTTCTTCAATACAGGAAAACCTAGAAGAGTTTGGTTATAGGTCAAGTCTACCCAGTATTTATGGGTCATGAGGAACAGGCACAGGTTCTTTCCAATTCTGTTGGAGTTTCATGAAAAAAGAAAAAAAGAAATCAACACTTTTTCATTTTGGATGCTTTCCCACTATGTGTGGATCCTAAGGTACCATCCCATCTGTTTACCCCTTCCAGAAGCCCTCCTCACCATGCTCAAGCAGTGGCTCACCATGCTGGGCTGCCATTCTATATTGAAACCCTTCTAATCCCACTTAGGCTCTGCCCCATGACTCATGGGCTACCATGGCTGTTTGGTGCAGAAACCCACCCACCTTACAGCTTCAGAGCTAAACGACTGAGGTATGGAAGGGGAAAAGAGAGCCTTTAAGCAAACAAATACTTCTTTTGTTGTGAAAGCTATAATCAATTTTAAAATACTGTGAAGTTTCCATATAAGCAAAACAAATCTTGATATGTCAAACCTAAAGAGTGATTTTTTCCCTTATTTATTTAGGCTGTGCCATGTGGCATGCGGGATCCTAGTTCCCAACCAGGGATCAAACCTGTGCCCCCTGCACTGGGAGGGCAGAGTCTTAACCACTGGACAACCAGGGAAGTCCCCCCGCCTTTTTTTTTTTGCAGTACGTGGGCCTCTCACTGTTGTGGCCTCTCCCGTTGCGGAGCACAGGCTCCAGACGCGCAGGCCTAGTGGCCATGGCTCACGGGCCTAGCTGCTCCGCGGCATGTGGGATCTTCCCGGACCGGGGCACGAACCTGTGTCCCCTGCATCGGCAGGAGGACTCTCAACCATTGCGCCACCAGGGAAGCCCCCCTTTTTCCCTTTTAAATGTACTTTTTCTTACTTCCATTAAATTTTCATATGTTTATAATTATGTTCTCTCTTGTGGTTATTAAAATCTGAAGTGCTTACTTAATAGACAAAACCATAATACTTTAGTAGTCAGTCCATCACCAAAAATAAATTTAAAAGAAAAGTAATAAATACATAAAGAACCATCATTTTTTTAAGAGTCAGAAGCAATCTTAGAGGTCACTTGGTGTCTACCCTCCTATCAACTGGAGAATGATGGAGGGTATCTTCCCATCAGACTTGGCTATCCAAGGTAGATGTGAACATTTGCAACCAATTCCTCTGGAAGATAAGAGAATCTCTCAAAAATATCTAAAGGCATCTACATACTCAGCCATCTCCTTCCTTTTCCAAGATAAATGGTTACAATCTCTTTCCTTCAGTTGCTTCCTAACCTCAGGTATTCATACCTCTCCTATATGATGAGTAACCTCTGAATCATCTCTAGCTTTTCAATGTTAAATCAAATTGTATTATACTGCAGAAGGAAAATGGCCATTGTGGAAGAAAATGTGACTAATGTCTCCCATACTTTGGACATAAGACTTATGTTTACATAGCCTAAAATTACATTTTAAATATGAGATTTAAAACCTAGTTTGCTCAGATACTGCTACATACCAAATGAACCATTATAAAAGCAAGATAATTATTGGAAATTATCATTCCTATAAACTAAAAAGACCTCTTTAATTCACTGTCAAATGCCAAGCCTTCTCTCCACATGGCAAATATTAAAAAAAAAACCCAAAAAAAAACGGTAAATAATTACCTGGATTGGTGTTCCAGAAAGAATAATCCTATAATTAGCAGTCAGTTGTTTTACTGCTTTTGACAATTTTGTTTTTCCATTTTTGATGACATGGCCTTCATCAAGAATACAGTAGTTAAATTTAATATTTCTGAAGAAAAACAAAAAATGTTAGCATCTTTTACTATATGTCAGGAACAATATGAAGTCTTTGAGGCAGGAAAATACTAAGTCTCTCTGAATTTGATACTAAGTCTTTCTTTAAAAAAGTTTAATTCTTACCTAAAGAAATCTATGTCGTTTCTCACAACATCATATGAAGCCACTATCAGATTGTGCCTTTTCACCTGATGCTGTAACCTGTATTTAAAAATACGTAAGATTACAAAATGGGGAATCTGCCAAGTTTGTAATAATGCTTTCAAAGGGAAAACCACAGATGCCATTGTATAAAGTGCTTTCAATCTACCTACTAAGCCCAATATTCCCTTCTGCTTACTCTACATCCATGACCTTGATACCTGAAGGCCATTCTTCTTATGACTTGGCCTTGTTGCCCTAACTCAGTCTGATTAGAAAAGAGACAGGTACCTGACTTAAAATGTGGAGGTCATTTTAACTTTATTTGCCAACACCTCTTCCTTGGAGGCACTCACTATTCCTTCACCATTCCATGTTGTGCTGGGGGGTAGACATCAATCACACGTCCCCATAATCATCAAAGAGATGAAGCATTTTAATCAGGTCAAGCCATTCACAATATTTTATCCCCTGACCACAAAGACTGGTTTGGGGGCATGACCCAGTCAAGGCCAGTCAGTCATCTCAAGTACTGATATATTCATGATGGGAGAGAGAAGATTTCTGTTTATTATAGTTGCCAAGCTAGGAGAATGTAGGCCTAAGACTGCCCATGGTCATCTTACCTACCAACAGTAGACTGAAGTCCAGTAGAGATCAACAGAACAAGTTATACATGGGGAAGAATAGTAAATTAGATGTACCTGAAGCAAGAATTCACCCCCTGAGATTCTCAATTTAATTAATGAATTTGCTATTTGCTTAAGCTAGTCTGAGCTGAGCTTCTACCACTTATAAATGGATGAATTCTTTTACAATAAATTCTTTAAGAGTACAAGCTGTTGAGCTGCCTGTGTTCCAATCTTCATTTAACTAGCTGAGTGACCTTCTTCCCAGACCCCATGTCTTAGACTCCTTATCTGCAAACTGGGAACAATAATAGTACCCATACCTCATAAGGTAATTATGAGAATACACAATTTTACATAAATGTAAATAAAACTGCTTAGAATAATGCCTAGCCAGTAAGTGCTCAATATATGTTAGCTATTATTAACAGGAGGGCAGCAAATATATGGACTAATCAGCAATCTATGACTATCCAAGCTTTAAAAGATGAACTGAAATCAGGGCTTCCCTCGTGGCATGGTGGTTAAGAATCCGCTTGCCAATGCAGGAGACACGGGTTCAAGCCCTGGTCCAGGAAGATCCCACATGCCATGGAGCAACTAAGCCTGTGTGCCACAACTACTGAGTCTGCGCTCTAGAGCCCATGAGCCACAACTACTGAGCCCGTATGCCACAACTACTGAAGCCCGTGCACCTACAGCCCATGCTCTGCAACAAGAGAAGCCACAGCAATGAGAAGCCCGTGCACCACTACGAACAGTAGCCCCTGCTTGCCGCACCTAGAGAAAAGCCCATGTGCAGCAACAAAGACCCAGTGCAGCCAAAAATAAATAAATAAATTTATTTAAAAAAAAGATGAACTGAAATCAATGATATGCCACTCTTCAACATTTGTATTTAGGAACAGAGATGTACTAGTTGATAGAAAGAAGGTAAAACTAATAGAACTCTAGTGTTTCTATGGTATCAGGGCAGCTAGAGCAAGCCACTGTGGACCAAAAGCATTTTTGAGGAGAGAGAAGAAGAAAGAGGGAGCACTTAGGGAAAGTGAGTAGAAAACAAGGATACAACAGAAGCACCTAGAAGATACTATGATCAGAAGACTTCCAAGAAAGGCATAGAGAATGGTTTTGGTTCCTGACAGTTTCCTAGCTCCAAAACTTAGAAAGCCCAACTGACTGTTAACAATGGCTAAAGTCCTTGAATTTTGATGAGTCTCACTGATTATATCTTTAAATTCACTCACCTTTCTTAAATAAGTAAGTTCCTATGTCTGACAACCAAAAAAGCTAACTAGAATTCATTTTTAATCGATTTTATTCTTCCAAACTACTTAAAGCAAAAGATAAAACATTTTTTGGTTGTACAGTTCTTACCTTATTCTTTCGGTGGGAGGTCCAGTATAATGCAATGGATTGAGATATTCTCTGGAGCAAAATTTACCTACTTCATCCACCCAATGACCTGTTAATGTTGGCGGACAAACCACCAAGGAAGGAAGTGGCATACATTCTGCCAATTTTGATCTTGCATATTCCTGGGCCCTTTGACAGCAAAACACAATGAATTAACCAGCTTGTTTAAACTGCTCAGCATCTGAAAGCCTTCTTTTAAAATAACATTTAAAATTACCTGTGACAATGATCTCCTGCTAGAATGCAGATGGACTGTAAAGTTTTTCCTAAACCCATGTCATCACACAGAATTCCATGAAGCTTATACTTATTAAGAAATGCTAACCAGTTCACACCATCCTGAAAGGTTGGGAGAAAAAGGATAAATGTGAACAGATCATAACAAATTTTTTCTTGTAAAGAACATGTTTACACACACCAAAAAATCTGTAGTTTTACAGGCAATAAGAAATAAATGGGTATAAGACACTAAACAGAAGAACTGAATTACTAAATCAATTTTTAAACTCTTCAAGGCACATTTACAAGGAATAGTCACTATTTATAAGTATAAAACTTTACCTGCTGATATTTTCTGAGTTCAGCATTGATTGGTACTGGAATCTTGTAATTTTCTAATTTTTTCCCATCTAACAATTGCTCCAAAAAGTGTCGTTCCTTGGCTTTCAACTGGATTAATTCTTCTGACATATTTGGAGGGTCTGGAATGCCTGCCTAAAATTGTTTTTTAAAGTGTATTAAAACTATTTGCTACTATTTATTAATTTTTCCATCCTCAGATTATGAAATTATTTCACATCTTATCAAAATGCAAATGCAGAGATAACACAATATTGTAAACCAACTATACTTCAATTTTTAAAAATACCAACAATAAAACATATATATGTATATATATAAAAATGCAGAGAAAAAAGCAATTCAAAAATAGTATGATTTTAGGGCCTCCCTGGTGGCGCAGTGGTTGAGAGTCCGCCTGCCGATGCAGGGGATACGGGTTCGTGCCCCGGTCTGGGAGGATCCCATATGCCGCGGAGCGGCTGGGCCCGTGAGCCATGGCTGCTGAGCCTGCGCATCCGGAGCCTGTGCTCCGCAACGGGAGAGGCCACAACGGTGAGAGGCCCGCATACCACAAAAAAAAAAAAAAAAATAGTATGATTTTAAAGACTGGAAGACAAATATTTAAGAATTTGACAGGTATTCAAAGTGCTATAATGAGACTACTAAATAAACACATTTGAGATATTTTAAAGAACACAGCTACAATTTATTTTTTCCAGTACCACGCATTACTTGATAAAGAGGCAAATAAAATTGTATAGCTTATTTTAAGTGAAATCCTGTTACTGGAGCTTCTCAATTTTAGTGTTATGATACCCCAGGGTATTGGTTCTCAAAATGTGGTCTGCAGACCCCTCAGGATTTCTAAGACCTTTTCAAAGGGTTATTGACATCAACTATTTCATAACAAAAGAAAGACATTACTTTTTTCACTGTGTTGACATTTGCTCTGATGCACAAAAATAATGGGCAAAACTGCTCGTGCCTCAGAAAGAATCAAGGCAATGTTACCAAGTGTGCTGGTAGTCACTGTAGTATTCCTCACAGCCATCCACCAGCTTTTTTTTTTTTTAAGTTGGTTTCACTTAAGAATGTCCTTGAGCCAGTAAAAATAATTTTATTAAACCTCAACCTTCGAATGGCACATCTTTTTAACATTCCGTGCAACAAGATATGAAGTACACATAAAGCATTTCTGCTGCATATCATGCATATGGAAGTACAATATATTTAGGAAAAGCACTTGCAAGGTTTCTTAGAACTGTGAGTTGACCTAGCCATTTTTTACAGACATCATTTTATTTGAATGGACTGACAAACTACGGTTATTCTGACTTGGGTATTTGGCTGATATTTTCTCAAAAATAAATTTGTCACTTCAAGGAAAATAACTGACATAACTTGTTGCCAATGATAAAATTCAAGTTTACAAAAGAGACTTAGCACTGCAGGTACTTCCCAATATTTAAAAATAATTTTCTGTTGGTGATATTAATGAGTCTGATTTGTTGCTACTGTATGATGAAATATATCAACCTTTAAAAGATTTACATTTAAGATTTACATTTAAGATTTTACATTTTACATTTAAATAAAGATTTAACTCAGTGAACCAATGTTTTCCAAATGACCAATGCATGTTACAAAACATGTACCGGTAAAAGATCTATTCAAAAGTCTAATGGATTTATTCTTTAAACAAATTAATAAATCTTTTCACATTTCTCAGTTTTAATTTCTATAACAGAAAATATGATAAACAAAAGCTTTTTGGGGTCTTTAATTTTTTTTTTTTTTTTTTTTTTTCCTGTATGTGGGCCTCTCACTGTTGTGGCCTCTCCCGTTGCGGAGCAGAGGCTCTGGACGCGCAGGCTCAGCGGCCACGGCTCACGGGCCCAGCCGCTCCATGGCATGTGGGATCTTCCCAGACTGGGGCACGAACCCATATCCGCTGCATCGGCAGACAGACTCTCAACCACTGTGCCACCAGGGAAGCCCGGGTCTTTAATTTTTAAGAGTGTAAAGAGGTCCAGAGACCAGAAAGTTTGAGAACTACTGCCCTATGATTAAGAAATGTAAAGTGAAAGTTAAGAAACGTAAAATTCTCAGAAAAGAACTTCAATTAAATTCAATTAAAATATATGTTCCTTATAATACCAGAAATAGTATCAGGAGTGAGGTGTATACACTGAGTCTTAAAGTGATTGCATGTTATATTTTCAGAAGTTTGTTTTGTTTTGTTTTGTTTTGCTGTGCTGTAGGGATCGAGGGATCTTAGTTCCCCAACCAACCATCAAACCTGGAAGCGTGGAGTTCTAACCACTGGACCATCAGGGAATTCCCTCAAAAGGTTTTAGAATTAACAACTTTGTCAAGTAAGATAGAAACTAACATTTTAACACATCTAATACCATAATGACAACCATCAAAATGAAGCCTTTCTGCATGGTGCTTTATAAGGAAGTAACAAATCTTCAAACATTTATCCTCATGGACCTTTTAATAAATGACAACCAGATACAAGGCCATACAATAGGGACATTTCCTAACAACGATTAGGATTCATAAATATTGTTTAGTGCCAGGAACCCTTCCTTTGAGTATCTTCCTCACCTTAATTCCCATAAAAGCAGCAAGTTACTAATAGTGCAAGGAATTAAAGCTTCTATCAAAACCACTGGTTTATATTCCCTGAATCCTTGACTGAAAAGTACATGATTCTTCCTATGAAGATGGGACAGGGCAAATCAAGATAAAGTGGAACAGGAATCAACTTGCACGACATTCTTGTTTCTATTGCTGTATCTTCAAACTCACAGCATCTAATCTGCTATTAATCCTATCCAGTGTGTTTTTATTTGTAATTATATCTTTCAACTCAGGAAGTTCAATTTGGGTTGTTCTTATGTCTTCCATGTTGCTCCTCATTACACTCATGCTTTCCCTCTATCTTCTTGAACATATGGAACATATTTTAATGTCCTTGTATACTAATTCTATTATCTGGGTCATTTCAGGGTCTGCTTCTATTGACTGACTTTTCTCCTGGTTAACTTTTTTTTGGCGGGGGTGGGGGGCAGGATCTCAGTTCCCTGAGCAGGGATTGAAACCTGGCCATGGCAGTGAAAGCCTGGAATCCTAACCACTAGGCCACCAGGGAACTCCCTCTGGTTAATTTTCTGATGGGTGCTAAACATCCTAAGTTTTACCCTGCTGGGTGCTGAACTTTTGGGGGTTAAACAGTTTTTTCTTTTTGGGATATAGTTAAATTACCTGAAACCAATTTAATCCTTTTCAGGCTTGCTTTTAAGCTTTATTAAGGTGGGTTCAAATCAGTCTTCTGTCAAGGGTTAATTGGGCCCTGCTACTCAGGCGATATACTTCTAAGGACTGTACTCAGTGCCCTATATGGTAGGTCCTCTGACTCAGCTTGGGGGAAATACCTATTCTTGACCCTGTGTGAGCTCTGGGAGTTGTTCCACCTACTCCTTTCTGACTTTTCCCCCCAGTCTCAAACATACATTCTCATACATACGCCCAGATGAATGAATACTCAGCCTTTGTGTGGACCTCTGAAGCTTCTTCTCTGTGCAGCTACTTCCTCTCAGGCACTCTGCCTTGCAAATCCTACCCATCTTGTCCTCCCTGCGCTCTGACTCTGCTAGCCTCTGTTTAGGTTTCACTGCCCTGTCCTATGGTCTGGAAACTCACTCCAGGCAGTAAGCTAGGGCATTTCATTTGTTCCCTTGTTGTTCAATGTCTGAAATCCATTGTTTGATTCATTTTGTCTGGTTTTCTAAGTTAAGGTAGGAGGATAAATCTGTTTTATCATGGCTGGAAGCAAAATATGCATCACATCCTTGTAATTTTCACATCTATCAAAGGGAATCTTACCAATCTTTTCTCAATCTCTAAAATTCAAAATCTCTTTTCTTTGTCAATATGTTATCAAGTACTGTTATTCTCCCTTAAAAAAAAAGTAGTTTAGACTCTTTATCACCTCACAGTGGATCTGGGCTCTGTTTGGGGGCACTTACATTCGAATCCACAAACAGCTGTTAAACTGATTTTCCTAAAACACTGCTCTCATCATCTACTCCTTTGCTCAAAGAACACGATGGTTTCTCATCACTCACTGATTTCAATGCCAAAAAATACCAAGGGGACGAAGCATAATCAACTTAGTTTACAGATAAGATGATGCAAGGCCCCAAAGCTAAAGGATATGAATAAGACCTAGGAAGCAGAGGATGGAAACAATTCAGGAAATGTCACTTGGGTCTTTTGATACAGTAGTCTAGTATTTTTTTAGTCACGGTGGTTATTTTAACATATTTTATTGTGGAAAAAATATTCATGCAGAGAAATATATAAACAAATGTACAGATTAATAAATTATAAAACAAACACCTAACTACTGCCAGATTAAGAAAAGCATCCCTGCCATCATCCTGTAAGATCCCGTAAGCTCCTTCCCAGTGATAACCCACTCTCCTTTCCTCAAGAGGTAATCATTTTACTGACTTTCATGGCAATTTCATTTTTACCTTTCTTTATACCTTTATCACCTAAGTATGCATCCCATGTACTTTTGCCTATTTTTGAACGTCATAAAAATAGAATCTTATGTTAAGGACTCACTATTTGTTGTATGTATCTGTACTTTGTTCATTCTTATTGCAGTATAATAATCCACATTTAACATATCTACTCTACAGATAATGAATATCTGAGTGGTTTTAGACTACTATAAATAATGGTATAAATAATATTCTTGAAGGTGTGTCTTGGATGTATTATGAATTTCTCCAGGATATATACCTAGCATAGATTTGATGGGTCATTGGGATGGGAATCTTCAACTTTACCAGATAGCCAAATTTTTTTTTTTCAGAGAGGCTATCATTCAACTTATGCTCATACTTTGCTGGTAGAAATATAAAATGGCAGAGTTACTCTGGGAAAATAGTTTGGCAGTTTCTTAAAAAGTTAAACATGATATGACCCAGTAATTCCATTCCTAAATATCTGCTCAAAAGAAATAAAAGCTGGGACTTCCCTGCCGGTCCAGTGGTTAAGAATCCATGTTCTGGGGCTTCCCTGGTGACACAGTGGTTAAGAATACACCTGTCAATGCAGGGAACACAGGTTCGAGCCCTGGACCAGGGAGATCCCACATGCTGCAGAGCAACTAAGCCTGTGTGCCACAATTAGTGAAGCCTGTGTGCCTACAGCCTGTCCTCTGCAACAAGAGAAGCCACTGCAATGAGAAGCCCGTGCACCGCAATGAAGAGTAGCCCCTCGCTCGCTGCAACTAAAGAAAGCCTGCGCGCAGCAACAAAGACCCAATGCAGCCAAAAATAAATAAATAAAAATAAAGAAAATAAATAAAAGCACACATCCACACAAAGACTTTATAAGCTCATGAAGTGCACGTTTATAGCAGCATTACTCATAATAGCCAAAAGCTGGTAATAAGCCAAATGTCCATCAACTGGTGAATGGATAAACAAAATGTGGTGTCTCCATAAAATAGAGTATTACTTGGCCAGTAATACTCTAAACACACCCAAAAGGATAATACATCCAAAAGGAGCTACTGACATACTACAACACGGATGAACTGCATATATACTTACTTCTTGAATTACAAAAATCCCATAAAAATATAGTAAGTGGCTAAGTGGAAGGGTCCTGGCTTTTCCCTTGCTTCAAGCCACTTCTATTTCCCACACTGGCCACATATATTATTTCTGTAGCATGAATATACTCCAAAATTCTCCAACTTCAGCCTTCTAGTCTGCTTTCTCCATAATCCAACAGAGACATCATTTGCTTTTTACACTTTCAATTACCATCTTTCAAATTTACCTTTCACGTAAACTTCAGAACAGAATCTTTACATAGATGTTACCAGGGATACTTAGGAACAATTCTATTTCTAGAATAGCATCAATGAATTATCAGTCTTTTAGGAACCATAGTTTTTGTTTGTTTTTTAAATTTTTGGCTGTGTCGTGCGGCATGTGGGATCCTAGTTCCCTGATTGAACCCATGCCCCCTGCAGTGGGGTCTTAACCACTAGACCGCCAGGGAAGTCCCAGAACCATAGTTTTATTTAAAACACTGTGTTAAAAAAAAAATTACCCATTAAAGCATAAAATTCTTAACACTTGTAACATAAACATATTCAGATCTTTTTTTAAACCTGACATGTTCTTTAAAAAGGGTTACAATTACTATGAAGTTACTGAAAACATTAAGTCCATAAACCAAGTATCTTCAACTTACCTCAAGTGGCATGAGTCTAATTAGTGTTGCAAAGCACTGTGTAGCCATGAATCTTACACTGTCCGTCTGATCACTCATTCTTCCCAACACAGGCACGACTAAAAGGACAATATATGGAACAATACCAACATCCAGTTGTTCCATTACACCTGAGTAAGTTATTAAGGAAATTTCCAACTGGTTCCAAGGTAGATGTTTTCACAAACTAAGACCATGACTTCTAAAACAGTTCCTCATTTTCTCACCTGTATTATGAAGAACTGACTGTCCCTCAAGGTCTATGATTCAACTATAACAGCATTTGTACAATGTTACTCCTTTGTAAACATTATGTAACTTTCTCATAATTAAGAAGATAAAATGATGTTTTTCATCTGAGGAAGGCTGGAGGTAACTTTATTAATAAGACTTTTTTCCATAGAGAAATTCCTCCAAGTTTCTAGAATTCCCATACCAAAATTGAGTTGCATTGCAAGCAAGGGAACACAACTCAGCATCAAAGATTAATTCCAAATTTCCCACCAATAATATCTTAACAATCTTAAACTGGACCTAGCAGGCTCAGTGAGTTCAGTCCTCCTGTAATCTTCAGCATTTCGGAGCCAGAGTTTCTAACTGATTTGATCTCTACCCGTCTTTTTTGCTCTTATACCGAAATATCTTTTGGGTTATTTTGAGAAAAAAATGTCAGTGGATGCCATACCCTTGGTAAAAACTTGCCTGTATATTTCTAGTTATTTAGTATACTTAGTCATTTTCTACCCAAGTAATGAACAAAGCAAACATAATATGTTTATAAGAACTACCTATATAATATCTGGTTAATATTAAAAAAATTGATTATAAACCAAATAAACAGATAAGTTACTAGATAAATAGTTCATGAGGTACATAAAATTTTTGCCTGTAAAAAGATCTCTTAAAATAGTAATTCTCCAGACTTTGTGTGAATATTTTCATAATCAAATGTAAATATATTTATAATGTATTATAATGTAATAAAAATGCACTTCAAAATAAAATCTAAAAAAGTAGGTTTCTTTTTGGAACAAGGCAGGTTATGTGCGTATTTGTTTTTGTTCTGTTTTGTTTCGTTTTTGCTGCACTGTGCAGCTTGCGGGATCTTAGTTCCCTGACCAGGGATCAAACCCATGCCCTCAGCAGTGAAAGCATGGAGTCCTAACCACTGGACCGCCAGGGAATTCCCTGTGCATATTTGAATAAATTTTATTTTAGTCATCCTTAAATAAAATGAATATAATTTCTGAATAGTTTGTCAAAATAAAAAAGGATACAGGCAAGTGCTTCAATTGCACCCTCTTGTTTGATATTGTCATCAATTGCTCCCAGCCATGGAAGAATCTTCTCCAAAAAAATATTCATTGTTTCCATGGTACCTATTTTGCTCATGACGCCTACACAACGAGCAGCCATGTGCCTCACTGCAGTGCTGGGGTACTGAAGGCACATATAAAGATGAGGCAAATGCTGTACCAACTAAAAACAAAATGTTTAAGATAATCAGAATACTCATTAGGGAATCTACTGTTTAAAATATAACTATAACGGCCCACACTGAGGTTCTCAATATTCTAAGTAACTCTAAATCCGAGAATATCTCCAATTACCTCAAAACATTACTGTCAAAACATCCTCAAATTTAAATCTAAATTGTTATTATAATGCTTTTAAAAAGAATAGAAAGGTGCAGAACTTCTCCCCTGTTCAATGTCCTCTTAGGCATCAGGGAACACTCAATTCTTTCCAAAATTAGTAGAGAACGCATCAAAGGCACTTGCAAAAATCTCCTACTGAGGTTGGGAAAATGACACCACACGTCATCAGCCCCCTCCCAATATGGCTTAGTTTTAGGTACATACTTTTTTATTCACTGGGTTGAGTGATCCCGATTTTGTTCTGGGCACTATACTTTGGTTAAGTATTTTCCACTTTAACTTCCTGGCTTACCAAAGGCAATATGATCACAAGAGCACAACATATCCCATTATTAAATGTCTGCTGGACGGAAGCCAGGATTAATGCTCATGAGATCCAGGTACTTGCTGAAAACAGACTAGCCTTACAGCTCAGCTGAATGCATGCTGTTGATCACGGAGGGTGAGCAAATACAGGATTCTGCCCTTCTTTACTAATGATAAATCCGCAAAATTTAACAAGTAAAAGAATATGCTTTATTACTATATAAACAGAAAAATTTCACTCTTCTCTACTCTCTCCTAGATTCTCCCTCTTATATTAGATGTGAATAGAGAATTGGAGATAGCACCCTTCACAATGTTATAAACTGCAGAGAGTTTCCTATTGCAGTTATATGGAAAGAGTAATACTTTCTTCAATGGAAAAACCAGACAATTAATTCTCTAGTCTATGTTCCTCCTCCCTCTGTTCCAATTTTTTGGTAAGAGATATTTTAACAGTTAAAAAATAAACCCAGGTTCTATCTTTGCCATTGACTAGTTTCATCTCTGAGAGGTAACTTCCTTCTACCATTACATTTATCTTGGAAAGAGGTTTTATTAGCTGTACTCTTCCTTTCCTAGACTATATTATTAAGATGGTATAGATGAATAGGGATGCGGCTTTCTTTCCTGTTTACACCTGGCTTCTGTGTCATCAGAGCCCTGTCCCTACTGCCCTGTATTCTAAGCTCCCAGAGTGGGTTTTCTATCATTCATGCACCCAGCTCTGCCTCAAAGCCCATAAGAGTTGAGTTGCCAGGAAAGAAGGAATCTAGTTATAGCATATAAAAGAAAATGCAATTATAAGGGATGACATCAAAGTTGCACTTTTCATTCAAGCCTTAAGTCTAATAAGACTACTTGTTTTACTAGAAAAAAAAACTACACTTGCATTAGTTAGTTACCAAGGGATGAAGCTCAGAATCCATTGACACTGCTGCTGTTTCAAAAACTTGCAGAGAATTCACCAGTTCTTGGGCAGGGCCATCTCCCTTTTCCAGGAGGGACTTTCCATCTATTAAAACATATTGATTTAAGTGCATATTACCTTGCAAATAATTCTTTAAAATCTAGAGCCCACAAAAAGTTTTAGCACTCCCCCAGGTACTGTGGGAGAGTCTATTTTGCTTTATAATGTAAAATGAAATAACATGCCCTTAATTTAACTGCTGAGGTACTACACCTAAAGCAACTAAAGATGTTTAACATAATGATCCATTTCAAATATCTGTTTCTAAATATGTAATAGAAAAAGTAAAAAGCAAAAAGTATGCAAAATGACATGAAAATAAATGTTTTTACCAACCTTGCATTTAAAAACTTACCAGCTGGCCTGGGATAAACAGGTATAGGCATTGTTATTTTATAAGGACATACGTAACGGATATATACTGAAATCTGTTTAAAATGCAACTCGGAAAAATATGTACACACCAAAATTATTTATGTCGATTGTATTCCTCAATGGACCAACCATAGCATCCCAGAGATGTGGCAACTTCACTGCCATTTCACCACCAAAATGCTTCACTATAGTTGTTAAGGCAAATTCAGCTCCTCTCCGTTGTACCAGGTAAGGCTTCTGGGCCTAAAGTTAAATGTTAGTTGAAAACGAAATTTGAGAAAAAAGTATAACGCATTTGAAATGTTATTAAGATAATTTAAAAGTCACTACCTAAGAATTCACAGTGTTACCATTAACTAATTAAGCAATTACGGGACATATTTACCAAAACTATAAACATTTCTCAATAATTAAACTTACATGGGCATAAAATCCCAAACTAGATTTTCACATCCAAAGTAAAATACTTTCGGGGGTTGGAGATAAGGAATAGACGAATATGTGCTGTTTCTAGAGACAGTTCTAAGTAACATGTTTTTTTCTTCTTCTCTCCACCCCAAAGAAACAGGTAGAGAGAGGAAAAGGAGATAAAATGATGGGCCCTTATTTATATTTGCTTAAGGGATAGAATATGAGCATCTATTTAATTTAACCACAAGATTAATAACCTCTTACTTAGCAGTAATTTTATAATAATTAAATACAAAAGAAACTGTCCCCCCAGAAAGATACATATATATTTATAAGTGAAGGAACTATGTAAACCATGGAAGTATAAATATTAAAACCACAGTAAATTTTTGATTAAAATTATGGTAAGAATATAGTTAGTGAAAAAACCTTCATTCACAGAATATTTTAAAAGAAATATAGACAATAAGCTAAGATTTTGGCTTAAAAAAAGAAACTTTAAATAGGCCTATACTTTATAGAAATATATTAAACACATGTCTTTTAGCATTGATAGTTTATTGCTGAACTCAGGTTAAGTTCCTATGTCTTGCAACCAAAAGAGCTACCTAGAGCATTCATTCCATTGTTAATAATGTGACTGTAAGATTTTCCAAAACCGAACACTTTTTAAAATCATCTTTAAAGAAGACTGTACTGTAGAATAAGTAGACCAATGAAACAGAACAGAGAGCCCAAAGAGATCCTTATATATACAAAGCATGACATAAAACAGAGGTGCCATTATAAACCAGGGAGGAAAAGATTCAACGGTGGGATAAGGCTGTTCATGTGGGCAAATAAATTTAGATCCCTACCTCACATCACATAGTTAATAAATTCCAAGTTGACTAAAAGTCAGATAGGTAAAACTCTGACATGTATAAACTTATCCTCTGAATATCAACAGCAATTCCTGACATTGATAGGACTGAGAAAAGTTAGCTTTCACTATTACTTAACATCTCTGTAGTCACTGTTATAGGAGTGAATTAGTTTATATTCATGAATGACTTATGTACCCACTACTGAGAAGGTTTCTTGCCTAGGAAGATAATCATCAAGTTAAGCTGGTAAAAATAATAAGAGGCATGAGAAATTTGAAGAAGTTTTCAGTTTTTCTGGACGCTGTTGCTGCAGTACTCCAAAAAGTTATTAGCCCCAGTTCTTTCACTTAAAAATATTAAAATACAATTCTAGAAGCTGATATGACAATTTAGCTCTCAATCTGTAAGATATTTGTTTTAAAATCAGAGTATTCAAAGAAAAAAACTATTTACCTCATCAAGTTCAACAAGGATATTTCCACTACCTGCTGCAGGAAGATCTGCTATTTGAGCTTTTACTGCTTTGGGGGTAGGACCTCGCCTACTTGTGATAGCAAAAGCAGCTTTTTGATGCCTATAGAGTGTAATTATACCCCTGTGCTTGGTAACAGTATGATGCATTCCATCTTTTTCAGAGTTGGATCCTATTAAGGAAAAAAGTTAAATAACTTTTAAAGCATAATATAGGCGACCAAATGTTTCCTGCTCCAAAAGAGATACAACACATTTTAAAATTGTCTTTTAAGTCTCAATTTTTATAGGCCAATGATATTTTCTTTAGACAATGAAATGGTAACAAATCAATAATTTATAACATTGAATGTTTTAATATTTGCATAGGACCATACTTAATACAACCAAATTTGTAGCATCATATTAACAAGAAATATCACATGCAAGAATGAATGTACCTTCAGTTAAAAGTACATTAATTCTTTAAAAATGCATGTTTCCGGGCATAAAAAGAAACATTAAAAAACAATGCAAGTAAGTTTTCTTTAAAAAAAAAAAAAGTCCATAGTTACCATGAATTCAGAAACACCAACCACTGCAAAATATTGCTGCCTCACATAGCTCTCAGGGACAGGGATAGGGGGAATTTAGGACTAAGGTATGTGAAGAAACATTGGTCCTTGATATTAGCCTACAAAGAGCAGTTACTTTCCATATAAATTTTCTGGATGAAAATAGAAAAGCTGTTTAAGCTTTTGCTAAAGGTAACAGAGCCCACTTATCTCATAAGACATGTACTAAATTAGAGAAACCAGAATTTTACAGGAAGAACTTTTATTCACCACTGGATATAATTAAGTTTTCTAGCTCTGTTAACAGTAAACCCTATAATTATGGTCTTGAAAGAGAAGTTAAGGGTTAACACCTGTCTCATAGAATTCAGTCATTATATATATCAGGTCTTTTATGAATAACTTATTTAAGTTAAGAGGTTGTGATTTTATTAGCAATATGTGCAAATTCTCTCAAAATAGGAAAAAGCTCCAACATAAACTGGATTTGTGCTTAAATTATACCTGTAAGTGACTATAAACAAATTTAAATGGTTAATTCTTTCTCTACCCCAAATAAAGCTTTAGATATATACCTTTAGAATTTTCCTGGCCACTCTGTGTTGGTACTGGACACGTGACAGGAGGAGTTAGATATGGGTCCACACAAAGTGAGCTACAGAGATTTTTAATAATTTTTGAATTGGGACAGGGCGCCCTTGTTGTGCACTGCTGAAGTAGTTTGGCTATGCACTGAGCCGCATAGTTCTGCACTAGAGTATTCTCTTCTTTTTTAATTGTCTCCATTAATGGTTTTATAATAGGATTTAATTTCTCCGGAAGTTGCTGCAAGCTTACAACTGCACATGCAGCGAAAGTGTGCACTCTCAACTGCAACACTTGCCACTCCTGGTTGGTCTCTGTAACTGTCATTTGGACCTGCTGTCGTTTACTATCTAACTGCTGTAACACTTGAGGATCTAAATCGAAAGATGATGTGACTTCATTAAAAACAGCAGTGACCTATTAAAAAAGAGAAATCAAAAATCATTAAGGACATCAACCCCAAACAGCCTGTAAACTCCTAAAGGGCAGACAACAAACTTTCTGTTTCAATTTTAAGTTCCATGACATCTAGTACTATTTTAGTATTCAGTCAACTAAATAAATGTCTCAAACCTTCCAAGTAAACTTTATTTTAATCTGAGTTAATTTAACATTAGTATTATATTGTTTAAGAAAGACAGTTCATTAAGAGACTTATTATATCTAATAAGTTTGAGTGAAAAATCACACACAATACCCATATAGTACTTTGGTGAAATGAGGACGCTGTAAGCAAATCTAAACCAACAGTTAAGAGAGGATGGTACAATAGTCATTAATTATTTAATTACCAAGAGCTGCTTAAAGCTGTAAGACTGTGGCATCAGACTACTTTCAAGCCCCATTAAAAGACTGTTCAATACATCTTCTTTTTTTTTTTTTTTTTTTGCGTTACGCGGGCCTCTCACTGTTGTGGCCTCTCCCCTTGCGGAGCACAGGCTCCGGACGCACAGGCTCAGCGGCCATGGCTCACAGGCCTAGCTGCTCCGCGGCATGTGGGATCCTCCCAGACCGGGGCACGAACCCGTGTCCCCTGCATCGGCAGGCGGACTCGCAACCACTGCGCCACCAGGGAAGCCCAATACATCTTCTTAAAATAACTTTATGAGATATAATTCACATACAATACACTCATTTAAAGTGTACAATTCAATGGTTTTTATTATATCCAGAGTTGTACAACCATCACCACAATTTTAGAACATTTTCATCACTCCCAAAATAAAATTCAATACCTATCAGCAATCATTCCTCATTTCCTCCCAGCCCCATGTAACCACTCATCTACTTTCTATCTTTATAGATTTGCCTATCCTGGACATTTCATATAAATGGACATATAATGTGTAATCTTTTGTGACTAGATTCTTTCATTTAGCATAATTCTTTCAAGGTTCACTGATGTTGGAGCATGTATAATTACTTCATTCCTTTTTTTGCCAAATAATATTACACTATATGGATATATCAGTTGCATTTTTCCATTCATTAGTTGATGAATGGATGGGTTGGTTCCACCTTTTAGCTATTATGAATAATGTTACTATGAACATTTATGTAAAAGTTTCTGTGCACACATTTTTTAAATTACCATTTAAAGACTGTGTGATGGATTACATAACAAAAATAGTCTTCTTGTTTGATAGGTAACTGCAATCATAAAGAGGCTCCATAAATAGATCCAATCTGATCAATGTTGGTCAGAAAAGCCTGTAACATTAAAAAACCTAATTTTTTTTTTAATGGAGAACCCAATTTTTCAGACTTAGAAATAATCAATTCCCTTATGGACAAGACTGATAATGCCAACCTCTATTACAAAAAGCAAAATAGGCACACAAATAAGATCCTCTTTTATCATTATAAAATACCAAAGACTTTAAATTGAGCTGTATCTGATTCATCTTGATCTGTTCTTTACAAAGGAACATGATCACATACCACTTCTAGCTTATACTCTCCACTTTGCTTTGTCTGTTTTATGTGTTCAAGCTTTGCATAACATTATTTGAAACAGGTTTCACTACTAAAAGTTTAAAAACATTGTCCTAAATACACTATACTTCTGTCAATTTTCAATGATTCTAGGCAACTTAGGAAAAGCTTTCCAATTACCCCAAATTCATTCACTCAACAAATATTTAGTGAGTAATACTAAAAGATGAGTAAAATCAATGTCTTCATACGCTCAAAAAATGCTGAGAATAATGTGGGAGACAGATACATAAGTAAACAAGACAATGTAACATGAAACTGAAGTAAGTGCAAGTTGCTGTGGTAGCACAAGGGTAGCTTAACTCTTCTTAGAGGAGACAAAAGTAGTGAAGGCTTGCTAGAGGCGGTTAACACTTACGCTAGGTTTTTAAACAATGGATAACTCTGGAGTTATGGGGACATCTTGGCAAACAGAGTGAGGTAGGGAGTGCAAAGTGAGGCACTGTCCAAGGAACTGACAACAGCTTACCACGGCCTGAGCACAGGGCAATGAAGGAATGTCAAGAGATGAACTTGGGATGAGCATAGAGGCTGGAGGGTAGGGAATTTCTGGCAAAGGAAAGACGAGCTCAGACACCAAAGTGAGAATGAGTGAAGCAAAGAAAGCGGGTAAGGGTGGTGTAATTCTGCAAGAGAAAAACTACCTAGGCTTAAGTGGAAGAAGTTTGAGAAATAATGAGGAGAAAAAAGATGGGGAATTTAGAGAAGGTGTTGAAAGTAAGAAAAAAACTAAAATCAAGGAAAAAGAAAATAATGTTTTTAAGTAGGGGAGGGATGTGTTCAGAGTGGCACTAAGAATTTTATTAGTGTGGCACAGCATGCAGGATGGAATGAACCAGAGACTGCCTGGAGCCTTAGAGATGAGTTAGGACCTAGTCATAAAGTACTAGGGCCTTTGACTGGGTTGTGGTGATGGAAACAGAGAAAGGATAAACATATGAAACTTTCTGAAAGGAAATGTTAACAAGATTTGAGACTGTGGATAAAAAGGGCTATTTTCTGTTAAAAAATAAATCCCAATTTTGGTTGTGTTAAGTTTGAAATGATAGTGAGATATCCAAGCAAAAATGCCTAGTTGAAGAACATAAAAGATCAAGAGAAGATAGCACAGTACATGGTTAAGAACTAAATTGTGAGAATGGTGACAGACAAAGGAAGACCTTCAGGAAATGCCTATATTTTGCAGGTAAGAATAAAATAGGGATGCAAAGACAGTTACAAAGAGCAGTGGCTCTTAGCCAAGGCCAAGACTAATCTTTTAAAATTGCTCTTCCCTCAAATATGCTCTTCTAGAGACTCTGATATCCCAGGTCAAAACCACTGGACTAAGGAAGCTGATGAAACAGAATAGGAGTTTTACTGGGGAGTGAGAGGTTTGAATAAGAAAAGCTTTAAGAGTCCATGTAATAGCTTTAAAAAGAAATGTTGTCAGAAACAGTAAGAAGGGAACCCAGACCTTAAAGAAAATTTGAGATTTTATTCCAAGAAGGCAAAATATGGGGGAGGGGAGGCAAAAAGGAGAAATTATAGAAAAACAACAATCAGAAAAACTCAGATAAAAAATTGAAGCAATTTTAGCTTTTTTTCACAGGTGAGAACAAAAAAAATTTCAATTATATTATTTTTTCAATAAGAAAGGGGGATAAGAAATGAAGCATGCTCTTTCACAGGAATCAACACAAGTGAAGCAGCTGAGTTTCTGATTCTTTAACTCATAAAAGGAATAACTCATTTACACCACCTAACCTCAAAGACTTACTAAGTACAAAGATACAGTAATCAAGACACTGGTGCTAGCATAACAGACAAATAGATTGAACAAATAGAGCCCATATACAGACACACACTTACATTTCAATTAATTTTTGACAAAGGTGCCAAAGAAATTCCATGGCAAAAGAAAAATCTTTTCAATAAATGATGATGGAAAAATTAGGTATCTATATGAAAAACAAAACGCAATCTACTTCACACTATATATAAACATAAATATGGATGATTAAACAAAAACTAAAACTACAATGCTTTAGAAGAAAATGTGTGTGAATAACTTCACCACTTGGAGATAAGAAAAGGTACGTTAGGTCACAGAACACAATAACCATAAAATAAAACAATTGATAAACTAGACTTCATCAAACTTAAAAATATCTGCTCATCCAAAGACACCATTAAGAAAATGAAAAGGCAAGCCACACAGTGGGAGAAAATATTCGGAAAGCATCTATCTGACAAAGGATTGGTATCCAGGATATATAAAGAACTCCTACAACTCAATAATAAAAAGACAACCTAATTAAAAACAGACAAAAGATTTGAACAGACATTTCAGAAAGGAAGATCAACAAATGGCCAATAAGACATAAAAAAGTGTTAAACATATTAGTCATCAAGGAAACACAAGTTAAAACCACAATGACACTATCACACAACCACCAGAAAGGCAAAAATTACAAGGAGTGACCATCATCAAATGTTGGTGATGATGTAGAGCAACCAGAACTCTCATATATTGCTGATTAGAAGGTAAAATGATACAGCCACTTTGGGAAAAGTGCAATTTTTTATAAAACTAAATAAACACCTCACCCTATGACCCAGCAATTCCACTCCTATGTACTTACCCAAGAGAAATGAACATATGTCTTAAAAAAACTTGTACAAAAATGTTTATAGCAGCTCTGAGCTGAGAACTTGTAGTAGCCCAAATGTTCATCAAGCAGAGAAGGGCTTACGCTAATTGTGGTATATTTATACAATGAAAGAAAACTCAGCAATAGAAAAGAATGAATTAGTGATACATATAACAACATGTATTATTTTATAAAACATCATGCTGAAAAAGATCCTTACACCAAACAGCACAGAGTGTATGATTCCATGTATATGAAATTCTAGAACAGGCAAAAGTAATCTATGGTGAAGGGAAAACCAGAACAATCGTTATTTGAGGGCAGGGGATTGACTGGGAAGTGTTATGGCACTGTCTGCATCTTGATAGAGGTTTGGGTTTCATAGGTATTTGCTTCTGTTAAAATTTATCATATGTTCCATTGGAGATTTGTACAATTCATGGTACATAAGTTTTACCTCAAAGAAGAACAAAAAAACATAAAAACTGAATTTTAGTTAATGACACAAAAAAAGAGAAAAAAAACATAAAAACTGAATTTTAGTTTAAGTGTACTGATCTCTGTCTGTAACTTACTTAAAAATGCATCAAAAATTAAGAAGGATTAATGGTTCAATAGAGGGGCAGAGAGTTGCATATATATGTGATAAAGCAAATTTAGTAAAATGTTAACTGTGTAATCTAGTTGTAGGTATATGAGACTTCACTGTGTAATTCTCTTATGTTTGGGTATTTTCATTGTAAGCTGGCAAAGGGGAGGAGAACTACTCAGGAACTTAGAGAAGCAATTTTTTCTATACTCTGCCAGTCTTAAGCAAAACTGAGAAGTGACAAAAATGTAACAGTTTTTTCTAATAAAGGTATATTGGTTTGTCAAAGCTGAGATCAAAAAAAAAAAATCCCTTCCCCACTCTCTTATTTCAAGAAAAGTCAATACAATGAAATAACCTTTCTAAAGGGTAGTGATGACAGGCTACCAAGCCAAAAATAGATTCAGCAAATTAGTGTTTTTGTGGTAAACATGACATGACAAAGTTCTTATCCTTATTTCATGCTCTAAAATTAAGAAGGTTACTTCTTTACTCACCAGGTCATTAGCTTGATCAATTGTAAAAACATTGCTGCTTACTCTGTTACCAACTTCAATATGTGCATCAGCTAATGATGAAATAAGCTGTTTACACTCATTCTGCATTCGTGTAAATGGAACGGCAATTTCATCATAATATAAATGTTCTGAAAGGATATCAAGTAAACGTGGCTGCACAGCTAGGGTAACAGCTCTACACTCCTAAAATATAACAGACAACAAATATTCAGGGCAAATATGTAAACATAATTCTAGAAATGCATAAAAATCTTCGCTTGCAAACTACCAAGTCTAAATTTCTATTGATTCTGAATCTGTATTCTGTTATCTTCCAGAACAACATAGTTATTAGTTGCACAGAGAAAAGGTATCACACCCAAACTACTCTAAAATTTTAACATGAATGACTATAGCACATGCACATGGAACTATTACAATTCCATTAAACTTTCCACTTAATTACTCTTACTTTATTCTGAATTTATTCCAAGTTTACATATATATTATATAGCCCAGATTTTAAAATATACAACTGTAAAAAGAAATCAGTCAGAAAAGAACACTTAGCATGCACTAAAAATGTTATTTAAAAACTCATTAGATTTCTTAACAGTTGAACCCATAGCTTCACATGCCATACTGTAGAAATGGATATATAATTTAAAGGCTACTCACCTGCCCCCAAATTTAACTAACCCTTCCCACTCTCTCTGGTTGTTGCCTGCCCCAACCAGAGGGGGAATGACCTCAGTGGTGAGCCATGAGGGGTTCTGTGGGATCTGGGTGATCAGCCTGGGCTTCACAGAGTAAGTCCAGAGAAGCTCTGTGAGGGTCCAGAAACCGAACTGTCAACACTTGCTGCTGAGTCTGAGAGGCACAAAAACACAGCATCACTGCCTCTCCAGCACACTGAGTCCTGCCTAAAAACAGATGAGCCTTGCTTCTTTCCAGAGGCAAAGCTGGGGTTTCAGTTGCAATAGAGCATGGCTCAATTACTTTTAGACACAGCTCTGACAAACTGCTAAGAGGCAGTAACAAGCAGCTCTCACAGCAAGTGCAGACAGTTAAATTTCCAGAATTCCAGTCAATGGAATAAACAAAGCCATCAGGAAGTTTCTCTGATTTACAGAAGCAAGTCTTACACAAAATCATACGTCTTACTAGAAGTTAAAAATTAAAGGGGCTGCAAGGGAATGGCTTATTTGGAAACATAAAGATTTGGGTTTAAATGTGGAGATTTTATTCTTCCTGTGACCAAAAATCTGCCCTTGCTACTTAAAAATGGATTTCTATCACTCAAAGCCTCTTATCTTTTGTAGTTCTCAAGTACAAGACTGGGGGTTCTAAGAAAAAAGTCTAGGATTAAAGGCAAATGAGAAACAATGTTGCAATATAATTTGAATACTTTTCTATAAATGTTGGATCTTTATACAGAGAAAATTTTCACTTTTCTGTTTGTAAAATATAATAAAAATAATCCTAACAGCTAAGGAAACTGGTTTAAATTCTCTTCATTTATTTTCGGGCAAAATCTTACCTTCTGTAAAGCAGCCCATTCACAGATTACCAAAGCTACACTAATTCTCTGTAAGGCAGATTTGGAGTTCAAGTGGAAGAGTAGTAACTGGCCAAGGGATTCAGCTGGTTTAATTTCTTGGGTTACCACATTTACACCTGGATCACAAATACAACAACAAAGTGCTCCTAACAACCTAAGAGGGAGAAAAAAAGAAGTTACTATAGAATTGCTTGAAGTTTCCCCTACTGAAGCTATAACTTTTCCCAAGGAAGACATAACTCCTATCTTATCTTCATAAAAATATATAAATCTTACTTTTAAAACTTCAAAAAAATTAGAAACTTTTTCTTATGCTTTAATTTTTTTTCCTACTCTGTAACTAGTGTGATGGAGGAAAGACTGACAGACACATCAGAAGAATCTTCTGGTTAAATGACTTTTGAGTTTATGTATACTTACTTGGCTGCCATCATTCTAGCCCGCATAACAACAAAATCCCTGGTGGCGGGGTCTTCCATGATGGTGTCTGCACCTGCAATGTACTCCTGAAGTACTTCTTTATTCTGGCTTTGGCCTTGACGCACCTTACCACCTGTTTTTTCCTAGAGGGAACAAGGGGGAAGAAAACAGTAATTAAAGATTAACCATTAAAATTTAATAGACAACATCAAAAACACTCTCATTCGTTATAATCCCAGTAAAATACAGTTCTTTTCACAAAATTTTAATGGATAAAAATTGCTATGCATTTTGTCAAGGTTCTAATGATATAATTTTTCCTTATGTTACAATAATGATAGCATGCTTATAATAAAGCAATACAGATTTCTTACATGGTTACTGTATTAATAATTATGAGTTGAAAAAAAAATAATAATTGAGTTGAACATACAAATACATTATGTCCCTCTACACTTGCCTTGGCTCTAGCTTTTACTTCCAGCAGCATATTTAAATCAATAGGTAAATGAGAAGGCTGCATCATTAAGCAAAGCCAAGCACCCATCCATGGACAAGCAGCTGCTACCACATACTGAACTGAAGCCTTGCTCAACAATTCCATCCAAACCTGCAGAATGAAAAGGGAACAAGAAAGTGAAATTTTTCTAGCAAGGCCTAAAAAAACCTAATACTTATTTTTAGGGATACTGAATCAAAGAAAAAAAAAAAGTAGGAAATAGCACAGAGATTAATTTTTAAATTCAATATAGAGGCTTATTTTTAAATACTGTTTTTGGGTAGGTAGGTTCATATACTAAAAAAACGTAATACAAGAGAAAGTTTTTTAAAAAAGGAATACAAAGTATTTTCATCAGTATTTTATGAAAATCACTTAAAAAAAAGGTACCCATAAAAATAACAGTTATCAAAATCTCAGTAAGTCTCTGAAATCCTTTGTATATATCATAAAGCTCAATATGCAGTCCTATATTCAACACTGCTTCAATATATAATAGCTCCTGATAAATAACCTCTGCTAAATTCAGAGGTAGTAATATCCTAGTATAAATTAAGAACAGTATAAGTCTTGATTCACGATCTTACTCAATAAAGCACCTTTTTTGATGCCTAGCATTAAATGGGCTAGGGCCAGCATGTAGAAATAATACCAATGTTAACCCAAGGCTGTTAACAATGAGCCACCTCAGAGGCCAATGATTCAAGACTAACTTAACAGGTTTTAAAGGTACAACAGTGCCATCTCCTCCCATAAATATTATTAAATACATCAAATGGCTATTCTTTAAAGGTTCCAACACATATGACCAATCTTGCTAAGTAATAAAAAAGTACAATTCTAAACTATGACAATCAGACTCTATATATTACCAATAAATCCCAAAGATACTTTGCAGGATCAATAAGCATGCTGATAAACAGCAAAATGAGTGATGGAGAAAAGCAGTCTTTCCTTCATTTTATTTTCTGTATTGAGGCTATAAAGAAAGCACTTAAAACGTTTGCCAGGTAGGTCACACAAGCAGCAGGGCTAACCAGGACTTAACTACCATATTCCATAAGAAGCCTATTTCCTTGTCTCATTTTGCAGATCTCCAGACTATTCAAATCTCTTGGATGATTTCTAATTTCTTAAAATCCCTGATCAACAACAGTACAGAGTTATGAAAAAAATTTTAAATCTACCAAGATACTGGGAAAGGAGTACACATATATTCACCATATACCTTGTGAATGAGGTCCAGAATTTCCTGGCTGCTTTCTAAAACACAAAACTGAAAAATGTGTCGAAGCATATCAGGAAGGATAGGTATAAGCCAAGATGAAGAGTTCTAAAAACAAAAACAAAATCAAAATTATAGCATATAATTCTTTGGTGTTAGCTTATTTAAAAAGTTGTAAGTCAAATAACAGAAGTACTACAATGAAAAGACTGTATGACTTCATCAAGAATGTTCAACTGGTGATAAATTTTGACAAGATTCTGGAGCAACAATACCGCATTTATTATTCCAATGGTTTGGAGAAATTAAATGGCACACAATCGCTAGGAAGCTGGAGAAAGTCTGATTATGATTAACAACACTGAATTGTGCTTCTAATAAATTGAAATCATCCTCTATATGGGAGCAAGCTCTAACCAGCAACAACTCTTTGGTTACATTATATATCACTGCTCAGTCAGGGACACTTGACAAATGATCAGATTACTGCTGTGCTAGATAAACAGTTTAAGTTCTATGTGCTCACCATTAATGCAAGTAATGAACTGTAAGATGATATCCAACCAAGAAAATTCAACTTTGAGTTCACTACAAAATTAAGGCAAATGTTCTTTTTTTAAATATATTTATTTTTGGCTGTGTTGGGTCTTCGTTTCTGGGCAAGGGCTTTCTCCAGTTGCGGCAAGCAGGGGCCACTCTTCATCGCGGTGCACGGGCCCCTCACTGCCGCGGCCTCTTTCATTGTGGAGCACAAGCTCCAGACGCACAGGCTCAGTAGTTGTGGCTCATGGGCCTAGCCACTCCACTGCATGTGGGATCTTCCTGGACCGGGGCACGAACCCATGTCCCCTGCACTGGCAGGTGGATTCCCAACCACTGCGCCACCAGGAAGCCCCAAGGCAAATGTTCTTAATCTATCTTGGGTTAGGGACCCTTTGAAAATCTGGTGAAACTATACACAGAGGAGGAATCAAGATGGCGGAGTAGAAGGATGTGCTCTCACTCCCTCTTGCGAGAACACCAGAATCACAACTAGCTGCTGGACAATCATTGACAGGAAGACACTGGAACTCACCAAAAAAGATACCCCACATCCAAAGACAAAGGAGAAGCCACAATGAGACGGTAGGAGGGGTGCAATCACAGTAAAATCAAATCCCGTAACTGCTGGGTGGGTGACTCACAGACTGGAGAACACTTATACCACAGAAGTCCACCCACTGGAGTGAAGGTTCTGAGCCCCATGTCAGGCTTCCCATCCTGGGGGTCTGACAATGGGAGGAGGAATTCCTAGAGAATCAGACTTTGAAGCCTAGTGGAAACTGATTGCAGGAATTCGACAGGACTGGGGGAAACAGAGACTCCACTCTTGGAGGGCACACACAAAGTAGTGTGCGCATCGGGACCCCAGGGGAGACTGAACCAGACCTACCTGCTAGTGTTGGAGGGTCTCCTGCATCGGCAGGAGTGGGCTGTGGCTCACCGTGGGGACAAGGACACTGGCAGCAGAAGTTCTGGGAAGTACTCCTTGGCATGAGCCCTCCCAGAGTCTGTCATGAGCCCCAGCAAAGAGCCCAGGTAGGCTCCAGTGTTGGGTTGCCTCAGGCCAAAAACCGACAGGGAGGAACCCAGCCCCACCCATCAACAGTCAAGTGGATTAAAGTTTTACTGAGCTCTGCCCACAGACCAACAGTCAGTTCTACCTACCACCAGTCCCTCCCATCAAGCCTCTTAGATAGCCTCATCCGCCAGAGGGCAGAAAGCAGAAGCAAGAACTACAATCCTGTAGCCTGTGGAACAAAAAACACATTCACAGAAAGATAGACAAGATGAAAAGGCAGAGGGCTATATACCAGATGAAGGAACAAGACAAAACCCCAGAAAAACAACTAAATGAAGTGGAGATAGGCAACCTTCCAGAAAAAGAATTCAGAATAATGATAGTGAAGATGATCCAGGACCTAAGAAAAAGAATGGAGGCAAAGATCAAGAAGATGCAAGAAATGTTTAATAAAGACCTAGAAGATTAAAGAACAAATGAACAGAGATGAACAATACAATAAGTGAAATGAAAACTACACTAGAGGAATCAACAGGCAGAAGAACGGATAAGTGCCCTGGAAGACAGAATGGTGGAATTCACTGCTGCGGAACAGACTGAAGAAAAAAGAATGAAAGGAAATGAAAGCCTAAGAGACCTCTGGGACAACACTAAACGCAACAACATTCGCATTATAGGGGTCCCAGAAAGAGAAGAGAGAGAGAAAGGACCCGAGAAAATATTTGAAGAGATTATAGTCGAAAACTTCCCTAACATGGGAAAGGAAACAGCCACTCAAGTCCAGGAAGCACGGAGAGTCCCATACAGGATAAACCCAAGGAGAAACACGCCGAGACACATAGTAATCAAATTGGCAAAAATTAAAGGCCAAGAAAAATTATTGAAAGCAGCAAGGGAAAAATGACAAATAACATACAAGGGAACTCCCATAAGGTTAACAGCTGATTTCTCAGCAGAAACTCTACAAGCCAGAAGGGAGTGGCATGATATACTTAAAGTGATGAAAGGGAAGAACCTACAACCAAGATTACTCTACCCAGCAAGGATCTCATTCAGATTCGATGGAGAAATCAAAAGCTTTACAGGCAAGCAAAAGCTAAGAAAATTCAGCACCACCAAACCAGCTCTACAACAAATGCTAAAGGAACTTCTCTAAGTGGGAAACACAAGAGAAGGAAAAGACCTACAAAAACAAACCCAAAACAATTAAGAAAATGGTCATAGGAACATACATATCGATAATTACCTTAAATGTGAATGGATTAAATGCTCCAACCAAAAGACACAGGCTTGCTGAATGGATACAAAAACAAGACCCATATATATGCTGTCTACAAGAGACCCACTTCAGACCTAGGGACACATACAGACTGAAAGCGAGGGGATGGAAAAAGATATTCCATGCAAATGGAAACCAAAAGAAAGCTGGAGTAGCTATACTCATATCAGATAAAATAGACTTTAAAATAAAGAATGTTACAAGAGACAAGGAAGGACAGTACATAATGATCAAGGGATCAATCCAAGAAGAAGATATAACAGTTATAAATATATATGCACCCAACACAGGAGCACCTCAATACATAAGGCAACTGCTAACAGCTATAAAAGAGGAAATCAACAGTAACACAATAATAGTGGGGGACTAACACCTCACTTACACCAATGGACAGATCATCCAAAATGAAAATAAATAAGGAAACAGAAGCTTTAAATGACACAATAGACCAGATAGATTTAATTGATATTTATAGGACATTCCATCCAAAAACAGCAGATTACACTTTCTTCTAAAGTGTGCATGGAACATTCTCCAGCACAGATCACATCTTGGGTCACAAATCAACCCTCAGTAAATTTAAGAAAACTGAAATCATATCAAGCATCTTTTCTGACCACAATGCTATGAGATTAGAAATGAATTACAGGGAAAAAAATGTAAAAAACACAAACACATGGAGGCTAAACAATATGTTACTCAATAACCAAGAGATCACTGAAGAAATCAGAGGAAATTCAAAAAATACCTAGAGACAAATGACAATGAAAACACAACAATCCAAAACCTATGGGATGCAGCAAAAGCAGTTCTAAAAGGGAAGTTTACAGCTATACAAGCCTACCTCAATAAACAAGAAAAATCTCAAGTAAACAATCTAACCTTACAACTAAAGGAACTAGAGAAAGAAGAACAAACAAAACCCAAAGTTAGCAGAAGGAAAGAAATCATAAAGATCAGAGCAGAAATAAATGAAATTAAACAAAGAAAACAATAGCAAAGATCAATAAAACTAAAAGATGGTTCTTTGAGAAGGTAAACAAAATTGATAAACCATTAGCCAGACTCATCAAGAAAAAGAGGGAGAGGACCCAAATCAATAAAATTAGAAATGAAAAAGGAGAAGTTACAACAGACACTGCAGAAATACAAAGCACCCTAACAGACTACTACAAGCAACTGTATGCCAATAAAATGGACAACCTGGAAGAAATGGACAAATTCTTAGAAAGGTACAACCTTTCAAGACTGAACCAGGAAGAAACAGAAAATATGAACAGACCAATCACAAGTAATGAAATTGAAACTGTGATTTAAAATCTCCCAACAAACAAAAGTTCAGGACCAAATGGCTTCACAGGTAAATTCTATCAAACATTTAGAGAAGAGCTAACACCCATCCCTCTCAAACTCTTCCAAAAAATTGCAGGGGAAGGAACACTCCCAAACTCATTCTATGAGGCCACCATCACCCTGATACCAAAACCAGACAAAGATACTACAAAAAAAGAAAATTACAGACCAATATCACTGATGAATATAGATGCAAAAATCCTCAACAAAATACTAGCAAACAGAATCCAACAACACATTAAAAGGATCATACACCACGATCAAGTGGGATTTATCCCAGGGATGCAAGGATTCTTCAATATATGCAAATCAATCAATGTGATACACCATATTAACAAATTGAAGAATAAAAACCATAGGATTATCTCAATAGATGCAGAAAAAGCTTTTGACAAAATTCAACACCCAATTATGATAAAAACTCTCCAGAAAGTGGGCACAGAGGGAACCCACCTCAATATAATAAAGGCCATATACAACAAACCCACAGCAAACACCATTCTCAATGGTGAAAAACTGAAAGCACTTCCTCTAAGATCAGGAACGAGACAAAGATGTCCACTCTCACCACTATTATTCAACATAGTTTTGGAAGTCCTAGCCACGGCAATCAGAGAAGAAAAAGAAATAAAAGGAATACAGATTGGAAAAGAAGAAGTAAAATGTCATTGTTTGCAGATGACATGATACTATACATAGAGAACCCTAAAAATGCCACCAGAAAACTACTAGAGCTAATCAATGAATTTGGTAAAGTTATAGGATATGAAATTAATGCACAGAAATCTCTTGCAGTCCTATACATTAATGATGAAAAATCTGAAAGAGAAATTAAGGAAACACTCCCATTTACCACTGCAACAAAAAGAATAAAATACCTACAAATAAACCTGCCTAGGTTTATTGTCTAATTGACCTACCTTGTGTAAAAGACCTGTATGCAGAAAACTATAAGACACCTATGAAAGAAATTAAAGATGATACCAACAGATGGAGAGATATACCATGTCCTTGGATTGAAAGAACCAATATTGTGAAAATGACTGTATTACCCAAAGCAATCTACAGATTCAATGCAATCCCTATAAAATTACCAATGGCATTTTTTACGGAACCAAAACAAATCACCTTAAAATCTGTATGGAGACACAAAAGACCCCGAATAATGAAAGCAGTCTTGAGGGGAAAAAAAGGAGCTCGAGGGCTTCCCTGGTGGCGCAGTGGTGGAGAGTCCGTCTGCCGATGCAGGGGACATGGGTTCGTGCCCCAGTCTGGGAAGATCCCACATGCCGTGGAGAGGCTAGGCCTGTGAGCCATGGCCGCTGAGCCTGCGCGTCCGGAGCCTGTGCTCCGCAACAGGAGAGGCCACAACAGTGAAAGGCCCGTGTACCGTGAAAACAAAAAACAAAAACAAAAAACAAAACAAAACAAAAAATGGAGCTGGAGGAATCTGACTCCCTGACTTCAGACTATACTACAAAGCTACAGTAATCAAGACAATATGGTACTGGCACAAAAACAGAAACACAGATCAATGGAGCAAGACAGAAAGCCCAGAGATAAACCCACGCACCTATGGTCAACTAATCTATGACAAAGGAGGCAAAGATATACAATGGAGAAAAGACAGTCTCTTCAATAAGTGGTGCTGGGAAAACTGGACAGCTACATGTAAAAGAATGAAATTAGAACACTCCCTAACACCATACACAAAAATAAACTCAAAATGGATTCCAGACCTAAATGTAAGACCGGACACTATAAAACTCTTGGAAAACATAGGAAGAGCACTCTTTGACATAAATCACAGCAAGATCTTTTTTGATCTACCTACTAGAGTAATGGAAATAAAAACAAAAATAAACAAATGGGACCTAATTAAACTTAAAAGATTTTGCACAGCAAAGGAAACCATAAACAAGACGAAAAGACAACCCTCAGAATGGGAGAAAATATTTGCAAACGAATCAATGGACAAAGGATTAATCTCCAAAATATATAAACAGCTCATGCAGCTCAATATTAAAGAAACAACCAACCCAATCCAAAAATGGGCAGAAGACCTAAATAGACATTTCTCCAAAGAAGACATACAGATGGCCAAGAAGCACATGAAAAGCTGCTCAACATCACTAATTATTAGAGAAATGCAAATCAAAACTACAATGAGGGATCACCTCACACCAGTTAGAATGGGCATCATCAGAAAATCTACAAACAACACGTGCTGGAGAGGGTGCGGAGAAAAGGGAACCCTCTTGCACTGTTGGTGGGAATGTAAATTGATAGAGTCACTATGGAGAACAGTATGGAGGTTCCTTAAAAAATTAAAAATAGAATTACCATATGAGCCAGCAATCCCACTACTGGGCATATACCCAGAGAAAATGATAATTCAAACATACATATGCACCCCAATGTTCATTGCAGCACTATTTACAATAGCCAGGTCATGGAAGCAACCTAAATGCCCACTGACAGACGAATGGATAAAGAAGTTGTGGTACATATATACAATGGAATATTACTCAGCCATAAAAAGCAACGAAATTGAGTCATTTGTTGAGACGTGGATGGATCTAGAGACTGTCATACAGAGTGAAGTAAGTCAGAAAGAGAAAAACAGATATCGTATATTAACACATGTATGTGGAACCTAGAAAAATGGTACAGATGAACCGGTTTTCAGGGCAGAAGTTGAGACACAGATGTATGGACACCAAGGAGGTAAAACCACGGTGGGGTGGGGATGGTGGTGTGCTGAATTGGGCGATTGGGATTGACATGTATACACAGATGTGTATAAAATTGATGACTAATAAGAACCTGCAGTATTAAAAAAACAAACTAACAAACAAAAAATAACTAAACTTTCTTTGGGTTATTTGTATGGACATATGTTATAAATGTTTCAGGCATTACATGAAATTTCTAAAAATCTTATATGTTCTGGTATAATGTTATAAGTCATAATTCTAGTTATTACTTTAAAATGTATATCTCAGAAATAACTAAATTTCCTTGTCAATTGCATTATTATGAACTTTCATCAAATCTTTAACCGTGGTCATTTTTAAATCTTTTGTCATTTACAGACAGTTCTGGGTGTACTCTGATGCTTTTGCAAGTATGTTCCTATAAAAGGGTTTCATCTTCATGGAATTCATGGAAAAGACTCTGACGAGTACAGGTTTCTGGTAACTGACTATATTGCTGAACTGAATGAATAAGCATTTTCAGAACTCTAATGGAAAACTGATTAACTCATAAAAGTGCTAACAAAAGATCAAGATAAAAAAAATTAATTACATGGGACTGAGTGAACTGATGAGGATGATTATAATTTTTGTGACTTTCTGTTTGAATAAAAAAAAAATCCCACAAGGACTCAGGGGCAAAAAATATACAAATCAATTTTCACTGCAAAGTAAAGGAGCTGTAACAGTGGAGGATTACTGGACTGAATGTCAATATTATGACATAGTATGAGTGTGTTTCGTGTTTGGTAATTGCAATCATTGTTGCTTTTGTTGTGGTCATCCACTTACAATGCTTGGTGTCAGTCTATTTATCTTTTGTAAAAATAAAATACAGTGTGTGTGTGTGAAAAAAAAAAGAAGTATGGAGAAAATAGACACTGATAATACAGATATCTTTGAACAACAACAGAAAACTATACACAACCTTTTCTGAGAAAAATACACTTATATACACAGTTAGGTATAACATTTTGCTTTCAGTTTCAGGGGGTTCAGGGATTTCCTTAAGCCCAGGTTTAGACCTCAATCTAAGGAATTTGTCAACAATTCAAAAGCCAACCCAAATCAAGCAATCAAACAGTGCTTAATTAAATATCTATTGTGTTCCCAAAATTCTAAGAAAAGGAATCTCACATATTATCTATTGTTCAAAATTACAAGCTTGTTGACAGCTAAAAAATCTATTAACTAGTTCACTGTACGTAACATCACCTCCTTCCACAATTATTTTTTTTTTAAAGCAAAAACTATGTTGTCTGGAAGAGACTGAAGAGAAATTTGAAAAATTTAACTGAAATTCCAGAAAGCCAGAAGATCTAGGGATAATGTATAACTCAGAAAGCTACCTATAATTTTCTAGCCAGGGGAAAACTAACAACCCTGGTCCTATCTTTTTAATATGTTTCTCAAAATGGTTTGAAAGAAGTTTAAAACAGACTGCAAAATCATTAGCTGGGGGAGCCTACTCACTGATTTGCTATGCCTTAACTACTTTCCATTGAAAGGGAAAGGGAAATTGGAAAGAAGAAAAGTTCTCTTTCTTTTCTCAGCAGAGAGAATTAGGGACAATCTTAATAGAATTAGGAAAGCTGTAACAGCAATAACCAAATAATTTGATATTAGTCTCCCATAATTTCTTCTCATTTCTCCCCGCCATATTTACCAACTCTCTTAATTCTCCCCTAACCCCATCACTGGAAATCCAAATAGTTGCTTGTAGATCCCAAAGCCACACCTATAGAGGAAGATTTTTCCCCTATATTTACAAACAATGAATATAATATAAATTGTAGTAGGCTTCTCAGGCTATAATCTTTGTTACTGTAGTAAATTCTACTTTATAATTATTAAAAACAACCAGGGGAAGAAAGGGATGAAAGAGCACAGGGGGTTTTTAGGGTAGAGAAACTATTCTGTATGATACAATAATGATGGAGAGATGTCACCTTTGTCAAAATCAGCAGAATGAACGTGCAACATCAAGGGTGAAGCCTAGGGAATTCCCTGGCAGTCCAGTGGTTAGGACTCTGCACTTTCACCACCAAGGGCCAGGGTTCAATCCCTGGTTGGGAAACTAAGATTCTGTAAGCTGCGTGGCGCAGCCAAAAAAAAAGAGTGAAGCCTAATATAAACTATGGACTAGCTGATAATGATATGTCAACGTTCGTTTACTGACTGTAACAAATGTACCATTCTGGTGTGGGATGCTGATGGTGGGAGAAGGTGTGTTTGGGGGAGGGTAGGGGGTATATGGATGGGCACTCTGTTTAATTTTGCTCTAAAAAGTAAACTCAGTAAATAAACAGAAAAATAAAATTTAAAAAATAAAGAGAGGGCTTCCCTGGTGGCACAGTGGTTGAGAATCTATCTGCCTGCCAATGCAGGGGACACGGGTTTGAGCCCTGGTCTGGGAAGATCCCACATGCCGCAGAGCAACTGGGCCCGTGAGCCACAACTACTGAGCCTGCGCGTCTGGAGCCTGTGCTCCGCAACAAGAGAGGCCGCAATAGTGAGAGGCCCGCGCGCCACGATGAAGAGTGGCCCCTGCTTGCCACAACTAGAGAAAGTCCTCGCACAGAAATGAAGACCCAACGCAGCCAAAAATAAATAAATAAATAAATTTTTAAAAATAAATTAAAAAAATAAAGAGAAACCAAAAACCTTACCAAACAAAAAAAACCCAAACCAGCATACGCAGATCACCATCATCACAGGAACCAGTATTTTAAAAAACACAGATTCTCCAGTAGCACAACATAAAGTCTGCCTAGCAGAAAATACAAGATACAAAATACAAGTTGGGAAAAGAGCCGTAGGCCAAATTCAGTCCATCTAAACAACTGTGCAAGCATCTCCTTTTAGATATGGTTGCAAAAAGTTACATGCTTTAGCTCACTATTAGTATTTTCTCAAAATATAGGTAAGTACAATTTGGCCCATCCAGAGTCAACTTGCCTCTTGCAAATCTGAAAGTTGGTCCACCTGCTTTCATTAATTTTGTGCCTGTCTTCCAGTAGACAATGATTTAGGCAGGTAACCTAATGTTTTTATTTATAGTTGATTAAATTAAATTGATTGGGGAGTGGGGTACAGTGAGGGGTGTAGTACTTTCAGTCCTTTAGACATTATCCACCTTGGGATTTTCCATTCCAAAATTTAAAAAAATAGTCAATTGACTTCTAGTATGCTACTAACTAGGAGTCTACTAGTCAAAAATTTCCCTCCTAATCTTAGGCAAGGTCTGGAAAGTTCTGATGACTAGTATTAGTCTAGCAGAGTGCAATCTAAAATACAGAAAAATTCCTACCACAGACTGTTTACTTCACCAGGTTTAAATTAACTATAACCTGGACTACTACAACTCAAGTTATAAGTAAATTCATGTTTTAAGAGGGCTTTAAAAATTTTTTTTTGTTTTGTGTTAAATAATTAACATGATATTAGCACTAGTGCTTTATGTTAGTGCTAAATGTGGTCCCCAACATTTCTATAGTGAGGGTCAGATGGAGGGGAGGGCATTTATGGGAATTACTCAGGGGAATGGCAGACAGTTATTTAATTTGATGAGAATGGGGCAGTCTCTTTCCAGCTCCTTTATTCAGATTGGTGTTCCCTCCTGTGTTCTGCCTTCATGGAACTAATAAGGAAAGCTGATGACAAACAAAAATAAGCCTATCAGACACGTCACTGTACCAGAAAATCAAGGTTAAACTTCTAGCCATCTATACCCCCTTACACTCTATCCTTCAGCCGGACCAATTTTCTTTCACTTCCTCTTTAGTGCCGTCATTCTCACTCCTACTCCCAGAGTTTAACACATGTTCCTTCCTCTGACTGTCACTCTGCTCTTCATCTGGTTAAATTCCACTCATCCTTCAGGTCTCAGTTTCAACTTCACTTTTAGCTAGTGGGCATCCAGTAGCACTGTCTTCTTCCCCTACCAGATACTTACCTCATTATGTATTGATAGTTTTATGAAATCACCATTATATAATTATAAGGGCTTGTCTAGTTGTCTTCTCCTATCTTGCTTAGTTTCCTGTCTTAAGTTCTACAGAAGGGCAGAGACCTCGTCTCTTACCAATAAGTATCTAGAAAATTGTAGGCACACGGTAGGCACTAAAATATCTGTTGAATAAATCCACCTTGCTTAGGGGAATGGTCCGAAGTCACAGGGAATAGTTGGTAATATGCAAAATTTTCCACAACTGTAGTTGGCAATAAACCCCTAACTGGCAAAATTGGCATCTTAGGTGGGATAAGATCTTGCCAGTACCATTTTGCCAGGCCCCCTCTTTTATCTTCCCCCAAGCACACCCACAAAGTGGGCAGATGTGGAAAAAAAGCAGCAATCTGATTATCATTACCATGAACACCTGATTCCTGCCTGCAGGCAAATGCATCATCATTTCTATCTCCATATCAAATGATCTGGGGTTGCAGGGAAGAAAATCTGGAAAGAAGCTACAACAAAGTGATGAATCATACTGAGTTGTGTTCTTCCACTAATTTGGTCTGAAATCCTATTTTGGCCCACTGCCAAAAACAAAAACAAACCCAATTCTATATTTAGACAATTTATAATGCCTTGTTTTATTTATTTGTCCAACCAATATTTATTGAAAGTCAACTAAATATATAAACTTTGCTCTCCTCTTTTCATACCTTTATAAAACCTGGTCAATACCTAATTATGCTAATGTTCTCAAATGCCAAAGTCTTAGTCAGCTCTATTCTTTTGGTCTTTCTTTCCTTCTCTACATATGCATATGTTAAATTTTCTTACATCCTGGACTAAATATGCCCCAGATTCCAACTCAATCTCATGTATGTCTTCATGCTAAATATAAGCGTCATGCTAATGCTTGCCTTTCAAACAAAAATCAATACTGTATGTATTGAAATTCTGGATTGACTCACAAAGTGACTGATGCAAATGGAATGGAAAAGTTGACCCAGTCAACAAAACATGGCTAAACTAGAGATTAATGTCCAGAAGCATATTTTCCTAAATCGTGAAGTCGAGTTCTGGTTAAAACAGATAGTGGTTATCCAGACTAATTAATCTAGACATTCCAGTAAAGTAGTTCGCTGATAGACATATACATTCATAGATAAACTCGCATGAATAAATAGTCTATAGAAAGGAAAAACAAGTAATGACTCATATGAGAATAGAATCTAAAAAAGAGTGAATATATGGGTATGTATAACTGATTCACTTTGCTGTACAGCAGAAACTAACACAACATTGTAAATCAACTATACTCCAATAAAAAATAATTTTTTAAAAAAAGGAAAAGCAAGTGATCAATTACTTCACTTTGTCAAGCTCCTAGTTCAGCAAAAAGAAAAAGTTACATCTTGATTTTAAGTCATTAACAAATGAAATTAATTTGGTTTGCTTAAGAGTTCTTATTTCATACTCCCTGAGAAGCCAGGCTTGCCAATACTTTCATATGTTAACAACAGAGATAAAGGCACAGGGATTAAACAATTTATTTTCACAGATGCCAAGGTATGTCACATGGAAGTCTAAAAGAAATGAGATTTCGGGAATTCCCTGGCAGTCCAGTGGTTAGAACTCTGCGCTTCCACTGCCGGGGGGCCCGGATTTGATCCTTAATCAGGGAACTAAGATCCCACAAGCTGCATGGTACAGCCAAATAAATAAATAAAAGAAATGAGAGTTTATTATTTCATAAATAACTATATTAACTGTGATTCTACACAAAAACATTTTAGAGATGAGCATATCTGCATACGCACTTTTCTTTTCCCATCTTTACTGGAGTATAGTTGCTTTACAATATTGTGTTAGTTTCTGCTGCACAACAAAGTGAATCAGCTGTATGTATACATATATCCCCATACCCCCTCCCTCTTGAGCCTCCCTCCCACCCTCCTTATCCCACCCCTCTAGGTCGTCACAAAGCATCGAGCTGATCTTCCTGTGCTATGCATACACACTTATGATCGGATAAATTTTAAGATTTAGGATATCTTCTTTATAAAGTCTTCTGGTTTTACAAAGCAAAACAAAACACAAAATTACTAAAGATAATCAAAATACTTCCAATGGAACAGAGGCATCAGTCTTTATGAGGTACTGATGCACTGAGCTACAGTGAGGTTTGGCCTCACCAAATTACCTTGAATTATTGAGGGGAATAGGCTGAGAAGCTAGGAACTGAAACCAAAACAGAGCTAACTAGTAAATTAGCTCTGAAGTTTTTTTCACTTTGGACTTAAGGTGACTTCATATTCAGAAATGGGAAAGTAACTCAAGAGACACATTCCATTTTGTCTTCTAAAACTAGAAGCTGAAAGTCAGCGAGAATTGGATCTAAATCTGAGCTGAGTCGCTTACTATGAGATGTGTAGCTGTGAGCTTGGGAAGGTTTCATTAATTTTTGATCATCAGTTCCCTCATCTGCAAAATAGGAATGGCAATAGCCACCCCATTTATAGTGCTTACTGAAATTCACAGCATAAAGTTAAGCTCTCAATAATAGCCTGGATTATTATTACTACAATTACATATCATTCTTACACCCTAGAATACAAATAAGATTTTGAAATTATTAGGAAAGATTTCCCAGAAGTATAAGTGTTAATTATTATTGTTATGTCTGTACTATTAATAATTTGTATTTGTACAGAATTAAGGCACTTTCATATACATTATCTTACTTGGTCAATATATAACTCTGAAAAAGGATCAATAGAGATTATCACCAGAGGGTCAAATAAACTTGATCAAGGTCATAGAGCTAACAAATGGTAGAGCTAAGGTTAGAACCCAGATTCTCTGTTTAGTTAAGGAATCTTTTCATTAAACCACTGAAGAGGAAACAACAGTGATAGAATGCAGCCCAGAAAAAAGTAAGGCAAGCTATATGAAGGTAGATTTTATTGTCACAACAGGCCTAACATCTGTAGTCCAAATTCCCTGGAGCCAAATATGTTTTAAAATTCAGAATTTTTTCAAATTTTAGAACAGTAATGAGGTTGTATATACCATATGTTATGTAATATCCTCAATAGAGTCTGAGGCAGCATCTGAATAAAATATATTAATATTTCTGCAGCAAAATTTGTGAATAGGCACATTAAGTAGGATAAAGACTTATTCAGAATGGTCAGGTTTTTCTGCCAAATAAGTAGTTTTATAAGTTGACCCAACTTACAAAAGTGCTGGATTTCAAAATTGCAGGTAAGAGACCATGGGCTTGCATTACAAGAGTCTGTACATAGCTATTAATCAATCTATAATAACTATCAGGTAATTCCATGGGAGGAACACAATAACAGATAAAAGCATCATACATGGTTTACTCTGCTATCTTCTCAGAAAGCAAATAATGTTGCCAAAATCACAAGATTAACAATAACCATTAAATAAATGCTTTTCACTGCATAATGACTTTATTTAAATAATGTTTTAGATAAAGAAAAATCATAGTGAGTTGTAGAAGTCAGAATAACTTTATGGCCCTAGAGATCTGACCTGCTCCCTGAAGGAGAGTTATAGCGAGGAAGAAACGGAGCGAATATTTAGGAGAGAAAATGTGGGTGTGGCTGGGGGCAGGTAGTGTTGGTGATGAGCCATGTACAAAGATACTCTCATCAAAAGAACGTAACATGGGGCTTCCCTGGTGGCGCAGTGGTTGAGAGTCCGCCTGCCGATGCAGGGGACACGGGTTCATGCCCCGGTCCGGGAGGATCCCGCATGCCGCGGAGCGGCTAGGCCCGTGAGCCATGGCCGCTGAGCCTGTGCGTCCGGAGCCTGTGCTCCGCAACGGGAGAGCCCACAACAGTGAGAGGCCTGCGTACAGCAAAACAAACAAACAAACAAAAGAACGTAACATGGTTACAACTGGGATACAGGGGTAGACGTGGACAATTTTCTTAACTCCAGATTACATATTAGGGAACAGCAGAGGAAAAGGCTGACAAGAGCCAAATAACAGAAGAACAAGAAAGACAGGAATTTAATTCTAATGTAGTAGGCAATGACAAATTACTAACAAGTTTGCAAGTAAATGAGGCTATGGTCCCCCAAATTATCCTGAGACTTAACTCAAATTCTCCCCTTTTAGAAATACTATGACTGTGTAGAAACTAAATATACAAAGACTGATTCCAAACCTTAAAGAACCAACTATTAGGGAAAGGACAATAATATTTTTTTATAAATATACAGAAGAAAGAAAATGGGTAAATTAGAAAATAGGTGATGTTCTAAGGGGGTTACAATTTATTCTTTACATTTTTGATGACAAAAACTTGAAACAAGTAAGAATTATAACAAATGCCAAGTATGGATAGTGGATAGATGAATGTTGTTTTATAATTCCCTCTTTTTTCTATTTAAATAATTTCCCAAAATTAAAAAAATGAAAAAGAGGTGGTGGTAGTAAGAAAAGTAATATGAAAGGGTTTGGCTTTATAGTATTATTTGGGGAAAAAAACAGAAAAAAAAATCAAACAAAATAGTAAAGGATATATGTGGGGGCCAAAAAGTGGAATGTACTGAGAGTGGGTGATATGCGCCATAACTACAGCCTCCAATGGTGAGGCTACTGGAGAGCAAGGCTCGGGGCAGTGATGAAGCACAAAATAATCTACATGCATCAATATTAAGTTTCACTGACAGCTATGCTTTCAGTAAAAAGACACTCTGAAGATACAGGATAGATAGTAACAATGGAAAATTTCATTAGTGACACCATTAAAATTTTTTTAAGAAGAGAAAAAGAAGAGGCATAGATAACAAACACAAAAGGACATAGGAAATACAATAAACATTAAAACCTAGAAAAATAAAGGATTGCACACATATCAGAATAACTGGACGGAAGATACGGAAGCAGGATAGATTTAAATGTCTAAAAGGAGGAGACTGGAAAAGCTCTTTTGTTCAATACAGTCTGTATAACTTGCCTAATTTGAAACTGACATATTATTCAGAAAAATGAGATGCTTATAGAAGTACGTATTAAAGATATTAGATGTTAAATAGGAAGAAGTAAGGGAAGATGACTTTTTTTAACCTTATAACCCAAATCCTCCTGATCTTTCAGCACTTAGTCTAGCCTTCAATGCTGCTTCCTGACACCTATCATATTCTGGTCTTCCATTATTTATTTGCAGAGGTTATTCAGCTTATTACATAAGAGTCTTATCACAATCATACCATAAATTTTTTCAAGGTAAGGACCATGTAGGATTTTTTTCTTATTGATAATTTCCCGTAACACCCTGCACTGAATTTTATATAAATTTATTTAACAAATATTGAGGGCCTATGCATAAGTCATGGCTGACGTACCACAAATCACATACAAACACAATAGAGTTCTAGTATAAGAAATGATAGTCATCATCATCAATCTTTTACATATGCTAAGGCCAAAGCATTCATTTACAAGCCAGTAAAGGCAAATTCAAATTTGGTCAAAGGACCTAAATAAATAAATAAAGCCCCGAATAAAAAGAAATCAACATCACAGAACATCGTAGAGAGGTTTTCACAATAACATAATTTTATTTTATTTTTATTTATTTATTTTTTTTTTTGCGGTACGCGGGCCTCTCACTGCTGTGGCCTCTCCCGTTGTGGAGCACAGGCTCCGGACGCGCAGGCTCAGTGGCCACGGCTCACGGGCCCAGCCGCTCCGCGGCATGTGGGATCTTCCCAGACCGGGGCATGAACCCGTGTCCCCTGCATCGGCAGGTGGACTCTCAACCACTGCGCCACCAGGGAAGCCCGACCACATAATTTTAATAGCCAATATCAACAATCATTGAGGACTTCCCTGGTGGTGCAGTGGTTGAGAACCCGCCTGCCAATGCGGGGGACACGGGTTCAAGCCCTGGTCCAGGAATATCCCACATGCTGCAGAGTAACTAAACCCGTGCACCACAACTACTGAGCCCACACGCCTAGAGCCTGTGCTGTGCAACAAGAGAAGCCACCGCAATGAGAAGCCCGCGCACTGCAACCAAGAGTAGCCCCCACTCCCCTCAACTAGAGAAAGCCTGCGTGCAGCAACAAAGACCCAACGCAGCCATAAATAAATAAATAAATTTATTAAACAAACAAACAAACCAATCATTGAGGGGCTAAAAAAATTTTGAAGGGGATTTGGAGCAATTTTGGGATCAAAAAATTTTGAAACATGGGAGGAGGAGCCAGATTTTAAGATGGACAAAAGAGGGCTTCCCTGGTGGCGCAGTGGTTGAGAGTCCGCCTGCCGATGCAGGGGACACGGGTTCGTGCCCCGGTCCGGGAAGATCCCACATGCCGCGGAGCGGCTGGGTCCGTGAGCCATGGCCGCTGAGCCTGTGCGTCCAGAGCCTGTGCTCCGCAACGGGAGAGGCCACAACAGTGAGAGGCCCGTGTACCGCAAAAAAAAAAAAAAAAAAAGATGGACAAAAGTGAGAAATCACAATTGACAGCTGAGAGGGGGGAAAAAAAAAAAAAACGAGGAAAAAGAAGCAGTGTGACTCATGTATCTCAATATTCCCACGGTCTACAGTAATAAGCAAGCACACTATTGACCAATAAATCATACTGGTGACTCATTCATCAAAAAATATTAACTTATGGGCTTCTCTGGTGGCGCAGTGGTTGAGAGTCCGCCTGCCAATGCAGGGGACACGGGTTCGTGCCCCGGTCCGGGAAGATCCCACATGCCACGGAGCGGCTGGGCCCGTGAGCCATGGCTGCTGAGCCTGCGCATCCGGAGCCTGTGCTCCGCAACGGGAGAGGCCACAACAGTGAGAAGCCCGTGTACCGCAAAAACAAAAAACAAAAAAGAAAACAAACTTATGTTTAATATACTTTAAGATGATAACCAGGTTTGTCAATGTTTTTTTTTTTTTTTTTTTTTTTGCGGTATGCGGGCCTCTCACTGCCGTGGCCTCTCCCGCCGCAGAGCACAGGCTCCGGACGCGCAGGCGCAGCAGCCATGGCTCACGGGCCCAGCCGCTCCACGGCATGTGGGATCCTCCCGGACCGGGGCACGAACCCGCGTCCCCCGCATCGGCAGGCGGACTCTCAACCACTGCTCCACCAGGGAAGCCCTGTCAATGATTTTAATGGGTAACTATTTTTGGTGGCAAAAAAGTATGTTTCAACTATTTAGAAAACTGATTTATATGAAATACCTGATTTCCTAATAATGTAAATAAAGCTGACATTACTAAAGAAATAAAGCCACAAAAGTTAAGTTTAAAAGAGACTGCAGGTGGCTTAATCACCTTATAAAGAACAGAAAGGCTTAAAAGAACAATGAGGAACCCGTATACAAAATATACAAAGAAATCTTAAAGTTCAACAATAAGAAAACAACCCAATTTAAAAATGGGGGAAAGATCTGAACACTTCATTAAAGAAGAAATATAGATGGTAAAAAGCATATGAAAAGATGTTTAACATCATATATCATTAGGGAACTGCAAATTAAAACTATAGTGAGATACCACTATACACTTATTAGAAAGGCTAAAATCCGCAACACTAACAACATCAAATGCTGGGAGATGATGTAGAGTAACACAAACTCTCATTCCTGCTGGGGGAAATGTAAAATGGTGCAGCCACTTTTGGAAGACACTTTCTTATAAAATTAAACATACTCTTACTATATGATCCAGCAATTGTGCTCCTTGGTATTTACCCAAGTGCACTGAAAACTATGCCCATACAAAAACCTGCACATGAATGTTTAAAACTTTGTTCATAATGGCCCAAACAGAAACAAAAATATCCTTCAATAGGTGAATATATGAACTGTGTTACATCCATACAATGGAACATTATTCAGTGATAAAAAGAAATGACCTATCAAGTCACAAAAAGACATGGAGGAACCTTAATTCTGTATTGCTAAATGAAAAAAAGCCTCTCTTAAAAGGCTACCTACTACGTGACTCCAACTATATGACATTCTGCAAAAGGCAAAACCATGAAGATAGTAAAAAGATCAGTGGTTGCTAAGGCTCTGAAGGGAGGAAAAGTAGAAATGCATAGGTGAGGCACAGGCATTTTTTAGGGCACTGAAACTGTTCTCTATGATACTCTAATGGTGGACACATACCACTGTACATTTATCAAAACCCATAGAATCTATAATACAAAGAGTGAATCCTGGGCTTCCCTGGTGGCGCAGTGGTTGAGAATCTGCCTGCTAATGCAGGGGACACGGGTTCGAGCCCTGGTCTGGGAGGATCCCACATGCCACAGAGCAACTGGGCCCGTGAGCCACAACTACTGAGCCTGCGCGTCTGGAGCCTGTGCTCCACAACAAGAGAGGCCGCGACAGTGAGAGGCCCGCGCACCGTGATGAAGAGTGGCCCCCGCTTGCCACAACTAGAGAAAGCCCTCGCACAGAAACGAAGACCCGGCACAGCCAAAAATAAATAAAATTAATTAAAAAAAAAAAAAAGTGAATCCTAATGTAAACTGTAGTCTTTGTTAATAATATATCAGTATTGGTTTATCAACTGTAACAAATGTACTACACTAATGCAAGATGTTAGCTAAAGGGGAAACTGTGTGCATATGGGTCGGGGCATATGGGAACTATGTACTTTTCGCTGTTTTTCTATAAACTTAAAACTGCTCCAAACAACAACAACAACAACATGAAGGGAAGAAATTTGATAACTTCAAGAGGTCTACTGAAAGTGAATTTAAGAATATTTACATCAAAAACATTTAGGCAAAACTCACAAAAGTAAAACAGAAATGAAGTGAAAATTCAGAACCCATGCCGGTTTTGTCATATGAACCCGTGCCTGATCAACTAAGGATTATAAAACAGACCTGACAGTTTTTCCTTAGAAGACTGTGGTTAGACAAAAAAGATAATGCAAAACGAAACTTTACATTGATTCATGGTAGTGTAACACAACATCATGCTGTAGATTAAAGTAGGTCTACATGGAATATTCCTAATTCACATATGAATGCATGGTTAGTGAACACAAAAGAGACATTTATCCCTACTATACTGTCTAAAAATTAATCACTGCTTTTTGAAGACCACCGGCTCAAACTGCAGTATCTATAAATAACAGCATGATAGAAGAATAGATTCCTTATGGTGGTTCCCTAAATTCTAGTATTTTGTTTGACCTTTAGGACTATTTTTAAAATAGGAATGTGAAGCCTTTTACAGACAGGGCAAGGACTCCTCAGCTCATTAACAGATTCCATTCACACAGTGATATTACCTGAAGGTTCTCTGTAGGCATTTCATTGTGTTATTCCTGAAGTATACTATCCTTCAAAATATCATGCTCTTAAGATTGAGTAATCCTTAAGAGGAGGTTAAGTGCCTAGCAATTTTATTATCAGTCTTTAGAGTCATACTGCAGAGCTTCAAATGTAGCCTTCTAACCTGGGATGAGCTTTGCCAATCATCCAACTGTCAACCACACAGAGCAAGCAAAGAATGAATAACAAGTCTCTGACAGGAAGGGAATATTCAATCAATCTTTCATTCGACAAATACTCACTGAGGGTCACCCATGTGTTAAGCAATATTCCAAGTGCTGGGAAGACAACCTACAACAAAATATTAAAATATTTCTGCCCTTATGGTGATTACATTCTTATGTGTCTACATAGCCACCATACAATTTTACTAAGCCTAGCATTCTCCTGATCTTTATGTGAAGCAAGGGTAACCTGGTGATCATATTTATTTTACAAAATTAATTTATATAAATTTCAAGATTACTATGGTTATTAGTTCTTACCTGGTTTTGAGTTGATAATAAAGTGAACAGAGTTTCCAATGCTGCTCTTCGAACTGATGATATAGTGTGATGCAAAAAAGGCCAGACTCGTGGAACTAAAACTGTGAGTGACTGTTGAATACTAATAAAGAAGACACAAATTAATCTTACTCATTCTCAGTTGAAGCTCTATTGATACATTATCTAAGTATCAATTCCTTGTGGACCTAGCATCTTTTTTGATGAATAAATTCTAAAAAGACAATACAATTTTCATATGAACATTTGCTTAACACCCTCATTGAAAACCGTTATTATAGTACCAGTACAGACAGAGCAAATGCAGTCATAAAGAAGAGTAGAAATATTAACATTAGGTTGTTCTATGGCACTAATGCCATGAATTAACCTTTATCAAATTAGAACTTTCCAATATAACTTCACTTATTCTCAGTCTGTTCTTACTCAGGAAAATGGGGGCATGTATCTTAGCTGGTAGTCAGCCTACACAAAATCAGGATTGCTAATCCTTACTACTTTCCCATGGCTAACCCCAATGGGTAATTAATAGGTGCACATAACTTACAACCCCCTTTGGGGCCATCTCTATCACATATCAAAAGAAACAAGAGATGGTATGGTAGTAGATTTGAAATGTTATCCTGATCTAGCATTACTAAGTTAGGAAAATTCAAATTATCTTCCTTCTCACAGATTAGATTTTATTTTATTATTTTTATTTTTATTTATTTATTTATTTTTTTGCTGTACGCGGGCCTCTCACTGTTGTGGCCTCTCCCATTGCGGAGCACAGGCTCTGGACGCGCAGGCTCAGCGGCCATGGCTCACGGGCCTAGCCGCTCTGCAGCATGTGGGATCCTTCCGGACCGGGGCATGAACCCGCGTCCCCTGCATCGGCAGGCAGACTCCCAACCACTGCGCCACCAGGGAAGCCTCTCACAGATTAGATTTTAAATGGGAAAGCAAGCAAAGCCACGTGTAGGCTAACAACTTGGACTAAGATTCCTGTCACATCCGTGAGTCATTTATAAAAGTTACCTCAAATTAGGAAATTATTTATAACTAGCACTTGAAATATATACCTCTGTAAAAAAAGAAATGAGGAAAAAAGAATATGTCATTGTAACTATTTATCTGTTCTTTTGGTTCCTCTCAGGAGGTCCATCTTTTAATGCTATTTTCATTACTTACAGGTTTGTATGAACATCACTTCTTACATTTATTTACACATTTAGTAAATTTACTTATAAAATTATAACTTAAAACACATGCACACACGGACATAAGACAGAGTCAAATATGTATTATAAAAGCATTATAACAGGTCTTGTTAATAGTGTAACTGTTCATGCTCCAAATACACGCTGCATTTCTTCTTACATAAGCTGGAAAGTATCTGCCAAATATCACAACATATGAAGCAAATTTTCTAAGGCAATTTTGAAAAAAAAATCAAAAACTACATTATTTCACATTGAATTAACAGAATTTTCACTACATTCTTTCTTTTTTTTTTTTTTTTTTTTACATTATCTAGATTTCCAGACACTGTCTACTTGATTATTTTTTTTAGAAGTCCAAAGTCTTTATTTAGGGCAGGTGTCAACAAACTAAGGCTCACAGTTCCAATCCACTCTACTTGGTTTTTTTAAATAAAGTTTTATTGGATCGCAGGCATGTTCATTCCTATATGTATTATCTATGACTGCTTTTGTGCTACAATGGCAGAGTTGAGTAGTTTTGACAGAGATCATATGGCCCACAAAGCCAAAACATCACTATCTGGGCAGAAAAAGTTTGCCAACCCCTGATATAGAGTAATTAAGAACTCCTGCATTTTGCAGCTTGAGAAGGGCTTTCATATAGATTAACTGATTTAATCCCTATACCAATGAAAGCATCTGAAAATTAGGAAACGCCATATATGCACTACCACTTCAATTTTTTTCTTCATTTTATAGGCACTTATTTTGCTACTCCAATTTGTGAGCTGTCCTACTAGCCTAAATTTAACATTGAAGGACTACCAGCAGGTCAGTATTATTTGAAACATTTTTCACACATTGATGATTTTCATTGTAAACAGACTCACTCACAGAACCAGAAATCATTTATAATCATAATCACATAAACATTCACTGAACACTCTCACTAGGCTAAGAAGAATAATTAACTTTCTCATCTGTGATTTTTTTGTTGTTGTTGTTGCATACGATTTTCTTCTTCTCTATCTCCAAGGATACTATTAATAGAAAATAATATTCAGGAGCCAGTCTAAAAGGTAGGGAATACATTAATTAGCTGAGCTTCATTTCAAGTATCAGGATAGGAAAATAAACAACACTTTAAATTTTTGGTTTATGTTTTGGCTTCACCCAGACTCTGCCTTTGGACATTATATTACATTATTATGTATGCCCTTCCTGATGACTGATTATTGAAATCAAGAACAAGAGTTGAAGTGAACATCACAAAGAAAAAGTTTACAGAGTAGCAGATTTTGGAAAAAGTAAAACTGATGTTCAACGATAATTCTATTAACTAAATGTCACAAAGGCTAAAATTCCATAGTCTGGGGCTAGAGGTGAAAATAATATGTAAATAATTGTATTTCTAAAGTTAACTATTACAGGATGAACAAATCGAAGAATTATATAAATGAACTAACCCAAGAATATGACCTAAGTTCCTGCCCCAAAAGAGCTGGTGGCTAGACAGTCAAGAAGAAAAGTCCTCCTGGAAATAACTGTCTTTGGCATCCCCAACTTACAGTACTGTTCTAAAAGGTGCTAGACTATTGTGTTTTTAGGCTTTATTATCTGGAAATGTATGTACACACTTTTTACTTTATTCCACTGAATAGAAATAATTACCTGCATTGTTGAACCTGAGGATAAGTTAACAAGGATGAAAGAAGAGTCATAATACTATTTGTTGAAGCTGTTAGATCATCTAGTTCCAGAAGAGCATCCCATAATGTATTTATAATGAAGGGTACCTGTAAGATTAGTTATCAAGAAAACAGTTATTAATTTTGCAAGAAATGTTCCCGAGCCATGCCAAACTGTATCTCAGGAGTCACTACTGATTCAACAACATATACAATCCCAATGACCTTGGATAATGCCAGTTTTGAGCAAAGTTAAGAAGCCTTTAACAATTCTCTACCCCCTTTTTTTTTTTTTTGCAGTACGCGGGCCTCTCACTGTTGTGGCCTCTCCCGTTGCGGAGCACAGGCTCCGGACGCGCAGGCTCAGCAGCTATGGCCCACGGGCTTAGCTGCTCCGCGGCATGTGGGATCTTCCTGGACCGGGGCACGAACCCGTGTCCCCTGCATCGGCAGGCGGACTCTCAGCCACTGCGCCACCAGGGAAGCCCTCTACCCCTCTTTTTAATGCCACTCAACTCTACTTTGGCACTGCCCTTTCTAATGAGGCTCATAATGGGATGGAGAATTCAGGAAATAAGATATCCAATACTCGATTTTATGTAAAAAACTAAACTTTGAAACCAATACAGTGTAGACACACATGTCAGGACTCTCTGAGTAAAGTAATTTTAATATATTTAATACATTCCTAATCATCATGAAAGGACAAATTTAGTTTCTGAGCTTTCAAAGTACTGCTTGCCACACTCCCAAATACATGTGTTCCAGTTTTGATAATACAAAGGGAAGTCAGATAAATCTTAAAAGAGGCATTTCAAAGATGAAACCAGATTAAAAAACCAAAAGCCAAAACCAAAATCAAAACAAACAAGAATCTCATATGCCTAAAAACCGGGAATGAAATGAAGAAGGGATGGTTACTTCCTTCTCAAGGAAGTTCCCTACATATTCTGTACATGAAAGGGAAAGATAAATAGACACAGTTCACTCTTCCCAAGGATAATATATAATCGAGATTCCACGCATCAGAGGGTTATTTGTCATAAGAAAAATGGAGAATGGCGAAAAAAGTCTCAGTGTTTTGCCTAACATGCTACACCTCAAATGTAAACAGGCTCTACATGAAGAAAATGCAAAAATATTTACTTTTTGTGTCTGAAGATACACAAGGCTTTCTACCACAGGTACTAATGATGCTGCAGCAACAGCTCTCACATCATCATCAAGATCCTGGAGTCCTTCAATTATTCTAGTTAAAACTTTAGGCAATAAAGTATTAATTACATCCTGTAAAAGAGTACATCAAAATAGATTAATTTTCTATAGTACAATTATTGTGCTTAAACATCTATTATTAAATTTACATATGGAAGCACAAATTCCAATATTTATTTATTTAAAAAGAATCATGTAAATGGAAATGAAAAATAACATCAACAGATGCCTATGTAACTAATCTCATTTCAAAAAGAACACAACAGTATCAAGTATTTCATTATTCATTGTGACTTGAAACATCAGAACATGTTTTCAAGACAGGATAATGAATTCCCAGTGTGACTACACACACATACACACCCCTGTGCTAGAACCTTAACTTCTATTTCTCATTCAACACCACTGACAACCAAAGGGAATACGAGAGAAGAGGGAAAAGAAAGCCATCTCTTCCTGCTTCTCATTACTCCAAACTACCCTCTTTTCAATTGCCCCAATAAAGGCGGCTCCCATAGGCTACTCCTGTGATCATACACTAGGAATCTCGCAGAGAACTGGTCTTGCTATGAAACAGAAACAGGTTTCCAAGCCTATCTTTTAATTTGTACTTGAATTCTTATTAGCATCGCCCATCTCTATGATACTACCTTAACAAGGCAAATCTTGAAGGACTGGCTTACCTGTAACACTAAGAATCCAGGGCCAATTCGTTTAATTAATGAAAATAAACTAAGAGGGGGAAAAACTCTCCCATACATGCTTCAAAAACTGAAGTGTTTACCTGACGAACTGCCAAAGCATATTTTATTCCTAGCAGACCACCATGTCTAACTTCCCATTGTTCTTGTGTAAGTAATTTAAGCAGCACGTCCACAGTCTTATGAACTCCTGTTTCATTCATGTGTTTTAACACCACACCTAATGTCTGAGCACAAGTTTCACGAACTGGTGCCACAACCTACAAATGAGAAAGTAAGATAACTCACATTTGCAAAAAAAACTTATTTTGTAAGAATCTGAAATTTGATTGGGTAAAGCCTCCCTTAGGCGATACTTACTTCATCAGAAACAAAGTCTCCAAATCTGTCTAATGCAAACACACAAAGGAGTCTAATAACCAAGTCTTCCAACCACTCTTGATGCTGTTGAATCATCTGTTAAAATGATCACTTTTTAATAACATATTAAAACATATTAAGGGAAACATATTAGGTCCAAAAACTAAAACTAAACTATTATAGTATAGTAAACTGAAACAAAATACTGGGACAGATTATTTTAGCTGTAGGAACAGTAACCAAAATATGGAATAGTTCCAATTACTATCTTTAATATTAACCACATCCTCTTCGATGATTATTAGATATACTGTACCAAAACCTTTAAAATTCATGAATTCTATTATTTTACTTGCACTCCAAGAGAAATTAAGAAACCACTTAAGCCTGCTCTGATATTAATTATATCTATCATGTATTTATTATCTAGCCTATTACCAGGGTCTCCATTTTAACACCAATCCTATTGCTTACTGACCTTTAAACTATCCTTTCATTCATCTTACTCTACATTCTAATCCCTTATATCCTGCTCAAATACTAGTGCTTCTACATATTTTTCCACTCAATATTTCCAGACGTATCTTTCCCTTGAACTCATTCTTCCTGTCTATAAATAATATAAATAAACCTCTTCCTAACCTTTTTATCTTTTTCTTCATGTTCACCTTTCCATGTTTCTTATTATTTACCTCTCATTTCTACTTCATGGCTCTGTTACTTCCCTGTCTTGGAAAAAGAGGCCACCTACTGAAACTTGGTGATAATTATTGATTCTCTACACTTACACTTACCTCTTCTAAAGTGCTGTCTCCCATTTTACCACCACTTTTCCCATGAGCTTTAAGGATTTCCCTAAGTCCAGTGCCTGCACCATGTCGAACCTAAAAAGAACCAAGAAGCAAATATCAGAGGTTAAATGCTTAAGAAACAGTGTTTACCTTTGCTTCAATATGAAAAAGGGATATTAGATTTTTAAGAAATTGGAACAAACTAAGCAGTACTTCACAAGAATGTGTTTTTCTTCTATTGTCCAAGAAGAATTACGTATATTTATTTCACAATTTTGATTACGTGGAATTTTTTTTTTAAATCAAGGCAAGAAAACAGCTATTCTAAATTCCTTCTGAGATATTAATCCACCTGGCTGTCACTCCTCTAACGTCTACTTGCATTCAGCATCATCCACAGGAAAGGAGAGAAAAGCATCATATAATGTTCTTTATAGCCCAAACATCAATATTTTAGAAATAAATACATCAATACTAAGTTCCAAAGCTACCAGTGTTAAGCATCAAAGGAAGACAATTCAAATAAAATGTCTCATGACTAATACTTTACTGTAGCCCTGTAGCCTTCTGTAGTGTCATCTGGAAGGGAGGAAACATGCCACTGACACTGCACCCACTTATTCAAGACCCCATTTGAGTTAAGATTTGAATAGCTTTAAATAGAAGTACATCAGGGAGCAGAAAGAGTGCTAAAGGGTATTCCAAAACAGTGTTTTAAAATTACTCAGAGGCCACATGAAGTGAGACAGAATCGTTTTGAGACTACCAACCCTCAATTTCAACCAGAGGAACTTCACGTTCATCTCTTTTACATGAGACCTGTTCAAGATTTTCTTTGAAGAAATATTTCTGAGGCTAAGCTACTGCTTGGAAACTACTGGTCTTAATCAAAATTGTCCACTTCCAGATGAAATTTTTACTGTCTGGAAGATATGCAACTCTTTATATCATAGCTAAAAGAATGAAAAGAAATGAACAATTCACTAAAGAAATATGTCAAAAGGGGTATGAAAGGTGAAAATCAGTCTATTAAAGCTTTCTATTTAAGAGGTGAGTGATATGAAGAGCCCTGACCAGTGGTTCTGAGAAGGATACAGGGCAAGAACAGGAACTCTGACAAAACAGATTGTGCTTGACATGGTTCCTATCATTAGCGAAGAAAATAGAGCTGAGAGAAACTGTAATGAAGAAATCCTACCTCCCAGGAGGGATTAAAAAGGTCATTGCAAAGTTCTTCGCAAAAGCTTTCCAAAGGCCATTCATTTGTCTGAATAAGAAAAACAGAATTACTACTAATTTAAAAGATCTATCTTATGCTAATAATTTAAGTAATAAGGTGTATTTATTTGTAGGACTAATAATAATAGTCAGGCTTTTAAATTTTTAAATAATTAACAGTTTTTACTAATGAAGTAAAGATACTTAGATTTTTAATAATAAAAGTTCTCTCAAGTGCCAGATTATTATATACCATCTAGTAACACATTAGTATGAAAAAATTATAAATAATTTCAAAGGACACTTTAGGGCATTTCAATAGTACCTCTTCAATTAAGGGAGAACTGTCTGGAATATTATCAATCAGGACTTTGGAATCATTTGCAGACTGATTAATAACAACATTGGCTATTTTTCGTCTCTTTTCTTCTGGTTCCCCATCAGTGCTATCATTGCTATAAAAAAAAAAGTCACCATTTAAAAAAAGTGAATAAAGGATAATGTTAACCACAATGAATGTAAAAGAATCCATCATTTGAACAAATGTTTTGTCATTTTCTGCTTATATGGTTTACTTACAATTTCATGTATCAAATAACTAAGATTAACTGCTTAAAAATGTTTGAGCAAACTTTATCCTAGTACTCTTACTGATAAATGTAAAAAGGTCAAAGACGTCTTGCTTTCAGACTGGATCTCAAATTTAACAATGTCTTCTTTTTTCCCCTTCTCTCTACAACCAGCTCCTCTCCTTTTTATTTTAAACTCTTTTGGCCTAACAACCTAAATCTGGCCCAGCATAACTTTTTTTTTTTAGGCTTTTGTACCCTGGAAAAAACTAATATACTGAGCAACACACTATAATCTTACTAGTTCTTGAGAAATATAGAGATAAGACTATTAGAAGATGAAAAATGTGTGTAGAAAATTTGAGGAAAATTTTATGACTAAAAGAACAAAAACAGAGGCTTGACTAATAATAAAATATTACAAAGGAGAAGACAAGTAACTGCTTTATTGAATTATTAACAGAAAGAAAGAATTAGCATTGTTAAGGTATATACAGCATTATTTTCTATAGATAGCCACCCAGGCCCACCTTCCACCTTAATAGCGTAATCTTGGTCAACCATTTTTTCCGTAAGGTGATGAAAGAAATCGGAGACTATTATTATTCTAATTCTTTCTAATTCAATCGAGTCACACTGTTTGGTCATTTTACTGTCTTTGAACTTGTTAAGCATGTTTCTACTTCCAGGCTTTTGTCCTTGCTATTCCCTCTATTTGGAATGTCTTTTTAAGATGTTCACAGGGCTGGCTAGCATCCTCACTTCTTTCATATCTTTACTGAAAAGTAACCTCTGTGAATCTCTCCCTGACCATCCTATCTAAAATTTAAAACTCCCTCCCCACAAAACATTTCACTTGTTCATTCCTTGCTTTACCTCTTTTTTCCTTCTTAACCCTTACCATTAATATAATTATTTATCTTATTCCTCATCTATCTTTCTCTCTAGAATGTAAGCTCCACGAAGACAGGAGTTCTTACCTATTTTATTCACTACTGTATCATGAGAGCGTAGAACAGTATCTGGCACATAAAAAGTATTTAATAAATATCTGTGTAATGAATGAGTCATGGGCTCTGAAAAATAAGGTCTATTATTTCCAATATTCAGATATTTGGGTAAAAGTCTTAAATGAATAGAAGTCAGTAAAAACACTTAGTAGGTTACTACACGATCCTAATGAGCTGTTAACTTAAAAAAAAAAACCTGTAGTTAACAAGATCAATAAAGATTTTATACTTAAAAAAACATCTCCAAGTAAAAATTTATGCCAAGTAGATGTTTATTGTTTACCCCACCATATGCTTAGCTTTTAAATAAATGCTGTAAACACTTAACTTTTTAGCTTTATATGAATGGAAAGAACAGAAAGTTCTGTTATCTGCAACAAAACCTTATTTTCATAGGCTCTCGTGTGTTTATGAACGCACCATGTCCTCAAACATTTCTTGGACACCACTAAAGATTCTGATTTAAGAGTTAAGTGGGGGCCAAGAATCTACATTTTAACAAGCTTCTCAAAATGTTTATGAAGGGGGTTGTTTTGAACCACTCCTTGAGAAATGCTACTCCAAGCCACACAGGTATCATTTTTATGAACTCATTAAGAAAGTGAAGACAGTGATTTTACCCCCAGAGTCCTTTCCTACAACAGAATTAGGTAAACAAGCCTGGATTACTACCCACTATTTGGCGTAGCTCCCAGCCAGGGAACAGGTGATATAATACCCAGTTTATAAATGTAGTATTCTTTTTTTTTTTTTTTTTTTTTTTTGCCTTACGCGGGCCTCTCACTGTTGTGGCCTCTCCCGTTGCGGAGCACAGGCTCCGGACGCGCAGGCCCAGCGGCCATGGCTCACGGGCCCAGCCGCTCCGCGGCATGTGGGATCTTCCCGGACCGGAGCACGAACCCGTGTCCCCTGCATCGGCAGGCGGACTCTCAACCACTGCGCCACCAGGGAAGCCCCTAAATGTAGTATTCTTAACTCGTAGTCCTCAGGCCATCTCTCTGACTTCATTCTCTACTACTCTTACTTCTGTCTACTCATCCCAGTCATACAGCCTTTCTTCCTGTTTCTTGAATATTCCATGATTAAGGCATTTACACTTGTTCCTGCTACCTGAAATGCACTCCCCTTGGAAGATCTTCAATCCTCATTCAGGGCTCATAATTATTAAGAAAAAAAAATGTGCATATGTGGATTTTTCTGGAAAAGTTGTCCTACTCCCTAATAACAGTAAATACTCTCCGACAATTGAGAAAGACAATCCAAATGGTACTCCACAGCCAAAGACAATGTCATCAAAATGTTTTTAGAAATCAAGCAGACCCAGATTTAAGCTAACCAACATTACTGTTTTAAATAAGCAGAAAAAGATTATTACCTCTTCTCATTAGTTTCCACTGCATCCCTGGATCTCTGTTTTGCAAATAACTTGGCCATTCTTTTAGCTTTGTTCTTTTGTCTATTGCTCATTCCTGTTCGAAACTCTGAGTCAATCAATTCAGCTGCCTGGAGAGTCTAAAAGAATAAAAGAATGCTGAATTTGAACTTCTGAAGTTAGAATATATACCCATAGTCTCAGCCTCAGAAGAGGACTAAAGTCTGTAAATTTCACTATATACAAATTGATTACATTCTTCGACAGCTTCATGCTATTCTGTTGTATGACTGTACCATAATTTCACTCTCTTCTTCCTTCTCCCCTATTCTTTCAATTGCCAGGAAATGCTCATTTGTCACAGATAAGGCAAAAATGTATGATCCTGACCCCAGTGAGGGCTTTGAAGAGGTGAGACTTCAAAATAACCATACTAGGACTTCCCTGGTGGCATAGTGGTTAAGAATCCACCTACCAATGCAGGGGACATCGGTTTGATCCCTGGTCCGGGAAGATCCCACATGCCCGCGGGGCAACTAAGCATGTGAGACACAACTACTGAAGCCCACGTGCATAGAGCCCATGCTCTGCAACAAGAGAAGCACTGCAATGAGAAGCCCACGCACCGCAAAGAAGAGTAGCCCCCGCTCGCCACAGCTAGAGAAAGCCTGCACACAGCAACGAAGACCCAACACAGGCAAAAAAAAAAAAAAACCATACTACCATCCAAAAGTTATAATAAAGAATGTCAAGTTTTAAACAATGATAATCATCTTCTACTGAAAAAAATAAAAATAACTATAGCCATATAGTTTTAGTAACTGGGCCAGCGTCCTATAGTTAACTTAGCCTATGTTTTTTCCCTCTTAATCACTCACTGCATACTGTTTTTGATCTCTTTTGCATTCATGGGAGACATTATTAAGGATGTGAACAAAAATGCTTTGAGCGCAAGCCTAAAAATCCTTTCTGCCCTTAACTGATTAAGATTCAATTGAAATTTATACTTCTACAATCAATTAGGCTCACTGGTGTGGGTGCCCTGCTACAGACTTGGTCCAGGGACCACTGGCATATACACAAGGCAATGTAGCAGTGATGACCCTATGGCAACAACTAACCACAGCAACTCTTCCCAAAGGTCCGCAACATCTAAAGCAACCAAACTTGGATCCTGCAAATCTCAACTTTGCTGCTGCCATCCCATATCCAACTATTCTGACTATAGCCCATTTTCTCTAATACACCTACCCATTCATTTCCCTACACCATGTCAAAATACCACACTGTGATCACATTACTACATTTTTGTTTTCCTTTATTTTATTCTATTGTCTTCCTTCTTTATTTTTTAAAATTTTACTTATTTATTTCATTTATTTCTGGCTGCGTTGGGTCTTTGTTGCTGCGCACAGGCTTCCTCTAGCTGTGGTGAGTGGGGGCTACTCTTCGTTGCAGTGCGCAGGCTTCTCATTGCAGTGGCTTCTCTTGTTGCAGAGCACGGGCTCTAGGTGCGTGGGCTTCTGTGGCACATGGGCTCAGTAGGTGTGACTGACGGGCTCTAGAGCGCAGGCTCAGTAGTTGTGGCGCACGGGCTTAGCTGCTCTGCGGTTTGTGGGATCATCCCGGACCAGGGCTCAAACCCGTGTCCCCTGCATTGGCAGGCGGATTCCTAACCACTGCACCACCAGAGAAGTCTTGTCTTCTTTATTATTTATTTACATCTTATGCGTCCCTTTGTACTTCATTTCTTTCTATTCCTTCCTGGTTGTTACTATATTTTCTGCCTCTGTACTCTTCTTTTTCCCTCCAGAATCTGCCTTTTCTTCCCCCTTGCCGGCAAAAGTTCCATCATCATCACATACCCCTCAATGCCAAAAAATTTAGTTTACAAATTCTAATGGTTTAGAGGGCAACTGGTATAAAGGCAAATAGAACCCTTCTCCTCTTAAGCAAAGGGAAAGGCCAAGAGAATGAAAGATATGGGTTTCACGTAAAGCAGGAATTCTTAATGGGACCCACAGATCCCTAAAAGGATATTGCAGGGGCAGGAGGAAAGAGCACTAAACTCCCTGAAAGGTAATATCTCACATGTATGTGAATTTTTCTGAGGTGAGAGCCACAGCTTTTACTGGAGCTTAAAAAGAGTCTATGATATAAAAAAAAGAAGCATACAGGCATCCATTGGGAATTGGAAAAACAGAGGAACAGGAAAAATACAGAGCAAAATTATGGTACAGCCATATAAACAGCATAAAGCTGTCAAAAAAGAATGTGATCAATCTGTATATACTGATATATGAAGCCATATGAAGTGAGAAAAGGTGGACATGGCTTAAAAGAACTTATGTATACAGAGAAAATTTCAGGGAAAATGCACAAATAACTTAAAAAGGGTTGCTTCCTACTGTGTGCCCTTCTGCATTGTTTGAAAGTTTTCACCATGTTTGTTACTTTCTCAAATAAAAGAATCATAGCTGTAAACATTTCTAGTATCATCATATCTGACTATGATAGCCCTTAGTATCTCCCACCCTCTGAAATATTTTTTTTTCTTCATTGAAGAACAAAGAAAGAGCAATTGATGCAACTAGGATTTTTCAACACCAGTGTCTCCTAAAAGATGTACCATACCTTTTATCTAATAGTCCAATGTCTATGAGGTAGGTGGCAACTTCTGTCTCCTAAGAATCTACCACTAGAAATCCAATTTATGAAGACACTAAATTATGGTGACGCTAAGCAACAATGAGCAGAATTAAAAAACGCATGTTTTAAAATTCCAGTTGCATAGCAAAATAAAGCAAATCCCCTGTATTATTACTTGCAATCAACCAACCAGAGGTTTTACCTACAGGCTGTTTGTTTACAAGGGCTGCTGAAGTTGGGGTATAATCCAAATCTTCATCATTAAAGAGTTCTTCAGTGCTCATTCCAATAGCTTCTCCCATATTAAGGCCAAGTTTCTTCTGTAATAGTTTTCGTTGGCGTGCTATCCTCTCTTTAGGATCCACTTCACCTTTAAACAAAGAAGAAATACATTTTCTTCAAATCAGTTAAGCAGTTTTCTAATATGTGAAGATCAGACTCGATTAAAATTTTTTTAAAAAATTTAACCATTAGAATACCTCTCTTGATAATAAAACAAACCACACTCATAATCTCTGAACATGTCATAAACTTTATTACCTAATAGAGTAAATATTTTACTGGATCTTGGAAAACGGTGTTCTAGCTAACAAAACACTCTAGCTAACAAAACACTCTAGCTAACAAAAATTCACTGAGATTACCCCATTGCCCCACTGTCAATTATCAAGTATATATATAATGAGATCTATTCCTATGAAAATAAACCAATCTTATTATTTTATAGCTAATCTCATACATTCTCTGAGAGCTCTAACCAGGCTTAAAAAAAAAATCTAGATTTTATTTTACAGAAAAAGATCTCAACAAATACATGCTTATTCCAAGTGTGGCCTTTATGTATTCTGAGATGACACAGTCCTGATAGCCCAAATAACAAAGACAAAGGCATAAAAGTAGATTTTGAATGTCCCAAGAAAAATCCCTCAATACTTCAGTGGAAAATAGATCAAAAGGTATTATTTTAAAAATAAAAATTTGGGCTTAAACTAGCTAAGTTGCAAGAGATGGTTCTATAATGATTAACTTCCAATAATAGCTGATTAAGTTCTTATTGGACTACTCCTCCACAGATAACAAATTCTAGGTAAAATATAATAAACAACCACCTGAAGGCACTGGAAAGAGATCAAAAGTAGGCATATACTTGGAGGAGTTATCAATACCTGGAAGAAGGACATGGCATTAGGTAAGTTTCCCATTTTTGAACGTTTTTAGCCTAAAGGTAGACCCAGTCCATGGTATGTAGGGCAGCCATGCCCTACATTTAAAAGTTGTGTAAAAACCCAGTCTGTCTGGCTTGAAGAATTAGAGGAGAGTCAGGGATCACTATAGCCACTGGAAAGTAGAGAGAAAAAACCCAGAAAGGAGAGAACCAGAGAGAAAGCCCAAATTCTGTGAACTCAGCCAAATCTCTGGCTGACCTCTCAACTATGCTTGCACAGGGCAGACTCCAAACAGTCCAACTAAAGCTAAAAATTGAATTGGGATTTGAGTTGTTGCCCAGTACAAAGGAGACTGAGTTTGCAATTTGAGTTTCACCAAATTAAATGCTTATTAAAACAAGTAAGCAAAAACAACCAACTAAACCAAACAAATCAAAACACTCTTTGGAAGAATATAACAGAATCCAGCCTGCAGTATAAACATTTATGATGTGAGGAATACAATCCAAAATTAACTGACATACAAAGAATCAAGAAAATGTAACCCATTCCCAAAAGGAAGACAATTAATGGAGATCAACACTGAGACGACCCAGATGTTGGAAGTAGAAGACAAGACTTTTTAAGCAGCTAATATAACAATGCTAAATGTAAAGGAAGATATTGTCACAATGATGAATAGATAGAATACCTCATTAGAGAAACAGAAACTATTAAAAAAAATAGAATCATACACTTGAAAAGGGTAAATTATAATAGTTTTATTAAGTGAATTCAAAGATAAAGCTATACAAAGTTCCCTCATCTAAAGAACAGGGAGGGGTGGGGCTTCCCTGGTGGCAAAGTGGTTGAGAATCTGCCTGCAAATGCAGGGGACACAGGTTCAAGCTCTGGTCTGGGAGGATCCCACATGCCGCGGAGCAACTAGGCCCGTGAGCCACAACTACTGAGCCTGCACGTCTGGAGCCTGTGCTCCGCAACAAGAGAGGCCGCGATAGTGAGAGGCCCGCGCGCCGCAATGAAGAGTGGCCCCCGCTTGCCACAACTAGAGAAAGCCCTCGCACAGAAACTAAGACCCAACACAGCAAAAATAAATAAATTAATTAAGAAACTCCTACCCCCAACATCTTCTTAAAAAAAAAAAAAAAAAGAACAGGGAGGGGAAAAAAGATTTAAAGAAACAAACAACTTGAATATAAAATTAAGAAAATAATTCTACTAACAATAACATCAAAAGTAAAATTTAAAACTTATATTCTGAAAACTACAGAATACTGGTGAAAGAAATTAAAGATCTAAACAAATGGAAAAGCATTCCATGTTCACGGATCATAATATCTCATAGTAAGACAGTAATACTTCTCAAATTGATATACTGATTCAAAACAATTCCTATCAAAATATCAGCTGGCTTTTTGCAGACACTGACAAACTGATCCTATAATTCATATAGAAATGCAAGAGACTGAGAATATCCAAAATAATCCTGAAAAAGAACAACAAAGTTGAAGGCTCATACTTCTTGATTTTATTTTTTTACTTTTAAAATTTTTATTTATTTATTTAGTCAGTTAGTTTCTGCTTTATAACAAAGTGAATCAGCTATACATATACGTATATCCCCATATCTCTTCCCTCTTGCATCTCCCTCCCTCCCACCCTCCTTCTTGATTTTAAAAATTACCAGAAAGCAATGGTGATCAAGACAATGAGGTACTGGCATAAAGAAAGACATCAACTGAATAGAATTGAGAGTCCAGAAATAAAACTATATGTCTACCGCCAACTGATTTTCATGAAGGGTGCAAAGACAATTCAGTGGGGAAAGAAGAATCTTTTCAACAAATGGTGTTGAGACAACAAGATAGCCACATGTAAAGAATGATGTTGGATCCTTAACCTCACAACATACAAAAATGAACTCAAAACAGATCAAATACCTAAGAGTAAGAGTTAAAGCTATAAAACTCTTAGAGAAAACACAGGGGTAAATGACCTTAGATTTGGCAATAGCTTCTTACATATGACATCAAAAAGCTCGAGAAACAAAAGAAAAAGATTAATTGGACTTCATCAAAGTTAAAAACGTTTATGCTTCAAAGGTTACCATCAGGAAACTGAAAAGATGCACAGAATGGGAGGAAATATTTGTAAATCACATATCAGATAAGAGGTTTATATAAAGAATATATAAAGACCTCTTATATCTCATTAATAAAAGAACAAATATCCCACTTAAAAATGGGCAAAGGACCTGAATAGACAGGTCTCCAAAGAAGATACAGAAATGGTCAATAAACACATGAAAATATGTTCAACATCATTAGTCATCAGAAAAATGCAAATCAAAACTACAATGAGATATCACTTCACAGTCACTGGTATGGATATAGTCAAAGTCAGTTAATAACAAGCAAGCATTGGCAAGGATGTGGAGATCAGAATCCTTGTATCCTGCTAGAGGAATGTGAAATGGTGAAGCCAGTTTGGAGAACAGTCTGGCAGTTCCTCGAATGGTAAAACATAGTTACCATATGACCCAGCAAGTCCACTCTTATGTATCTACATAGGAGAAATGAAAACATACACCCACACAAAAATCTGTACGTGAACATTTATTGGCAGCATTATTCACAATGGCCAAAAAAGTGGAAACAACCCAAATGTCCTCAGCCTATGAATGAATAAACAAAATGTGATATTCATACAATGGAATGTTATTCAGCCAGAAAATAAAATAAGATAACTTCACACCTACCAATATGGCTACTACCAAAGAAGCCAGAAAATAACAAGCATTGACAAGGTTATGTGGAGAAGATGGAAACCTCATAGATTGTTGATGGGAATGTAAAATGGAACAGCCACTATGGAACTGCCAGTATGGCAGTTCTAAAAAAAGATCAAAAACAGAATTACCATATGATCCTATAATTCCAATTCTTGGCATAAATCCAAAAGAACTGGAAGCAGGAATTCAAACAGATATTTGTATACCCACGTACATAGTAGCATTATTCACAATAAGCAAAAGGTAGAAGCAACCCAAGTGTCCACTGACGGATGAATGGATAAACAAAATGTGGTATAAACATACACTGGAATATTTTTCAGCCTTAAAACAGAAGGAAATTCTGACACATACAACAACATAGATGAACATGAAAGATTATGTTAAGTGAAATAAGTCGGTCACGAAAGGACAAATATTGTATGATTCCATGTATATGAAGTACCTCGAGTAGTCAAATTCAGAGACAGAAAGTAAAACAGTGGCTGCCAGGGAGTGAGGGGAAAAAGGAATGGAATTGCTGTTTAATGGGTATAAAGTTTCAGTTTTGCAAGATGAAAAGAGTTCTGGAGATTGGCTGTACAACAATATGAATATACTTAATACTACTGAACTGTACAGTTAAAAATGATTAAATGGTAAATTTTATGTTATCTATATTCTATCACAATTTAAAACTGATACACCCTGTAACAGTAGTAACTACTACTTAGGAAAAAAAATGAAAACAGTACTAATATATATAGTACAATATGGATAAACCTTGGAAATATTCTGCTAAGTAAAAAGAAGCCAGTCACAAAAGACTACATATTATATGATTCAATTTATATGAAATGTCCATAGTAGGCAAATCTATAGCTACAGGAAGTAAATTAATGGTCCTTAGGGCTGGGAAGAGAAGGGAAGGATGTAGGGGGATAGAAAGGTGGTTGCTAAAGGATACAGGGTTTCTTCTTGAGACAATGTTCTAAAATTAACTACACACAATTGTGAATATACTAAAAGCCACTGAATTGGACACTTTTAAAATGGGGATTTCTATCATATGTGAATTATATCTCTCTAAAGCTACATTAAAAAAAAAAATTTAAGGCTACTCTACCCAGAGGGAAAAACACTAAGCATCCAAAATGAAGGCTGCTGGATCATAAGTTCAGTACACTTACAAAGAGCCTAAAATTGGTCCTCTCATTCCAGGGAAAGTACTATTGGGGAAAATAACCAACTGCAAAGGAAACTCAGACTGGCACCTATGCAAATCATATGTGTCATTTATAAATATGTAGAGACCAACACAGATGAGCAGATATTTAAAGAAAACCTAATTAGAGGGTTTTAATGAGCACTCTTCAGCGTGCTATGACTTATCAGCATTAAAAACTGAGTTCCAAGAAAATTGGGGTTCCCAATCCTGCTTACATATCAGTCATCTGTGGAGCTTTTTCTTTTAATATTCAATTTCCCAAAACTCTCCACAGATCTATTAAATCAGAATCTTTAAGATACGACCCCAAAACATATTTTTTTTAAGTGACAAAAGTGACACTGACTTTTATCCTTAGATAAGGGCCAATGATCTCTCATGATGTCCATGGGTACACTAGTAAGATCAGTAAACTTACTAATTAGTAAACTTAGAGATAACTTTTTTCAAATTGGAAAGTTTTTGAAGACTTCTACCTCCCTTATTAAAAAAAAAACTATGCTTTTCTGGAACTTAAGCAAATTCTCCTCTTAATTCTCTCCATAAATAATTACACTAGATCTTTCAATACAAAGTATATTAGGAAAGAAGAAATGGGTATTTGACATCTTTTTAAATGAACAAATTGAAGATCATTTCATTAACTTAGACAGATATGCTTTGACTAATGATAAATTAGCAACAAAACAAAACACTGTTCTGTTTTGGTTTTAGTCAAAAAAGCAACTTATTTACTTACAGAAATCCATTAAAAACATCAAGGTTTTTTCCACTCAAGGCATCAATCTTGAATGGCCAAAACATTTATTTATATCCAGATGGATTCTGTAAGTTTAAAGATAATGGGACAATTACCTATCTAAGATTTATTTTTCATTTTTAGTTTTTGCTTTGGTCATCAGCCTAAGGAGATCCAATTATTTAAATGTTTAAAACATATGACAAAAAGGAAACTATCATAGCCTCTTAAATTTCCAGAATTGTGAAAACATTACCACAATCTGTACTAATCCTGGCTTTTAAAATCTATTCAACTGAAGCTCTTGGGTACCACTTTACAATTTCTATATTGAAATACTGAAATATTAATATGTATCTATTAATGGTGCATATATATATATATGGTACATATTCAACTAAGGGAAGAAAAATATTCCTATGGTAGCTTTAGACAAAGTGCTTCTGGTTACCTTCCCCACCTGCATGCCCCACATCTCAAACTGAAAACTTCAGTGAATTTGCATTTCATGACATCTATTAGATTTTGCATGACTGATAACATAGCACGCCAGGTAACAAATTGGTCTGAATGCACGCATTTCAGACTTTTTTCTGTAGGACTACTACTACATACCTGATTTTTCATCTTGTACTTCAAATTCTGCACCAGCAGATCCCAAAAGTGATGCCCCATGTTGTAATAATCTACATATATCAAATCTGTCAAAATTCAATCGATCTGTAGTAGACGAATCTTCCATAGCACCTTCTGAAGTAGTTTCTAGATGAGGTTTAAAAACATTTAATTTGATTATATAGCCAAAGTATAGAACGAAAGAAAATAGCATCACTTCAGGGGGGCAGGGAGGAGGGTAATATTTTAAGAAAAGTAAAATGTGGAAGAAGTAGAAAAGCTACTGTGAATTTACTTATAATCAACTCTTATTTGTGAAAAAATTATTTAGTAGGTGGCTCCCTTACTACAAAGTATCAGAATGTCAGTGGGTGTGTGTATAACTTTTTGACTATGAAAGCACAATGTCATATGAAGAAATGCATCCCCATGTTAAAATATGTATGTTAAAAATCGTGCTATCTGTTAAACAGTTAAAAAATACCAAGGTAGTCTATCATAGTGATAAATTGGAAGATAAACACACTCATAGATTATATTCATAAATAAAACTAGTGAGCATCATCATTCCCTATACCTGAGGAATATCTAGGACATAAAGGAAGTACTCAATCAATAGGACTCATTTCTCATAATATAAAGCAAATTACAATCTCCTGGCAAATCGCTAAAATTAAATATCCATCTGGGGTCTAAAACTATCTATAAAATGTTCTGTATTCCTCCCAAAAAGGTTATGCCATTGTAAATTTTTAAATGTACTGTAATTGTTCACTGACTTAATAGTTTGTTTAACTGGCATCTGCATATAATTCATCTGTAAACTAAAGTATAATTGCTAAACTGAAAGGGAACTGCTATGAATATCTTAAAGTTTTCTAATGATAACAAGCAACCTTACTATATATTTTAATGCTGCTGTAACTACTTTAAAGTTTTTTTTGGGAATCTCTGGTGGTCCAGTGGTTAGGATTCCACGCTTTCACTGCAGGGGTTGTGAATTCAATCCCTGGTCAGGGCACTAAGATCCCACAAGCCGCGCGGCAGGGACAAAAAAAAATTTTTTTTTAAAGTGTGTTTTGAAAAGAATTTGAGTAATAGGCTGGAATGGAAAAGGCTCTTTTCTAAAACAACTTATAACTTCTTCTGTTTATATATTTCTTTTGATGAGAGAAGACAAATTAACACAATCCCTCAAAATAATAGGTGAGGCAAATTAAAGCAAAAATTTTAGACGAGCTAAGACATACGATAAAAGTCATGTTATCAAAGTGACTTGAAAATGAAATGCATTTGCACCATATTAAATTCTCACTTAATTAAAATGTATACCTTTATCAATTTGTAAAAGCATACATTCATTTTTAAATGTCATATATAATAGGCAGTCAGAAAACAAGTAATTTCCACTAAAAGACATCTAAAAGACACATAAAAAAAACTAAAGACTGAACCCTCCAAATATCCACACATAATCGTGCTTAAATTTAGTAAACAATTACACTATTTTCCCAACAACAAGAATAAATAGACTGTTTCAAATATTTACACTGTATTGATTTCTTTTTTTTAGAACATAAATCCTTGAGGGAAGTAATAATCTCTAAATCAAGCATACTGTAGAATAATTTAAAATATATGTGAGATAATGCAACTATACTCCAATAAAAATTAATTTAAAAAATAAAGAAAAATAAATAAAACATATATGAGAAAACATTGTTTGTCTAGTATGTTTTTTAAAACATGGTGAAAAATCACCTTATTCAATATTACTTCCTGACAAGACTGCACCTAAAAGCATGAAAATTAAGTCTAAAAGTGAAATTACTAAAATATAAAATGTGTAGTTTTTACTGCAAACTACTTTTCCACTTAAAAGCACCTTGTTTTGTTCTTGGCATTGGATTCCATTCAGGTACATTTTTCACTATAGCTTCAACAGCTTGTCCTGCTGCAATCCGAGTATCCCAATTTGTACTCCTTAAATATATCAACACCTTAAAAATTAAAAATTAAATAGTTATGTAACAAAAAATATTGTTTGTTCAAAGTGGCCAAAACAGAATGCTTAAGTGCATTTTAAAAATAACATAGTTTTTAACATACTAAAAAGCAAAGTGCATATTATTCATTAAGTCCCATACAAGAGTTATAAAACTAGTAGAAAAGATGAGTTCAGCAAGAGAGCAAGATGTAACATCAATATACAAAAATCAACTGTATTTCTGTACACTTTCAACAATCTGAAAATGAAATTAAGAAAATAATCTCATTTATAATAGTATCAAAAAGTATAAAATACATAATAAATTTAACAAAAAAAGTACAAGACTTGTATATTGAAGACTACAAAAAATTCAAAATACTACTGAAAGAAATTAAATAAGACCTAAATAAACACCTCATGTTCATGGATTGGAAGATTTAATATCGTTAAGATAGTAATACCCCCTAAATTGAATACAGACTCAACACAATTCCTATCAAAATCCCAGCTGGCTTTTTTGCAGAAATAGACAAGTTAGTCCTAAAATTTATATGGAAATGTAAGGGACCCATAATCACCGAAAGAACCTTGAAAAAGAATAATAAAGTTGGCAGCCTCACACTTCTTGATTTCAAAACTTACTACCAAAAAAAAAAAAAAAAACTTACTACAAAGAAAACAATAATCAAGACAGTGTTGTACTGGCAGAAGGACAGATACATAGATCAATGGAATAGAATTTAGAGTCCAAAAATAATAATATGTGTCTATGGTCAACAGATTTCAACAACAGTCCAAGACAATTCAATGGGAAAAAAGGTTTTTTTCAGCAAATGGTACTAGAGCAACAAAATAATGACTTAAAATCCCTACCTCACACCAGACACAAAAACTAACTCAAAATAGACCAGAAGCCTAAAAATAAGAGCTAAAACTATAAAACTGTTAGAAGAAAACATGGGGATAAACCTTTGTAAACTTGGGTTAGGCAAAGGTTTCTTAGATATGATCTCAAGAGCACACAAGTGATGTATTTAAAAAAAGAAAAAAAAGATAAATTCGGCTTCATTGAAATTAATAACTTTTGTGCTTCAAAGGATACCATCAAGAAAGTGAAAAGACAACCCACAGACTAGAAGAACACATTTGCAAACCCCATACCTGATAAGGGGCTTGTATCTAAAATATATAAAGAACTCCTATACCTCATTAATAAAAGAACAAATATCCCACTTAAAAATGGGCAAAGGATCTGGACAGGTCTCCAAAGAAGATATAGAAATGGTCAATAAACAAATGAAAAGATGTTCAATGTCATTAGTCATCAGGAAAATGCAAATCAAAACTACAATAACACTTCATACTCACTGGTACGGATATAAACAAAGTCAGTTAATAGTTAAGTGATGGCAAGTATGTGGAGAAATCCGACCTCTCAAACATGCTGTTGGGAATGGAATATGGTGGAGCCAGTCTGGAAAGCAGTCTGGCAGTTCCTCATAAAGTTAAACAGAGTTACCATATGACCCAGCAATTCTGCTCTCTGGTATACACCCATGTATGAAAACATACATCCACACAAAAACTTGCACACAAATTTTCATAGCAGCTTTATTCATAACAGGCCAAAAAGTGGAAACAACCAAGATGTCCATCAACTGGTGAAGAGATAAATAAAATGTGCTATATCCATACAGCATTATCCATATCCATACAGTGGAACAATATTTGGTGATAAAAAAGAATGAAAAACAAAACATGCTACAATATGAATGAACCCTAAAAATAAAACTTTAAGTGAAAAAACCAATCACAAAAGGTCACACATTTATATAAAATGTTCAAAACAAGCAAATCTATAGACAGAGGGTAGATTAGGGGTTGCCTAGGACTGGCTATGGGAGGGGGAGTGACGGAGAGTGACTGGTAATAGGCATGAAGTTTCTTTTGGGGGTGATAGAAATGTTTTAAAATTAGATGGTGGTGATGGTTGCACATATCTGTGAATATGGTAAAAATCACTGAATTGTACATTTTATCTGGGTGAATTGTATGGTATGTAAATTATATTTCAATAAAGCTGTTTTTTAAAAAATAAAACCAAAGGCAATAGGAAAACACGAGGGCAGAGAGGGCATAGGAGGTGAGAAGGTGCTAAAAACAAACTTTGCCTCTTTTGGAATTACTTGATGGCAGCCATATGGTGGGGTCTGAGTTAAGAAGACCAGAACTCACTTGGAAGTCTGGAAACCTTTTCTCAGTTCAGCACAAGTTAGTCTTGTTCATTGTTTCTAGTTTCAGCTCATTCAGTCCTCCATCTCTTCCCTCGGGATGAGAAAAAATGGATATACCTCTCTATCCCCACACCTTTCACATGAGTATGGTATTGCCTAATACGCACCCTTCTCCATTCTGAGAATATGAAGGCTGTAGATGTCAAATCACTATCTCTTCATCGACATCTTGGTTAGAAAGTTATGATAGTATCTAAGTGGGAAGTGCGTTGGAATGAGAGTCGCTGTTAGCCCCTATGACAGGAACAATAGAGTGCAGGTTTGTGTATGATGACAAAAGGCTTAGAACTCCTACTCATAGGAAGCAGGGAGGGACAAATCAGAATGAAAGGATGAGATAAGACTGGTGGGAACAGGGATATACTGAGTCTTCCAATATCTGGGCTATCATACTGCTTCCCACCTTATCCTCTATCCACCGCTCCCACCCCCCTAAACACAGATACAAAGCACTCCTGTTTTTACTTTGCATGCCAGAGAATTAAATACATGGAATTTGCTGCTTACTATCATACAGTCACACTTCCACAAGCCCACAGAGTTCAGTAAAAATAAAGCATTGCTTAGGGAAAGAACATGGGCTAGGATTATGAAAATACTTATCCACCAAAGCAGAAAGCCTCCACTTTCAAAGAGCTAATAACTAAGAATGTAACAACTAGCTTCTCATATACTTCCACCATTACCCATGAGTACTCATCCATTTGAAGATTGCCAACTAGTATAATTATTAGCTGCTAAGAACAAGTTAGACCACTAAAAAACTAGATTAACAACTTACTTTGTTACCAAATTGGATCAGATTCAAATTTGTGCCACAGGCCAAAGGTTCTATATTGTCAAACAAACTTGACGCAAAAAACAAAATATTTTAAACCTTGTGACAAACAAAAATGGCAAAAATTTTAAAATATTTGGAGAAATATTGAGATATTTAATGGAATTTGAAGACCACAAAGTGTCACTAGTAAGACAATTTCTTTCTCTACTTTTATGTTCCTGCCCATGGATAAATTTCTACAATTGTATTATACTAAAAGAAAAAAAAAAGAGTTCTTACTTTAGATAAGAGATTATTTAGCTCGTGGGGATGAAGCTTCACCACTTCTCCAAGTTGCTGTGCAGCAGCTTTTCTTGTAACTGGAGTAGTGCCAGTATCCAGTAAGATAAAAAGACGGTCAAGCCTAAAATAACAAAAATATAATGCTTATTCTGAAATGTTTCTTCATATGTATAAGTCTGAGTCAGTAAATGTACATATTAAACACCTATGAAGAAAGATTTATGGTAGGGTCACAGGAGATAATCTAACCCCTACTCATAAGGAACTTGCTATGGAGGTGGAGTGAATGGGTAAGGCAAATACACAATTAGAATATGGGGTTAAATACAGGTATTGTACATGCATGGACACATACAATAAGACACATGTCAGAAAAGATGTACAAAGTGCTTTGAGGAGTGGGAATGGAGGCAACAAACACTACATCCCCAACTGTATAATACTGAGAAGGCTTTCTAAAAGAAATGGTGTATGAGCTGGACCTTAATGGTAGAAAAAAATTTCAATACTGGTGGAGATGAGGTGGTAAAAAGGAAAAGGGGGAGAAACATCTGGAAGAGGGAATAAGAGAACAGCAATAAAAGGAGACTATATTTAGGGAAGTGAGTAAAACAGCCTGGTTGTAATTCAGGGTACACTTAAGAGAACAGTGGAAGATTCAGCTAATATTGTGGAGACCCTTGAATTATAGCTCAGCCATGAAAGTCTTGGGTCAAGAAAGTGATAGGACCGGAGCTATACTTTAGAAAGATTAGTCTGGCAGCAGTGTGAAGCATGAAGTAAAATGGAAGGAAAGTTCTTTTAGAGAACTTTCAGACCTGAACTACAATCTAAGACTAGAAAGAAGTTGGGGAAAACGCTGCAGAAGTAAAACACCACGGTATAGTAATTCCATGAAATGTCAAGGAAATGAAAGGATTCTGAGACTCTGAATTTTAGAAATGAAGATATCATTAAAAGATATGGGAATAACTAGTGGAAGAAATGTTATTGAGAAAAGATGACAAGTTTATTAGTGGCAGGGACAGGAAAGCTGGGGGAGACCAAAAAGGATAGTTGAAATAGAGATCTGACGGTCAGGAGAAATTCAAGACAAAAGGTATATAGATATATGAGTCATTCGTATAGAAGTGACAGATACAGCAATAAGATCTCTGAGGAAAGAGTTTGTAAAGATAAATAGCATAATGGGACAAATTCCAGAGCCACAGCCCCACAATTCAAATCCCAGTTCTGCCACTTATCCAACAAACGGTTTGGATTAAAACCACAATGCCTTATACCTGGAATAAGTGGGGAGAAATGGAAAACTGTGTCCCTTTGTTTCTGAGATACAGGAAAATCCTAAGATTTTAAAAAGGCAAAGAAACCAGTAACTACCACCAGCTGTCCACATGGTAGAAGATCTAGCCCTTCCACCACAGTACTCATCAGGCTCAATGAGGTAAATGGATGCCACAGGTAATGAAAGGAAGGCGGCTTCATATCCAGAATAAATGGGTACTTTAAACAAGATGAAGGGTGAAAAGGGGCAAGGTTATATTAATTGTGCCCAATCCTATATGAGGGGAGATTTAGAGAATACACCTTTAAATGCCATCTAATGAGGAAAAGAAAGCAAGCAAGGTCCCAAAGTTAAGCGTGAGCATTAAGTATTAATAAACTGCAAAGAGGCTCATATTTTACTTCTGGGATTATTTTTCTTTCACAAAGAGCTAAAAAATTAGGAAGCAAAGCTCTAAAAACCTTTTACGAGAAAATATAAAGCTGTAAGGGGGCAAATGAAATAAGCAGGGTTTTTCCTTCTCTTCTTACTTTTTCTTTTCGAAGGGGCAGGATTTATAAAACTAGCCAGTCACTGATAAGCACAAAATCACTGTAACTGGTAAAAAATATATATATAACTAAAATAGATCTTTTTCAGTCAAGAAGGCTAAGGGTACTATGAAAACTTTTCAACTGCTTCAGAACAAAACACTAAGAGGCGAGGTTCAAATTTTACAGTTAAGGGTATGTGTAAGAAGAACATAGTTCAAGAAAAATATTTGAGGTAATTAAAGCCAGTGAAATAAAGGGGAAAAAAGAGTAATACAACACATTTTTTCTTCCAATATACTGAATGGCACACAGAGTGATTTTATATAAATTATTTCTAAAAAACATGCAAAAATCAATTTATTTTATACACTGTGCATAGACACACCCCACCTTTTGACACAATATTTCTCCTTATCTATTCAAGGCTATCTAAATACTTGTCTTTACCCATTCATTCTTCAGGCCTTGCTACAGGATTTGGTGAACAGTGACTCACAGATAATGGGACAAAAGGGAGAAAAAAAAATTTTCTGACAGCTGGTTTTCTTAAAGTTCTAACACTAAGTCAGACCCCAAATCCCTTCCCCATAAAGTGACTTCCCTTATACATCCCATACATAACCCGAAGAATGCTCTTTGACATATTTTCATCTTTGTAACTGACTGTGATGTTAAAGTTACTGAAACTCTCTCTGAACCTTCACAATAAATAAATGCCTATTTCCATGACTCTGATTTTGGATGCCTCTGCTCAATGAAATTTGCAAAAAGAAATTTTAAATAATCTATAAACAACTTTCTATCAAGGCAAATATTCATTTTAAATCTATATTCTATGGCAGGCAAAATTATCAAAGAGTAAATGTTTTGTTATAAAGATTATGTCTTAGGTCAAATTCATGCAACAGTAGACTTATATTTGCATATGATGCATGCATTCTTTATAACAATATCGGGCTCTCTTGTATGTGTACAGTTCACATAAATCCAGGACTTTCTTACAGGAAAACAGTGGTAAAATGGTAAAACAAACTAGATAGGAAGTTAGGAGACAAAGCACTACTTTTGTCACTTGTTAGAAGACTTAGAGAAGCTCACTTAACTTTGCTTAACCTCTTATTTGGTAGGGTTAAACTAGATTTAGCCATATTTTATAGCTTCACGTCATTGCATTTGTTTTAATAGGGTTTTTTTTCCTGTATATACCACAGTGTTTGTCATATCTTTGACTTATTTGATGCAAAGTTCCCTAGACTGCACCTCTGGAAAGACTTCAGCTACTTCATAATTCCCTCTTTTTTTTTGGCTATGCTGGGTCTTCGTTGCTTCACACGGGCTTTCTCTAGTTGCGGCAAGCAGGGGCTACTCTTCGTTGTGGTGCGCGGGCACCTCATTGCAGTGGCTTCTCTTGTTGCAGAGCAAGGGCTCTAGGCACACAGGCTTCAGTAGTCGTGATGCGCGGGCTCAGTAGTTGCAGCGCACGGGCTTAGTTGTCCTGCAGCGTGTGGGATCTTCTGGACCTGGGACAGAACCCGTGTCCCCTGCATTGGCAGACGGATTCTTAACCACTGGACCACCAGGGAAGTCCCCATAATTCCTTTTTTGATGATGGAGTTTCTGCTTTTGTGACTAAAAGCAAAGCTGGCTGCAAAATGAACACTCTAAGGAAGTGACAATACTAACCTGTTTATAAATCCATGTGTAAAAAGTTAAAATAAAATTGACAGTTTTCCCCAATCATTTCCACTTTCCTCAAGTCCCAGTTGCCACTCCCTATTCCTTAAAAAGGAATGGACTGAGTAGGTATCTAGATTATGGAACAAGAATTATCTCGTTCTCTACTCATTACCTCTAAAGGTCTTTACACTTATCCTCTTTCAATTTCAGATGAAAAGCCAATCCTCTCTTCTTCAAGACTTACAAAAAGTCCCGCTTTTTTTTTTTTACCATCTCCTTCTACCCTCATTTAATTATCCTTTCTCCAATATCTTAAATCACTGCCTTAGTAATCTATTCCCTTCTATCTTCAAATATCCAGAGGTCCATCTTTAATGAGAAGATAAACTGCTTGACTTCCATCTTCTAGAACACTTTCTTTTTGCTGCCAAGCATCTTGAACAAGTGCTTAAAATCACTTCTTTTATCTCCTCACCATACACAATTTAATCCCTATAAATCAAGTTTCTATCCTCCTTTACTACTAAAATAGCACACCTGAAGGTCACCAATGAACTTCTAAGCTCTAAATCTAATGGGTTTTTTTTTTGTAAATCCAATTTTCATGACTCTTCTATGACATGTGATTTCAGCAAGTACCCCATTCTTAAAATATTTTCCTTCCTAAGTTTTCACAACATTCTGTTACCCTGTTCTTCTCTGAACTCTTAATTCTTTCTGTGGTTTCCCTACTCTTAACACTCTTTTTTTTTTTTTTTGCAGTACGCAGGCCTCTCACTGTTGTGGCCTCTCCCGTTGCGGAGCACAGGCTCCGGATGCGCAGGCTCAGCGGCCATGGCTCACGGGCCCAGCCGTTCCGCAGCATGTGGGATCTTCCCGGACTGGGGCACGAACCCGTGTCCCCTGCATCGGCAGGCGGACTCTCAACCACTGCGCCACCAGGGAAGCCCTCTTAACACTCTTAATATGAACATTCTCCTAGATTCAATCCTTGGCTGCCCATCTCTCACCCATTTCTCCTGTAGGAAACTGTAATTTGTTTAAACTATAACACAGTAAAAATAATCCCCAAACCTAGCCCATCTGGGGGCTCCAGTGCTACACTTTCAACTGCCTGATGAGCATAACTCCATACTAATGTGATCTCATTGCTAAACTTACTTCCTAAAGCACTCTTTGATCAAATTATTACCTTACTCTAAAACTTTCAATGGCTCACCCTTACCTACCAGATAGCAATCAAAAACAAAAAAGTATCTCCCAAACAGGGTCCATTTTGGTTTCTACAATTGTGTCTACCCTGTTTCCTCTACTTGGAATGTCTTTCTTGGTCCAATTCTTCAGCTAGCTCCCACCCATCAAGATTCAGTTCAAGTCCTTTACCTTCTTGAAACCATCTCAGACTACTATACTATTACATCCTCTTCTAAAATCCACAGGGATTCTCATCTTAAATAACCATTTTGGCATTTATTATGCATTTTTTGGCATTATTATGAATTCTTGTGTCTTTACATTAATTTGTCATATGTTGTCTTATGCTCGTTAGGCTTCACTTTCTTCAATGATTCTTTTTGTCCCCCACAATACTTTGCAGTGTCTTTGCACAGTAGTCAAATATTTGTTGAATACTTGGTATTTACTGTAATTAAAATTATAGATAAAGAAAAGTTCAAGTTTCTTGGGGACAGGTTTAAGCACCATTTTTAAGCAAAGAAAGAGGGTGCTATATTACAATTTTTTTTGCTTCCTTCAAGAAATATCCTTAATCTGTCATAGCTATATTACATAAAAACAAGTTATAAAAATAACAGAAGTGATGCTAAGGCAATGTTTCAGTAAATGAAAAAATGAACACAGCAGTACTTCAGCAATCTGAACATCACGGCAGTTACACTTGCTCCAAAGAGCAAGACGAAAAAGACCGTGCAGTAGGCACTGTATTCCTTCAATAATTTCTACCCTTCCTAAACTTTCCTTTAGTCCTCTGCTACCCAGCTTCATTAGAACCATATCCTGCTCAAAGACCTTCGACTCCTCTCTAACCTAATGCTGACTCTGCCTCACCACCACGCAGCTCCTCCTGCTTTCTTCAAAGTCTTTTGTCCCAATGCCATGTCATGTCAGCTCTGCTCCCTCACCAGCCAACTGCCCTGAGGGTAGCAGATCGGCTCACCCTCTCATCCAATTCCAGGCTTGTTTATTCTCACATCTCCCACCTTTTGATAGCCAAATATGCCTCCCTGAATAGAGGAATGGGGACCCAAGAATGCTTCTTTAGTCCTCTAGACTCAAAGCCCCTTTTGGAGTTCTCCATTCCTCTCTCCAGGACAACAGATTAGATGCCACACAAAAGGAAGAACAAAGGGATGTGCAGACCAGGATCTCACAAGAGGGCAATCTGACCTATTACTCCAAGATAGCCAGCTATGAGGCAAGCAGGGTGAGCATCAGCGCCAGGCCACAACGGAAAAGGCTGGTATAACGAACTGGTAGGGGACGGGAAAGGGCATGAGACAGAGTCAGTATTATGTTGGAGAGCAGACAGGGCCCTTGATGAGGGAGAGGTCTGAAGGCTAGGTGATCAAAAGAAAAAGGAAGTTAAAAGGGCTGACTGAGGGAACACAGTACTTACCACGATACTTCTTTTGGCTAAACCTTATGTTGCATAACAGCTAATAGAAAAAAATGACATTCTTCATTCGCCGAAGGATAGACAGATGGAGGAGAAAGAGGTAACAGATGTCAAGCTGAATGGAAGGTACCAAAAACTGTAGATGAATAATTTTAATAAAACATAAGGCAATTATATTTGACAGTATCCACTGGTTATGAATCTACTGATGATGATAATCTGGCCCATTTTCAATTTGGATTTTAATTCACAGAAATAACTATAAAAGATATGATTCATGTTTATTTTACAAACCTGTGATTTCAGAAAACTGCTCTAAAGACTGCCTAGAGGGAAGAGGGAATGGGAAGACGTGTGTGGGATTAAGAGACACAAACTACTATGTACAAAATAAATAAGCAACAAGGATACATTGTACAGCACATAATAACTTTAAATGATGTATAACTTATAAAATACTGAATCACGATGTTGTACCCCTGAAACCAATACAGTGTTGAAAATTAATTATACTTCAATTTAAAAAAAAATGTGGTTAAAAAAAAGACTGCCTAGAAAAAGGAAAGTACGTGGGAGTTTGTAGAGGTTATGCTGGCAACTGCGATCTAACTTCAGCTGTTCGCATTATGGTAATTCATAAAGTAAAAATATAAAAAGAAATCATATGCATTTTGAACTATAAAATGTGTCCTAGATTACTACTTCATCATTAATAAACACATATATATATTGCATTTCCACTCCTAAGCCATTTGAGGATGAAAAAAAAGTATAAGATATAACTTCCTCAATCTACTTCCAATCTCAATATTCTCAGAATAAATTTCAACACTCTGAAAATTTATGGAAGGTCTACTGGCAGAATACCTCACACGGATGGCTTTGTAATCTTAACTAAAAGGGATTGGTCAGTGAAGTTTGTCCATTTTGTCATACATTTTTTACATTTACTATTTGAAGTTTTACTTTTCTGTGTTACTTAGGGAATAAGAAACTAAATAGCTGATATGAACACTGTACTTAGTCCTACATAATATCATCAAGCAAGGAAGTTATGGTCAAAAGAAACAACTTCCAAGAATTGTCTAGACTGATGTTTTAAAATGTATGCCTTCTAGTTCCTACTGTGGGTTATTTGAAACTATGTTAATGTTATGTTTTTTAAACAAGAAAGTAGATTAATTTGAAATACGACATAGGACACTAAGAACAAATATGAAGATGTGAAACCACACCAAAGCCAGGTGCAAGGGCAGGTGCATATGCTAGATAATTTACATTCCCCCCACTCCCACTCTAGAACACAAACTCCATGAGAATGGGAACTCCATTTTTGTTCTCTGCTGTATCTCCAGCACCTAGAACATAAAAAGCACTCTGTAAATACTAGTTAAATGAGTGCTAAAAAAGGACAACCAAGTTGCGCTATGTCCTTCAGGCCATGTTTTTTTCTAATCTCCGCCTCCTGCATGACTTTATCTTAAAGACAAAATCTAGGTTTTGCAGGAAAAATATCTGTGGTTTTAAAACTTCATTTGAAATTATACACTTTAAAATGGTGAATTTTGTTATGTGTATAGTACTTTGAGAAATAAACTAAAACAGCGAGGAATTTACCACAGGGATTAAAATGGATACACTTATATAATGCCTCCTCCACCTTTCCTAGCTTTCTGTCCCTACATTTTTTAAATAACAAAATATTTGATATAATTCAATTTACAACAGTGCCTTCTGTCAATCTTATAATGGATAGAAATTAGCAATAATGGAGAAATAGGCCTAACAAACATAAGCAACCTGTGCTGTCCTACAGATAAGATTATTTTAGCATTTTCCCTGTCAAGAGCAAGGACCCACTGTAATTTGCCCCCGCATCATGAAACCTCTTTTTACTTGGCAGAACAGGCCATTGAAACAATGTTTATCTGAAGTATCAGCAATGCAGAGAGAGAATTATCAAAACTGAGCAAAGTTCTGCTCACATGTAGCAATTTGTTTCTTCCATAAGAGGGTGTGTTCCCTTTTTTCCCCTGAATCTTTTCTGAACACTGCATCATTTTTAAATGCAAAGAATATGTGTCACAGACTTAAGGCACAACTTCTAAAACAGTCAAGTCATAATTACCGTCTTGACATTTTAGACATGAACTTTATAGCAGAGATCACTCAGGAAAAATTCTCTAAATTATATTTTTACATTTTCTCTATATGATCAAGGAAAAACTAAGTTCATAATAGCTAACAACAGTCAATCAATTGTGGCATAAACAGACAAAGGTATTAAAAACAATCTTTTTAAAAAATCTGTATTAAGCCATGGAACCCAACATCATCACACACTTCACCCACACCTTCTGTAATGAGCATAAGTTTAAACAATCCCTCTAAGGTTGCCTCTACTATTGGTGACTCAACCCCAACTAGATGACAGATAATACAGGGAGAGAGGCTCTTGTGAGTCTCTACAAAACAGTATTCAAAGATTTAACAATTATAATTCAAACTGTTTGCAAACAACACTGAAAGCCTGTAACATATACTAATTTGTTTTTTTGCTGAGGTTGATTTTATGGGAGCAAGTCAAGTAGCCAGTGAGTGAGCTTGGCTGACCTTCCAGTATTCACATCTTAAGGGCAACATTGTTCTCCTACACGTGTATGCTCTTTTATTTAGGGTCTAAAGGAGTCATACATTTTTAAGTAGTATTTCACTGCATTTTATAGAGAATTTCAAATGTTATAATTGTATTTGCAATTTTAGAGAGTCACAAAGTTTTTGGGGGGGGGCTGTTTGTGGCAAGATTTAACTCATCCATGGATCAAGAGTTGACCATACATTTCACGATTTGCTACATTCTTATAATTCAAAGTACATTAAAACTAGGCCTTTACAAAACTAAGTGGGGTCTAAAAATTTTGATTACATTAAATGCAGGGTTACATTATATCCAATTTGCATTATAAAAGACCATGCTATCACAGAATTGTACTAGGTTATAAACTTATAAAACTAGTTCTGACAATGTTTATTATATTTTTAAAATTATAATTCTGGCTAATAGTCAAAGCTATAAAGTTTTTCTCCCTCAGGGAAAACTGTAAAACTCAGAAGCACTCATTGAAAAACACCAGAAATACTCTACTATACATAAATTACAGAAAAATCATGAGAGGAATTAAAACAAGAAACAAAGCACTCACTTATTCCTTTTTTAAAAAATGTATTGAGCACCTACCAGGAACGAGGCACTCTCCTGGGGATAGAAAGATCAAAGACATTCCCTTCTCTCACAGAGCTGATGCTCAAGCAGGGGAGAGAACAATTAAACAATCACTTACAAAGTATGATAAATATGACTGATAGGAGTACACGTTGGTGCAAAGAGCTCAGATCAAGGAAAACCAGAGAAGGTTTCCCAAACAAAGTGACATATGTATAGGCTTAGGGTTTAGACCTAAAAACTAAGGTTGGAATTAGCCAGACTTGGGGGGAAGTGGGGGAGGTAGGAAAAATGTTCCAGAGATAAAGACTTGCAGGTGAGAACAAAGATTCAGAATGAAGGGGAGTGGAGAAGAGAGAGAGAGATGCAGAGAACCTGAGACAAGATGAAGCTTAAAAAGGTAAAGTAGGAACCAGATCGCAAATGATCTGGTAAGATGTGTTTGTTACGGAATGTGGCCTTTATCTTAAGGCAACAGAAAACTAAAGGGTTTTAAGCAGAAAAAAGGCCATATTAAAATTAGCATATTACGGGCTTCCCTGGTGGTGCAGTGGTTGAGAGTCCGCCTGCCGATTTAGGGGACACGGGTTCGTGCCCCGGTCCGGGAAGATCCCACATGCCGCGGAGCGCTGGGCCCGTGAGCCATGGCCACTGAGCCTGCGCGCCCGGAGCCTGTGCTCCACAACGGGAGAGGCCACAACAGTGAAAGGCCCGCGTACCGCAAAAAAAAAGAAAAAAGAAAAAAGATAAAAGAAATTAGCATATTAGCAAACAATAATATAACTGAAATGAAGAATAAATTAGAAAGAGATGCCATGGGAGGCAGGAAGAGCAGAGTGGCTGCTGTTACAGGTATCTCGGATTAGAGATGATGGTGGTATGGAGGAGGACTGTGGTAATTTGTATGGAAAAAAAAAGACTGGCCAGAGAAAGATTAGAAAGGTTGAACTGACAAGATTGGATGTGGGGACTAGCTAGATTGGGGGAAAGGAAGGGAGAGCAAAGTCAAATATTATTCCTAGATTTCTGGATCTTGCAATCTGAACTTAATATTTCCCTTCTATTGGAAATACTTACAAGGTTCTAAAAATATTACAGTTTCTTTTCAGTTACACACATTGATATAAACAGTGCAAAAAATATTTTAGATTTGGTTCTAGCAAATATGATTTTTATCTCTTGAGCCATCTTCCACCTTTTCTACAATAAAGTATTAAAATGAGTCTGTATTCCACACCAAAAGGAAAAAGGAAATTTAGTTAATAAAGATAGGTGCTCAGTGCATGGAGAAAGCCAGCTTGAAATTAAAGCTTGCTATCCAAAGTGAATCCTCAGATGAAAAAGTCAAGGACTGACAGTATCCCCAAACCAGAAAGTGTCTCAAAAGTGTTTTCTGTGAACCTATTATATTACCAAAATAAGCACAGGACTAGCTCTTTCATAAGACCATGACAGGCGTTCTTTTTACAGTAGAATTTGATAGAATTTTGGCAAGCTAAATAAAAAAGATCTATGGAAAAAAAGAGCACCACCCTTTGAAATCCAATGTCAAGAACAAAAAGCACTTGCTTTCAAAACTCACTCATTCATTCAGAAGTTCAGGTGCTCTAAACTTCTGTAAACAGATTAACATTGGCCAAGCAGATTAGACGCTCTTTAATCTTTCATTTTGTCTCTATAAAAACTATAACCAATACTGTGAACATATACCGTCTACTCAGGAACGAAATTTCAAGAGCTACTCATTTCCTTAAACGTTGTACCACCTTATAAACAGAATACCATATTAAATTTGTATATCAATGTATTTATAATGTATGTATTTATATATTCATATGCTGGGGGACTATCCCCTACTTACAAACACACATGTCCACTAACTTCAAGCCTCTGACAAAATGTACTCCCCCCACTCTCTCATATTGGAGGAAAGGAGAACTTTCCTTCTACAGCTAAACAAATAAATGTCTTGCTGGTCTTTCTACAGTTTCCTATCGATGGGCATCGCTTTAAACTAGTGTAAGACTCGCGATACACCTTTCACGCCTTAGTTGAGAAAAATGATGCTAATACAATAATATGCTAAAGATTACAGTGCTGACGACTGAATGTGTACTGTCAAACAAAGGGAAGAATTATACTGTAATGTAAGGAAAAAGTCCTCAGGAAAGAACATATCCCTAAAGCCGTAAACACAAGATTTTAACATAATTAGAAGGTCACGTAGATAATATTAACTCAAAATCTCCCCGACTTCGACAGTTGCTTCCAAGTTTTCCCGTGAAATGGAGGTTAGGGATCGGCCTTAAAATGCTCAGAAAGAGAAGAGACTCTCCTAGAACTGAAAGGGGGAAGAGAAACCAGAGAAGAGAAACATGGTGAGGAAAGAGAAAAACTAGCCCTAACGCGCCAAAGGGTCTATTCAACAACAAAAAAGACATTTTTGAACCGATTTACGAGGGGTAACCCGAGCCCAAACCCCCGCAGACCGAGGGGCGAACCGCGGAGTCTGGGGAGGAAGGCGCCCAAGCCCAGTGACAATGGGAACCGTTCCTTTCTAAGAGTGGGGGCTCCGAGAGGAGACCGTGCCTCGCCCGGGCCGCCTTCCCGTCCGCTCGGGAGAAGCTAGACCCACCTGGAGACCGCCATGGCCGGGCGCCGGCGGTTCGGAGCTCCCCGCGAGCGACGCGCCGCGCTGCCGAGGCGCTAGTTTCCAGGGAGCGGAGCGGCGCAGGCCCAGGCCACGGAGCAGACAGGAGCGGCCGGTGCAGCGCAGGATGTCCCGGCGCGGGCCCTCGGGCATCTGCCCCGTCGCCTACCAGAGCTCGTCCCTGCCGCGGCCCGGGAGCAGGGGTCTGAGACGGCGGCTGAGGCAGCAGTCCTCCGACCCGCACGACTTCAAACCGGGTGCCCCCAACCCCGCTCTTTGCTGACGCAGGCGTCGGCACGCCGGACTGAGCGTCAGCGCGCCGGAAGTGACGCCCGCTCACCGCCAGGGCTCAGCTCCGCCGCCGAGTAGGAGTATGAACCCTTACGGGCTGGCTGAGCGCGCCGCCAAAAAAAGCTGTCTTTGCTCATCTAGAGGGGGTCGGTAGTCTTCATACGAGGCGAGAGAGGAGAAATGAGTCTACTTATTTTCTAGGGAAGGAAAAGAAGCGATCTAGCCAAGGTTCTGGGAGTTAAAACCTTTGCTTCTAATTCCTCACTGCCCCGATCCCCATCTCACCAGACTGCTTCTAGAGAAAGCAGAATCCACAGGACCATAGCATGCTCTAGTCCAGGTGGCGATGCCAGTGGAAGGGGTGAAATCCAGAAAGATCTGCAACGGCACTGAAGACAGGGCTCGAATGTTTGCCATCTATCTGCCATATGTTCTGCCTAGGTATTGGAGGGAAGGTATTCTGTCAACCATTTTGCCATGTCTGATTTCTTGATTGCTTGTGTTGGTACCATGATTGTCTCAACCATATTTGAAAACTCTCAGCCATTTATTTATGTATTTATTTATTTGCTTATGTGGCTGTTCAGTCGCTTAATTTATTAGACTTTTAAACATTCTTCTGTCACCTAGTGCAGGCCCTTATCACCTTAAACTTGATTTTGTATGATAGTAGTCAAAGTAATATTTCTCCAGCTTCAACTGAGCCCATCTTAAAGGCCTCCAACAGATTAATCTTCATGAAACACTGCTTTCACCGTGTCACTCCTCTGCTTATAAAACTTATCCATTGGCTTCTCATTATCTGTAGAGGCTTTGCCTCAACCCCTGGGTCTTTTTCATCTATAAAATGAGGCTAATGAGAAGTACTATAGAAATAAAATGAGGTCATGTATCTAGAAAAGCTTACAAGAGTTTATAAAGCATAAAGGGAAAGAAACTAACTTAAGAACCTATGTGCTAGGCATTTGGCATGCATTATCTCATATAATTTGTAGGCCAACCCTGTAAAGTAAGTTTTAATCTTCATTTACAGGTGAGAAAACTAAGCTTAGGAAGGTTAAGTAATTTGCCCAAGATCCAAGCTACTAATAATATTTACTGTTCATTCTTAAACAAATATTAATTTGGCCCCTGCTCTATGCCAGACACTCTGCTCGGCACCGTTTTTTTTGTTTGTTTGTTTTGTTTTTTGCGATACGCGGGCCTCTCACTGTTGTGTCCTCTCCCGTTGCGGAGCACAGGCTCCGGACGCGCAGGCTCAGCGGCCATGGCTCACCGGCCCAGCCGCTCCGCGGCATGTTGGATCCTCTCGGACCGGGGCACGAACCCATGTTCCCTGAATCGGCAGGCGGACTCTCAACCACTGCGCCACCAGGGAAGTCCTCAGCACAGTTTTATACTATTAGACAATATCTGATTAAGCTGATGTTCACACGTCTTCATATTTCACAGCCTCCTCCCACCTGCCTTCTCAGTTCATCTAACACCACTGAAACTAACAAGGAGGTACATTTACTGATTGTACACTACATTCATTTATTCAGCCAAAATTAAGTACCTACCGCATGCTAAACTCTATACTAGAGATTAGGGCTTCTAAAGAAACCAAAAACAGATAAGGTGCCCACTCTAGTTGAACTTACATTCTAATGGGAGGAAAGAGAGTGAACAGATAAACAAGAAAATATCATATCTGTATGCTATGGAAAGCAGAATGATGGGATAGAGAGGGTGATTAGAGACCCCAGACTGGGTGATTAGGGGGAAACAAAGAAGCAGCTTAATCTGAGGCCTGAAAGACAAGAGGGAGCCAGCTATGTGAAAACCTGGGGAGGCTTCCAGATAGGGGATACAACTAGTGTAAAAACCTAAGAGAAGCTGGCTATCTTGGGAGACAAGATGGGAGAGGTAGAAAGGGGCCATTGTAAGGTATTTGGATTTTAGACAAGCAATAGAAAGTCATAGGAGGGTTTTAAGCATGTGAGTAAAATGATCTGATATACATTTTAAAAAATCTTACTCTTTAATATCCAAGAGGTAATTAGATATATAGTTCTAAAGGACATATAGAAGAAAAGAAAAGGCTGGTGTTACAGATTGGTAAGGCATAGTGTAATAATCAAATATATTGAAGTAGGACTGACTTGTTTTTAAATCCTTCCTCACCACACTTAACAGTTGTGTGTCCAGGGAGTTGTATAACCTTTCTAAGCTTCAGTTGCTTCTGGGAAATGGGGACAATAATAGCACCTTATAGGGTTGTGGTAAGGATTAAATGATATAATGAATATAAAGCATTTAACCCAGTGACTGAAACTTTAAGCACTCAAAAACATTATTAACTACATTGAGTGTTCTTTTTGTTAACTATGCAACCTTAAGCAAATGACTTACCTTCTATGTCTCAATTTCCTCAGCTGTGAAATGGGGATAATATTAGTACTGGTACACAACCCTTATCTGAGACCCTGGCTAGAGATGGTTTTCTGAATTTAGAATTTTTTAGATTTTGAAAGGTAATCCAGTGCATATTATGTCACACCCTAGCAGCTTCTAGGGCAGCACCCCATAGTCAAGTACATTTATAGTTCTGCAGCAAAACATATGAATAGCCATACCAAGAGGACTAAATAAGAAACTCTAAATAGATGCATGGCAGTTTAGATCAGGTTTTGCTGCCAGATTAATTTTTTTAAAGTATCATATTCAGACCATTTTCAATTCCAGAATTGTAAATAATGGATCATGAACCTGTACTTTGTAAAGTTGTTGTAAGGAGCAAATGAGTTGATACATGATACACTTAAGAAATACTAAGTGCTAAATAAATTGTAGCTATTATTATTATTATTTTTTATCACCAGAAAGGTGGCTTCAAAAGTCAATGGCAGGGGGCTTCCCTGGTGGTGCAGTGGTTGAGAGTCCGCCTGCCGATGCAGGGGACACGGGTTTGTGCCCCAGGCTGGGAGGATCCCACGTGCCATGGAGCGGCTGGGCCCATGAGCCATGGCCGCTGAGCCTGCGCATCCGGAGCCTGTGCTCTGCAACGGGATGAGGCCACAACGGTGAGAGGTCTGTGTACCGCAAAAAAAAAAAAAAAAAAATCAATGGCAGGACTTCCCTGGTGGTGCAGTGGTTAAGAGTCCGCCTGCCAATGCAGGGGACACGGGTTCGAGCCCTGGTCCTGGAAGATCCCACATGCCGTGGAGCAACTAAGCCCGTGCGCCACAACTACTGAACCTGCGCTGTAGAGCCCACAAGCCACAACTACTGAGCCTGCGCTCTAGAGCCCGCGTGCCATAGCTACTGAAGGCTGTGCACCTACAGCCTGTGCTCCGCAACAAGAGAAGCCACCACAATGAGAAGTCCGTGCACTGCAACGAAGAGTAGCCCCTGCTCGCTGCAACTAGAGAAAGCCTGCACACAGCAAAGAAGACCCAACCCAGACACAAAAAAAAAAAAAACCAACTATACCCAGTAGGGTGGCTATTATAAAACACACACATACACACACACACACACACACACACACACACACACACACACACGCAAGAGAGCAAACAAAAAAAGTAAATAACGGGCTTCCCTGGTGGCACAGTGGTTAAGAATCCACCTGCCAATGCAGAGAACACGGGTTCGAGCCCTGGTCCAGGAAGATCCCACATGCCATGGAGCAACTAAGCCCATGCGCCACAACTACTAAGCCTGTGTCCTAGAGCCCACGAGCCACAACTACTGAGCCCGCGTGCCACAACTACTGAAGCCCACGCACCTAGAGCTCATGCTCCGCAAGGAGAGAAGCCACCTCAATGAGAAGCCTGTACAACACAACGATGAGTAGCCCCCGCTCGCCACAACTAGAGAAAGCCCACGCGCAGCAACGAAGACCCAACGCAGCCAAAAATAAATAAATAAATAAATTTATATTTTTAAAAAAGTAAATAACAAGTATTGGCAAGGATCTGGAGAAATTGGGACCCTTGTGCACTGTTGGTTGGAATGTAAAATGGTGAAGCCACTATGGGAAACATTATGGAGGTTCCTCAAAAAGTTAAAAATAAAATTAGCATATGATCCAGCAATTCCACTTCTGGGTATGTGCCCAAAACAACTGAAAGCAGCCGTGGAGCAACTAAGCATTTAACCACAACTACTGAGCCTGCGCTCTAGAGCCCACGAGCCACAACTACTGAGCCCACGTGCCACAAGTACTGAAGCCCGCGTGCCTAGAGCCCATGCTCCACAACAAGAGAAGCCACCACAATGAGAAGCCTGTGCACTGCAACAAAGAGTAGCCCCCACTCGCAACTAGAGAAAGCCTGTGCACAGCAACAAAGACTCAATGCAGCCAAAAATTAAAAAATAAATAATAAAAATAAATTAATTAAAAAAAAGAACTGAAAGCAGAAACTCAAATATTTATACACACATATTCATAGCAGCATTATTCAAAATAGCCAAAAGGTGGAAGCAACCCAAGTGTTCATCAACCGATGAATGCATAAACAAACTGTGCACTATACATACAATGGATTATTACTCAGCCTTAAAAAGGAAGGAAAATTTGACACATGCTACAACATAGATGAGACTTGAAGAAGTTATACTAAGTGAAATAAGCTAGTCACAAAAGGACAAATAATGTATGATTCCACTTATATGAGGTATCCAGAGTAGTCCATTCAGGGAGACAAAAAGTAGAATGGTGGTTGCCAGGGGGTGGAGGAAGGGAGGAATGAGGAGTTATTGTTTAATGGGTACAGAGTTTCAGTTTTGGAAGAAGAAAAACGTTCTGGAGCTGGATGGTGTAGATGGTTGCACAGCCACGTGTGAATGTACTTAATGTCACTGAATTGTACACCTAAAATTGTTAAAATGGTAAATTTGGGGGTGGGATGAATTGGGAGATTGGGATTGAAATCTATATATTACTGATACTATGTATAAAATAGATAACTAATGAGAACTTACTGTATAGCCCAGGGAACTCTACTCAGTGCTCTGTTGTGACCTAAATGGGAAGGAAATCCAAAAAAGAGAGGATATGTGTATACGTATAGCTGATTCAATTTGCTGTACAGCAGAAACTAACACAACATTGTAAATCAACTATACTCCAATAAAAGTTAATTTAAAAAACAAAAAAAAATGGTACAACTTATGTGTATTTAACCACAACTTATAAAAAGTAACTTCTAGGGCTTCCCTGGTGGCGCAGTGGTTGGGAGTCCGCCTGACGATGCAGGGGACACGGGTTCGGGCCCTGGTCTGGGAGGATCCCACATGCCGCGGAGCGGCTAAGCCCGTGCGCCACAGCTGCTAAGCCTGCGCTCTGGAGCCCGCGAGCCACAACTACTGAGGCCGCACGCCTAGAGCCCATGCTCCGCAACGAGAAGCCACCGCAATGAGAAGCCCACACACCGTGACGAAGCCCGCGCGCAGCAACCAAGACCTGACACAGCCAATAAATAAATAAGTAAAATAAATTTATAAAAAAAAAAAAAAAAAAAAAAGTAACTTCTAGTAAGACGTTACCCCTTTCTGACATGGGCATAGCACATCTGTGTGCCCTTATGTTTGTTCTGGGGGCAATGTTTTTGACAGAAAGCATGGTCTCGAATGTCTCCTTTAATAATTATGACTTTCCGGTAGCGAACTTTTTCACTGTAATTAGTGAAAAATGTCACAAGATGTCACTCTTTAGCTGAAAAACGATTCCAGTTTGGTTCAGTAGCCAATAACTATAAGTAATTCCAGAGCATCAGATAAAAGCCTGTATTTAGTGCTTTGCTCATACAAAGACGGTTTTCTGGGAAAGAGAAGGTTTCCACCTGTGAAATGTATTAATAAGCTACTCTGTTCATGAAATTTATGTTAATATTTATTAACTTCATTGGTACTAATTGTTTTTCAGTATAAATTGAGTTGGTGTAATTAAGATATAACTAACTTTGTAAGTGATAGTGAAACACAAAGCTGAAATGTAAAGATCACTGATCATTGAAAGTCAGGTGGCTTTACCACTAAATGATGTGTGACATTGGGTAAGTCCTTTAATCGCTCTGATTTCACCAGAGTGGTAGAAACATCCTTTCTTAGGTCAATATACACTACCGTATATTTACTCTGTGCTAAAACATATTTAAGTACATTCTAATTCTAAAATATTTTGGTTTTTATAGTAGTAATCAAATTGTAACTGTTAAAATACAATACCAATGGGAGTTCAGTAATAGAAAATACTGCCCACAAGAAGACATTAGGAAATATAATGAGACTTCTTGATGTCCTGAGGGAGTATTTTAGGAAAATACTTTTATTAAACAATTATAGTCAGAGGTATAAACTCTTGAAATAAAAAAGAGAGAACAGTTTTTAAAAGATAATGGAATATCCTAAAGTGTAAAAGAAAAATTGCTTTGTTTACCTGTAAAATTCTTAAGATTCAAGAACACATTAATTCTTTTTTTTTTTTTTTTTTTTTTTTTTGCATTACGTGGGCTTCTCACTGCTGTGGCCTCTCCCGTTGCGGAGCACAGGCTCTGGACGCGCAGGCCCAGCAGCCATGGCTGACGGGCCCAGCCGCTCCGCGGTATGTGGGATCTTCCCAGACCGGGGCACGAATCCGTGTCCCCTGCATCGGCAGGCGGACTCTCAACCACTGCGCCACCAGGGAAGCCCAAGAACACATTAATTCTTAAAGATTAACCATTTGAATTGGTAATATTACACTATAATCAATTTTTTTTTTTTTTTTTTTTTTTTTTGCGATACGCAGGCCTCTCACCGCTGTGGCCTCTCCCGTTGGGGAGCACAGGCTCCGGACTCGCAGGCTCAGCGGCCATGGCTCACAGGCCCAGCCGCTCCACAGCATGTGGGATCCTCCCGGACCGGGGCACGAACCCGTGTCCCCTGCATCGGCAGGCAGACTCTCAACCACTGCGCCACCAGGGAAGCCCCAAAATAATTTTTTAAACTTCTAATTTTTGTAAGAAGTTTGTAATTGAGTTATAATACCTAAAAGCAATCAAAAGACCAAATGCTCACCGCTGGATGAAATGCTGGACATTATAATGCATCAATAAATGAGGATATTACATTTTTATTAGTAGTAACAGTTATTAGGATTAAGATTATTAGGATGAGAAAAACTATCAGAAATCGTGGGTGAAAATATAGAACTCAGAATGATATAAAAAATAGAGGGCTTCCCTGGTGGCGCAGTGGTTGAGAGTCCGCCTGCCGATGCAGGGGACACGGGTTCGTGCCCTGGTCTGGGAAGATCCCACATGCCGCGGAGCGTCTGGGCCCGTGAGCCATGGCCGGCCGCTGAGCCTGCGCGTCCGGAGCCTGTGCTCCGCAACGGGAGAGGCCACAGCAGTGAGGGGCCCGCGTAACGCAAAAAAAAAAAAAAAAAAAAAAAAAAAATAGAGTGTAAATTGCGCCCAGTTAAGGATATTGACAGTTGTTTTGTTTCATTTCATTTTATTTAACTCTTAAAACTTAGATCTTTCTGTTTAACTTTTATCTTCACATGATTAAATATGTAAAAGGAGAGGGGGTGTAGTACCTAAAGGGTACAGAGTTGCTTTTTGTGGTGATGAAAGTGTTCTAAGATTAACTGTCGTGATAGTTGCACGCATGTGTGAATATATTAAAAACCATTGAATTTTACACTTTAAATGGGTGAATTGTATGGTATATGAACTATATCTCAATAAAAAGTAGGTGAAGGAAGCACTATTCAAGCTTTTTTTTTTCTATTACTGCAAATTTAGTTATGAATGCCTATTTTTAAAAGAGCATTGAAAACAAGTGGTTTTGGGGGGGAGGGATAAATTAGGAGTATGGGATTAACAGATGCACACTACCATACATAAAATAGATACACAAAGATTTACTGTGGAGCACAGGGAACTATATTCAGTATCTTGTAATAAACTATAATGGAAAAGAATCTTTTAAAAAGGAATATAGATATATACATATATATGTATAACTGAGTTACTTTGCTGTACACCTAAAACTAACACAATATGTAAATCAACTATAATTCAATTAAGATAAATAAATAAAATTCAAGTAAAAATATGTAAAAGGAAAGAAAAGAATGATTTGTTAAAATTCGCGTGATTATTTTAAACACTGGAAGCAAAAAAGATTTATATTTCATGTTACATTGCCACTTGTATCATACATCTGTGTGTCTGTGTGTCCGTGTGTGTGTGTGTGTGTGTGTGTGTGTGTGTGTGTGTGTGTCACGGTGGTGGGAAGTCTCCCAGGCAGAGAGAGAGAAGTCTGGGAGGGGCATAGTCGTGGAGGCCCGTTCTGTTCCATTGATAGCACGTTCATTCACTGGGAGCCGGCTAAAACAGACTAATCCTTGCAGTCATTCCTTCTACCTTAACAAGGCTCCGCCACCTCGCCCAGAACTCGGTAAGTTCAAAGTGCAGTAAAAGTGCGTTTTTCCAAAGAATAATCTGAAATGACATTGTAGATAATTTACTGGGGGGTGCAGAAGGGAGGGGGTGGAGGAAGGGGTGGAGGTGGTAATTATCAGGCATCGCTTTGCTATCATATTTGCAATGGGGAGAAAAACCTCAATGCGCAAATAGTTTCAAAAAGATTAGACAGTAATTGGCTTTTTCCCAGGAAACCTCTTCAGAGGGGCCACTCGCAAGCTGCTGCTGCCCACTGAAAACCGACGCCCAGAAAGTCTGGGGAGGGGGATTGGCAGGTGCCTGTGCTTGGGCCAAGGGCTGCGCCCGACTCAGTTAGTAGCCGTCTCTGCCTCTGTCCCCAGGTCCAAGGGATGCTGCTCTCCTGGCCCTGCTACCACTGAAGCGCTCAGGGGTCCCTGGAAAGCCGACCTGAGTGCAGACACCACGAGCCATGAGTCCTCTTAGGCTGCGAGCGTCTCTCTCGTTGCTGCTGCTGCTGGGTGGCTGCCTTCTCGAGGGCGCCGGGAGAAACCAGGGGGCGGCTGGCAGCGCGGTCGAGTCGGCCCCGGGCCCCGCGGGCGGCTCCTCCGGTCGCTTCGTTAGCCCCGAGCGGCACGCGTGCAGCTGGCAGCTCCTGCCGCCCGCCCCAGGGCCCGCGGCGGGCAGCGAGCTGGCGCTGCGCTGCCAGGGCCCGGACGGGGCGCGCCACCAGTGTGCCTACCGCGGGGAGCCGGGGCGCTGCCCGGTCTACGCCGCCAGCCGCTCGCACTACTGGAAGCAGGTGCTGGGTGGGCTGCGCAGGAAGCGGCGGCCCTGCCACGACCCCGCGCCGCTCAAGGCCCGCCTGTGCGCGGGCAAGAAGGGCCAGGGCGCGGAGCTGCGCCTGGTGCCCCATGCATCCCCGTTCGTCAGCCCTATTGGGGCGGACTTTCCCCGGGATCCCAAGCTCCGGGCCAGGAGCCGGGGGCAGCCCCGAGAGACCGCGCGCGGCCCCACCGCAGGGGCCCCGCCTCCCCCGAACGCACCGCCCAAAGGGAAGCCCTCTGAGAAGAAGACCAAAGGAGGCAAGAGAAAGGCTGCCTGGAACCCAGACGAGGAGCGATCTCTGGGGACCCGGCCCGATCCCCACGAGCTGGAAGAGAACGCGAAGCTCACGGAGACCTACTGTGCTGAGAAGTGGCATTCCCTCTGCAACTTCTTTGTCAATTTCTGGAATGGCTGAGGGTGCGGGCCTGGGGAGGAGAGGGGAGAGGGAGGGAGGGGATCTGTGCGCAGCCCGGGAGGGGAAGCTAAGGGCATCCTCGGCCACGAGATACTGGATAGAGAGTGGGGAAGAGTACAGGTTCTAGAATGGGTCTGGGGGGTGGAGGTGGGGCTTGGGATGAGAGTATAAAGGCTATGGAGAGTCTCTGAGACAGCAGGGAAGTTAAAAATTATTGAGTCGACCCTGATTAAGAGCAGAAGAACTAGTGGAAACAGAAGTAGGCATACCCTAAATGTGCAAAAACTGTAGACTGGGGAGAGAGACGGGTACAGAGAGGCTGAAAAAATAAGTGGGAAAAACTGACTAAGATGATGTGACTCTCGTGTGGGAAGCAGGATACAATGTACACTGTTTAACACATTTCTATTAAAATATACTCATGAGCAACTGATAACCTGAGCCAGGTTGAATTTTCAGTGTCATCTCACCTACTCAGCTGACAAGGTTACCAATTTTTTTTTCTCTTTAGGAATTAGTATGAACTTGGGTGCTCTCTCCTGTCATAGACGATCGCTATAGGGATCGAAGCCATTCAGAGCTCAAAACTGACTCCAGTGAAAAGGTTTTCAGGATGATTGCCTTTGAATTCTTTTAGAAGTGCTGCTTTTAAACAGTGATGCCTAGTGTTCTGAAACTTTCCTATTAACCTTCCAAATTCAGAAGTGAATTATAGAAGTTGAGTGCTCCAGTAGGTTTTAAAAAACAATTCTCTTTGTATTTGATCGTATTTTTTTAAAAAGCTAAAATGTAAGTACATATCTCAGAGTCATTTGGACCATTATGGAAGTCATATCTCTGTTTCATGTAATTAATTGTTAACATATTTTATTTTTTTAATTAGTTTCTGCTTTATAACAAAGTGAATCAGTCATACATATACATCTGTTCCCATATCCCTTCCCTCTTGCGTCTCCCTCCCTCCCACCCTCCCTATCCCACCCCTCCAGGCGGTCACAAAGCACCAAGCTGATCTATCTCCCTGTGCTATGAGGCTGCTTCCCACTATCTATCTACCTTACGTTTGGTAGTGTATATATGTCCATGCCTCTCTCTCACTTTGTCACAGCTTACCCTTCCCCCTCCCCATATCCTCAAGTCCATTCTCAAGTAGGTCTGTGTCTTTATTCCTGTTTTACCCCTAGGTTCTTCATGACATTTTTTTTCTTAAATTCCATATATATGTGCTAGCATACGGTATTTGTCTTTCTCTTTCTGACTTACTTCACTCTGTATGACAGACTCTAGGTCTATCCACCTCATTACAACATATTTCATTTTAAATAAGATGAAATGATAGACTTTGCATGTGTTAGGTGCTCAATAAAAACTGTATGGCTAGATTTAAAGAACTGGCAGGACAACGAAATTTTGACTGCATTTGATCTAGTTCTGACTATACCTTGAAGTTAGTTCCTAAAAACATTTATAATTGTTGGGGAAAGACAAGAACAAGTCTGCATAAGGGAAAAATCACAAACTGACAAACCCTGGGTCCTATCATTACTCTGTTTGGCCGGCATGCAGTTCTCTCATTTTTCCACCCTTCCTCCCTCCCTCCCAATTGGGATTTGTTGCTAGCATTTAAAAATTAGATAATTTCATATAAAAAGCCAGATTTCTGAATTCTCTTGTAAAATTAGATCTAATGACATTGGACACATCTTTCCACATTGCAACAACTGGCTGATGCTGAATATTGGCTGACCTCTTTAGATTAGATATATTTTCTTGAGTTTTTCCACTGCTGCTGCACGTCTTATAAATTGACTTTATTCATTTATATTACAGGGATGAACCCATGAGACATTTAAGCCACCACCAGATATAAGGGTTTTTGGCTGACCTTCTGTTTTTCTCACCTCCTCTCCTTTAAAATAATGGTAAATGCAACAATCTTACAGATACTGAACATGTCCTGAACTTTTTCCTCCTTGATCAGCCCCTAGAAAATGTAAACTATCTTTTTACCTATTCTGTACATCCTTCACACAATTGGCAAAACATTCAGATTGACCATAGTTTCATGCCACGTTTATGAATCACATTCTGAGTAACATTGACCATTAGATAAAGTCCATCTTGGCCAAGGAAAGGAAGCTCAGAGTAGCTTGAGACCACCCCCTAAAGATAGGAATGCAAGGTTTGAGGGCTCTTAATTCCCTGACCAGGGATCGAACTTGGCCCCCCTGCAGTGGACTGCCAGGGAATTCCCCAAAGGGATTCAGTCTTACAGGGCACTTACACAAAATGGTGATCAGAAACTCTCCATCTCAGCTGGGAGCCACATAAAAAGAAATAAGCAAGAAATGTGTAGTTGTAGAAGGGAGAATTATCTGATGAGGAGAACAAAATACAGTGCTCGCATCCCTGACGCGTAAGCAAGAGGGTATGTGTGATGTCCTTCGGTGACAAGGACTTGAAAGGATATGAGAATGTTTCTGGTCTTGGAGGCTTGGGGACCACAGCTGCCCTCCCAGCTCCATGGCTTTCTTACAACTTCAAAGAGCCTCTCTCCTTACTTCCTGCCCGATGCTTACAGCTGCAGAGCTTTGATGAACTTACCCCAAGTTTGTCCCTCCTGTGACCTCTGGCTCACCACATTCAAACTCTTCCCCATTTCAATTTTTAAAAGCAGGTATAAAGGCAGACCAAAGCCCTCCTTTCACTTTTGTAAAGCAAGACAGCTGCTTCAGCCCTATTAAAATTATTAGGCGGTCATTATATACAGACAACAGCAGTTAGAAAAAGATAATGTAAGGTGCCATTAATAATAGCAATCCAAGGTAAAATACCTAAGAATAAATTCAATAAAAAATATACAAGAGCTATGCGAAGAACACAGAAATACTTCTGAGGGCAGAACAGAAAGACTTGAGTAAATGAAAACATATGTGGATTATGATTATGATTATAATTAAAGAAGTCTTAACATTTAAAAATGTCAATCTGTAAATAATCTATACATTTAAACATGATAACAACAGACTACCAAAAGGATTTTTTGGTGTGAGAATTGGGCAAACTGATTCTAAAATTCCAAAGGAAAACCAAAACGAATTTGGGGACTGGAGGGGTGCAGGGTTGTATGTTTCAGAGAGAGAGAAAAAAAGGATGCTTTCATTAAGGTTAAGGGTACAATTTGAAATGGTTAAATATAGAATCTCCCAAAGGACTGCTGGCAGCACAGTGCAAAACAATGTAAATGATGTGAGTAGACTGTTTCTAGGTAACCACAGGGACTCTCCATAGAAGGCCAGAAGCTTCCAACCAGCACTTCAGTTGACTGTTGCCGCCTCTGAGCTGGGTGGTCATGTGATCGTGGTGGGGCTGAGGACCCTAAACCTTTGATCCATATGTTCTTTTGTTCCCATGCATAACGATCACAATGAGGACGATTCTTCTCCAAATCGAGACAGGGAGAGGGCCCTTATGCATTGATTTTAAGATGTGGGGAGAGAGGCGAAGGGAAGATGGCCAGTGTGGGATCCCCAGGAGGGTGAGATGTCACAGTTTATGTTTAATCATGTGTTAGTATTCCTTGGGAGTGCCACAGGGTGAAATGTTTGCCAGCATTTAGAGGCAGCTCTTTACCTTCTCTCTTTTCTCCCTTCCTATTATTACTTAAGGCTTGGGAGGGCTCTCGATTAAATTTAAAAAAGCAAAGCAAAAGAACACACTACACAACAGAACACACACACACACCATACACACACGCACACACACACAGAGGATTGGAGTATTTTGAAAACTTACTGCCTGCAGTGTGCCCAGAGGAAAGAAGTTGATTAGGACAGTCACATCTTTCATTCCTTAGCTCATACCAGCAGCCTCCACCATGTGGGTATGCAACCAGCTTCTCAGATGGGTTTGGATGTTCCTGCAAAGCCCTGTTAAAATCCACAACATAAACCCTCAGGAAAATCTGGAGGGTGAAATCACTTTGAGTAACTGTGAATGGCTGGCACCTACACTGTTATAAAAACTTTGAGTCACCGAGAAAGAAGGAGGACCTCAGTGTAAGAGGACAGCACGTATGCCTAAAAGCAGGTGGGCTGCCTTAGGAAGGCTGGGGGCAGATTGAAGGCTGGAGAGCTGAAGTTATTTGCAGGAGGGATAATTAGCCTCATGGGACCAGCTGGTAGGATGTAAGAGGGGATGGGCCAGAAGGGGCCTCGACTGAGCCCCTTTGACTGCAGCCTCGAAATTTGGCTACTGTTTAATGGTAAATTGGTTCAAAATAGTAGAGGAGGCCTTCTCTTTTAATAGTCATGAAGTTTCATTTGCGTTAAAATAACTTAGAAAACCCTTTAGACATGACTGGTGTGTTATTTTGGTAACGAATGCAGTTTCACAAAATTCTATATCAATAACATAAAAGTCCCTTTGTTTACCATTCTGTTGTTTATCTCAAAGTTTGCCACTAGATCCTAATTGAAATTCATAGACTTCCTGGTCCTTGTTAAATATTGAAAGTGAGAGCTCAGATCTAAGAGTGAGAAGGGTTAATGAGCTTGTGAACTTCTGTTGGTGGCCTGTTCCAAAGTCTGAACCCCGCATGTGTTGGGGAATAATGGCTGCTTATTAACCTCCCAGGCGGAACAGCTGGTGGGGATCAAAGGCACGCTGCACTACATGGTGTTGCTCAAACTGACTTCCCACCTAACCCCCAGGAAAGTGTGCCAGGTCCCCAGGGAGAGGTGGGTTGCACTAAACCCAGGAGCACATTGAAAGAATGTCTGTCCCCCTACAGTCTCTCTGGGAATGTACCAGGGGACCCCCTGGGAGTAAGGGATTGATTCTCAGAGCTGTAGAAATAGGGGTGGGAATACTACGATTATTGAGGCAGAGACATCACTCCAAGTAGCATTTCCCTCTTTAGGCCCTCCTCCAACATTTGCAGGGCCTGGGGCAAGAGTTCCAATGGAGGGAAGTCCACATACAGTATGTCTAAATATTAAATAATCGTAACTCAAGCTAATAAATATAGTCTATCCTCCTATCTTGGCTATACCTTTGAACAACAGAATTTTAAATATATACGTATCAAAACTATAATTTTTATACAATTGAAAGTTGGTAAAATGTCAAAGACAATGAAATTTAATGATCATGGTGCATGTCTGGGGTCCTCTTGATGGGCCGGGGAATGATGGATGAGTAATAGTGACCTATATAATTCACAAGTTATTATATTGTAATTTTTCGTCTTCATTTCAGCAAAATTGCTAATTATGCTGTCTGCATTATAACGGCAAGATTTGTGCCAGAAATGCCAAATTATGTAATAATTTTTGAGTCATCTTAGTTCTTAGGTGGCTTTTTATTAATTTCGATTTTGAGAAACTTCATTCCGCTGAGGCAGTAGCAACTGAATTTGTCAATGAATTTCTTAGATTCAGAAATGAACCGGATAGCTAGTGGGAAGCAGCCGCATAGCACAGGGAGATCAGCTTGGTGCTTTGTGACCACCTAGAGGGGTGGGATAGGGAGGGTGGGAGGGAGGGAGATGCAAGAGGGAAGAGATATGGGAACATATGTATAACTGATTCACTTTGTTATAAAGCAGAAACTAACACACCATTGTAAAGCAATTATACTCCAATAAAGATGTAAAAAAAAAAAAAAAAAAAGAAATGAACCCGAAATTTTATAAATCACATTCAAGCACTGTGTTGGAATTGCAAATGATAATTAACATTATTACAGAAAATAGCATAAAATATTTAATGTATTTGTAAAACATTTTAATTTAATCCTATAAATTGCTATCACTTATACTTCAATGTTTCATCTCTTAAAGCAATATCTAGAACCATTCAATATTAAATTCAAAGTTTCCAATTTGTTCAAATTTCTCTTCAGTTGACAGGATACCTTGCTCTACAAAGGCCAGAAAATAGGCTCCATTGAAATTAGTTTAGAATCAGTTATGAATAAATCTTTTCCTTCAAAGTCATGCAAACATTCTTTTCCTTTTGATTTCCTTATGTTTTATTAGAATGTCACTTTTGTTCATATGTCACATGCGGTTTCATTCAATTTAAATAACCAATTTTCACTAAAATTAAAAAAGTATTGTTAATTTTTTGAAAAGTGAAATAGGCAACCTTGAATCTATATGTTGTTCTTATAAGCTTTTGATAACCTTATTAATAGCAAGGGATATACCAAAAAATAAATACGGAGAGAGCACATTTTAAATTAATTTCATTTTCTATCACCAACTACAATTTGCTCTTCATTTGAAGATCTGTTTCACTTAACTCATCTCACACATGTTCTGTCTTATCTAGCTTAAGTCCAATTGCTTTAGCACCATTTCATAGGATCTCACATTGTGTGTCAGAAAGGGCAATTTTAATATGTACTTCATCAAGATGTGACATCTCTGGGCAGATCCAGAAAATAGAGCATATAATCTTTGAATTGTTCCAAAGAATGACATTGCTACTAGCACAGTTGAGACCCTGTCTCCTGAAATAAAGTCAAACTATGCACTGCACTGCCCAATATAGCAGCTATTACACACATGAGGTTCTGAGCATTTGAAATGTGGCTAGTCTGAATTGAGATGAGCTGTGAGTATAAAATACATACTGGGTCTCAAAAGCTTGGTACCCCTCCCCCTACAACACAAAAATGTAAGATGTTTCATGAAAAAATTTTATAATATTGCTTGCATGTGGAAGTGATATTTTAGAGATATTAGGTTGAAGAAAGTAAATTATTAAAATTAATTTTACCTGTTTCTTTTTATGTTTTTTTTTTTCATGTAACTACTTGGAAATTTAAAATCACCAGGGACTTCCCTAGTGGTCCAGTAGTTAAGACTCTATGCTTCCACTGCAGGGGGCACGGGTTCGATCCCAGTTGGGGAACTAAGATCCTGCATGCCACATGGTGAGGCCAAAAAAAAACTTAAATTAAAAAAAAAAATCATGTATGTGACTGGCATTATATTTCTATTGGACAGTGCTGGTGTAGAACACCAAGAATGCTTCTAGATTTTTGTCCAAAATTCTGGTTTGCACATCTTTCCCTTAACCAAGATGGTATAGGCCTATTTTATTTATTTATTTAGTCCTCTTGGAGCGGCATGCAGGGGGTGAGGTGGGGGGGGGTGGATCTTAGTTCCCTGACCTGGGATTGAACCTGCGTCCACCCTGCAGTGGAAGCATGGAGTCTTAACCACTGGACAGCCAGGGAAGTCCCCAACAACCTTTTAAATCAATACCTACAGTTGACTTTTTTTTTTTTTTCCATTTCTTCAATTCTTTACTTGAGTGAAAACCTGTGCTTTTTACAACAGGTGTGAAACTAATGAAACATTAGTTCAGACTGTTCTGGCTATAACTTTTGAAATCATTTTAATCAAATCCAGAAATTTGCTGTTATTTTCTGTAAATATTGTGCTGTTAGTGCCATGAAAAATATCATGTCTAGCTGAATACTGGACATGTATTATTATTTTATGACTATTATGTGGATGTTTTATATTGGTGTTTAGTTGTCCTTGTGAAATAATATTTTTTTAACATCTTTATTGGAGTATAATTGCTTTACAATGTTGTGTTAGTTTCTGCTGTATAACAAAGTGAATCAGCTATTGATATACTATTAATTGCTGTTTATTCAGCTTTTTTTTTTTCAGTTCTAGGGTTTGCATGTCTGTGTGTGTCTGTTTTTTTAATGCACAAGTGACAGTCATGTTCTTCTAATAGAGAATCTAAATGTGTCCTTTCACAAGTCCCTCCATTGGTCAAAGCTAATTATGACATAATTGTGAAACATGTAAGAGGAGCTACAGAATACTTCGCATTTGTGCTTAGAATTTAAAAGTCAAGTTTCTCCATCTGAAGAAATTTTTATGTACAATGGAATATTAAACTTGGATAATCATTTACTTGAACTTAACCTTTTTTTGGGGGGTGGTGCTAGGAACATCCTCATGCTGGAAGGATTTGAGGGCCATTTTCCAGGATCCTTACCCCCCAAAATCGTTCCAGAGGTCTCCTCTTTTTCATCTAGTTTGCTGCTTTCATGGCCTATATTTTAAATGTAATTTTCTTTATCAGCTAATAGTCCAGAGTAGCATTTGAAGTTTTGATTTAAAAGGAATAATTCTTTTAAATTTTTCACTGCTTTGATTAGTCATTACTTCTCCATTTAGTAAAGACTTTGGAGGCACAGAGACCTTCATCTACTTATTCGAGCTGTAGATTTGATGAGAGTAATTTTCTAGGCGGATTTCATTGTTTGAAAAGTAGTTAAATATTCATTAAAGAATTTCTAATGTCGTATTTGCACATTTTATATGGTCATGTCCTACAGTTTAGGGTTTAGAAAATAAACAGATCACTCTGAAAATGTTGTTTCCTTTTTTCCTTCAGCTTTTTTTCTGCTATGAGTTCCATTTGGATACTTTCTATTACAATCTTGACTAGTACTCATTCTCAGTGATCTAAGGGATTAAAAAATAAAGTGTAATATGGATAAACAACAAGGTCCTACTGTATAACACAGGGAACTATATTCAAGATCCATATTGCACTGTAGGGCACAGTGCACAAATTTAAACTCCAGAAATGTGCCAGGGAGGCTGAAAATAACAACAACAATAATAATATATAACAAAATTACTATAAAAAGAAAAAACATAACTAGATGCAATGCATGAAACTTTATTGGATTCTGGATTTTTTTAAAAAAATCTAGTTAAAAGGCATTTTGGGAAAAACTGAGAACATTTAAGTATGACCTATATTTTAAATGATATTTAAGCAGAGTTAATTATCCGAGGTGTGATAACAGTATTGTGTTTATGAAGAAAAACGTCCTTATGCCTAGTTCCTGCATGTGAATTATTTCAGGGCAAACTGATATGAGATGCGCAATTTACTTGTAATTCAGGAGAAAGAAATCTCTCTATGCAGATATATGATAAAGCTAAATTGCAAAATGCTAACAAGTGGTGAACGTAGATGAAGCATAGAGGAATGTTCATCTGTCTTATTGTATTACATTTTCAACTTTTCTGTAGATATGAATATTTCCTAAATAGAAAGTCTGAAGAAAAACTAACTGGAAACTGATCACGCCTCTACTTAGGAATATAATAAAGTTACAGAGAAAGAGAGTAAGAGAGACAGAGCCATTGCCTTGCTGGCTTCTCTCCTGTGGGCTCTGTGCAACGGAAGCTTCCCGGACCCCACGATTACCTTAAAATGTTTTCTACATTATTTGAATTGTAGTGAGAAAATGTGGTCCTGAGGGATGTAACCATGGTGATTAAATGGTAAGATTGAAAAAAAAAAAAAAAGACAGCACTAAAAGAGCCACGAACACGAGTATATTTTAGAGGAAAACGAATTTGGCAAGCCAAAGCACTGCGCGCGATGCTCGGGAACGCGCGGTGCTCCGCGACCCGGGTGATGTTTTGTGCGTCCGGTGGTGCTCCGCGCGCCGGGTGATGCTCCGCCGCGGGCGCACACAGGGTTAACTGCAGGCCGAGGGGCCCGCGCATCCTCTGCCCGCCCACATTCCGCCGCTGAATGGAGGCGATGGCCTGATGCCGGTGGGGTGATGTCGCCGCTCCGCATCCAACCTTCCCACTGGCCAAGCCCGCGCCCCTCCGGCGCCGACCCTGCGCTCTGCAGTCACGTTACCTTCCCCACCATTCACGCGGCCCGACGGGGGTTACAAAGCGGGACATTAAGAAGTCTATGGACGTCGTCGCAGAATCTAGAAATGAGGGGCTAGGAACGTGGAGACAATTACCGTGGTTCTGAAGGCCCCCGTCGTCGACTAGCCTAGTAATCTGACCCCTTTCGTGATGTGACAGGGGGCCTGTGTTTGCAGATCTGTTCCTTTGTCTGAATTTTGGAAATAAAGCGTGGTACAACTTGAGAAATGTGTGTGCGTGTGCGCGCGCCCTTTCATTAAATCCCTATGAATCAAACAAAAAAGAGACACTTTTCCTGATTTGCCCTTGTCTAATCTTATAAAGCACCTCTCATAAAATATAAACTTTTTTTTAATAATAGAAGAACTGGGTTTTAAGTTTACAGAAACCTAAATGAAAAGAATATATTATTTTCATAAATAATGCTCCACCAAATCTAATAATTTATTCTTCTTTCTGTAAAAACCATATTTTTAAAATAGCTTCAGCTGGCACTATTTCCTAAACTATTTTATAAAATATATAAAACATAAAATAATGTAAATCCTTCATTTTTATCACCTATCCAATTACCATGAAAATTAGAGAAAGTGTGATTAAGTGGGCAATACAAAATGACATTATCACCAGAAAAAGTAAATTGGCATGTACAGAATGAGTAAAAGGAGATGTCCAAGTAGAAAATTAAATCACTCCTTTAACTAGTAGAGAACCCACAATGCCCCAGGCGCCAGGGATTCAAGAGTGTGTGGAACACCGGTCTTGCCCTCCAGAATCTCCCAGTATTCCTGAGGAAGAGCGTTGATTGAGGTGGCCAGTATTATGAAAGAGTAAGTACCAGGTGCTGCAGGAGCCCAGGGTGCTGCAGGGACACCCGACTGGGTCAGGGTCATGGGTGTGTGTGGAGGTGACAGAGAGGGGGAATTAGGAAGGCTTCCCGAAGGAAGAAATACTGAGCTGAAACCTGAGAAAAGAAGTTAGGCCAGGGGTTCCCTAACTTCGTGGACATTAGAATCGCCTGGGGAGCTTTTTAAAATCCCTGTGGCCCAGGTCACACTCCCGTACATCAGAATGTCTGGGGGTGAGAGCCTGGCAACAGTGTTATTTAAAATTATTTTAAGGGACTTCCCTGGTGGTCCAGTGGGTACGACTCCGTGCTCCCAATGCAGGGAGCCCGCGTTTGATCCCTGGTAGGGGAACCAGATCCCGCATGCATGCCACAACTAAGAAGTCCTCATGCTGCAGCTAAAAATCCCACATGCCTCGAGGAAGATCCCGCGTGCCGCAACTAAGACCGGGCGCAGCCAAATAAATAAATAAATAAATGTTAAAAAATAAATAAAATTATTTTAAAACTCAGGTAATCCCAATGTATAGCAAAGTTGGGGGAATTACTAAAGCAAAGGGAGGGAAGCTGATGTTTTAGTTTTCTTAAGGAAAACATTTGCCCAGCAGGCATGTAGTTGTTGCTAGTCATTGTTCTGGTTTCCATCTTCTCCTCTGCGCTGCCTGCCTCTAGGACACATTCAGGAAATGTCTATTGACGTTGGAGAAAAAACGAATCAAAATCCGGATGTATAAGAAAACCAGGCCTTCCTAAGGAATGCCGGTGGACTAATTGGGGTCTGAAACTTACAATGGCAAGTCCTTCCTTAAAGAAAAGGTAAAATGCAACATTTTGACAACTGGGGAAAAAATGCTGTAATTGTCGCTTCATAGGCAACAGTTAAAGAACTATCGTTCTATCTTGAAAATGGCTCCCCCCTCTTTATTAAAAAAAGCACAACGTCTGCCAAAATTATTAATTAATAATTAATTAAGTACATTAAGTACATTAATCATGAACAGCCTAAGGAGGAGGCCACTCGAAAAAATATTCCTTTAAGTAAGTGTAGGCAAGCTGTGCGGGGTGAAGCTAGGGCTCTCTCCGCCCACTGGCCACCTTCCCTGCCTGCTCAGGGAGCGGAAGGATTTGCCCATCACGCTCTCCTAGCTAAGCGTTCTTTGAGATGCTACTCTACCTTGGCATGAAATAGCCTCTTGCAATTTACCTCTTGTTTTAAATGGTAGTTCCAAGCCTACAGGCACTTTAAAAGGGTGGGGGGAGAAGAAAACCTCAATCCAGGCTAAGGCAGGCTGCACTTTCAGTAGATCAGACTACAGAATATGAACTCCTTTTTTTTTTGCGAGGGGCGGGGTGCTATTCTCTGACATTCTAGGAGACCCACTGTAGCCCCGAGGAAACAGCATGATGTCACACCACTCAAGGAGAGCCCCAGGGAATGAACTCCACAGTGCTCTATCTTATTAACCTCTAGGAACCTTCGCATCTCTCTGTAGGAAAGCGGGAAGTCAAAGGTAAGGTGTTTATTCCGTTTCATCGCTCCTCCTCCGAGCACCGGGTGCAACTGTGACCCCATGGGATTAACAAAGGCAATCCTGTGACCTAGATTCAAGTCACAAAGGCGCTCCTCAATCCAGGGGACTCTGAGGGGCCAGGGCCAGGAATGGTCTGGAGAGAAAGCACTCTTTTCATTAGTCCCATACCTGATGCAATAACGGGTCCGAGCCTCTGAAACCAACCTACCAGCACAAACCCCTGCAAAACGGAAGTTGACCTAAAATGAAGCTAGTCCCAGGCAAAGCCCATGGACAAGGAAGGAGAGGATGTTTTGTAGGAAAACAAGTGTGGATTTTGCAGCAGTCTCCCCAAGTGTAGCTGGGAGCTGTTGCTGAGCCCTGAAAATCAACCAGGCTCTTCCAAATATCTTTTCCTCTTGGGCACAGTGAAGTAATGCCCCTCACATGTATATGTTGTTTATAATCTGCCAAGTGTTTTCACAGACATGACCTCATCTGAGCCCCACAGCCACCCTGTAAGGTTGGCAGGGCATGCGTTATCTTTCCCAATTAACATTGTGAGAAACTGAGGCTCAGAGCGAATGTCTTGTAGGGAAGAGCTGCCCCATGAACCCATGTCTGACTTAACGTCCTCTTTCTACTCAATGGCATTTCTTCAAATCTGGGCTGAACATTAGTAGCTCTTTTTAAACCACCCACAGAGCTCATGAAAAATACAGATTTCTGGAACACACTTGGATCTTCCGAAAGTGACCATCTGGGGCAGCACCGGGGAGACTATTTTTAACCTGCAGATTGCCCAGGCGATTCTGGTAAGAATCACGTTTGGTAACGTGTTACCCAGACAAGACCCAGGAGTGTTTCACTTTGATTCGTGGTTCCTATGAGCTCTTGGGTCTAGTGTTTCCTTGGCCTTGCACCAATTAGCCCTGTGTGCTGCTGGACGGGTCAGATGTCTACCTACTGCCTCCTTCCCCCAAAGTCCTCCCAGTGGTTCTTCTGGAACGCCTAGCGTGTCCACTCTTTAGGAAGTTCTTCAGGTTTGGGTGGTGTGGTGATGACATGCACAGGTGTTATCTGGAGGAGCTGGTTAAACACTCTGCTGTCAACTTAGGACACCAGCTGTCCTGAGAAGGTGGATGAGGGTCCCGGCATGAGGAGAGAAGGATGTGGACCTTGCTTGGGAGACCCTCGTTCTGTTCCTGCACCTACCAGTTGGGTGGACTTAAATAAGTTGTTCAACCTCTCTTGGCCTCACTACCCTCTTCTGAAATCCAAGAAGGTATATCAGATCCAAATCCTTATTTCTAACAATATGTTATGCTGAAGACCAATGTGTAAAACAGGGGAAGTCTGATATGACAGGTGTCCACCAGGACTTAGAAAGTCAGACAGTGCAGAGCACACGTGAGGCTTCATTTTAAGTTTTACCTCCTTGAATCACCTTTCTTCCCTGACACCATGGCTCACAGAGATGGAGATGCAAATAAAACCAACTCCCAAATCACACACGTCTTAAAAACAGGTGTAACCTCTAAGAGTTTTTTCAACGGTATGAGAATCTCAGACTTGAGCTAAACTGCCTTCTATCTGGATGAGAAAAGAAATTAAAAAAAAGAATGATTACAACTGCAGCACACTGGAGTAGGATTAGAAAATTCTAAATTCCTCAATTTAGATTGAGAGAACATGATACTGACACAGAAGTATCTTGGAGAAATGCTGTAGACAGAAAAGCAAGCAAGGTGTCTTGTGTACTACTATTTGTGTTAAAAAAGAAAAGAGAAACAAGGAACCCATATACATATATGGAAAAGTGATAATGCTGGTTACTTCAATGAAGGGAACTGGGTGGCAGGGAGTGGTGTGGGAGAGAGGCTTTTCATGCTATACCTTTTTTTACCTTTTGATTTTCACTATGTGCATTTTACTTTTTTAAACTACCCTTGGGTATCCCCCATCACTCCCTTTGACCAGCAATTCCACTTCTGGGAATTGATCAAACAGATATACTCACATTCAAAACATGACATGACCGTATAGTTGTTCACTGAAGCTTTTTTTTTGTTTGTTTTTGGTAATGGCAAGTGTTTTAAACGTTGTCAATATCCACCAGTAGGACTGGTAAAACAGATTGTGGCACACCTACAAAATGAAAAGCCATGCATTGTGCATATTAGTACACTGAGGATGCTCTCAATGTACTAAAATGCAGAGATGCACAAGATACATTGTTGAGTGAAAATAGGAAGACGCACAACAGTGTGTATAATATGAATTTTAAAAGGGGGTTAAAATATATACATACATATATACATTCATATTTGCCTGCGTATGTATTAAATCTCTGGTAGGGTACACTAGAGACAAATAATAGCATTTATCTAATGTGGGAGAATTGGGTGATGGGAATGAGGATAGAAGAGAGATTTTATTGAATATCTTTTTATACTTTAATATTTTTGAACCATGTAAATATAATACCTACTCAAATTAAATAATTAATGTTTTAAAACAAACATATAAAAATTACACTTTGGCTTCCCCCTCCTTTATACCAGCATGGCCATTATGGCTTTGCTTCAGGGCCAGAACAACACACTCTTTTAAAGAAGCCAGTCCTCGGGCCTCCCTTCATCCTTTCAAATAGCGACTTGCAGAAAATCCAAAGCAGCATCTCTTCCCTCTAGCTTCCTAGTCTTCAGAACTGTTCCATGCTAGCATTAATCCCCCCTTTTTCTTATCTGTCCCCCTTACTCAAATCTCATCAATCTTCCCTGGGCCTCTACTCTGAACACTGCTGTAGCCACCAGAGCTCTGATTTATAGCACAACTTCGTGCTTGGAATTAAAGGAAAGCAGAAGCACGGCTCTGAACACGGGGGTGTCCCAACATCTCCCTAGGGTTGGCCAACTCCTGTCCCTGTTGCAAGCTCGTAACTGGCGCCACATCTCAATGTCCTCATACAGCTGACGTCTCCGGGTCTTTCAAGAGATAAATAATTGCCTTTCACACTGAATCAGTCATTTCAAACTCAAGGCTGGCTGAGCCTGCCCCCAACACTTGGTAAACCCCCCACATACCCTGGTCACCCATCATGTGCTTATCTTTACCTGTTTCCTCCAGTTACCTCCAAGCTTGTCAAAAACTGGTTCTCAGAGCCTCCAGCATCCTCCCAAAAGCCACTCAGGCCTTGAATCAATGAACTCCCAAGGATATCACTGCATTCATTTCAAACATGTGTCCACGGCACTGGGCAGGATGGTGGAAGACAGTCACGAACAAGACTGACATGGTCCCTGTCTACGTGGAGCCAGCAGCCCAGCTGGAAAGCCAACTGAACAAAGGATCAAATACTGCAGCTCTCAACTCTGGCTGCACATTAGAATTTCCTGGGATCTTTTAAAAAAATGCCAATACTCTAAGTCCCCTCTTGGCAAACTGAATCAGAATCTGGAAGTGAGGACCGTGCAGCAGTATTTTTTAAACTTCCCAGGTGATTCTAATGGCAACCAGCACTGAGAGGCCCTAACACAAGAGTTACACAACTTCCTACTTGATAATACAATCTAAATGGTTCCTAGATGACAGTCCTTAACTTAATCATAAAAATGGAATGTATTTTCTATAGATACAAGGCTATGAACTAGGGCACTGTTCTGAAACCCCATTTCGTACCACAAACAACACTTTAATCCTGAAATAAGTGACAAGAAGCCTGAATACATGCTTTAAAAAATATCCAGTGGCAGGCATACAATACTAAAACATGCCATGGAGTGATCAGGGCTTATCCACGAGACAGGATGGAATAACTTGGTGTTAAAAGTCCTGGGGAATCGACAAGTAATTTCCAAACTTCTTAAATCACAGGGTTTTCTCATAGCCTCCATCCATTCCTTAGAGGGTTCCAGTGGAGTTTCAACTACACAGATAACCGTCTAGTCATTCCTTTTCTCTATGACTGGGGGCCCAAGTGTGTGCTACTATGATGATGATTCTTCAGTCAGTGGGCCTCACAGGGCAGAGTATCACTCCTCCCACACCCTCTCTAGTGGGCAGCTCTGAAGATTTCAGAAGGCAGCTGAAGGACTACGCATAAGGATTTTCCTTTAAACTTTATTTGGGGGTATGGGGACTAATGCTTTTATTACGTCTACTGGGGTCTAATCAGACCAAAAGAAAAAACAACAACACATGGGAATTAGTGTCAGAACAATGAAATACATACAGCTGACAAATATATATACATATACATATTTTTAAATTAATTAATTAATTTTTGGCTGTATTGGGTCTTCGTTGCTGGGCGCAGGCTTTCTCTAGTTGCGGCGAGTGGGGGCTACTCTTCGTTGCAGTGCGCGGGCTTCTCATTGTGGTGGCTTCTCTTGTTGTGCAGCACGGGCTCTAGGCGTGTGGGCTTCAGTAGTTGTGGCACGAGGGCTCAGTACTTGTGGCTCACAGGCTCCAGAGTGCAAGCTCAGTAGTTGTGGCGCACGGGCTTAGCTGCTCTGTGTCACGTGGGATCTTCCCAGACCAGGGCTCGAACCCGTGTCCCCTGCACTGGCAGGCAGATTCTCAACAACTGTGCCACCAGCAAAGTCCCCAGATGGCAAATATTTAACCCCCACTTTTCTCATCTATAAAATGGGCATCATTATAGATAAAACCTCATAGGTCTGCTATGAAAATTAATGGTTATCATTTAGGTAAAGAGTCTGATATGTAACACTACACAGTAGGTGGTATTCATTTCTTTTAATCTCTGAAAAGGAGGGCTGGCAAATGCTGTTTTATGATTTACAGATTTACAAATGAATCTACAAAGGGGTTACACCAATACACATTTCCACCAGCAGTTTAAGAAAATACTCATTTTTAGCACCTCCACCACAGAGTATCATTCTTAAAAAAAAATTGCCAATTTGACAGATAAAACTAGTATAAGTTATTTTAACCTTCATTCATCTTACTAGTTCTAGTGTTGAACTTTTTTCCTGTCATATTTCTGATTTTCTATTTCTTTTTTTGTATCTATGTATTTTTTACATATCAAATTTAAATTTAAAAATGTAATCACATCTCAATCTTTTGATTTACAACTTTTGCTTTTATGCTTCTTCATCTTGAGATTATATAAATATTCACCTTTATCATCTTTTAGTTCTGTTTTTCAAAAATATTTGACTTTTAGATCCACATGGAATTTATTTTAGACTATGATGTAAACTAAAGATTTAACTTTAATTTTTCCTTAAACAATTAATTACTTCTATTAGGACCCCTTATATAATTCATTCTTTCCCTATTGATTGGAAATACCATTTTTATTCTCTTTCAATAACTTTCCCTGTCCCTTCTTATAATAATAGCACATATTTTAATTATTATAGCTTTGTAATATGTTTTAGAATCAGGTAGTGCAAATTCGGGGGGAGAGTCTTGATACTGCATCTTGTTTGTGTGTCACACACTTGTTCATGCATATTGTCCCCTGAATTAAAACATATTACTTTGGGTAATGCAACCTAACTTGAGATACTTTATATGGTGGAACAGGGTGCAGTCATTAAAAAGAAGCTTTTCCAAAAGGAGATATTTATCAACATGGGAAAATGCTTTGCATATAATATTAAAAGATTCAGGTTAAACAGTATGATATGGCTTTGTTACAACCAACAAATTTCATGTCTATATGCACAGAAAACAGATTGTAAATAAATACACAGGGCTTCCCTGGAGGCGCAGTGGTTCAGAGTCCGCCTGCCGATGCAGGGGATATGGGTTCGTGCCCTGGTCCGGAAAGATCCCACGTGCCGCGGAGCGGCTGGGACCGTGAGCTGTGGCCGCTGAGCCTGTGCGTCCGGAGCCTGTGCTCCGCAACGTGAGAGGCCACAACACTGAGAGGCCCGCGTACCGCAAACAAAACAAAACAAAAACACACACACACACAAAACACAAAAATGTTAATGGTAAGCTGTTTCTAAGCAATGGGATGATGGGTGATTTTTACTTAGCTGTATCTTTCAGCCTTTCCCAGATTTTCTACAGTGAATGTGCTTTACTGTTATAAGCACAACAATCAGTAATTAATATTACTGAAATGGATGTTTTAAGGCCCAACCCTAGTACCTGTCAGGACAGTTGGAGTCAATCCCACTCCAGAGAAGAGACTGGCTCTTTCTCTTCAGAGGGAGTCGTGGACGGGTATCCAGCCCTGAAAGAGTTCAGTCCTTTTGATTGAGAGATGTTGCCATTAGAACATGTTAAATGCCAAATAACATCATCTGGAATCTCCTGGTGACCCTCTGTGTTGCCAGCTGGGAAAGGGCTGTGGGTGTCACCTCCTGCTCACCCTCTCCAAACCCCACCCAGGAGGGCTGGGAAGACACAAAGATGGTGTGCTGCATCAGGGCGGTATACAAATGCTGGCATATCTCTGACCTTCTAATTCTATCAGGAATGCTTAGGGTGTGAATTTGACCATCTTTCTCAGCTCATAAATCTACTTGGGGGCACAGCTGAGCTGTCAGAGGCCATCAAGCAAAGCTCTTTCTGAGGTTGGCAGTTTGAGTAAAACAGCCGGGATCATGCCTCGGTAAAGTCCAGTAAAGAGCTTTGTATGTGGGGGCCTGGAAAGCAGCTTCTCACATTTTGATACAATAGAACAAAACAGTGGGAAATGTGAATGTCTGATTATCTGGACTGGTGGTCTCCCCTATGCCCCGCCTGCCCACTGAGCCATGGATCCTTATTCATTCACAGTTCTTTGCATGCAGATGGATCTACCTTATTCCCAAACAACTGCTTGCAGAGAATCCCGTCAGATTGGTTTATTTAATCCCTGTCTATAAATACAAATTGCCTACATTCGCTTCCACTGGAATCTGCTAGCCTTTTTATAATGGTATCTACTAAACTTCAGGCAGGTCATTTCTGCCTAGATTAATTCTCCCTTTATTCAGTGGTCAGAACAGAAACATTCTCCTCTTTCTGGGACAGAACACTCCCCCAGAAGAGTTCCCACTATTTCCTCTTGACAAAAATGTAGGGTTCAAACTATCAAAAGAAATCAGTTTCCACCTCTAGATTACAGCTCCATCCAGAATCCATCTGTTCCTCCAGTTGGTCAGTTTACAACTCAGCTGATTAGAAGTTCTAAGTAAAAGCATACTTTCCAGCATCTGCTTCAAAAGGGGAGGCACTGAGGCAGGCAGTTAGATTTTCATCAACTTCCTTTTCGGGTCAAGCCTCCAAGCATGGTAGTGCAGTTTTCTGCCTTTAGAGTCATAAAGCTCCTCTGACAGATTCTACACATCGATTGAGGTGAGGAGGAGTGCTGGCTCCAGGACAGGCACTCAGCAGTTAATTCCCCTGATCTGAGACTGGACGTCCCAGGAAAGACCTACCCACCCTGCATCTCCATATGGTAGAGGCAACCAGTGACACTCCCAAAGAGCCTACATGAAAGGCTCCTGTCTCCCCAGCGCTGATTTACTGCTCGCTAAGAGCACAGCACCACTTAGGAGGGCTGAGAAACAAAGGCAAAAGGGAATCTTTGCTATACCAATATTGGTAACATTGTTCTGTTTTTCTTTTTGTAATTTTGTAGTTTCACTTTCTATCACTACATATTTGACTCAACTGAAGTATTTTGATGTAAGAAACAAGGGTCCGACTTTATTTTGTCCTGATGGCTCCTCAGTTGTTGCAAGACCATTATCTTCCCCCCAGTTTCGTAATATCCTACCTTTCCTATCCTCTAATAGTTTGTATTGTCAAGTTTTTTACTTTTGTCAATTCCAGCAGGTTTAAAATGGCATTACCATGTTACCTAATTTGAATTTCCCTGATTACCAATACGGCTGAGCATTTTTGGAATGCTTAGTGGTCACTGGGGTCTCCCATTTTGAGAAATGCCTGTTTATTTTTTACTCATTTTCCCCCTTAGTTTAATATATCCTGGATATGAATCCTTTGCCCTTTAAATGTGTTCCAAGTATTTTCTCCCACTTTGTGACCTGCCTCTTTACTTCCTTTACAAAGGTTGTTTGATGAACAGATGTTCTTAATTTTAATACAAATTTATCAATCTTTTCTTTTAGGGTTAAGTGTTCTTTGAAGCTCAGTTAAAAGCTTTCTTATCCCCAAATCAGAAAGTCTTCTTCTGTATTTTCTTAACATTTAAAATATTTTGATTTTCATATTAAGTCCCATATAAAATCCATCTGGAAGTGATTTTTGTGTATGCATCCAGATATACAAATTTTTCCCATATGCATAACCAGTTGTTTCCCAACAATTTATTGAACAGCTCCTTCTTCCCACATAATCTGTAGTGCTACCTCTGGTGTATATAAAAATCCCATTTATACTCTGTTCAGTTGGTCAGATGAATCCATCCCTGCACCAATATTATTACACTTAGTTATTGGAGCCTTAATGCTATTCTTGACGTCTGGTCCTCTCGTTGACGCGCCCCCCACCCCCTTCAGGAATGTCCAGCCTGTTCTTACCCCTTTACAGATAATTTCCTACTTGTTTAAGATTCTTTCATACCTTTTGGGAGAAAAAAAGTACGAGTCACCTATGATCCCCACTTTTGTTGGAGTGTTCTTTTACCTTTTTTTCATCTTTACAGTTCTATTTCTACTCTTTTAGTGATTATTCTTAAAATTTTAATATGCATACTTGAACTCTGAAGCTCATCAACACTTTTAAAGTTTCTCCTATCTCCCACATTATTGTCAAGTAGTACTTTAAATTCCACCTTGTTTTTAGAATCTCCTATCTATTTATTACTCCTACGGTATTTTTATAGACAATGCTTATTTTATTATAGTTTTGTTTAAATAGATAAAATAGTCCTGCTAGGGACTTCCCTGGTGGTGCAGTGGTTAAGAATCCAACTGCCAATGCAGGCGACACAGTTTGAGCCCTGGTCCGGGAAGATCCCATATGCCATGGAGCAACTAAGCCCGTGCACCACAACTAATGAGCCTCTGCTCTAGAGCCTGTGAGCCACAACTACTAAAGCCTGCGCGTCTAGAGCCTGTGCTCCACAACAAGAGGAGCCACCACAATGAGAAGCCTGTGCACCACAACAAAGAGTAGCCCCTGCTCGCCGCAACTAGAGAAAGCCCGCGCACAGCAACGAAGACCCAATGCAACCAAAAATAAATAAAATAAATAAATAAATATTAAAAAAATAGTCCTGCTACAAAATTCAAAAGGAATAAAAGACTATACAGTGAAAAGTCTCTTCAACACCTCTGTCCCCTGGCACCTAGGTGTCCTCCCAATAGTTTGTGTGTATCCCGGAGGTGTTGTACGCATAAAGAAGCAAATGTATATTGTACTTTTTCCTGTTTTATACAAACAGAGTACCAAATCATACATAGTCATCAACCTCTTACTTTTTTCATTTATTGTATCTTGAAGATGATTCCTTATGAGTTAGTACTTATTCTTTTTTTTACACGAGTATAATTTCAGTCTGTTTACCAACACGTTTACCAATTTCTTTGTTCACCATGCTTCTTGCAGTCCACTCCTTCCTTCTGGATTCAACTGCCTTCTTTCTGGAATAAATCCTATGAGTTCTTTCAGCAAAATCTGAAAATGTGTTTTTCATCCTCTCTTTTGAAAGCTAATTTATCTCTGTACAGATTTCAAGGCTAACATCAATTCTTTTCAACACTTACAACTTATTTTATTGTCTTCTGGCCTATATTGCTGCCATTGAAAAGCCTGCTACCAGCATAGTTATTCCTTTGCAGGTAATAACTACTAATTCCTTTGTAGGTAACTTTTCTTTTTAGTTCCTTTTAGATTTTTCTCTTGTCTTTTGTAGTTGTACTATATGTCTAGAAACAGACTTGTTTTTATTCACTCTCCTAGATATTTGTTACACTTTCTTAATTTGAGGATCCATACCTCCTTTAAAATTCTGGAAAAATCTTCAAATATCTTCCTTCCCCTATTCTTTATGTTGGATCTTCTCATTCTATTCTCCATGTTTCTTAGCCTTTTCCTATTTCCCATCCCTTCCTCTGCTATAACCAGGGTATCTTCCTGATTTATCTTCTAGTTCACCAATTCTCTCTTCATATATGCCCAATCTGTGGTTTAATCTGTCCACGGGGCTCTTAATTTCATTAATTATACATTTTTTTAGTTCCCCAAAAGATTTAGTTTTTCAAATCTACTTTGCCTTTTTCAGTATCTTCTAATGGTTTTTATGCTTTCCTCCCCCAGCCAATCATTTTAAATATTCTTATTCCATAGTTATCATCCTACATTAAGTTTGTGAGGGTGCTAAAGCTCTAAGGTTGTGTCTACTGACTTATGCTCACAGTGGACTGTTTTGGACTTTTGATCATGAGTTCAGTTGAGTGGAGTTTGTTTCTTCTGTACTGTAGGAATATGATGCAGGCTTGGGTTATGGGTATATCTTCCTTCCCCAACCAGGTTGCCATAATGTCTGTGTGCTTTTGTCAGTCTTTTTCAAACTGAGATCTTCAGCCTCCTAGGGACATACATACCTCATATTTGAGCTTCTTAAGGTTTCATTGGAACAAAGGGACCAGTCCAGTGGCAAATAAATTTTGCTGTTTTAAAATTCTATGTTCTATATCTCCATGACAAGTGAGAAAACTCAACCACTGGTCCTGGGGATTCAGGGAAATAATTATATAATTACAATAACCAGTTTCTGCCAAGTACAGCACTTAGTGGCACATACAGAAGATCATTTAGTTTCCTCAACAAACCTATAAGTACTGTAAGGCTTATAAAGGTTATGTAATATGTTCAAGGCTGTAAAATTGGTGTGGGATAAGGTAAAATTCAAATCCAGATCCATCTAGAGCCCAATCAGTTAAATTTACGGAGGAACTACTATGTGTCAGCCTGTGCTAAGTGATGGGTCTAGTGGTAAAAAAAACAGATATCTTTCTTCTACCTTTCAAATTATCTGTGAGGGACTACTGTTTTTGTTTTCCTCTTAATTTCCAATTTGTTGCAGACCAATACTTTAGTTAAAGAAATTTAAGAGGACTTCCCTGGCAGGCTGGTGGTTAAAACTCCATGCTCCCAATGCAGGGGGCACGGGTCTGATCCCTGGTTGGGGAACTAAGATCCCACGTGCTGCACGGCACGGCCTTAAAAAGAAAAAAAAAGAAAAAAGAAAAAAGAAATTTAAAACATTGCATCAATGTCAAACTGCTATAAAAGTTTCCTTTCAATTTTTGTTTTCATCTCTCCATGGGCTGGTAACAAATAGTTTGCAGACCAGCCCCACCTGCAGGCCACTTTTGCATAGCACCGCTCTACAGTGTATTGGCAGACCATTTGAGGGGCTTTGTGCAGATTTTTGTGATGATGATGACAACTGTGGGTGAATAACAAAGTGGAGAAGACACTTCTGACAATGGTGGCTTGTATGTGGACAGCAAGAACCTTCTAAGAAGGTATCATTAAGTATTTTATGTCAGTCTTCCTCAGCTAGTAAGCATGAAAAGGAGGAGGCAGGTAGAGATTCAGCAGATAGTGAAAATGCCACATTACAGTCTAACTCTACACAAATCTGGCAGCTCTCCTGGTGAAGAATGTATACCACCACTTGCTTCCTCTGTTACTCTAGTCCTCTAATAGGACAGGACAGTAGGTAAAGGGCCAGTCAGGAATACTAATCACAAAAGCTTAGGGAAATTTATTTGCAAGTTTTCTTTCCTTATCACCCTGCAAACAACCGGATCACATCATACAATGGCATGCATGCTTAGGAACTAGCAAGTGAACATTTTAATATTATACCAACACAAGCAGTAAGATAAAGCTGCTGAAAAATATTTCAAAGCCAAATGACTTATGGATTATTTGCACCATTATTCTCCTATTATGGAAAGCAGGGACCTGATCACACACACAGACACTTAGCATATTGAAACCATTTATCTTACTATACTTTCTTTTAAGAATAATAAATACTACTAACTTTAAGATTTGTAAAGTTATAAAGAAATTTTCTATGACACAGAATACAAAAATATACTCCTATTCCTAAGTTAAGATAGATTTCCCAGGGGAATTCCATGGCGGTCCAGCGGTCAGGACTCCAAGCTCTCACTGCCAAGGGCCCAGGTTTGATCCCTGGTCGGGGAACTAAAACGCTGCAAACTGTGTGGTGTGGCCAAAAAAAAAAAAAGATAGATTTCCCAGGAAACAGCTTTAAGGTCTGCCAAAACTTGTGTAGGATGGACTAAATGTCTAAAAGCGTCTGACAGCTACTTTCATCTTAAAGCATCTGAGCAGGTATGGTCACGACATTCAGTATTTCAAATTTTAAACTGCAGTCTTTATCACTATTAGACTCAGAACTACATTATTTTCCTGCAATTGTGGTTTATTGTAATCTTAATCCATTTTCTCAAAGACCATTCAACAACACATTTATGCTATTCCAGTAATTACCATGCTACCCAGAAAAACAAGTGAACAGTTTATTAAGAATTAAATGAGGGTATGGAATGTGTTACAAGTAAGACACTCAAGATGGATATAATAGTACTACTCACACAAAAAGTTAAATCTCTTAAAAAAAATCACAAGACAAAAGAAAAAGCAATTCCATCATCATAAAGTAAGGTATTTCATGCAAAAACTTCAAAGAAATCCCCAATCACCCCCAAACCCCCCCAAGCTCCTAACAAAAAGCTATCTGAAATATTGCCATGCTAACGTATTAACCACAATATAATCATTCATAGAAAAGCAACACACTAATTAAGCAATGGATTAGATGAAACAACACAGGCTGCAATATCGTAAACTCATAGACCACAATGATTTTACATGATAAGCAATTCCAGAGTCACTCATAGGGTGAGCAATATGGGCTAAATGTTGAGAGATAAGGTATGTAAATATAAACTCCATTAACTCATCTCATTATCTTCTAATTATAAAACCTAGAAGCTTCCAGAACCTGAAAAATTACATAAAATTTGGCATACTCCATTTGTGTTCCAAGAACGACGTTAGGATCATATTTGCCATTATTAGAGAGCTATATAAAAGCACTTCATGGTCAGGAATTGACCTCTTAAATGATCACAATTTACATCATAGAAACACAACTCCAGATCACATTTACTGTGATTAACTCTTACTCAAGACAAAAACATGATTTTCTAGCAATTTATGTACAAGTTACTGCAAAAGCCCAGTTAATTTGGAGACCGAATAAAATGTAAAACAAATGTGAACTGGTACAGAGAGTGAAGGGGAACAGCCTCATTAACAAAGATTTAATGGGTAACAATCTTGACTTCTGAGAGAACTACAGTCAACAAACAGACTGCCAAGCTGTACATGTACATGTCTCTGTACCAAGATGCTTTAGCATATTTCATGGAAAAGATAGTTTTACGTTAAAAAATAGGAATGGCATTTTATGGGACAGCATTCCCCTCCACAGTTGCCAAACAAGCCTGGTCACCAGGTGGTGCATAAACAAAGCGTTATTTCCAAGTGGGTGTACCATGTCATGATGAGGCAACCCAGGAGCGGAAGCACCCATTTCACTGAACCTGCCTATTCAGGAGGCCAGGAGAGAACTGGGACACCTACATTTCATGGTTTTGGGTTGAGCTTACCTATGGTGTATAGATTGGCTATAAGTAAAACAGTAAGGCCAAAGAAAAAGAACAGGAGAAAAATACTTTGGAGAAAAAACTACCCACTCACATCTGCTATTTTTTTCCCTTTAGATTTAAGGTAATTAGAACAGATTGGAAAAATTTCAGGATTACCCTTCCCACATCTGAAAATTCAACTTCCTATTTACATTCCATGAAAAGAACACTATAATTGTTCAGTGGCAGGATTTAGCCTCTCTAAAAAATAGAAGCTCTTGCTCTAATTTTCACAAAATGACATGAGAAAAATTTCCAATGTGAAACCCAGAGTTTGAGGCTAGTAAAGAAGTGTCTTTAATAATCAGGACCATCATAGTTAGAGCTCTTTGGAATGTGTGTTATACATACAAAGTTATCACAAATTAAACTCCCAGAGTATTTATGAAACAAGCTCTTAAATGGGAAAGACTTCTAATGAGACATAAATGCTTCCATCAGCAAATTAAATCTGATGAATCAATCCTTCCCAAGTGACAAGGTCTCTGCTAACGACTCAACATAGCCTCTGGAATCAAAGGTAAAAGATCATTCAATCATGATGATGCAAGATGAAGTACAGATGAGCAGTACATATGAAAAAAATCTGTAAACCGCTGCAGTTCTAAAACAGTAGATTTATATTACAAAGCAATGTAAATAAATATGGGGCTAGTACAAAAGCTCTTATTTACAGTTTTACAAATGAAACTGTATTCAGTGTAAATACTGTGTTTTAAAGAACACAGTACTATATAAGTAAAATGAGTTCTGTTGAGGGGAATTACAGTTTCTGTTAGAATCAATGTATAACGTATAAAAGATTCAAGTTAACTCTGTTTATAATTTAGTACAGACAAACCCAGTTTAACCTGGAATGGCATCTGTTAAAGTGCTGAAAAACAGGAAATATTTAGAAAACACTGTACACTATTAAAGCTTTATCAAGTCAGAATGTTAAAATCCTTTCACATTTTTAACCTTTTGCCACAGGCTTGTGGACAAGATGATTTTTCTCAGCAAAGGAGTAAAACTTACGAGGCCACCAGCTGCTTAGATGATTTTAGGTTCAGTGTTGCTAGTTTCCTAAAACAACTATTTATCCATCAACCATACCTTCAGGCCTTACAATCTGGTAAGTAATTAAATATTCAGGATAAGCCTAGAAGAGAAAGATTAATTCAAATATTGGTAAACAAATTTTTTGAAAGGAGACTTATTATAAGGATTCCTAGTGAAGAGGTTCTAAATTAGTGCTGTGGATCAGAATCATCAAAGGGCATTTTCCCAAAACAGCCTTACCTTGACTCCAATCCCTTAGATTCTCAATCAGCAGGTCTAGGATGAGTATTAAGCATGTGTTTGTTTTTAATAACTGAGGTGATCCTGATACATATCCCCCAGTATACAATGCTCTAGAGATGCTTTTGACTGGATCTATGTCACTAAGAGCAAGAGGGAATTATACATTTCCTTGCTACAGAGAGGTTAACTATTAAATATAGGATTCTAATTAATTATATTGTACAGAAGCTAAAATAAAAAAAGGATGGTTGACAAAATCTGAATAAGGTCTGTAAGGTTAGATATATTACATTAATGATATTTTCCTGATTTTAACAATTTTAAGAGAATGTCCTTGTTTTTAGGAAATACACATTGAAGAATTTAAGGGTAAAGAAAGATGCCTATTACCTACTTCCAAGCAGCTCAGAAAAAAAAAAAAAAAGTATACACACATACAGTAGGGAGAGCATGATAAAGGAGAAAGAGAGAATGCTAAAATGTTAACATTTGGAAGATCGGGGTAAAGGGTATAAGGGAATTCTCTTTATTATTTTTGCAATTTTTCTTTAAGTCTGAAATAATTTCCAAATATGAGTTTAAAAGAAATCCAGCTCTTAAGGCAATATGCCTTGTCAATTTAAAAGATTAGTAAGTGGTTAAAGTATGGCTCTAAAGCATTTTTGAAGATGAGCAAATAAAACTGAATTACCTGTTCTCCTCTGTAAATAACATATTCAGCTAATGCTAGTCCATTTACACTGGGTCGACCAGTGACTGAGTGATGTCCTGGAGGAGAATGTGCCATTTTCATTGCACTGAACTGCAGGAAAGATTTTCCCAAGGTTACCCGGCAAAACAGCAGTTGCCTATAACATGTGAAAAGGAAAAGATCTCTCTGAAGACAAGTCGTACATGACAATTTTATTTATGTACACTACATAAGCTTTTTAATGCATTTATACATGAACACTTATGATTGTTTCTATCATTTTACCCTTTAAAGAACTTTGTAAGAATGTCTTCTACTACTCTCACTAATGAATTTGTCACTTTAATTAATCCTTATTTTAACTATAAAATGATTATCTTATAGCGACTGTAATAATCTTAAAGTGATATAGACTCTGCCATCCTGTTTGTATCCCAGCAAAAGCACAAATCATAGCCCAAGTGGGAAAGAGGAGGAGGTTTTAAGGGGATTCCATGAAGTGCCTTACAAAGTTGAACATCTACCCAGGTAAGTCCTGTTGATTCCACTTTCAAAATGTATTGAAATCCATTCTCTTAATTCTACTGTCACTATGGTGTCCAAATCACCAAAATTTTCACCTGGACTGTAACAATGGCCTTTGAACTAGTCTTTCTGTTTCTACTCTAATTCTTGTCTAAATTATTTTCCATCCAAGCAACCAGTGATTTAGGGAAAAAAACGACAAACAACAAAAACCATAAATCAGATCGCATCGCTTTTCTGCTTAAAACCTTTTAGAGGTTACTCACTGTGCCTAGAAGAAAATCCAAATTCCTTTTAATGGCTCTAAATTCTTGAATTTTACTCTGTGTTCATTATGCCCAGGAGCATTAGTTTTTCTTCCCACAGGCCAAACTTTCTTGCCCTATGGCCATCAGACATACTGTTTCCTCTATCATCTAGAATGATATGTATTCTACCACTCTTCTACTGGCTAATATTCATTTTTCAAGTTTCAGCTGAAATGTCACATCTTCAAATAGGTCTTCCCTCACCAGAAGTTTTAAGTTATTACTTTCCCACTCCCCACAGGCATATGATTGGCCTTCCTTAGGTCCAATGAACTTGTTATTACTTCACTGTTTCTCTAATTTCCTTTTTCCTATATAGGAGAAGAGGAGATTTGGTGGACTAATTGATGATTCTGTCTCCAAAGAAGATGGGCTATGTATTTTTTATTCTAAATATGTCCTTTGGAAACCTTTTAGCGTTTCTTTCTTTCTTTCTATATATATATATATTTATGGCTGCTTTGGGTCTTCATTGCTGCACGTGGGCTTTCTTTTTAGTTGCAGAGAGCAGGGGCTACTCTTCGTTGCGGTGCGCAGGCCTCTCATTAAGGTGGCTTCTCTTGTTGTGGAGCACGGGCTCTAGGTGCATGGGCTTCGGTAGTTGTGGCTTGCGGGCTCTAGAGAGCAGGCTTAGTAGTTGTGGCGCACGGGCTTAGTTGTTCCGCGGCATGCGGGATCTTGCCGGACCAGGGCTCAAACCTGTGTCCTCTGCATTGGCAGGCGGATTCTTAACCACTGTGCCACCAGGGAAGCCCTTCTTAGCGTTTCTAATAGATTTTCTATTATAGTCACAATCAGTCCCATGATAATCCAGCATAGAGATATCTTAAGTTAATAAATAAACTTATTTCCAGACATACAAGCATTCTACTCCAAAGACAGCTGAGAAGAGGTACTCGAACAATGCTTACTACTAATACTAATAATCAGAACTATTTAGCCTCCAGATAATATATGACAAGTAAAAGTAGCAATGTTCAATTTACAGAATCTCAAGAAATTACAAGCCTCCTAACCATTCCAACTTATGATCTAAAATAGAAATGGGTGGGAGGTCATACCCAGGAGGACTGACTTTAGATACCTACGTGAGTCTAAATTTAGGGGGAAAACAACAAGAATAAAACGTAAACAGTCTTTGTTTCCCTTCAGGACTACAGTCCTTTACCCTTGGTAACCTTTCAAAGTCAGCTGGGAAGCTTTTAAAAATCCCATGCATAGACCAGACCCCAGACCAATTAAGTGAGAATCTCTTGAGGGTGGGACACAGGCATTAGTTTTTAAAGCCCCTTAGGTAACTCCAGTGTGCTGCCAAAGCTGAGAACTACTGCTCTAGGGTTTCTACATCAGTGATCAGAAGCTTCAGCATCAGCTAGGAACTTGGTAGAAATTGGCAGAAATTCAAGTTCTAGGGCCCCACCTACTAAATCAACAACTCAGGACGCATGGCACCGGAATCTTTGTTTTTACTAGCCCTCTAGGTGATTCTGAGCTTGCTCATGTTTGATAGCTACTGTTCTAGATCTTTATAAGCAGTGTCCTAACTATAGAATAAACCTCGGTAATTAATCTTACTTGATTTTTCAAATGGTGAAAGATAATTTATTTACCTATGAGGATTTTATCAATTAGACCCAAGTCATTTGAATGATTTTAACAACCGAGTTAGACCAGGGTAACTAAAAGTAGGAAAAAAGTACAAAGTAGTTCTTTGATAATGTGCTTTCTAAAGGGATTGATGTATTTTATTATAACTTTTTGAGTAGTAGCATCACAGATTGAGGATTAGGATCACTATCACAGTGGAAGAGGGTCTCCCTCACACATTGCCATGAAATGATTAGGTTTAACAAGTAATGCCATTTTAGCCTTTGAATACTAGATTTTTAAACAGTCCACAATAAAATCTCTTTCATGCCCAGTGATATTTTCTATTCCATATTCTAAAAGCACCATGTGCTCTAATGATTGAATGAGTTGAATAGGTCAAGTGCGTAGAACTGTGCTTGGCCCATACAGATCATTTAATAAATATTAGCCATTACTAGAACTGGTGAGAGGACCAAAAGCAACCTGAAATATGACTAGCTTGGATTCCTAAAGTTGTCCGAGATAATGTTTTGCCCCCAAAATTTCTCAAATTTGAAACCAGTTCTTATCTGATTCTTATCAAAATAAACGAGAACAAGTGATCTCTTACCTGTGGCAAATGTAACAAGATCTGTCTTTGTGTACTGGACACCCAGTACCTCCTCCGATTCCATACACATACTGATTGCTTTTGGAAGAGTTTTCAGCAAAATAGATCCCAGCTCCAAACATGCCACCTATGTAGGCATGCCTTTCGTCAAAGCCTTTATGAATAATTGCATTCACAAAGGGAGACCCTAAAATACATATAAATACATAACATTTAAAAATTATCTTAGAAGAAAAAGAACAAAAGCTAAAGCCTCTTAGAAGTTAAATTCTTAAACATATATACACCACCACCACAATAAAGCAAAATCAAAACACAAGGGTTAACAAGTTAACTGTCAGCTAGCTCACCACTTTAGAATAAATAGTTAGTTTAGAAGAATTGCTAACATGAATGAATGTTTCTAATAGGGTGGTGGTTCAGATGCCAAGATAAGGACACATACAGATTCAACTAGAAAAACAAACAGATCACCTGAAATATCAATGCTAGAGTTATCAAATTCCAGGCCCCAAATTCATACATATCCAGAACCAAGAGTCTCATATTCACCTCTTATGGCAAGGCTGAATGCAATTAGGTCATGCAATGATGCCCACATCTGTGTACTTTTTCTAGATATCAAAAGTGGCCAAAGTGATCTTTTCATGTTCATTTTCTTCTTTACACCTCTTCTCTCCTATCCTTCGACTTTCTGCCTTTTATCACGTGCTAGTACCAGATTTCAACTGTAAATGTGGTGTGTTCCTTCATTCCCTACATATTGACTTCTTTCTCCTCCTTCCTTGCACGTGTGCCAAGAAGGAGCTTAGCCAAAGGAGAGGAGGTACTAAGCATGGGTACCAGGCCAGGGAGTGGAGTGAGGCTGGGGGTTGGTAAAAGCCAGTAAAACACAACTAACTGATCCATCAAGATCAGTGTCCCTGTTCATAAAGGGACAGGAAAATACACTGAATTCCACTTTACAGAAATACTGAAGAATACAATAACTTATTTGAATTTGGAAAAACCAAAAACCATTTCTATTATAAAACAGAAAAAAATTATTCATTACAACCATCAAGTCAATACATAAATAAATATGTTCTGTGACAAGAAATTATCATGATGATTTTTAGGGTTTTGGAATGAGAAGTACCATTTAGATATTATATACCAATTCAGTCTGCTATAGCCATTCTTCCAGGGGACTGTGAAATTTAAATGCTGTGTTTTATAGAACTCTACCAGTCTCTAAAAATTTTCTGCAATCAAAGCCAACTGAAGGAACAGACTGGACCGATCATGGGTAATGTGCTTGAAGACTTGATAAACACTACATTAATATCTATATTAATCTTTGCTATAAACATGAAACACCAATCATCAACACCTGCCAACTTGCAACATAAACAGGAAATTTCAAGAATGACAAGTAATGGTGCTCGCAATTCAATAAAAGTTCTCAGAAAACTCCATAGGTTCAATGACAGTGGCTCTTTTCGCTGAAGTTAAATGTAGCCTTGACACTTAGAATCAGTCAGAACAGGATATATATATTCTTCTGAGGCAATTTTCAGATCTTATTTTAACTTTAATTCACCCAACCAGTTAAAAGTAAAATACACCATTTTTCAGAGTAATCATCACACAAAATCAACTATATTAAAAGGGAAGATATGAATAGTCAACATTCTCATTTCTACACTTTTTCTGTTACGGTAATCCTATTTATACATGACCCATTGTAAAACATACAAACTCTAAAGACGTTAAAAACACAGGGACTTCCCTGGTGGCGCAGTGGTTAAGAATCTGCCTGCAAATGCAGGGGACATGGGTTGGATCCCTGGTCTGGAAGATCCCACATGCCCCAGAGCAACAAAGCCCGTGCGCCAAAACTACTGAGCCTGTGCTCTAGAGCCTGTGAGCCACAACTACTGAGCCCATGTGCCACAACTACTGAAGCTCACATGCCTAGAGCCCGTGCTTCTCAACAAGAGAAGCCATTGCAATGAAAAGCCCGCGCACTGCAACGAAGAGTAGACCCTGCTCGCCGCAACTAGAGAAAGCCCATGAACAGCAACGTAGACCCAACACAGCCAAAAAAAATAAAAAATAAATTTAAAGATTTACAGAAATACTGTTTATTTTTTTTAAATGACATGAGGAATATACAGATTCATTATTATTTCAAACCTGACAAAAAATGTGGAGGAGGATGGTGGTAGGGTTGGGGGAGAGGAATCTTACCATGAAATAGCATTCTTTCATTTGCATGGTTGTGGTTTTCTTCAGAAACTTCTTTCCTCCGGTGAGTATATCTTTCCCAGAGTTTCTTGTTACAAACTTTCTGAATCTTTAAAAAGAAACCAGAAAAATAAAATCTCTAGATCATAATAATTAATCTTATCTAAAAATGGGCCACATAGGGCCAGAAGAGAGGCAAAACTTTTCTCTGAAATATAAATTATGTGTTATTTTTAGTCAACTAAAAAACTTTAACCCAACCATAAAAATGGAAATATAGGTACATTTTGGAAATCAAAAAACTACAAAGGGGAAAAAAGCTATATGTAAAGGTCAAGAGAACCGTTAACTGATTAAAATACTTCCATTCTCATTACTTTAGAATTATTACTAAAACATCTCCAAATCAGACATGCTGAGTTCTGTATGGAAGTATAAGAAAGAGAATACTATCCTTTCCCCCCTGCTTTATCTGGCTCAAAGTACCATCTTTATCTGTTTTTAATTAAAAATATTTGAAATACACAAGTCAGAATGGCCATCCTGATCAGAAAATCTACAAACAATAAATGCTGGAGAGGGTGTGGAGAAAAGGGAACCCTCTTGCACTGTTGGTGGGAATGTAAATTGATACAGCCACTATGGAGAACAGTATGGAGCTTCCTTAAAAAACTAAAAACAGAATTACCATATGATCCAGCAATCCCACTACTGGGCACATACCCTGAGAAAACCATAATTCAAAAAGAGTCATGTATCACAATGTTCACTGCAGCTCTATTTACAATAGCCAGGATGTGGAAGCAACCTAAGTCCATCGACAGAGGAATGGATAAAGAAGATGTGGCACATATATACAATGGAATATTACTCAGCCATAAAAAGAAACGCAATTGAGTTATCTGTAGTGAGGTGGATGGACCTGGAGTCTGTCATACAGAGTGAAGCAAGTCAGAAAGAGAAAAAAAATACCATATGCTAACACATATATATGGAATCAAAAAAAAAAAAAAGGTTATGAAGAACCTAGGGGCAGGACAGGAGTAAAGATCCAGACGTAGAGAATGGACTTGAGGACACGGGAAGGGTAAGGGTAAGCTGGGACGAAGTGAGAGAGTGGCATGGGCATATATACACTACCAAATGTAAAACAGATAGCTAGTGGGAAGCAGCCGCATAGCACAGTGAGGTCAGCTCGGGGCTTTGTGACCACCTAGAGGGGTGGGATAGGGAGGGTGGGAGGGAGACGCAAGAGGGAGGGGATATGGGGATATATGTATATGTATAGCTGATTCACTTTGTTATAAAGCAAAAACTAACACACCATTGTAAAGCAATTATACTCCAATAAAGATGTTAAAAAAAATTGAAATAGCCACACCAAACACACACACACACACATACACACACACACACACACAAAAACACATACACCTACCTAGTACTCCCTCTATCCTTCCCTATCCCTCCAATTCCTAAAATCTGTCTGGAGAAGAGTTAAAGATGGATACTGGTTTCATTAGGAGTACTGTCAAAATTCACAATCCTAGTGCTGTTTCTTAGCTGTATTTAAGGGTGCTACAGCCCCCTGCTGGTCCTAGAACACATCTGGGAGCTGGTGGTTTTAGTCTTGGTTCAAATTAACTCAAAATACCATCACAGACATAATCAAGGCAGACAATTGGCATAAACAGAGCTCATTAATGTTTAAAAATAAAAGGGAACAAAGTTTTATCAATGAAAAAACTTTTATTAGATATCACATTAAAATACCTTTATAGAGGAAGAAAACAGCATACCTCCCAAGTTCAGTAACTTTGGAAATCAAACACATATTCTCTTCCCTGCCTTCACCCTTAACAAACCTCTACACATTCTGTTACTGCTTGCACACAAAAGGGACTTGACTGAAATTTGCCTGTAGTAGGAATAATTATTTGTCTTATTAAAAATTACTATATATATATATCCATGAATAGAAATCTCAAGATGTCACTCAGCTCATACTATGATATGAACTAATAAAATACAGCTCCCAGAAGAATAACCCTTTCACCTGAATAATGTGTGCTTGTTTTATATCATCTTATTTCTAAACAGTATGAACACAGCAATCTCAATGAATAATTTTAGTATTCACTAATTCTAAAATATGACATCTATTAGTATACTCATAATAGTATATTATTGTGAGACAGTAATACAACACAGCTGAAAAATTTGATACTGTTCGCCTTTGAGTTTAAAATTTAGGTATTAGAAAGATACTTGGAGCCGGAGGAAGATGGCGGAAGAGTAAGACGCGGAGATCACCTTCCTCCCCACAGATACATCAGAAATTCATCTACACGTGGAACAACTCCTACAGAACACCTACTGAACGCTGACAGAAGACCTCAGACCCCCCAAAAGGCAAGAAACTCCCCATATACCTGGGTAGGTCAAAAGAAAAAAAAAGAACAAACAGAGACAATAGGATATGGACGGGACCTGCACCAGTGGGAGGGAGCCGTGAAGGAGGGAAGGTTTCTACACATTACAAGCCCCTTCGCAGGCGGAGACTGCAGGTGGCGGAGGGGGAAAGCTTCAGAGTAGGGGAGGAGAGCACAGCAACAGGGGTGTGGAGGGCAAAGCAGAGAGATTTTGGCACAGAGGATCGGTGCCCTCAGGCACACACCAGCCCGAGAGGCTTGTCTGCTCGGCCGCCAGGGCGGGCGGGGCTGGGAGCTGAGGCTCCGGTATCGGCTTTCAGTCCGAGCGCAGGGAGAGGACTGGGGCTGGCGGCAGGAAGAGACCCTGAAGGGGTTAGTGCTAGCCCGGAGGGAGTCCGGGGAAAGGGTCTGGAGCTACCGGAGAGGCAAGAGACTTTTTTCCCTTTTGTTGCCTGGTGCGCGAGGAGAGGGCATTCCCCTCCCTCCCCTCTGCCTGAGTGAGCCAGAGCCCCCGAATCAGCGGCTCCTTTAAACCCGTCCTGTCTGAGCGAAGAACGGACGCCCTCCGGCGACCTACGCGCAGAGGCGGGGCCAGGTCCAAGGCTGCGACCCGGGAGTTGTGAGAGCAGAGACAGGGAAATCTCTCTGTGCAGCCTCGGAGGCAGCGGATTAAAGCTCCACGGTCCATTTGATGTGCCCTGCGTCTGTGGAGTGCATGAATGGACAGCGAATCATCCCAAATTGAGGAAGTGGACTTTGAGGACAAGATTTAAGACTTTCCCCCCTTTTGTTCCTCTTTTTACAACGAATTATCCCAAATTAAGGAGGTGGACTTAGCAAGATTTCAGACTTTTCGCCCTTTTCCTCTTTTTACAACGAATTATCCCAAATCGAGGAGGTGGACTTGGAGAGCAAGATTTTTGATTTTTCCCCCTGCTCTCTTTTTGTGAATGTGTATGTGTAATCTTCTGTGTAAGATTCTCTCTGTATAGCTTTGCTTCCACCATATGTCCCAGGGTTCTATCGGTCCGTGTTTTTTTTCAATAATTACTTTTTAATTTTAATACCGCTACTATATTTCATACTTTATTCTATTTTACTTTACCTGCTCTTTCTTTTTTTCCTCCCTTCCCTTCCTCCCTCCCTCCCTCCGCTCCTCCTTTCCTTCTTTTTCTTTCCTCCCTCCCTCCCTCCCACCCTTCTTCTTTCCACTTTCTTTTTCTTTCCTTCCTCCCTCCTTTCTTTCTTTCTTTCCTTCCTCCCTCCCTCCCACCCTTCTTCCATTCACTCTTCCTTTTGCTTTCATTCCTCCCTCCCTCCCTCCTTTCTTTCCTTCTTTCTTTCCATCCTTCCTCCCTCCCTCCCTCCTTTCTTTCTTCCTTCCTTCCTTCCTTTCTTCCCTTCTTCCTTTCTTTCCCTCTCTCTTTCTTTCTTCTACTAATTATTTCTTTCTACTTTTTCTCACTGTTATTCTGAGCCGGGTGGATGAAAGGCTCTTGGTGCTGCAGCCAGGAGTTAGTGCTGTGCCTCTGAAGTGGGAGAGCCAACTTCAGGACACGGGTCCACAAGAGACCTCCCAGCTCCACATAATATCAAGCAGCGAAAATCTCCCAAGGATCTCCATCTCAACACCAGCACCCAGCTTCAGTCAACGACCAGCAAGCTACAGTGCTGGTCACCCTATGACAAGCAACTAGCAAGGCAGGAACACAACCCCACCCAGTAGCAGAGAGGCTACCTAAAAACATAATAAGGCCACAGGCACCCCAAAACACACCACCACACGTGGACCTGTCCACCAGAAAGACAAGATCAAGCCTCAACCACCAGAACACAGGCATTAGTCCCCCCCACCAGGAAGCCTACACAACCTACTGAAACAACCTTAGCCACGGGGGACAGACACCAAAAACAACGGGAACTACGAATCTGCAGCCTGCAAAAAGGAGACCCCAAACACAGTAACATAAGCAAAATGAGAAAGCAGAAAAACACACAGCAGGTGAAGGAGCAAGATAAAAACCTACCAGACCTAACAAATGAAGAGGTAATAGGCAGTCTACCTGAAAAAGAATTCAGAATAATGATAGTAAAGCTGATCCAAGATTCTATTTCAAAGATCCAAAATCTTGGAAATTGAACAGACAATATGCAAGAAACAGTTAACAAGGACCTAGAAGAACTAAAGATGAATCAAGCATCGATTAAAAACACAATAAATGAAATGAAAAATACTCTAGATGGGATCAATAGCAGAATAACTGAGGCAGAAGAACGGATAAGTGAGGTGGAAGATAAAATAGTGGAAATAACTGATGCAGAGCAAAATAAAGAAAAAAGAATGAAAAGAACAGAGGACAGTCTCAGAGACCTCTGGGACAACATTAAACGCACCAACATTCGAATTATAGGGGTTCCAGAAGAAGAAGAGAAAAAGAAAGGGACTGAGAAAATATTTGAAGAGATTATAGTTGAAAACTTCCCTAATATGGGAAAGGAAATAGTTAATCAAGTCCAGGAGGCACAGAGAGTCCCATACAGAATAAATCCAAGAAGAAATACGCCAAGACACATATTAATCAAACTGTCAAAAATTAAACACAAAGAAATCATATTAAAAGCAGCAAGGGAAAAACAACAAATAACACACAAGGGAATCCCCATCAGGTTAACAGCTGATCTCTCAGCAGAAACTCTACAAGCCAGAAGGGAGTGGCAGGACATAATTAAAGTGATGAAGGAGAGAAACCTGCAACCAAGATTACTCTACCCAGCAAGGATCTCATTCAGATTTGATGGAGAAATTAAAACGTTTACAGACAAGCAAAAGCTGACAGAGTTCAGCACCACCAAACCAGCTTTACAACAAATGCTAAAGGAACTTCTCTAGGCAAGAAACACAACAGAAGGACTATACCTACAATAACGAACCCAAAGCAATTAAGGAAATGGGAATAGGAACATACATATCAATAATTACCTTAAATGTAAATGGACAAAATGCTCCCACCAAAAGACACAGAGTGGCTGAATGGATACAAAAACAAGACCCATATATATGCTGTCTACAAGAGACCCACTTCAGACCTAGAGACACATACAGACTGAAAGTAAGGGGATGGAAAAAGATATTCCATGCAAATGGAAATCAAAAGAAAGCTGGAGTAGCAATTCTTATATCAGACAAAATAGACTTTAAAATAAAGACTATTAGAAGAGACAAAGAAGGACACTACATAATGATCAAGGGATCGATCCAAGAAGAAGATATAACAATTGTAAATATTTATGCACCCAACATAGGAGCACCTCAATACATAAGGCAAATACTAACAGCCATAAAAGGGGAAATCGACAGTAACACAATCATAGTAGGGGACTTTAACACCCCACTTTCACCAATGGACAGATCATCCAAAATGAAAATAAATAAGGAAACACAAGCTTTAAATGATACATTAAACAAGATGGACTTAGTTGATATTTATAGGACATTCCATCCAAAAACAACAGAATACACATTTTTCTCAAGTGCTCATGGAACATTCTCCAGGATAGATCATATCTTGGGTCACAAATCAAGCCTTGGTAAATTTAAGAAAATTGAAATTGTATCAAGTATCTTTTCCGACCACAATGCTATGAGACTAGACATCAATTACAGGAAAAGATCTGTAAAAAATACAAACACATGGAGGCTAAACAATACACTACTCAATAACGAAGTGATCACTGAAGAAATCAAAGAGGAAACTAAGAAATACCTAGAAACAAATGACAATGGAGACACGACGACCCAAAACCTATGGGACACAGCAAAAGCAGTTTTAAGGGGGAAGTTTATAGCAATACAATCCCACCTTAAGAAACAGGAAACATTTCGAGTAAACAACCTGACCCTGCACCTAAAGCAATTAGAGAAAGAAGAACAAAAAACCCCCAAAGTTAGCAGAAGGAAAGAAATCATAAAGATCAGATCAGAAATAAATGAAAAAGAAATGAAGGAAACGATAGCAAAGATCAACCAAACTAAAAGCTGGTTCTTTGAGAAGATAAACAAAATTGACAAACCATTAGCCAGACTCATCAAGAAAAGAAGGGAGAAGACTCAAATCAGTAGAATTAGAAATGAAAAAGGAGAAGTAACAACTGACACTGCAGAAATACAAAAGATCATGAGAGATTACTATAAGCAACTCTATGCCAATAAAATGGACAACCTGGAAGAAATGGACAAATTCTTAGAAAATCACAACCTTCCGAGACTGACTCAGGAAGAAACAGAAAATATGAATAGACCAATCACAAGCACTGAAATTGAAACTGTGATTAAAAATCTTCCATCAAACAAAAGCCCAGGACCAGATGGCTTCACAGGCAAATTCTATCAAACATTTAGAGAAGAGCTAACACCCATCCTTCTCAAACTCTTCCAAACAATATCAGAGGAAGGAACACTCCCAAACTCATTCTACGAGGCCACCATCACCTTGATACCAAAACCAGGCAAGGATGTCACAAAGAAAGAAAACTACAGGCCAATATCACTGATGAACATAGATGCAAAAATCCTCAACAAAATACTAGCAAACAGAATCCAACAGCACATTAAAAGGATCATACACCATGATCAAGTGGGGTTTATTCCAGGAATGCAAGGATTCTTCAATATACGCAAATCAATCAATGTGATACACCATATTAACAAGTTGAAGGAGAAAAACCATATGATCATCTCAATAGATGCAGAGAAAGCTTTCGACAAAATTCAACACCCATTTATGATAAAAACCCTGCAGAAAGTAGGCATAGAGGGAACTTTCCTCAACATAATAAAGGCCATATATGACAAACCCACAGCCAACATTGTCCTCAATGGTGAAAAACTGAAACCATTTCCACTAAGATCAGGAACAAGACAAAGCTGCCCACTCTCACCACTCTTATTCAACATAGTTTTGGAAGTTTTAGCCACAGCAATCAGAGAAGAAAAGGAAATAAAAGGAATCCAAATTGGAAAATAAGAAGTAAAGCTGTCACTGTTTGCAGATGACATGATACTATACATAGAGAATCCTAAAGATGCTACCGAAAAACTACTAGAGCTAATCAATGAATTTGGTAAAGTAGCAGGATACAAAATTAATGTACAGAAATCTCTGGCATTCCTGTACACTAATGATGAAAAATCTGAAAATGAAATCAAGAAAACACTCCCATTTACCATTGCAACAAAAAGAATAAAATATCTAGGAATAAACCTACCTAAGGAGACAAAAGACCTGTATGCAGAAAATTATAAGACACTGATGAAAGAAATTAAAGATGATACAAATAGATGGAGAGATATACCATGCTCCTGGATTGGAAGAATCAATATTGTGAAAATGACTCTACTACCCAAAGCAATCTACAGATTCAATGCAATCCCTATCAAACTACCACTGGCATTTTTCACAGAACTAGAACAAAAAATTTCAAAATTTGTTTGGAAAAACAAAAGACCCCGAATAGCCAAAACAATCTTGAGAACGAAAAACGGAGCTGGAGGAATCAGGCTCCCTGACTTCAGACTATACTACAAAGCTACAGTAATTAAGACAGTGTGGTACTGGCATAAAAACAGACAGATAGATCAGTGGATCAGGATAGAAAGCCCAGAGATAAACCCACGCACATATGGCCAACTTATCTTTGATAAAGGAGGCAGGAATGTACAGTGGAGAAAGGACAGCCTCTTCAATAAGTGGTGCTGGGAAAACTGGACAGGGACATGTAAAAGTATGAGATTAGATCATTCCCTAACACCATACACAAAAATAAGCTCAAAATGGATTAAAGACCTAAATGTAAGGCCAGAAACTATCAAACTCTTAGAGGAAAACATAGGTAGAACACTCTATGACATAAATCACAGCAAGATCCTTTTGGACCCACCTCCTAGAGAAATGGAAATAAAAACAAAGATAAACAAATGGGACCTAATGAAACTTCAAAGCTTTTGCACAGCAAAGGAAACCATAAACAAGACCAAAAGACAACCCTCAGAATGGGAGAAAATATTTGCAAATGAAGCAACTGACAAAGGATTAATCTCCAAAATTTATAAACAGCTCATGCAGCTCAATAGCAAAAAAACAAACAACCCAATCCAAAAATGGGCAGAAGACTTAAATAGGCATTTCTCCAAAGAAGATATACAGACTGCCAACAAACACATGAAAGAATGCTCAACATCATTAATCATTAGAGAAATGCAAATCAAAACTACAATGAGATATCATCTCACACCAGTCAGAATGGCCATCATCAAGAAATCTAGAAACAATAAATGCTGGAGAGGGTGTGGAGAAAAGGGAACACTCTTGCACTGCTGGTGGGAATGTGAATTGGTACAGCCACTATGGAGAACAGTATGGAGGTTCCTTAAAAAACTAAAAATAGAACTACCATATGACCCAGCAATCCCACTACTAGGCATATACCCTGAGAAAACCATAATTCAAAAAGAGACATGTACCAAAATGTTCATTGCAGCTCTATTCACGATAGCCCGGAGCTGGAAACAACCTAAGTGTCCATCATCGGATGAATGGATAAAGAAGATGTGGCACATATATACAATGGAATATTACTCAGCCATAAAAAGAAACGAAACTGAGCTATTTGTAATGAGGTGGATAGACCTAGAGTCTGTCATACAGAGTGAAGTAAGTCAGAAAGAGAAAGACAAATACCGTATGCTAACACATATATATGGAATTAAAAAAAAAAAATGTCATGAAGAACCTAGGGGTAAAACGGGAATAAAGACACAGACCTACTTGAGAATGGACTTGAGGATATGGGGAGGGGGAAGGGTAAGCTGTGACAAAGCGAAAGAGAGGCATGGACATATATACACTACCAAACGTAAGGTAGATAGATAGTGGGAAGCAGCCGCAGAGCACAGGGAGATCAGCTCGGTGCTTTGTGACCGCCTAGAGGGGTGGGATGGGGAGGGTGGGAGGGAGGGAGATGCATGAGGGAAGGGATGTGGGAACAGATGTATATGTATGACTGATTCACTTTGTTATAAAGCAGAAACTAATAAATTAAAAAAAAAAAAGTGGAAAAAAAAAAAAAGAAAGATACTTGCCACATTTTAATTATAACTCTAAGTCTTATAATGATTAAGAATATATCAATGTAGTTAATAGAAAATCACTATGCATCTCAAGTAGAGTATGCAGTTTGGTTGCTATATAGCTTAAACAACAACACCACAAACCAGCAAAGCTGGAAAAGGTCCTGAGAAGAGTAACTGATATCAGTAACAGTCAGGACTCTCCGTAAAACATTTTTTTTTAAAGACTATTTTTGGAAAGATGGAAGGTATAGAAGGAGTACTACTAAAATTACCAAAAATTGGTATATGTGGGGACTCACAGAAACCTGTAGTAGTCACAGTTAGGACAAACCATGGTGTAATTATAAAGATGGGAGTCCTTCCATGAGTCACAAAAAAATTCAACTTTGTTACAACAGAGTACCTTAATAGTAGTTTACATATTTAAAGTCCTAAACCTGCAGGATTTACCTTTACCCCAAAATAAAGCATAATCCCTAAACTTAAATACGTTCAACAGAGGCTGAACTAGTGTTTAGTACAGAGATTTGAGGATCTTAACCTTCCAAGGCCATATTCTTTCCCAAAATATCCCCTGATGTCCTGTGAAAGACTTATTGGGCTGGACAGATTACATTCTTGTGAAAGTTAATCATGGCTTCAGGCTTTGAAAACTATGGTCTCAGCAAACTTTATTTTCACTAACTTATTACCTTGAGAATATTGTATCTGTTGAAGATTCCACCTGCATGACCTCCATCTCTGTGCTCTCGGACTGTACTCTGCATCTGACGGAAAAATATTCCAAATATACGTGCGTTAGCTTTTGTGTTTTTTTTGATTTAGGGAACATGGTTCTTGACTCATATGATTCTATTTTTGAGAATACAAAATGGGTTTTTAATATTTTTGTTGTTTAAGGAATGAGTTCTATAAGTTCACACGTACTGTTTTTGAGAGATAGCAGATAGCTAATACAATCTAAAAATACATATAGGTGAAAATTATAAAATGCAAACTACAGGAAGAAAAAGAAACAAGCAGATGCATAGGTGAGCTAAACATACAAAGCCAACCACTTGACATACCAAAAAAACCCCCCAATGATTTATTTGTTCCCATTTGTTTTGCTCTAATAAAGCACAATTTGTATTTCATTGAGAGTTGGGAGTTTCCTGAGCTTTAGAACTAAGTCTCACTCAACTTTGTATCTCTGTGCTCAGCTCACACATTTAGGGTATGATGTTCTTCAAAGTGCAAGGCAGTATTCTAAGATTTTGGTGGATCCAAGAGTTTTGTGGAAAGAAAGCTAGAAAAAAATTTCCTAGATAAGTAGCATTCACATGTTTTGGGTCTTGTCTAAGATACTGGGCTTTGCAATTGCCTTCATGAAGGAACGAAATATTAGCAACCTCTTCTTCAACAGAATTCTGTGTATTAATTGTAGTGCTAAACCAAGTTATTAGAATTAAGGTTTACTGAGATAGTGTACTTTAAATGCTGATTTCAGAAGTTTTCCAGGTGGTAAAGAGTTAGGGACATTAAAAAACCCTGCTACATACATGTTCAACTAGATCTGGAAACTTCTGGGAAATTTAGCCTACTGAACCAACATTTACTTAAGGTATATGAACATACCTCTTCCTCCACAGACTGAAACTCTTTATCATCAGGAGACAGATCTATGAGAATTGTTCCACTTCCAGAGGTGTTCAGAGTTAAGTATGGGTTAAGACCTATCAAATGAAATTTAAAGGTAAAAAAAATTTGCCAAAAACCCCCCCAATAAACATCAACCCAAAACAACCACCTAATTTATCTGATACTTACTACCAATTTTAAAAAACTTTTTATTTTGGGATAATTTAGATTTACAGGAAGGCTGAGAGCACTGAGAGTTCCTGTGTACTCTCACTCCACTTCCTAATGTTACCATCAGGAACATTAATGTTTCCTTAATGTTACCATTTTACACAATCATAGTACACCTGTCAAAAATTAAGTAAATTTCAGATTTTATTTGGATTTCACCAGTTTTCCCCACTAAGGTCCTTTTACTTTACCAGGATCCAAACCAGAATATCACACTGCATTTAGATGACTGTTTTTTTTTAATCTTACAAGTCATAAGGGTTTTGTGAGAATAGTTCAGAAAACCTTTCTGTTCTTTATTTCCTATTTGTCACATGTTTTCTTCTTCAAATCATTTCCTTTATTAACTAGGCAGCCCTTTCAGTATTTGGTCCCTTTATTTTTTGTAAAACTGAGGAAGAAACTTGCGTGGCCTTAGGTAATTTTAAATCATCCAAGAACGAGAAGTCATAAAGTCTACTAACGATGGAATGCTTATTCTAACCCATGATAGATTCTTTAATTCAGCAATGAATTTGTCATATTTTCTGAATGTCAAAAGTCAAGATAATCATATATATTTTTGTATCTTTACTCTCACAAAAGCTTTTTAAATGCAATCTTAAAACAGAATTTTCTAACTTCTTTGTTACATCTGTAACACAACTCTCCTTTAATCTCTACAAGATCTCCAGAGCTCCACTGTTTTCTGAGTTAGGGCTCAGATCCTTTACTGCTGGGTTAATGCATGGCGGTTTGCCTCTGGAGACTAAGAGCACTGTTCTGGTCTGAGTAACAGTACTACCACCAACATGCCAAACTCTGATAAAGATGTATAGATATGGCTGAATTACAATGTCTACAAGAAGTACGGAGACTATACAGAGAAGGTATTTTATAGAAAAAACACTTAACAGAATAAAGTCTGTGACAAACACTTGACTAAGCTATCTTCTAATGGCCTCAAGAAGACATTTATCAGTGCTGAAAGATCAGAACAAGTAATCTATTTTTTTAAAAAAATTGGGTCTTTGTTGCTGCGTGTAGGCTTTTGCTAGTTGCAGCGAGTGGGGGTTGCTCTTTGTTGCGGTGCGTGGGCTTCTCACTGTAGTGGCTTCTCTTGTTGTGGAGCATGGACTCTAGATGCATGGGCTTCAGCAGTTGCTGCGCATGGGCTCAGTAGTTGTGGCTTGCGGGCTCTAGAGCAGAGGCTCAGCAGTTGTGGCGCATGGGCTTAGCTGCTCCGCAGCATGTGGGATCTTCCCAAACCAGGGCTCGAACCTGTGTCCCCTGTATCGGCAGGCGGATTATTAACCACTGCACCACCAGGGAAGTCCCAGAAAAAGTAATCTATTGACTTGATGCACTGAATGATAGCTAAGGCTGTTAAGTCAGCGAGATGAGAGGCTGTCAGAAACTTGCCACTGGTTCCATTTTGCAAATTGGGTATAATATAGGTATAGAATCTTGGCTTCAAATGAAAATGAGGAAGGTGGTAACTTTATGCAGGAAAGTGACCCTGATGTGCTAGATCAGACAGAGTCATTCTGTGTCATGATGTTTCTCCTCCATGTAGGAATGAATGTTCCTACTAAATTGTAGCTGGATGTTATCAGAATGACCAGAGGCAGCATGGAGGTACGTACCTCTGACACTTGAAGGCGGTGTATCTGTTTCCTGAGCCTTTCAACAATCTTAACTGCTATCCTACCAGATCCAGTGTTTTCTAGTAGAGTCATGATGGCAGTCCACAACTGAGGGTTCTAGCTCCTCTTCATACTAACATTCCAGGGAGCCATGAGTCTTCCCTCTTCTTTATCTCATAAAATTTTGTCTTCTATACTAGAAATATCCAAGACTATCTCACATTTTAAATGTTTTGCCCCGGTTCCTATCAGGAAAGTAAAGTGCATCTACCTTTAATCAATTCTATTCCAGAATTCCAGTTTAAAACATTCTTTAGGGCTTCCCTGGTGACGCAGTGGTTGAGAGTCCACCTGCCGATGCAGGGGACACGGGTTCGTGCCCCGGTCCAGGAAGATCCCACGTGCTGCGAAGCGGCTGGGCCCGTGAGCCTGGCCATGGAGCCTGCACGTCCGGAGCCTGTGCTCCGCAACAGGAGAGGCCACAACAGTGAGAGGCCCGCATACCGCAAAACAAACAGACAAACAACAAAAAAACCCCGAAAACATTCTTTAGCTTGAATCACCTGATTTTCAAAGCTCTCTGTTTTCTTCTTCAAGAGGTGGACCTATCCTGGCTAGCATACATCCTTCCCTAAAAATTCTCTCATTTTTGCTAATGGGGGTTTGTCTTTAACCAGTTGTACAGCCAGGTCTTCAATTACAGGATGCTTCTGACCCTGGGGTACATCACTCCCTCAGTTTAACAATGAACTTAAAATGTGGTTTTGACACCTAAAATAATTCGTCTTTTATACCCAAGACCTGATATACATACAGGAAGTGTGAATATCTACTGAACAAATGCAATTTGCATTTTCCTAACGTATCAACATTCAAGAGAAATAAAATATTATTCAACTTTGTTTTGCTAAGTTTCTTTAGTTGCAACATTACTGTTCCCCAATATTTTTCTTTTTGTTTTTCTTTGGTTCCCCAATATTTTTACTGCAAGTGTTTAGAATTTAACTACAATAAAAGAGATTCACATTATTTTATGCGCAGGCCTGAACACCTAGTCATTACCTATTATATTACCATAAGATATTAGATATCCAAGTTTCAGATCTTTTAGAACCATACAATTTTTGAGCTACCATAACTTCAGAAATAAGTGAATGGAAATAACGGAAAAAACTTCAGAGATAAAGCAACACCCACATTTCTCAATGGCCCAGACACTTCACTTAGGTTCACAGAGTTAAAGGTAGCAGCTCAGGAAGCTTAACAGTGGCAGATTTAAGATTCGATCCCAGGTTTCTGGAATCCTACTCACTACGCTTCTTATTAAGTGGACTCTCTGTTACAGATCTTAAAATTATCATTTACTAAGTTGAGGGCTGCCTTTGTGCAAGCTGTTAAACTGATGATAGCAATGACTTAAAATGAAATACCTTGTTGCCCAGAGATAAGTCTCTCAACTCCTTTAATTAGTTTGTGTCTATGTCCATAAGCATTGATCCCAATCTCCTTCAGCTCCTTGTGCCCCATCTCAACTAATATATCCAAAGTGATCTTACAAAAGAGAATGAAACTGTTTAGAAGACTTGTTTGGAAGACATTCATATATTGGTGTTCTCACAATGTATTAGATTTGCATTTATTTCAAATTATTCTGAACAGATTAGAAATGAAAGCACACCAGCTGTTAAACTGAAACTGAAAAGTTGCAGCTAATTAAACAGAAAGTTGAGTCACGAACTACCAAAAATATCATTATTTTCATTTAATATAAGAACCTGAGCAGAACTAAACTGTAAAACAAAAATGCATTTTCAAATTAGCCACATTTAGGCACACTATTTTATCATCACTCTGCATCCAACCTATTTACACAATGTCTTAATGTAATGTTCCTACAGACTCTGGACTATGCTAACTGATAACTTGAGCATCATTGTTCAAGCTAAGCCTTTTACCTCAAATATATTATTCCCATTTTGTGAATTTTTTTACGTATCTTCCATGAAGCTTTCCCTGAACAGTCCAGCTTGTAGTAACTTTTTTTTTCTTATAATTTCTATGCCCAAAACTTGACTCTTTATATGTTCTTGGTATAGCCCCCTAACTAGACTGAAAGTTCCTTAGGGGTGCAAGTCTATAATAATTATATTTTCTGGACTCAAAAAAATCAGTGAATGTATTCTGACAGAATACTTTAAATTAGGACTATTCTAGAAACGCCCAGATATATAGTTTGTGTGTCTATGTATCTCCCCATAGTGGCTAGCAAAGTGTCAGGCTTAGAGTGGGTAGTGACTGACACAACAGAAATGAACAAACTGAGCTCAAGGATAACTTACTTTTAAGAAATGAATACGCTAAACTTACTCAAGAAAGCTATTTTACTGCTACTACACAAGAAACAATTTTTATGTGCTGATAAACTAAATGGATATTCCAAGAACAAGCCAAATTAGAAGACTGACTGATTTCCAGTCTCTTAAAAAAACATCCTTTTCACCCCTCAATAGGCTGAATGGTTCAGGGCATTTCAAGTATGTTCTATTTTTCCCTTGAGGTTCCCCCAAACACCAAACCAAGCAAAACAACTCATGTACTTACCTGTTCTCTCTCAAATATATCCATTAGGTGTTCAAGTCCAAGATTCCTTACAAACTGAGTTATGCTAAAATCTACTCCCGGAACTAGAAAATAAAAAAAAAAAATCACAGCACACAAAGTTTCATATCAGAATAACGTATATCAACATTATAACAGCAAAATTTTGTGACATTATTACATGCATGAAGAAAAGATGTAAAGATGAAGCAAAATATTAACAGCCGTTTGGGATATAATATTAAACTTAACATCAAAAATTGCAAGGAGAAAGCTATAAAATTTCAACATTATTAGAAGAAAAGAGTTAACCAATGGGGAACTCTCATGTTACAAAGAAATCTTTTCTTTTTAAGAAATTTTATTTTTAATTGTATCTTTAAAATGTTTCCATACAGCTTAAACTAATAAAATGTTATATGTCAATTATATCTCAATTAAAAAAGCAAAGTCTCCCTATCTTTGAAGAGGTAAGCTATTTTACAAAAAACATTTATGGAAACAAGTTCCAGTGTTGCACAGGGTGAGATCAATTTTGACAAGTAAAAGGTAAAGAGACTGTAGGTATGTGTCTTTTTTTCTTTTCTTTTTTTTTTCGCTGTGCTACATGGCTTGTGGGATCTTAGTTCCCCAACCAGGGACTGAACCTAGGCCCACGGCAGTGAGAGCGCTGAGCCCTAACCACTGGACCGCCAGGGAATTCCCTTTCTTTTCTTTTTAAAAAATGATATTCAAAATTAGGTATTTTGATGTGGGGTTAAAAGTATTTCATAATTCTGTAATAATACACTGGAAGAGATAAATAAAGGCGTAAGTACTCAACCAAAAGGACTTCTATACCTTTCAAAAAGTATGTTTACATCTAAAGAGTAGGTTAGCAGCAGAACACTCATCAAGTCTCATCACGAAGGGAGAAAGTTTCATTAGGAATTCTAATACTAATGTAAAGAAAACAATAAAAGGCCAAAACTTTTAGGCTATTTTAATCTGATACTAACAGTTGTATCTAAGGTTAAAAAATGACTTTTTAGTAATCCAAATGACAAATATGTGGCTACAATACCAGTTATTTTGGCTGAATGTCTCACCTTCCTTTTTCTCCAAACTGGAAGCACCCTCTGTTCCACTTGAACTAACTACTGAAGACAGTTCAGAAAAACTGCCGGATAAGTTGTCAAGACTGCTGGCTGCAGAAAGGCTTGATGGGCTGGATGGACCTGAAGACAGAGCATCTGCAGTGGCTCCTGGGCTTCTCACGCCATTGAGCACTTGAGATTTATAACATGAAGGCAGAGCAGAAGGGGGCATGGCTGCTGTCAGGAGAGCACTGACATCATCTGCCTAGGGTATATGTCAGAGAGATGAAATCTGCAATAAGCAAGTTTTAAAATTCTATACTATACCTAATAGAACGCATTAAAAAATATGACAAAAACCCAGCAGATTTGCACTAGAATTGCTTATTATATAAAAATTATTTTAAAAAGTGAACCAAATAAGTAATATTCAGCTAAATAAGTGATATTCAGCTATTAAACATAAAACATAATACAGAACACATCTTCTGAGACATACAAAATAAAACTGTTAAATGTGGCAAAGCAAGAAAAAAATCCTAAGATATCATGATTGAAAAGCACTGAAATGAATTTTAGAAATATAAATTTTTAAAAGATTTAAAACCTTTTAAAGGCATTCTGAAGACGTCATTCAATCTACATAGAACTTTAGTAAACAGAATGAGGTTTTTTTGGGAAAATATTCAGTAATATATTTGTTCCTCAAAATTGAACATTTGGAAGGGTAGGAAAAAAGATAATCATTTTAATCAAATCTGCTGGAATGGAAAAAAAATCCCCACTTTACTGGTATATTAATTTGTTTAATAAGTAACAAATAACTATTCTTTAACAATGCTCAATTAAGACACTAAGTAATTAACATTCAGCAAGAAGTAAACAGTACTTGTTTTCATGGCTTTTCATTTATACTGCCTTTTCAATCCTCACCTTTTTCTTCCCCTGAATCTGAGGACTCCCATGACACTCATAGTTGGTATCTAACACTTAAAAGTAACATTAGCACCATTTACTGGGTGCTTTTTATGTACTTGATATCACGCCGAGGACTTTAAATACATCACCTCATTTAATTCTCATATTAACCAGATATATTTTACCTGCATTTGGAGATTAGGTAACTGAGGCTTTGAGGTTAGGCAACTTGCAACACTGTACAACTGTAAGTGGTAGAGCTGGAATTCTAAGGCAGGTCTGTTTGACTCTAAAACCCATGCATGTTCTTAGTGCACCCTGTTTCAATGTCACTTAATTATATCTAGTGGACTAACATATGTGCAGACTGAATTAGAAAAGGTCACTTCTAAGGTAGTTTGGAACTGGAAGGATATTTCCCTTAAGAAATAATGTTGCATATATGGTTGGGTTGTCAGCCTGCTGAGAAAAGTCTATCCAACCCCCAATGCAGCTGAACTAAATCAGCTTCTCAATGTAACTTGCAACAGTGGAATCTCAGTAGAAAGCAGTGCACAGAAGAGACTCCCCTTCCTCTCCACCTCAAGAAGAATTTCTTCCCCTTTTCCCTCCACTGCTCTGGGTCAATGTCCTCAGTGGCAGAGGCAAGAGAAGCACCTGCATCACAGTGGCCAAAGCAGAGGCTGGAGGCCACAATGGAGACACCTACAGGAGTTTCCTTGGGAGAGGAAAGAAAAAAAGACTTCCCACGGAGAACTGGAGGAACAAACTTGTTTCGTGAACAGTTTTGGTGGGGTAAGCAATAAAATCTTTGGGATGAGGCAGTGCTGGAAGGGAAGAAAATCTCTATAAAGGCAGGCTTTGCAGCTGCACCCTGAAGGCCATGTTCCCAGCTGGGGAAGTTCATAAAGACCCATGGGCCTGTAGCATCTTGTGCCCTATGCACTGTAACAGCATCCACTGAGGGCCTTGCCTGCTTGTTTCCTAACTAATGTAAGCAGCTATGCCTTATACTTCTTTTTCCCATTTCTAAAAGTACTCAGCTTACAGTAACTGATAATTCTATTATTTACTCATTATATTTTAATACCAAAGAGGTCTAAAATTTAAATTGGGCTAAAAGCCAGATTTTGCCACATTCACCATAAAGACATTTTATATATACCAAGTGAATTCTAAAAAGTCAGGAAAGCACTGAGATTTTTCAAAGAGCCCATCACTTACTGAAACTAAATCTAAAGGTGTTTGTCCTTCCTGATTTTTAAGAGTTGGATCAGCTCCATGGGCCAACAATAAAGCACAAAGCTGTGTTCGTCCCTTTTGGGCTGCTTCGTGCAAAGGTGTGAAAGCCCATTTGTCCGTAGCATTGACACATGCATTATACTTTATTAGTAAAGCTGCTACATCTACATGCTGTAAAAGAAAATACTCCTGTTACAGTCGGAAATATTATTTTATCGTACTTTAGTTCTTAAAAAGAAACCAGCTATATACCTATTTTTCCAGTTTCAAACTTACTCTAGAATGAAAAACTGTGTTTTCCCCCCATCATCATAATTTATGGGTAGCTGATTAAAAATTACAGTAGTAGACATTTACCTAACTTGAGAAAATATCTAGAAAATAATTAAGAATTCTACACAGGAACTAAATTAGTAGGACGTTAACAGTTTCTAATTTATTTAAGTGTTATAATGGCTAAACATCAATTTATAAACCAGCAGCCTTCCTTAATTAATCAATTGAAGATGGTCAATACTGATTGTTAACATTCAAGGCTATTATAAGTCAGGAACAACGCATTTCATCTCTACAGATTCGTATGAATCCCAATGGAGTTTCTGGGCACCAACAAAATAAACAAAATCACCAACATCTCACTGAAAATAAGATATATGTGCTAAGAAAGGTAATACAACAAAGGACAAAACGTGCTGCATGTCACATGGCAAGCTACAATAGATTCAGAATTGAAACTTGGAAGTTATTTAACCTCCTTAGCTCTCATATTTACTTCTCTGTAAAATGAGAAAGTCAAACTAAATTCCTTTTGAATTGTAATACTGATTTTCACTTTGAAAATTTCAGACATTTTTCAAGGTAACGTGAAAGAACTTACCCCATAAGATGCTGCATTGTGTAAAGGAATAAGTCCTCCTTTGTCTTGAGCATTCACATCAGCTCCATGTTGTAGCAGGTACTCTGCAACTTCTAAGTTATTATAACCAGCTATTTTAGAAAAAAAGTAAAATTACTTGTTAATATAAAAAATAGCTACATATATGTATATATCTATATACAAAGAATAGATAGGATTTTAAAAATAAGAGATTTTTATAGAAATCTGAAATTCTCCAATGGAGTCTATTAAAGATTTATCTTATGAAAAAAAATTGCCCACTGGCCTCAAGTTGGAAGCTTTCAGTAATGATACCCATTTGTTTTGGAGACTCTAAAGTTCTATTGACTGTTATACTTAAATCTTTCCTTTTAAAACCTTCTTACCAAAGTCCCTGCCTTCATAGTTGTTGTATACACAACTTCCTGAACTCAGGTACATGGTCTCAAGGCTGCAAGCAAAAGGCATCCAATCATATAAAAGCCAAGTTAGGAACACAAGTGGCTGGCAGAGCAGAAGACAACACATCAGCGTGGGTCTCAGGGCCCCATTTCCCCAGAAGGCCACAAGGACATGCTTTTTGCTAGAGAGAATGTAAGGGTGCACATCTCTACAAGCAGCAGAATCTATTGCTGCTAAAGCCATGAAGTAATAAAACTTAGTATTTTATAAATGTACCATAACCTCCCAGCTTTCAGCTATCTTAGTAAATGCATGCTCACAGTAAAGTATGTATATTTTATTTGACACATAATCAATAGTTTGAAAGCAAATCTGGAAATTAATTTTGTCAACATAAAATCAGGTATCACTTGAAACTTTAAAATAGTTCAAAGTATTTAACTCATTCATTTTTACTGTAGTTTTCAGCCTTTTGCTGAAAGATATAAAGCAAAAAAAAAAAAATTTAGTAAGATCAAGTAAAGAAAAACAAAACTACCATAAGCTAAATACTACACCAAATCCAAAAGTCCTTCCAGATCTCAAGGTATAATACCGCCTAAGTAAGAAACATTTTGTGTATACAACGTATTTGCCACTTACAAAGAACACAGACTTAAATAGTAATATTAAACGTTCTAGGTAAGCTACCATAAAGATACAAAGCTAATATACGTAACTATGCAGAGCACAATTCAAATCAGAGGTCAGGCCACATTTTGTCTTACATGGACTAGAAACTCCTGATTGCCGGTGGAAGACGAAAAGCTTTACCTCGCTTTGTTAGCATTTGTGGCTTATCACTTTTAGTGCACTTTTAATGCTCTAAAAGACACATAGATGGAGTAATTCTTTTCCTTTGCCAGCGGGGTTCCAACTTACATGGGCTCATAATTTAAAGGTAAAAACCACATACACTAAAATTATCTCTTAAGGGACTTCCCTGGCAGTACAGTGGTTGGGACTCCACACTTCCATTGCAGGGGGCCCGGGTTCAACACCTGGTTGGGGAACTAAGATCCTACATGCTGCACAAGGCATGGCCAAAAAACACAACAAAAAAAACCCCCAAAACAACAAAATCCTAGGAACATAGTTGCTCACACTGTGAGACTGAAAGGAACCGAGAGAAGAGTAAACTTACACCTCCTACATTACACAAAGTGGCAGAAACACCTGCATTCCTTTTTTTTCTCTTTTCAAACCACGTGTATTTACATAAAACTTGTATGAGTCAAATGTGCCTATGATGCAACTACACTAAAGTATTAGTTGTAGCTCAGTGATTTTAATGGCCCATTTCCTAGCATCTTCTTTTTTTTTTTAAAGGAATATGCATTTGTAACTTTATTGTTTTTATTTATTTTTATTTATTTATTTATTATTATTATTTTTTGCGGTATGCAGGCCTCTCACTGTTGTAGCCTCTCCCGTTGCGGAGCACAGGCTCCAGACACGCAGGCTCAGCGGCCATAGCTCACAGGCCCAGCCGCTCCGTGGCATGTGGGATCTTCCCTGACCGGGGCGCAAACCCGTGACTCCTGCATTGGCAGGTGGACTCTCAACCACTGCGCCACCAGGGAAGCCCTAATTTTTTTATTTAAAAAAATTTTTTTGGCCAAGTGGCATGCAGGATCTTAGTTCCCTGACCAGGGATTGAACCCATGCCTCCTGCAGTGGAAGCATGGAGTCTTAACCACTGGACCGCCAGGGAAGTCCCCCTAGCATCTTCAGTGCAGCTCAAAAAGCTGTGCTGAAATCACAATGCTGCGTTACATGCAGTGAAGACAAAGATACACTGCGCCAATCTTATGAGTGAAAACTTAGAACAAGTGTTTTGTACTTAACTGTATTCCCCAAATATCCTGTGTTGAAGCTCTAACCACTAGTACCTTAGAATGTGACTGTATTTGGAGATAAGGCCTTTCAAGATATAATTAAAACAAGGCCGTTAGGGTCAACCCTAATTTAATGTGACTGCTGTCCTTATAAGAGGAGGAGATTAGGACATAGAGACACCAGTGATGCACATACACAGAGAAAAGGCCATGTGAAGCCCCAGAGAGAAGGTGGCCAACTGCAAGCCAAGGAGAGAAGCCTCAGAAGAAACCAATCCTGCCAACATTTCCAAAACTGAGAAAATATATTTCTGTTGTTTAAGCCACCTAGTCTGTGGTAATTTGTTAAGGCAGGCCTTAACAAACTAATATGACAAATAACAAGAAGTTTATGTAACTTCTGGAAGTCTTTAAAGATTTTTTTCTGCTTATGCTTAACAGCTATCATCAGAAGAATGGAAAGATTTAGCATTCCATGAGGACGGCCAGCTCAGCAGGCCTATTTTTAAAGTTTCTGTAGCCAAAACACACTCACCAAAGATGATTCAAACAATACGATGATCTGAAATAAAGGTTCCAAAGTACATGGTGACTGGCGGAGCCTCTTTCGATTGTTCTTAATGAATATAACATGCTAGTGCTAAAGTGAACATGGCCCTGTACAAATACACTAGAGTATAACTGTTGTATTAGAAGATACTTGATTTGAATCTTTCAAATTTACTTACAGGAAATATTTTACTCAGGTAAAACGAATCTTAGATGTCACCAGCCTCAATCTGTGACACTTCATTCACTTACCTGCTAAATGTAAAGGTGTTGAATGTCGGCCTTGGGTATCACGGCAATTCACATTATCTGGTGAAGACAACTTCTTTACTCTGGCTAAACAACCCTTCTTGGCAGCATCCAACAAAGCTGCATCTCCCCTAAGTAGATCTTGAATATCTGTATCTCCATCTTTAACAAGATCCAAGGGAGTATTTCCATCTCTATTTTTCTTTGTGGGGTCTGCACCATGCTGGGCATGTGAAAAACAGAAAGGGAGGAATTAGCTTAAGTTTGCCCTTGGTCAATGAGAAAATATTCAATGTAACGATACCAAAGAAAACTTTTTTTTTTAAAATATCTTTATTGGAGTATAATTGCTTTACAATAGTGTGTTAGTTTCTGCTTTATAACAAAGTAAATCAGCTATACATATACATATATCCCCATATCTCCTCCCTCTTGCATCTCCCTCCCACCCTCCTTATCCCACCCCTCTAGGTGGTCACAAAGCACTGAGCTACAGGAAACTATTTTATACAGAGACTCTACCTTAAAGGTTAACATGACTGTTAATAATGCTTAATTTAATACATAAAAAATTACAATAAAAAATACAGAGGCACTTAAATGTTACTGGGCTTTAACAATGCAATAATATAGTCAAAATTTTAAACTACATTCAAAACAAGGTAGTATTTCACTAAAAACTACCTTTCACATATGCTGTTTTTATTTTCACAAACATATTTCAATGTTCGTATAAATTTAACTATACTCGTTTTTACTGTAAAATATCTACACTGGTACCAGTATAGATAAACCAGTACTATCTATTTCATTAGTACTAAATAAACCTGGCTTATACTGTTCATGACATTTATTCTGAAATCTAGGTACAGAATTAGATTTTTGCTTCCTACCCCCTAACTAGTTTAAGTTTATATTAGAATTATTAGAAATATCATAAACATATTCTACATAATATACCCTGTCCATAAGTACTTAAATATACCTGGAGCAGAAGTTTGCAAATTTCATATTTTCCTTTTGCTGCAGCTTCATGTAAAGGTGTAAATTTCCATAAGTCTGCTACATTAACTACTGCTCCATGCTTAACAAGAAGTTCTGCAACTTCATAATGTCCATAAGAACATGCATTGTGCAAAGGTACAAGGCCTCTGAAAAGTTAAATAAGCAACACAACACAAAGATATATTTTAATTTAAATAATTACATACAGCTGATAAATTTCTTGACCTGCATAAGAAATTTTACTGATTTAAATTTATAGAACCTAAATTTATTGAAAGCAGAAATGGAATTACTTTGGGGCAGGGTGGTGGGCAGAGAGGACATTTTAAAAATATTTAGAATTGCAGAGAACACAACAAACATCTATTTTGCAATATCTAGAATTAAGAATATTCTATTCTATTCTATGGCCATGCAGCGCAACTTATGGGATTTTAGTTCCCCGACCAGGGGTCAAACCTGGGGCCACGGCAGTGAGAGCACTGAGTCCTAACCACTCAACTGCCAGGGAATTCCCAAGAATTATATATATATATATTTTTTTCTTCTCTTTTTTTATTTTACATCTTTATTGGAGTATAACTGCTTTACAATGGTGTGTTAGTTTCTGCTTTGTAACAAAGTGAATCAGTTATACATATACATATATCCCCATATCTCTTCCCTCTTGAGTCTCCTTCCCTCCCACCCTCCCTATCCCACCCCGCTAGGTGGTCACAAAGCACCGAGCTGATCTCCCTGTGCTATGCGGCTGCTTCCCACTAGCTATCAGTTTTACATTTGGTGGTGTATATATGTCCATGCCACTCTCTCACTTTGTCCCAAGAATTACATATTTTTAAAGAAGAATAATTTTAAGATAAACTGGAAGAATTCAAGTATCCTCAATGCAAACTGAAAAATTTACCACATTAAAAATCAGCATCACACTACTGTTGTAATCTCCTTGGCCATTATAAAATTACAAGGCATTATGCAACTAAGTCTTTATATAAATGCTACGCATCATAAAATCTTAAGTGAAATTAAGAAGCTATATTTCAGCCAGTTAGGAAGCAGACTTCTCTGAAAATAAAAGAACTACGATCTATCATAAAAGTGTTTTCAGATTTTCCTAAAAAGGTCAGATAAAGGAACAGAGAGGCCATGGCAATTGTTGGTACTTGCCCTTTATCTTTAGCGTGCACATCAGCTCCGTGTTGCAGCAGATATTCCACCACAGACACCCGATTATAGCCAGCTGCAAAATGGAGTGGCGTAGACTGACGCCCTTCAATGTCTCTGCAGTTGACACTCTGAACAGTACACAATTTCTATAGGACGTAACACAGTATACACATGATGTTACATATTCCGACTTGTTTTCATTCATTTAGTAGAAATTTCAAATGTCTGATTTATTTTCTTGTCTCATCATATCAGTATTCTCATACACATGATGCTATGTATTCTGACTTATTTTCATTCATTTAGTAGAAATTTCAAACATCTGATTTATTTTCTTGTTTCATCATATCAGTATTTCCAGAAACTCTTTGCTATTTATTCTTCTTATTTCATCTTGTCATTTATTGGGAATCCCTCTGGTCCTCTCATCTATAATCATCTACCTTTGCTAAAGCTAGTAGGTAAATTTTATTATTACCATTACTGCTATATACATAAAGGTAATGCAAGTACCTGAAAGCAATCATAGCTTTCATTTTGTGACAGATATATGTAGAGATACACTGGATCATAGAAGAATGATGGCATCACCTGTCAACTTGTTATAAAAACTCAGATTCTCAGACTCCCACCTACTGAATCAGAATCTGCACTCTGACACGATCTCTAGGTGATCTGTAAGCACATTAACGTTTGAGAAGTACTGTTCTAGAACAGTAGTTCTTAAATTTTCATGTGCAGTGGGTCCAACCTCCAGATTTCCTAATCCAGTATGTCTGAGATGGGGCCTGAGAAGTTGCATTTCTAACAAGCTTGCAGGTGATGCTGATGCTGGCAGTTGAGGAATTACACTTAGAGAATTATACTGTACTATATGGAATGAATTAACTAATAGAATGCTATTGGTTAGGTACCATCCTTGGGAGAATTAAAAAAAAGTCACTCAAAGAATTTTTTTGTGTTTTGTTGGTTCATATGAGGAAGTCTAGCTGAGAAAGGCTGTCAGAGTAACACTCAAAATACTCAAGAGTATTCTGCATGAAAAGTATGAACACTTGGGGAAGGAAAGCAACATAGATAATAAATCATGGTGTTCAAAAAAAAGTCAAGAGTATTTTAGTAAAGAATATTAGTAAAAACCCTTCCCATCCCCCCTTTTTTAAACTACCCTACCCTAAAAGCAGGGATAACTTTAAGCCTAATAAACCAAAGGAGCCAGCTATCAGTGGATTTATCTCAACAGGTTCAGTAACAGGTCTGATAAAGCTCTTCAGTGCTTCCCAAACAAGATATATACATTCAGGGTCCCACCACTGAGAAACAGTGTTTCATGGGTCTGAAGCCAGGCTCTAAGAATGAGTATTTTTAACACGTGTCAAGTGCTGCTAGGTTTGGTAGTTATCACTGGCCACTCTAACTCCCCAGCTCTCACGTTTAATTTTGTCCACTCAGACAAGTTTTCTAATAGTAGATAGATGTCCAAAAAGTATCTAGCCTGATAGCTCACCAGTAAACAAACACAACCAAGCACATAATTAAGTGTTCATTGGGTAATATGTCCAAGTGATTCGTACCAAGCCACCTGTCTAGAGATATACAAGGAATAGAAAGGTTGTTGGAGATAAATTTCCTCTAAGTGACTTTATTATTTTTTTAATTAATTAATTAATTAAATTTATTTATTTGGCTGTGTTGGGTTTTCATTGCTGCACATGGGCCTTCTCTAGTTGTGGTGAGCAGGGGCTACTCTTCATTGTGGTGCGCAGACTTCTTATTGTGGTGGCCTCTTTTGCTGCAGAGCATGGGCTCTTGGCACGTGGGCTTCAGTAGTTGTGGTACGTGGGCTCAGTAGTTGTGGCTCGCGGGCTCTAGAGCACAGGCTCAGTAGTTGTGGCACACAGGCTTCACTGCTCCGCGGCACATGGGATCTTCCTGGACCAGGGCTCAAACTTGTGTCCCCTGCGTTGGCAGGTGGATTCTTAACCACTGCGCCAGCAGGTAAGTCCCTCCTCTGAGTGACTTTAAAAGCAGAGGTAAGGGAAGACAGCCTAATGACTATCACAGGGATAGAGAAAGGTCTTCCTCAATTCAATGGCATTATGATATTCTTTAAGTCCAATTCCTGCCCCCAATCTCATCCTTTCTTCATCTATTTCTTCCTCTAGGCTTCTTCTATCTCTATGAGAACAAAGCCTGGTCTTTAATATTAGATGTACTGAATGTAGTTTTATGCTCTTTAACATATGTAAGTAGATGAGCATTACAATTTTTTTATCACCACCCCCACCCCCCCCACACACAAAAATCAGCTAGTTGACTCTAACTCCACCTGCCCAACTTATCACTCCTCCAGGAAAAAACTCAGCTCACTACCCTTAACTCAAGTGATTTGTTTTTCCACGAGTCATTAGTCAGTAAGAGAAACAAAATCCCCCATTCAATATCATGTTAACCTTCTAATTAAGGGCATGAGAACGTAACTATAAAACAAGTCAAACAATAAAATTGCATAATAGCATTTTTCTTTCAAAAAATGAAATTATTAAAAAAAAAACCCTTAAGTTATTTGGAGATGACTGTACTACCTACACACATAAAGCAGTAGGAAAAGATCACATGGACTTTTAAATCAACTTCCAGAAATCTCTTTATTTAAAAGGACAGTGAATAAATGTCCTCAGAGCTCAAGTTCTGATGAGGCCAACATTCACATTTTGTTCTCAGGAAATGTAAAACTGACTTTGTGGGTGGGTCTGCTCAGGATTAACACCACCATATAGAAATATAGTGAAATTGGTTGAAATAGAGACTTCTGCCATGAATCAAATCAATAATTTTAGCTTTTTATAAAATTTCTTATTACCTATCAATGCCCCCTCAAATAGGACCTAGCACTGTTTTGAAAGTCTGTGGGGGAGGTGTTGGTGGGGAGGAAGGACACAACCGGGCTTTTCCCCCCTCCTGGCTTTGGAAATTAAAATTAACATTATTGCATTACTAAAGAATTATCTGGGTTTCCCTCGTGGAGCAGTGATTAAGAATTCGCCTGCCAATGCAGGGGACACGGGTTCGATCCCTGGTCTGGGAAGATCCCACATGCCGCGGAGCAACTAAGCCCGTGCGCCACAACTACTGAGCCTGCGCTCTAGAGCCCGCGAGCCACAACTACTGAAGTCCGAGTGCCTAAAGCCCGTGCTCTGCAACAAGAGAAGCCAACGCAATGAGAAGCCCGCGCACCGCAACGAAGAGTAGCCCCCGCTCGCTGCAACTAGAGAAAGCCTACGTGCAGCAATGAAGACCCAATGCAGCCAAAAATAAAAAATAAAAGATTGTTAAAAAAAAGAATTATTTAATCATGAAACATGCCGAGTTAATTTTAATTTATATTAGTTGACCTGAAAAGCAGTCTTGCTCTTTCAAAATTTTAATCTTCTGAGTTACTTAGCTGGATATACAGTTTCTGTAGGTAACAGAAATATCTGGTATAGGCATTGAGACGTTACATATGATTCTACAGTAAAAGCAAAATCTGAGAAAAGGTTATTCTAGGGAAGACTGTTATAGGAGATGGGGGCCATAGACAGGCTCAAGTTGGCTCTTCTGAGAAAGAAAAAAAATATTTCAGTCCAGATAAATTGAAGATTATTAGGAGACAGTGTCTCTGAAAGGTGGTGACACTATATTATTACTATATTTAAACACTGGGTCCTCACAGAGGTAGAGGGGGCAAAGGAATGAAGAAACTAGAAAAAATATATAGACAGAGGGATACATTTAGTTTTCTTCCTTTCCTGTTTTATGTGTCATATGTAAACAATAATGGACAATAATTTCATATACCTTATTCTTTTAAAGAGACAAATGAAAAGGTTCTTTAGACAAAATGCATTCCCATAAACATGCAGTTTATTTAAATTTGTGACTATGATGTATTTATTGAGATGTGAAACTAAAAAGTTTCTTTCATTACCCAATGATCCTTATTTGCAGAGCAGAACTAGATTAGCATTATTTACCTTTTAAAACAATGCACATATAAATAACTAGATTTTTCATTTTTACAGTACAGATTCATTAAACACGGTCAAAATAAAAACACAAAGTTAACAAAATTATAAGATTATGTCTTACTTTTACAGTTTCTACATCTCCAGCCTTTGCAGCCTCCAGCAATTGTCTGTCTGCCTCTGAATTACCTAATGGGATACCCTCTAAAAAGAAAGAGAAGTAAAGAGTGATTAACTTCCATTTGGAAGGTGGGACCAAGTTTTAAGGAAGGCATCTTATCTGAGAGTAAAGTTCTTTTTATAGTTTGCTGATAATTACGTAGGGAATCTCCATGGTAGTAGGCGAAAAGCAGTAAAAACTTTTGTAACATTACATATGTCAAATGTATGTAGATGTGAATAATAATTATAAAATGAGATTTAAGCAATATAAAGGAACATAATATAATGAAAGATGACTTGCTCTATAACCAAGTCAGTTGACTGGTGGTAAAGTATTAAGTTAGGAGAGCAGGGCTTCCCTGGTGGCGCAGTGGTTGAGAGTCCACCTGCTGATGCAGGGGACATGGGTTCGTGCCCCGGTCTGGGAAGATCCCACATGCCGCAGAGTGGCTGGGCCCGTGAGCCATGGCCGCTGAGCCTGCGCGTCCAGAGCCTGTGCTCCGCAATGGGAGAGGCCACAACAGTGAGAGGCCCGCGTGCCGCAAAAAAAAAAAAAAAAAAAAAAATTAGGAGAGCAACAGCTAGATATCTATCTAACCATGGACTAGCTACCTGAATTGGAGTAAGTCACTTGAACTTTCTGGGCCTCTGATTTTTCCAGTTCTAAAAAGAGAGAAGTTGGACTAGAAACGTCTGAAGTTATTTTCAGGTCTGAAACTCTGTTTTGTAGCTCATTTAAAATCTCATAGGAAAGGAAGAAAACATGTACCTTGTTTTCAGAACAAATAAACTTCAGATGGATTAAAGACACTAAGTATAGGGCTTCCCTGGTGGCGCAGTGGTTGCGAGTCCGCCTGCCGATGCAGGGGACGCGGGTTCGTGCCCCGGTCTGGGAAGATCCCACATGCCGCGGAGCGGCTGGGCCCATGAGCCATGGCCGCTGAGCCTGCGCGTCTGGAGCCTGTGCTCCGCAACGGGAGAGGCCACAGCAGTGAGAAGCCCGCGTACCGCAAAAAACAAAAACAAAATAAAGACACTAAGTATAAAAAAATTAAACCTTAAAAATACTAAAAGAAAATACAGGTGAATATTTTTTGTCTTGGAGCAGAAAAGCATCTTAAAGCAGTATATCAAAGGCAGAAACAAAACTAATTTGGAAAAATATCTGTCAGGCAATAACACAGCATTAAACAAAATCATAGGCAAAGAACAAAATGGAAAAAATACTGCAACATAAATCTAAGAAATGCAAATTAAAATAATGAAATACTGGGCTTTTTTTTTTCATCCATTAGTGGGCAAAGAGCAAATGGGGAGTTTCACTGTCAATATTTCTATAATTTGCATTTTAAAAAGCGTCTATTACTTCTGTAATTCACACACATGCACATAGACACACATTCACCCAAGGAAATGATTAAGAATCATAATACCTGGGGCTGACAAGGAAAACAGGTCCTGTCACATACTACTGGTAGGAATGTAAAATGGTACATAACAGCTTTTCTAGAAATGATTTAATAATTATGTTAACCTTGACTTGGAAATTCCACTTTGATAACTGACTAAGAAACTGGTTGGAAAGGTTAAGTAATAGCACTTAGTATAAAACTAGGAAGACTGTAAATGTCCATCACTAGGTAACTGAATAGGACTAATGTTATTACCCCCAAAACTGACACTGAAACAAATGCATGGTATATGGGGAAGTAAAGGCAATTTTGAGAGCAGTCTTGTAGTTAGTTCACAATTTTAGGAGTTCACAGGAGATCTTATTAATCTGCCTTCATCTATTCAAGCAGTGTTTTTCTCAAAATGTAGTTTCCAGACCATAGGCATAAGGATCATCAAGGGTGACTATAAAAGGTACAAAAGGCTTGATCTGTTACATTTCTTCTCATTTAAGCTTTGAGATGTCAAAGACACTCCATTAAATTCTAGTAAAATACAGAGATATAGGCAAAGACACTAAAATTTATGGGACCAGATTTCTAGGCTGAAATGTTTAACCTATGCCAAATGTGTAGATATCTGATCTAAATTGATTTGATTTTAAAATGTAATAAGTATCAGTCCATTCAACAGTTACATGTAAGTCAAATAGTTGGTTACCTTGTACAAATTCTATACGCTTTATATGAAGGATCTAAAAAAGAGTGAAGAGGCAGGGCCAGTCTTTAGAGTACTATTTATAACTATGGTTGCTCCTCTAAGAGACATCATCTACCCTTTTCAGTTTTCCTTTCTTTAAAAAGAAATAGCAACTGTTGTGTCTCAATTTTAAAACCTTTCTAGATAAAAACTTAAGAGACAGCTATATACTCACAGAAGCTGGGCAGCAAATGCTACTGGAACAAACTCATAAAAGACTTACAACATTTGGGCATTGAGTACCATGAGTTGATTAAGAAGAAATAACAGCCAACAATTCTGAAAAATTTTCTTTTTACTACCAACTCCTACATGATATGTGAAAAAAACTTAAAGGTTAATTTAAACAATAATAATTTCATGGAAGTATTCAATACCTTGAAGGAGTTGCTGCACGTTTTCATTTCCCATCTGTAAGGCAGTAAAGCCCTGAAGGGATATGATGTTAGGATCACACCCATAGCTTAGGAGTAGGCGACAGGTCTGTAGATGACCACAATGCGCAGCTCTGTGCAGAGAAGTCTGACCGAGATTATCCAGAGCATTAACCTTAACAATCAGAAAAAGGTGAAATTAGCCTGTGGTACAAAATTTAAAATGATCTAATCATGTATCCAGCACTTGTTACTAATTTAAAAATCTCAATTAATCTCTTATGAAGCCCATTATCCAGTGCCAAAGAAAGTATTTTTGCTCAAACCTAGAGTATAAATTCACCAATTCATGAAGGTCCAATTTTTGATTAAAAATATTGAATAACAGTTGTTTAGCATTGAAGTACTCAATAGATTCACCACATTTAGAGTGAGACACTGCCTAAGAAAGTCTAATGCATGTACTTTTATGGATCTCTGAGGTGTAGAAACGTGGAGACTAACCCCAAGATAACAGTCGGTAACAAAGCCAGGGACTAAATTAGCATTAAAATACTTACTTCTATTGGCTTAATCTTCTATCTTATTTATCATGTAAAATATAATCTGTATGGATAAGGACACTATGGTATATTCACACAATGGAATACTTCTCAGCAATAAAAAGAACAAACTATTGATACGTGGTTCAATCTCCAAAACATTATCCTAAGTGGAAAAAGTCTTACACAAAAGAGTGTATATTGTACGATCCCATGAAGGCCCAGAACAGGCAAATCTAATCTACGTTAGAAAAAATCAAAATGGTTGTTGCTTCTAGGCATGGAGACTGCCTTGGATGGGACATTGCCTCCGCCATGAGATAATGTTCTCTATCAAGAGTTTTGGTTACACAGGTGTATGCATTAGGCAAAATTCAGTAAATGTACATTTACGATTTGTACATTTCATTGCATGTAAATTTCACATCCAAAGAAAGACTGTAAACAAATATTGACCTCTAGCTGATGCCTATTAAAAGAATTTAGGGAGAAGTGTGTAGTAACTTGCAAATTACTTTGAAGTGTGTCAAAAAATAAGACACTGATGGATAGAGAGAGAATGATGGATATGTAAGAAAACAATACGATGAAATGCTAGCAGTAGAATTTAGGTGGTAAGTATATAGTTATACCCTGTAAAATTCTTGCAGCTTGGTTGTATTTTTGAAATTTTTCATAATTAAAAAAATCACCTGTAAGACTCCTCCTATCTCATCCCCACCTCCCCACCCAGGAAAATAATTCTTCGAAACCTAACTGAGAAATCAAATTCCTCAGTAATCAATCATGTGACCACTAGTGTTTTGAGACACTGTCCAATTCATATTCATGGAATCGGAGAAGACCTGAACAGGATTACATAGTAAGACTTTCTCAATGACTGTAAAAGTAGCCTATAAAGAGCTAGTCTCCATACTTACAGAATCAGAAAAATCAACTTAAAATGCCCAGAGCAATTAATCTGTTTATTCATGTACCAAAACTCACTGCAATGTGAACTATATATCCACTTGAAAACTTTATTTGGGTGCCACTCTGTGTTAGGGTTAGGGTGATGAACTCGTCCTGGTTTGCCTGGGACTTTTCCGGTTTTAGCACTGAAAGTCCTGTGTTAAATCCCTTAGTCTTGGGACAAACCTGGATGGTTGGTCACCCTAGACAAGATTGTTTCACTGAGTTTCACAACTCAAATTTAATACGCATCCAGATATTCCTCAAGTAACACACATGTAAAAAAAAGTGCAATCAACGAAAAGTTATAGGACAGACAGACAAATGAGATATGCCAAGCAGTCAAGCAGAAATAAACTTTATTTTTTCAATACTTTACAATAGGAAAGATTGAGATTATACATTATCAAGAATTCCCCCAAATAAAAGAGAAATTAGGACACTGAGAGGCAACATAAAAAGAAACTGTAGAATTCTAAGTGGTTCCTTGAGTGGAAACCCAAGGAAGGACAGATTTGAAAATCATTCTGCAAAGTTCATTTAGAGAAGAGCCTCAGGGGTCCCCAAGGGGTAAAGGGATCTCTATTTCTTTCTTCTCCCTTCGTCACAGCAGCTCAATTCTATCATATAATGAATTTCTACCACAGATTTTGTTTGAAGAAAGCAACAATCGATGGCTATAAACTGAAAACTGTTGAATTAGGTGACTGTTATCTCTTCCAATCTGAGATGCTATGTGTATTGTTTACTGAGTAATTTTTTTTAAGTTCCTGGGTAAGAAATAATGACTTTTAGCCTTGATGAAAACCTGATTATTCCATGAATAAAATGCTTTGTTTTCTTTAAATCCACTTGACTTTTTTTTGAGGTATAGTTGACATATATTATATAAGCTTCAGGTGTCCAACATAGTGAAATCACCTTGACTTTTAAACTTAAGTATACCGTTTCTACAAATAGGAAACCAATATTCTCCTAATAAAAATTATAACTCTTATAAAAATGTTCATTTGGGATATTCCCTAAAACCATCTTACATGCCACATTTTAGAATACATTTCTCTATTGAATGCTCTGGAATGAATGACTTCTGTGATCGATTTTTAAAAAATGCTTTGTGTACAAATGCCAACTACAGGACTTTGCAATATAAGGAGCTATGTTTTTAGTCAAGTTACTTAATTTATTTCCTTCTGTTCCACGATCTCTGGCTTAGTTATGAAATAACAGAGGGTAAGAGAGACTGTGGTTGGGGTAAATAACAGGAGTTATCATGTTAACCAAGCAACAGAAGATAACAGAGGAGAATCCTGGAAAAGGTGATAGGTCAGAATACATATGTCTGGCTGGGGATATTCTTAAGAGTGTATTGTTAGAAAAAGAAGGATAACTTGACCAGTGGGGTGTGGTTAAAAGGAAGGGAGAAGGAAGGATATATAGGAATAATGCTTCCTGAGTAAATCCACAGACTTTCTAGCAGAAAGATATAGAAAAAGTATTTGCAGAACTAATCTGAGGGGAAAATACCTATGAAAGAGTAAATAGCTTGGGAAGTCAGGCATTTCATCTGCTAAATAGAAAAAACTCACTGGATTACCAAAGATTACCAAAAATGAAGTATACCTTTGCTTCATGTTTCACCACTACTTCAACAACATCGTTATGAGCTTTCTCAGATGCAACGTGTAGAGGAGTCAAGAATCTTAAAGAGAAAAAGTCAGCCGGACAATGAATGTATTTTCCAAAAATAAAAGTGTCAATAATTTTTAATTATTAAAAGCATACTTACTCTTTAGTCTTTTCATTGATGTTTGCTCCTTTTCTTAGCAACAGTTCACATATTTGCTTTCTTTTGGGATATGGAGATGCGGCAGCACAATGCTAGATAATTTAAATTGCAGCATTAATCAAGGACTATACATAACTGATTTTTAAGAACTTTCGTGTTTCCAATCAAGAACAATTAAGAAGTTATTTCATGTTTTTGTTTCATTTTTGACTTAACTTTGCTCTTCAAAGACTTTCTTTTGGATAGAATGTGCAATGATTACCAAATTCTGACAGGGCCTGAAACCCCTATTTAGCAAGTGATACGTTATTAAATATTTTGATTAAGCTTCATAGCTGTCCTACATCTCTGAAAAAGCTACTACTGCTGTGCTGAAAAACTTAAATTGTGACCAACAGTCCTTTCAAAACTGTTCCCAAAAAGCATGGTGTTTATGTTATTTTTTAAAGGTTAATAAAACACCCCAAAGGTTGGGATTTCTTTACATGAAGAAATAACACAGCCCTTGTCAGCTCTGGATTCTGCTTAGAAAAACACTGATGGAATAGCCGACAAACTGGGTGGTATTTATATCTTCCTCAATGAGTTGCTCCAGCAAGATAAGGACCTTGAATTACTTGTTTGGTAAAATCAGTGGTAGAAAATTATATACTCTGAGTTGGAGGCTGCAGGACCTATGTCTATGATGTATCAAGGAGAAAAGGAGATAGGAGGTAGGGATTTGCCAGTTATAAACCCAACAAGTATCTCATGGTCGCGTCCCAGATCTTCGTCTCCCCACCATCCAGGATTATACCCATACACAACAGGTGTTCAATAAACGTCAGAATGAGTGAACGACTAAAGTAATGCATGAAAGTTAAGTTAAAACTGAAACCTGAGATTTCATGGAATAAAAGTTCTGGATAACTGTCAAGCTGACTTGCGCACACATCTAAACACAGTACATATGAAATGTGTCTGATTTTAACCTATTGCTAATTATAAAGCTTATCTGATCTTCATGACTTTGCTTCAGATTCATTCTTTGATGTTGTTGCTGTCACCAAAATCATTCCTTTGCCCTCAATAAAATCATTTCTAATTGGTGAACACAGCTCTTTTGGTATGTTTTGAATAATCATCCCAGTACATCTATCAGGATGGCACAGAGAATGGAAAACAGTTTTATATCCAAGAATTCTTGAGCTCATCCGTTTCAAACTGCACCCTTACTCTTCTGCCCCATCCTGTTACAGACACAGCCTGTAATCTCCGGAAACCTGGAAGACAATGCCTCTGCAACACAACTATCTACCAACAGTTAATTCCCTGTATTTTAAGGTTAATAAAAAAAAATGAGTCATTTAATGGTAGAATACTCAGAGGAAAACAACATGTAGAATTAACTTTTCAGACTGGAAGATTTTCCGTCAGTTTTTCCAAGTTTCCCTGTACCATCTTGATACTGTTATGATTTAAATTTTGCAGTGGCATTTCTTATTAGTCTGCAACTTTGCTTTTTTTTTTTTTTTGTGATAGGCGGGCCTCTCACTGTTGTGGCCACTCCTGCTGCGGAGCACAGGCTCCGGACGTGCAGGCTCAGCGGCCATGGCTCACGGGCCCAGCCGCGGCCCCCCGGACTGGGGCACGAACCCGTGTCCCCTGCATCGGCAGGCGGACTCTCAGCCACTGCGCCACCAGGGAAGCCCTGCTATTTTTTTTAAACACGGATTTTTTTTTTAAGTAGCAAAAAGTTCTACAATGTTTTATAGATAGGTTTCTACATAAAACTTCAGAGTTTATATCATGGCATAAGAAAGAAAATTAACCATAAAAGATATTAGGTAAGTAAGGCTACTACAAGTTAAATCTTCCCCTAAAGATATTAATTTACTTAGTGTCATCTTCCCTCACCGAAAGCACATTCTGCAACTCATACAGCTTTGTTCCTTTAAATTTCTACTTCTAAGGTAGCCTCTGATCACAACATTCCCTTTCCTATCTTCCACCACTTACCTTTACTAGTTTCCATTCTTTTCTTACTGCTTTTCCATAGACTGCCCAATTCTCATCTACTTTGTTACAGCACCACAGAGCTGACATTACCTCTATCAGGGAAGCTGCCTCTACTCACACAGATACTTTACTCACACAGTATAAAGGGGATATATACAGACTTTAGATCTAATTCTGAAAAAATTACAATACCAAAAGGAAAATCAAGTGGCTTTTATCTTGATGGCAAGATTATTTTCTTTTTCAGTGGGTTCCAAATTTTCAATCATAAACATTTATGCTCTTTATAATTAAAAAAAAGCAAATGATATATAAGATTTATGATAATAGAAAAGTCACATATAATACATGCCAGTATGTGAATAAAATTTTTGGAAGGATGTGCAAATGAACAACAGTACTGCATTTTGAGCGGATGTGGTTGTCTATTTTTCTGTATTGTTTGAAATTTTTTCTTTATATACCTACAGGCATTAATTCTTAAAAAGCACATATTTTTAAAACAATACTATTATTAAAAGTAGCACATTATGTTAGTCATCCTGCATCACCAAAAGAAGTAAGACATTATGATTAATTTAGCATGTTTTTGGTTATTTCATTTTAAAAACTTAAATCTGAAACATTACCAATGCTGTTTCATGTGTTTGAGGATGCTTAAAATTCACCATTTCCAGAGAGAGATGTTTTTTGATTCGTGTAACATCAGCTTCCCGTGCAGCTTGAAGCAACGAGTGACCTTTAAATTCATCTAGATGAAGAAAAAGCATTTAAATCTGCATGAGAATTATCAAATTTATGGGACTTGCCAGATGTATTTTTCTTGAACTTATTTTCAAAATTATCTACCAAGTAGCCAGAATGAAGCTCTAAAGATATTCTCCAAATATAACCCTTGGAAAGGGAGACAGTGGTATGCCAGCTCCCCTCAGTTATGACCCAATTCATTCCCATGTGTATACAACATGGCCTATTCAAGGTCTGATATATAGATTATTGCTATATATTCCCAGACCCGAGAGTTCTGAGAATTTTCCAAAGCACAGAGCTTTTCTCAGTAAAGAAATAAAAGGAAAGGTGATCATAGTCCCCATATTAACAGTATAGCAGCAGCAGATGGTTCTGCAACACATCAGAGAATTGGGGACTAGACTAGCAGGATATTTCTAAGAGCCACCTACTGATCAATAAATGAAAGAGGGCATTTTCTCAAGATTCCTCGTTATTATTCATCGGACTTGTGAAACCACCCATGATATTTTACTATTCCAGAATAATACAAGCTTAACACAAGTTTCCTATTTATGTATAGTAATACTATATCTGAAATACGTGCCTATTTCTCACCACTACGTCCATTTCAGTTATAGACAGAAAAGCACAGAATTGCCCAGATACCAAAGAATATTAGATGGTAAGATCTGGGGACTATGTTTACAAGACAGCAATCCTACAAGTAACACTTCAAAACTTCACAGCAGCTAATAAGGAAGTCACATCAAAGACAGGAATAAAACTCAAATTCTTTCTTTCCAAAAGCATACCATCTATAAGAGTAACATACAAAAAGCACTTAACTTGACTTGAAAAAAGCAAATCCAAATATACTTTCTTTTCATAGCATCTTAAGAGCAAAATGAGTAGAAAACTTTCAAATGATTAAATATGTTAGTGTGAACAATAATAGATACCCATGGCTAAGGAAAATACCTTATTATTCAAAAATTTCCAAAAAACAAACAAGAAAGAAAAAATGTTAGTTTACTGATATAAGAGCTTAGCTGAATGAATATTCATCATTTTATACTTACATGCTAATCTTTCTCTTAACTGTGGTGTGGGAGCCAAGTCTATAGCACTTTTATTGTGACAATTCAGCAGTGTTGGATCTGCGCCGTAACTTAGGAGAAGAGAACACACTTCAACTCTGTTCTTGGAAGCTGCCTCATGAAGAGGAGTGAACTGCCACAAGTCCATTGCATTTACACAGGCACCATGCTGGGGGTGGGGTAGGGTGGGTAAAGCATATATTTAGCGCTCAATTTTTAAGAGAATTTAGAATTATCAGTGGTGTGTAATTTAACAGCATGCAAGCTTAAAAAGGTTATGTTCCCAAAGGTCACTTTTCGAAACAATTACTTCAGAAAGAGTAATTTTTTTCCCGGCAGAAAAACAGTCAGTGGTTGCTAGGCCTACCCACAAGTGCCTATTTAACTCTTATTGTTAAAAATAGTTAAAAATGAAGCTTTACATTTAACCTGCATCCTTTCCAAGAACTATTTTTTCCTTTCCTGAGATATAATGTACATATGGTAAAATACACAGTTCTTAAGTATACAGTTTGATGAGTTTTGACAAATGTGTATATCTGTGAGACCATCACCCAATTCAAGATAGAGGATGCTTTCATCACCCCAGAATGTTCCCTCATGCTCCTTTTATAGACAATTCCTGCCCCCAATCTGACTGTTAGCACTATATATTAGAATTACCTGTTCCTGAATTTCATAAAAGTAGAATAGCACAGTATGTACTTTTGTGTCTAGCTTCTTTCACACAATGTTTCTGAGATTCATTCATGTTGTACCAAGTTTGTTTTTATTGGGGACTTCCCTGGTGGTGCAGTGGTTAAGAATCCGCCTGCCAATGCAGGGGACACGGGTTTGAGCCCTGGTCTGGGAAGATCCCACATGCTGCGAAGCAACTGAGCCTGTGCTCTAGAGCCCATGAGCCACAACTACTGAGCCCATGTGCCACAACTACTGAAGCCTGCGCACCTAGAGCCCGTGCTCCGTAACAAGATAAGCCTCTGCAATGAGAAGCCCGCACACCACAACGAAGAGTAGTCCCGGCTGGCTGGAGAAAGCCCCGCGCAGTAACGAAGACCCAACACAGCCAAAAATAAATAAAAGTAAAGAAAAAAAAAAAGTTTGTTTTTATTGCTGAGTAGCATTCCACTGTATAGATATACCACAATTCATTTATCCATCATCCTGTTGATGGGCATCTGGACTGTTTCTAGTTTTTGACTATTATGAATAAGTTGTTATGAACATTCGTAACAACTATGAATGTTGGATACATGCTATGATTTCTCTTGGATAAATCCCTAGGGGTGGAATTGTTGGGTCCTGTGGAAGATGTATGTTTACTTTTAGGAGAACTGCCAAACAGTTTTCTAAAGTGGTTGTATTATTTTTGTATTGTCATCAGCAATGTTTTGAGTCAGGGCTCCACATCCTTGCTAATATTTGGTATTAGTCTTTTTAATTTGAGATGTTTCCAAGTATTGGATTTGGATAAACCACAGAGGTCATTCTAGCTCAACCTCTCATCAAACACAAAATCCCTTCCATAGCATTTCTGCAGAAGGCAAACCAGCTGCTTACTCTTTTAATACTTTCAATGATGGGAAACTAATTCTCAACGAACACAGTGTTTTATAACTATTAGATAACTCCTGACTCTCCTGAGCTTGACTGCTCTGGTAACTGCACCCTCACCTCACTTAGCGTCCCCTCTATATATGACCTCCTCCCACTCTTATTTAGTGAACACTAGGTCTTAGGAAAACACCATTCAGTTGTCTGTAAGTCCCAATGCAATCTATCTCATGTTTCACTCTCATCCATAATTAACATTCCAAATATTGTTAAATTCAAGATTCAGTTTTACAATAAGCAAAGCATTACTGTTAAATGTGTAATATTATAGTCACATTATACATTTTAAAAGGCTTATGGGCTACTCAGAGAATCTAATCATTACAGTAAAGTTATTTCTGTGGGAAAATATATTCGGTGGTAGCACATGCCCAAAAGGAAGCAGAGAGGCATTGGAAACAAATGCTCTCTTTCCCTTCTCATGACAGCTGCTGATAGAATGAGGAAAAGTTTCAAGGGCAGAATGAAAGCGGAGTGAGAGAAGTCTGAAGAATGTCAACTACATATGTAGAGACTGGGGGACAAAAAGAAATGGGTGTGGGTAGCATCCTTGAATCCACTCTCAAAGAGAATACATAGCTTCTATTCTCACCCAACAGGGAGCAAAACAAGAAGTTTCTTGCCAGTCCCTGCAACCTGCTTGTTGAACAATAGCTGCCCAGCATAACGGAAGAAGTGAGGCTTACCAAGTAAGCCTGTTCCAACCCAAAGTACAACTGGGCAGGTCTGGAAAATCTAACTGGTGGTTTTAATAACATATGGTCCACTAAAAATTATTCCTGATATTTCCAAGAGTTTTGAAACTTCAAAACTTTATTCTGATATTCACAAAATGGGAAAGCTACTTTATATAAAAAATCTTACGGTATCTCAAAAATCTCAAAGCAGTCAGATGCTGATCTATCGATCAGCCACATTTTGTAATGATTATAAATACTCCTTCTATATCCACCAAGCACTAAAAACACAAAGAAGACATATATACTATGTATTTCAAGTAATTTTTTAAGAAAAGTATACAAGAACTAACCTTGACCAGAAGTTCAGTTACTTCATAATGACCATAGGAACAAGCATTGTGCAGGGGCACCAGGTCACTACAATACGAGAAGGGGGAAAACCCTGTGTTATTACAGATTCCCTAGGCTTTAATTTTAATTAAATTTACACAAATTTAACTAGCAAATAGCTTATGTGACCGTCTAACAAAAGTGTATAAAACTTAATAATATGTATTTGAACCCTAAGTCCTAACAATTCTAACGCCCAAGTTTCTTTCAAACCCACCCCCCCACCCCTGCCCCCACTGTTACTGCCATCCCCTTAGTTTGGGCCTTGTTTATTTCTCCCTGTACTACTGAAATAGGCCCCCCTTCAATTTATCCTCCAAGCTATAGCCAGATTTTTCTAAAAGGTAAATCTGATATGGTTAGTCCTCGTTTTCATGTCCTTCACTGCTACTTCCTTGCTTTCAAATGATGGCTCCAACTGTTTAGCCTGGCATACAATGATCTGACTCTCTAGCCTTACCCTTCGATAACAGTATGCTAAACCACTTAAAGTTCCCTGAACTCCATAGTATCCCCTGGGTGTAATGGGATAGATTTCCCTCCCTTCTGACTTCTATACATCTTTTCCAAACTCAGAGCTCAAACACTGGCTCTTCTTTGAAACTTTTTTTTTTAAAGATTCTGTAAGGTAAATTGCTATATTCCGTAATATAAAACTCAATTCCTTCATGACAGCAATGGAGGAAGAACTTTCTATATAGGAAGGTACAGCAGAACCTTAAAATCCTGAATTATATCTGTAAGTTGCTCCTCCTTGGGAATCACTCACTAATCGCCACAGACATCATCATGATGGCCGCTGCTGAGGGATGGCCACCGCTGAGTGAGGGCCACCCATGGCTTAGTCTTTGGTTCTATCAGTCCTCTCTGTAGAGGCTCATGGTTTTCCTCACCATTTTGATTATGATTTCTTACTTACCTGAGCACCAATTTCATTCCCAACTATCTACTAGCTACCTCCACCCGAGTTCCCATCATCATCTCATAAAACCAAGACTTCTAAAAGTGAACGCAATGTTTCCCCCTTCCAGGATAATTAATTTTCTCTACTGGATTTCAGTATGTGTATCATTGGGTCTCACTCATTCAGCTTCAGAATATGAAATGTAATAATCTCTACTATTCTCCTCATCACATCCAGATATTCAACAAACCTTGACCACTCTTACACTGTAATATCTCTTGCGTCTGTGCCTTCTTTTTATTTCCATTTCCTCTGCCACTACTATTGCAGATCTTATTACGCCTGAACCCCTACAATGCTCACTCTCCTAACTGCTCTTTTTGCCTCTAGTCTCCTTCTTCAATCTACCCTACACATTGCTGCCAGAGTGTGTTTCCTAAAACTCCTCTTTTCATAAAACTCCTTTTTTAGAAGAATCATTCCCCTTGCTTAAGATCCTTCAACAGCTATTGTGGCTCACAGAATCAAGCTTGAATTCCCTAGGCTAGAATACCAAGTTCTTTAAAAGCTGGTTCTTACCTACTTCTCCAACCCTAACCTTTACTTATCTCCTATATTAATCATAGGCTTCAGCCACGTTGGTCTAGTCATTGTTTCTTAAGATATGCTGCAGTATCTGTTTTAGCACCTTCTCTCACATCAATTCTCTTGCAGAGAGTGCTGTTTCCTAAACTCTTTGCTTTCTTGAACTAAGTCCAGGTCAAGTATCACCTCCTCCAGAAGGGTTTCTCAACCACTACAGCCAGCACTGAGCATTCCCTCCTAAGAACTCCTATAAGTGCTATCCTTTTCTATTTATCACCTCACACTTAGTAGAGAACTTATACTGTTAGGTATCTTTTCATGCCTCCTAGAGTACAGTGTAAGACCTATGGGTGGTGGCCTTAAGGTTTTATAATTAATTCCCTGTGCTCTCAGAGCAATCTGCATATTATAAAAGCTCAATAAATGTTTTATGCCGTTTAGTAAAAAATATGATTTTTACAAGATTTCAGAGATTATCACAAGGACAGTAACATTTAAGAAATCCTCATTTTTGTTTAAATGTTTATTTACCCTTTATCTTTAGCATGAACATCAGCTCCATGTTGCAACAACAGCTGTACAATCTTTACTCGGTTGTAACCTGCTGCCAAATGCAATGGAGTTGACTGAAATGTTAAACAGACAAATTAATAAAATTCAATAGCTAAAAAATATGCATGAAAAGGTAAAAATCCAAATATAAAACCAGAAATCCAGAAAAACCTTTGTAACTTCATTGTCTAAATAACAGTAATAATCTGGTTTTACAAAATCCAACTATATACCAAAGGCATAGTATAATAGTTTATAAGTTCACTATTGCAAAGAGGAAGCTACCTAAATGTTTTTTATTAACCAAGTTTTACTAAGGTTAAGAATTAATCCAAATTATTGCTTAAAAGAAAATATCAGCATTTTTGTCAAATGTTTTAAGTTAAGAGATAAACACAATTTCATGTTACCAGGAGATGCACACAACCTTAGCTGCAAAAGGAAGTACCTTTCTGCCATCACTTGCATGGCAGTTGACATTTAATGGTGTCAGCAGAGCCATCATTTTTTCCTCATTGCCACTCCTAGTGTACAAAAAAATGTATTAGCAATTTGTATTCTTTATCAGGTCCTATCTGGAGACATGTATGTGACCATTAAAAAAAAATTCATTCTCTTTTAGAGAGTCTGCTTATTGTAAAAAAAATAAAATTAAATTAAAAAATTAAAAATTAAATGGTGAAATATTTATGATACATATTTATAACACTAGTACACACCTGGCACTCTCCAAGAGTTCATCTTTCTTATATTCACCTGTGAATTAGGGGAAAAAAAAAAGCAGAAATTAAAAAAAAATTAATTACAGAAGTAATGTCAGTTTTATGCATAAAGATGCTCAGTGAACTATATTTAAAGTAGAAAAAACTGGAAATAAATTTCCAATAAATGGAAAATAGTTAATCAACAGAATACTGTGCAGTTTAAAAATATTTATGTGAAGACAGACAGAATACCTTTGTTATGAAAGTGAAAAAAAGAGATTCAGTGTTATATAATGAAACATTACCGCAACTATATGAAAACAATATGCACAGAAAGAGGAAAGCCAAGAAGGAAATAAATCAAAATTTTAACAAAGTTTGTCTTAGGGGGTAGGTTATGGGTAACCTTTTCCATTTCTTTTTTACTCCTCAAATTTCATAAAACCAATGTTACTTGTCTAACAGACAAAATGCATTCACAACTTCATTCAAAATCAGAACAAAACAAAATCCAATACAAAAATATAACAGTATCACAGAAATTACAAAAGATACTCTATAGCATCACCAATGGAACATAATCATTAACATTTTTATGAATCCAGAAGATTTTTCTACACTAAAATTGTTTTATTACAATGCTGCTTTAAATATATACAAATAGGGCTTCCCTGGTAGCACAGTGGTTAAGAATCTGCCTGCCAATGCAGGGGACACAGGTTTGAGCCCTGGTCCGGGAAGATCCCACATGTCACGGAGCAACTAAGCCTGTGCGTCACAACTACAGAGCTTGCTCTCTAGAGCCTGTGAGCCACAACTACTGAAGCCCACATGCCTAGAGCCCATGCTCCGCTACAAGAGAAGCCACCGCAATGAGAAGCCCGCGTATCTCAACAAAGAGTAGCCACCGCTTGCTGTAACCAAAGAAAAGCCCACACGCAGCAATGAAGACCCAACACAGCCAAAAATAAATAAATTAAATAAATTAAAAAATATATACATATATACACACAAAAACAGGACTAAATAAACTCCTTATGCCTATAGCCTTTATATTTACAGATGAATACAAGCAAAAACTTTAAAATCGATACAATTTAAATTAACATAATAAGTGTTTATTTATTTGCTTAAACGAAATCCTAACTGGTGTCCACAATATGAAGTGTATATTGATTGCTGTGCAAGGCTTCTTTTGAGCCCCAAGTTTTTTTTTTTTAAATTTATTTATTTATTTATGGCTGTGTTGGGTCTTCGTTTCTGTGCGAGGGCTTTCTCTAGTTGTGGCAAGCGGGGGCCACTCTTCATCGCGGTGCGCGGGCCTCTCACTATTGCGGCCTCTCTTGTTGCGGAGCACAGGCTCCAGACGCGCAGGCTCAGTAATTGTGGCTCATGGGGCCCAGTTGCTCCGCGACATGTGGGATCTTCCCAGACCAGGGCTCGAACCCGTGTCCCCTGCATTGGCAGGCAGATTCTCAAACACTGCGCCACCAGGGAAGCCCAAGCCCCAAGATTTTTAACAAAGGTAAAAGTAGGGAATAGCATGGAATAGGGAAGGAGGAAATGAACACTGAATTGTTGGTTACAATAGCTCACTTTTCTAGAACTCTTTTAGGGGACTAGTCTAAATTTTCTCAGTAATAGCAGAAGAAATATCACAAAGCCCAAGCACAAAAGCTCAAAGCAGAGCCCCTCAAGCTCTTGACTATTAGACATAATTCTAATGGTGATCACAGAGTAGATAAGAATCCAAAAAATAATATGGCAGAGAGTTGCTTCAGAGGAAATACTCTGGTAAGGGAGAAAATATGTGAAGTAGATACTACCACTCAAAAAAGCCTGACAGTCTAAAATAAACCTAAACCTAGGGACCACAGCCTTATATATCTTAATAGGTTGCAAGCACATGAATATGTTCCAGTAGAACACAATAATTCTCACTCTTCATGGTACTGAAATTGATGTGCCCAGAATCCTTTTTAGAAAAGCAAGAGAATGATTACTAACACACAATTATCTACCACCCCTGCCCCCAATAAGGCAGGAATCACAAATTTAAAAGCTAATTAAAAAAAACAGAAAACTTTACCTTCCTTAGACAAGAATCAAATGTCAACTGTTCAGATGCAAAAAAGAATAGCAACTGAGGGCTTCCCTGGTGGCACAGTGGTTGAGGGTCTGCCTGCCGATGCAGGCAGGGGACACGGGTTTGTGCCCCGGTCCGGGGGGATACCACATGCCGCGGAGTGGCTGGGCCCGTGAGCCGCGGCCGCTGAGCCTGCGTGTCTGGAGCCTGTGCTCCGCAACAGGAGAGGCCACAATAGTGAGAGGCCCGCGTACCACAAAAAAAAAAAAAAAAAAAAAGAATAGCAACTGAACTGATACTATTAAAAAAATCTCACTGAGGTCATTAACTGACTGTCTACCTAGCAAGTTCATTCTTTATATTCTTCCCAGAATACCCAAAGAGAGTATGTAGACTTACCAGTCAGCACTGCTTTGGCAGACGGGTCTGCTAAATCCAATGCTGTCCTTCCATCTGTATTTCGAATGGTTGGCTCAGCTCCATGCTGTAAGAGCACTGCAAAACAGCAACACTACCTTTCAAAATGGTAATTGTGACAATTTGATTTTAATAAATCATTTTCTCAAAAATTCTGGTCCAGAAGTCTCAAAGTAATTTAAAGACTTTTTATATCCTGATAGTATGGTAAATGTTATATTTTAAAGATAAGAATATATAAAATATTCCATTATTTAATGTATTAGACACATTTCATTTATCTCCCCTAAGCTCAATGTCAGATTTTCCTTTGCTAAACAAGTGACTAAGGACAGATAAAGAACTAAAAGGCAAGTTTACTTGAAAGCTTGTTTTCTCACACCAAATGAACACTGCCTAGAAAGATTACTCTATAATAGCAAAAATGAAATTTCTAAAGCTGTGAATAGCCCAGGAATAGGGATCTGTGGGATTAAAAAAAAAAAAAAAGAAAGAAAAAGAAAAAAACACTCTGCAGAGTTAACAAACCCCCAATCAAAACTGCTACATTACAACCCAAAAAGCATAAAAAGACTTGTGCTATACTCTGTACATATTGTTATTTGGTTATATAAAGATATTCCATCACACTCTATAAATAAGGAGCTGGGGAAAGACAGGCAAATACATGCAAAAAGGGAAGCTCAGCTTCTGTTCCTTTATAGGGTTAATGTTCATTCCACTGTACTCCTATCTCTAACAGTGATGTCCAATAGAAATAAAATGTGAGCCACATTAGTAATTTAAAATTTTCTAGCAGCCAGATTATAAAAATGAAAAGAAACAAGTTAATTTTAACATATTTTATTTAATCCAATATACCCCAAATATTGTCATTTCAATATTTACATTTACATTGTAAGCAATATAAAATTGAGATATTTTGCATTCCTTTTCTTTGTACTAATATTTGAAATCTGGTATGTATTTTCCCCTTACAGTACATCTCAATTTGAACTAGCCACATTACAAGTCTTCAACTACCATACTGGACAGTGCAGATCTATAACTATATTTGGAAAACCCTACATTATTAAAGCTAATTATTTATATGCCTGAAACTCAGGTACCAGAGAAGGATTCTGAGCAGAGGGCAGATAACACAAAGGACAAAAACAACCAAAAAAAGATAACACACAGGAAAGGAGAACTGGACAGAGGTTACTAGGTAATCCTTTTCTTATCTTTATAAATTACCTAACCTAATTTAAACTAAGCTCATGACTTCAGTATAAAGTGATTTGGGTTGGTGGGGGGCTGGGAGAGAGAGGAAGAACAATTTAAGTCTAGCATAGAGTCCCTAGACTTTTCCTAGTGCACAGAACTGGTTTTCTATCTGTCTCAAGGATTTCAGTGTCCCTGTTTTGCATCAGGAAACAGAGGTAAGGTAGCAGTCTAAAATCTCTGACTGTGTTAAGCTCAGAAAAGTCAATACCGGGTTAATGACAATTCTCAAATAAGCAGCCTTCTCACATATAATTTTCTGTCAGTGACCAATCTGTTAAGCAAATTCTATTTCATTCATTAAAGTATCCTAAATGACTGACAGTTTTTCCTACAAATGCTTCTTTACTTATCCTGCCATTTCTACTCTCCTACAACCACCCTAGTTCATGCCTTCATCATTTCTCATCTGCATTATTCTACAGCTTCCTAGCTAGTCTCCCCAATGCCATCCTTTCTACTCAGCCCTCTACCAGATCACTCTTTCTAAAATATACTGCTCTCACCACACTGTCCCCTCCTTAAAAGTTATCAATGATTCCAAACTATCTACGTAACAATATCAAGCTCCTTACCCTGGAATCCGAAGCTTCTTATAAAGAAGTCACTACCTACCTTTTTGACCTTTCTCCCCAGTACTTCCTGGGAAAACTCAGGAAGGAGTGACTCAACTCCAGCCCAGTCACTGCACGCATTATCCTCTAACACTCTGTTCACTTCCACCACACCTTCAGCTGGTTCTTTGTGTGTGTGTTATTCCCAAGAGAATCCATATTTCTAGAGAAGAGAAATTCTGTACTACTCTGTTCTTTAAAATATTTAAGCTCAGTACCACACACAAAAAGACACTCAGTAAACAGTGGTTGGATTAATCACGAAATGTTCTTAAATACTTAAATTCAGCCTGGTAGAATCTGATCACATTAACAAATGAATTCAATTAAGATTGAGAACAGTTACAAACTATTTCAGAAAAATTCTGGAATGTAAACAGTCTTACCAATGCAAACATCAATCTTTCCTTTAATTGCAGCTTCATGGAGAGGAGTATAATTCCAATTATCACGAGCATTTGGGTCTGCACCATGTCGCAAGAGGAGATTGACTACTTCAGCATGACCAAAAGAGCATGCGTTATGAAGAGGAATAAGCCCCCCATCATCACGTGCTTGGACATTTGCACCATTCTGAAGCAAATATTCAACTACATCTTTCCGTCCAAAACCTAGAAGAAAACAAATGATCCACATTTAAGTTCTCCAAAGAAAATATATCAAATTAGAATCAATAAGTACAAGCCACGCTAAAATGTTTTTGGATGCAAAACAGTAACAGATTCAAGAATTCATTGATGAAATATATCACTAACTAATCTTAATTAGAAAGTCAAAGGGTCTCTCCAACGCATTAGGTAGTACTACTGCTAACTTCAGAGGAAGGTTATGAAATTAGTGACTGAAAGTCCAAAGTTCAAACATTTCCCACTCTACAACAGCATTCAATTTTGCAAATAACGAGTTCTGCATATTTTGTGGGCAGACATTTTCAGGTATCCAAAGTATATACTAACCAACTCTTGCTAGAATCCCTTTCCCACATCTATCTCATAAAATGTTTCTATTGAACTGGGGGACTATGAGACAGCAACAAAAATGTTTGTATTTGTCTATGTAGTGAAGATAGAGAGAGGTGATACTAGGCAGAAGTGTGATATGAGGTGTCTTCAAAGGAGCCCTTACTTTGCCACTTGCACAACACAAGCAACTTCTGCCTAGGCAGGAGGCCTTCTTTAAAAACCCATGTCCCACAGTTCTGCTGCAATTGCCCCCGTAAGGAAAAAAACCAAAGAAGTCTGACAACTCATTTATACTGGTTAATAGATTTAGTACCAATGAGTTTCAATCTTTTACCATTCCCACGTAACAGCACCTAAAATCTTTTTACAGTTAATAGTAAAAAGAAAAGGATTTCAGGCATATGTTAAAGCAGTTGGGGAGACATACCTGTATATTGGGAGAGAGAGAAAAGACCTTTACATTCATCTGAAATTTTATCAGAATATTCTTAAAACCACCAAGCCTGAATATAGTCCTTCTAAGAAGACCAGAGTGGAGTTGAATGAGAAAGCAACGACATACAATGTTTCCAAGGTGTATGTCTGAGGCTGGCCTGGATGCAACTGAGGGAAGAGTTAGATGACTGAAGAGATTAACTGTTTTGTTTTTTTTGTCTAAATATTCTAAGCTCTATGTCACAGAGGTGGGTGTCTTTGATACTCCCTATTCTCGATCTTTGATTCTCCCTAAGCTCAAAGAGTTTACAATTTAGGATGTGGAGAAACAGTAATCTCAATATACTATAACTGTCATAAAAGAGGTATATAGAAAATGCTACTAGAACTCAAAGAAGAGAATACCTAATTGGGGGAAAACAGAGAACAGGAAGGATTATCCCAAAGGAGAGTCCAGTGATGACATGTGAGCTGAAGGCTTACAGAAAAATGAAGGGATCATTAGGAAAATGAGAGGAGAAGTGAGATGAGGAGAAAAGAGATAGGGAGTGGGAAAAAGCTAAGCAAGGAAAGAGCTCTGCAGTTGAAGCAGAAGAAATAAAATGTACATAGGCATTGAAGTGTGAAAGAGCCAATCATTCATAGTAGCCAGGACATAGAATGCCTAAGTAGGCAGAAGCCAGATGAGGAAGAACCTTACAAGCCACACTAAGGTGGTGTATGGATTTTGTCCTATAGACTAGTGTTTTTCAAGCTGCTTTCAGGCAATAGATTTAATGCAATTTTTTTTGCCTTAGAAAAAAATTGAGATATAATTGACATATAAGGTTATATTAGTTTCAGGTGCACAACATAATGATTTGATACTTGTATATAGTGCAAAATGGACACCACAATACATCTAGTTAACATCTATCACCACGCATAGTTAAAATTTTTTTTTCTTGTGTTGAGAACTTTTAAGATCTATTCTCTTAGCAACTTTCAAATATATAATACAGTATTATTAACTATCGTCATCATGCTGTACATTTCATCCCCAGGACTTAATTTCACATAACATAATGCCCTCAAAGTCCATTCATGTTGTTGCAAATGGAAGATTTCGTTCTTTTTTTTTTTTTTTTTTTTTTTGCGGTACGCGGACCTCTCACCGCTGTGGCCCCTCCCGCCGTGGAGCACAGGCTCCGGACGTGCAGGCCCAGCGGCCACGGCTCACGGGCCCAGCCGCTCCGCGGCACGCGGGATCCTCCCAGACCGGAGCACGAACCCGCGCTCCCTGCATCGGCAGGCGGACCCTCAACCACTGCGCCACCAGGGAAGCCCCATTTTTTTTTTTTTTTACAGCTGAATTATATTCCATTGTGTATATATACCTCAGTTTCTTTATCCATTCATCCCTTGATAGATACTTAAGTTTTTTTTTCCCCATGTCTTGGCTATTGTAAATAATGCTGCAGTGGCATTATTTACAATAGCCAAGACATGGAAGCAACCTAAATGTCCATGGACAGATGAATGGATAAGACAAATATCATTTGATATCGCTTATATGTGGAATCTAAAATATGATACAAATGAACCTATTTATAAAACAGAAACAAACTCACAGACATAGAAAACAAGCTTATGGTTACCAAAGGGGAAATGGGGTGTGTGTGTGTGAGACAAATTAGGAGTTTGTGATTAGCAGATACAAACTACTACATATAAAACAGATAAATAACAAGGTCCTACTGTATAGCACAGGGAACTTTATTCAATATGTTGTAATAAACTATAATGGAAAAGAATATGAAAGAGAATATATATACATATACACACACACACATATATAAAACTGAATCACTTTGCAGTAACCAGAAACTAACACATTATAAATTAACTATACTTCAATTTAAAAAAAAAGAAAGAAAAATAATGCTGCAGTGAACATGGGGGCACACAAGCCTTTTTTCCCTCATCTGACTAGACCTCTCAGCAACATTTGACAACTGACTACTCCCTCCCTTGTGAAACATCTCTCCGAGTTTCCATGATATCACACACTCCTGGGTTTTCCTTGTTTCATCTGTTCATTTAACAAATGATCAGGCAATATCAACCATGTAATGGACACTTTTCTGGGTGCCTGGGACATACTAGTGTACAAAACAGGCCAAATCTCTGTCTTTGAGGAACTTCTATGGAGGTAGGGGAGATGAACAACAAATGCACAAAATGAGTAGGTTAGAAGGTAATTAGAGGAAGACTTCCCTGGTGGTCCAGTGGTTAAGAAGCCACGCTCCCAATGCAGGGGGCCCAGGTTCGACCCCTGGTCAGGGAACTAGATGCCACATGCATGCTGCAACTAAGAGCCCGCATGCTGCAACCAAAGATACCGTGTGCTGCAATGAAGGTCTGGTGTAGCCAAATACATAAATAAATAAATATTTTTTAAAAAAAGGTAATTAGAGAAAGAGTAGAATAAGAAGTGATCAGGAGGGGCTTCCCTGGTGGCGCAGTGGTTGAGAGTCCGCCTGCCGATGCAGGGGACACGGGTTCGTGCCCCGGTCGGGGAAGATCCCACATGCCGCGGAGCGGCTGGGCCCGTGAGCCGTGGCCGCTGAGCCTGCGCGTCCGGAGCCTGTGCTCCACAACGGGAGACGCCACGGCAGTGAGAGGCCCACATAACACAAAAAAAAAAAAAAAAAAAAAAAAGAAGTGATCAGGGTGTGTGTATGGAGTGGGTCATAAAATGGAACAGGGAGGTCATCATAGGCCTTACTGAGATGGTGATATTTGATGAAAGACCTGAAAGAGAGAGTGTTAGCCCTACTGACCAACAGTTAGAAGGCCAGAGTAAATGGAGCCAAGTGAGAAAGGGGTAGCATAGCAGGAGATGAGGTTAGAAGTAATGAGGACCAGCTAGAGAGGCTTGAGGACCACTGTAAGAACTGTGGCTTTTTTACTCTGAGGAAAAAGGGAGTGTCACTGCAGGGTTTTGAGCTGGTAAATTACATGATATGACTTATATTTGAAAAGTACACTCTGGCTGTTGTATTGAGACTAGATTTAAGGGGGTTTAGGATAGAAGTAGATGAGAGATTATGGCGGTTTGGACCATAATGTGGTGGAACTTGTCAGAATATTAAGTAACAGATTCTGGGTACTCTGAAGGTAGAGCCTGCACAGTTTGCTCACAGATTGGATGGGGGGTGAGGGTAAGAGTGAGGAGGTTAAGAGAGGCTGGGGCCGAGAGGGGAGTCATGGATGACTCCAAGGTTTCTGGACTAAGAAGTGGAGTGGTGGAGTTGACATCAACTCAGATGGGGAAGGCTGCAGCCAAAACAGGTTCATGGCAAAAGATGAGGAATTCAAGTTTTGGACATGTCCTACTTCCCTGGGGGCTTCTTGCTTATTCCACCCCATTTTTAATGCCAGGATTCCTCAAGACTCAGTTCTCTACCCTCTTTTCCCCTCTTAGATGATCTCATCTTCTCCTATGACTTTAAGCACCACATAGATACATAACCCGCAAATTTAAATCTCCAGTCTAGACTTTTCACCTGAATTCCAGACTGTTTACTGGACATATTTCCACCTGGGTATTTCAAAGGCATCTCAGACTCAACATGTTCCCTAACTTCTCTTCATTCCACCGACACTGCCCCAACCCACTGTCTCCAGCCTGAACTATTGCAAAAGTCTCCTTAATTGGGCCTCTCATTTCTACTCTGTCCCCAGAGATGTTTTTTTTTTGTGTGGTACGCGGGCCTCTCACTGTTGTGGCCTCTCCCGTTGCAGAGCGCGGGCTCCGGACACACAGGCTCAGCGGCCATGGCTCACGGGCCCAGCCACTCCATGGCATGTGGGATCCTCCCAGACCGGGGCACGAACCCGTGTCCCCTGCATCGGCAGGCAGACTCTCAACCACTGCACCACCAGGGAAGCCCCCCAGAGATCTTTTAAACACAATCATCATATCATACCCCTATTTAAAATAATTCACTAGCTTCCCACTGCTGCTTAGAATAAAATTCAATCACGCTCCCATGGCCTACAAGGTCTACTGCATGAACTGGCCATTACCGCCTTCTCAAACTTCATTTCATACCACTCTTCCCTTTCTGAGCTGTGATCCAGCTTTCTTTCAATTCATCAAGTATGCCAACCTTACTTCAGTGGTACATGCTGCCTGTCTGCTTGGACTCCTCCCTTGCTCTTTGCATCCCTCATTTCTACTCATTGTCTAATCTGTTTAAATGTCTCCACCTTAAGAAGGCCATCCCTGAGCATTCTATTTACAGCAGACCATTCGGCACACCGACACATTCAATTCAGTTGGTTTTCCCCTCTCCTTCACTAGAATGCAAACTTCAGAAAAAAACACAGGAGTTTTTGTCTTTGTTGTTCACAGCAGTATCCTCTGGCACTTATTAAAACTTGTAATTACTGTTTAGTACTTATCTCCTGGACTCTCAAGTTCCATAAAAGGAGGATCAATGTCTATCTTGGTTCATCATTACTTCCCCAGTGTCCTTCACACTGCATGGCACATAGCAATTTGTTGATATTTGCTTTATTAATATATCACGGTATGAGAAAAGGAGACTGAGAAATAAAACTAAGAAAGAATGGCACTGCAGAAGCCACGAGGGAATATTTCAAGGAGGGCAAGGCCAAACCTGCTGCCACTATGCTCTGACCTGAATCTTCTTTACCACAGCCTGGGTACTGTTGATCACACTGTCCTCCCAAGTGAGCCACCCACAGCTGCCCCAGTCAATGGCTCTGCTATCCCAGCCATGCAACACCCACCTGGAAGAAAAGCTTTTAAAAAAGACTTAGGTTGGAGAGTAAGAAAAAAGGAATCAACATAAAGAAAAATTAGTAAAGGTATCTCTTTCTTTGGAAAGTTACTTGATGTGCCCAAGCACTTTGAGAAGGATCACTATTTCTTCAGTGGTAATCGACACATCTGAAGTAGTCAAAATGGTGACTCACAGAGTAACTTCCCAAAAAAGGAGTGTGAGGTGGGCATAGAAATAGGTGTAGTAGAACATCTAGCTGTTACAACAGATAGTGTCAATTAGGAAGATATCTGTTCCAAAGGATCAGTGATCAAGCTGAAGAAAGGTCAAGTGAAGCCTTTTGTTAAAATACCCTTGAGAAGAGAAGAGAGAGAATCGATACTGATGCATCTGACTAAACCCTGAAATTGAAGTTTTAGCTAGGGAGGAGACACAGGGAGAAAGGATTAAGGTGATTTTATCTACATAGTTACCAACAGTCCAAGACACAGATGACTTCTACTTCAATAACTGTATCAACATGATTTCCTAGCCATTAAGACGTCTGACACCCATCTGGAGACTGACTGACAGATCCACTATAAAGCACTGACAATGAAACCAAACAGGCTTATTTGGAAAGTAAATCTGCTGATCAATAAACTGTGTTACTTAATGGCAGGCACTGTCCCCTGTTCATTTATGTCTACTGGACAAGGTTAAGGTGATTTTATCTACATAGTTACCAACAGTCCAAGACACAGATGACTTCTACTTCAATAACTGTATCAACATGATTTCCTAGCCATTAAGACGTCTGACACCCATCTGGAGACTGACTGACAGATCAGCATGTTTTCCAAGTCACAGCGTAAGGACTATATAATATGTGTGCAGAGGTCATGCTGCTATCCTGAGACAGTAGATAAGAGTCTGAGATTTTGAATGTTTGAAGCCACTTCTTGACATGAAAGGAATTATTTAGAGGGGGTCAGCAGGAAGCTATTTCAAATTTTAAAATCTTCTACTTTTGGAAGTTTGGTGAAACCTTAGCTTTAAATGGCTTCCCAAACTCTGAGGGCTAATTCCTGATAAAACCCCCATTATTACGGTGTCAAGAATAGTTCAAAGCACTTCTGTTAAGTACTCATTTCTTGAAGAAAAAATAGTTTTGCAAGGTATATTCTGTTCATGCTCTCACTGGCCAGGTAAAACATGAATAGGCATATCCTTAGAGTCAATGCCTATCTTCATATCCTAAGGATCTCTTTATAAAGGAATCAGAAGCCTACAGTTAGCAGTCATGGCTGCTCAGGATACATTGTGGTTTATTTTATAATTATGGAATAGCACTCATCTTCAAACATGAAAATCCTGATGAAATCATATACTGAGTTTGAATCCACTATAAAGCACTGACAATGAAACCAAACAGGCTTATTTGGAAAGTAAATCTGCTGATCAATAAACTGTGTTACTTAATGGCAGGCACTGTCCCCTGTTCATTTCTGTCTACTGGACAAGGCTAGTATCTGGTATATAGGAGGACTTGATAAACATTTGTTTGGTGCATAGCTAATACTTTGTTGGAACAGTAAGCAAACGACCTCCACAGAAAATATGAAGTTAATGATTTGTGATGACTAAGAAAAGCAGTCTATTCAATTTCTCTTTTGTCAAGTTTCGTTACAGTCTAGATGCCATCAGTTTCAGCAGTCCCAGGAACTGTCTTGCCAGCCATGACTATTGTTAACAGTATCATATTTTGCTGCTCTACTGGAAACATGCTTTCATCTGAATGGCTTCCAGAAAGCTGTGAAGCACTGTAAGTCACTACAGAGAAACTAACTTAGACTCTTAGGAAGTTTCACTGAGAGCCATCACCTCCCCCTTTTTACAGTCCAAAGGTGGAATGGGCCACTGATGATGCAGCTGGTCCAATACGAAATGACAGTGATGTCTTGCCAACCTAAAGGTAGGCTGGTGTCATGTAGGGCTTTGTCAGAAGAAAACATTCAGAAACAGAAAATGTCAACAAATACCATCAAACAGAGAAGGCTCCTGTGGCCTAGGAGATGGGAATGTATAATCAAGCAGCCTTCAGCTTGACTTACACAGCCAGGACTCGTCAGATTTTTTTAAGGGATATCATTTTATACTTCTCATTTACTATTAACTTTAGTTTACTAAGATCCAGAAAAAGTACTTCCCACGTATATTTCTTGAGAATGAGGAACACAAGGGACAAGGTTTTGCCTAGCTCAACTTAGGACAAATAATCTGGTCAGAGTGGAAGAAACCTGGAAAAGGATGCCATGGCCTCTGACAACCTGAATGCAGAAATACTGCAACAAGTACTCCAGACTGGTTGTTACTGAAGTCAACTGCCTACCTCTAAATCCATCAAGAGCTGAGGAAAAAGGTATAACTCAAGTCTTGATAATATACTGGGAGATCTGATAAGTCAAAAAAAAATTCTGAATTCTTAAATAGACTGGTTTTTATTTGATACTGGGGTTTCCTACTGATGCAGAATTTAATTATTCCCCACCGCAAAAACCAATCCTGGAAATAAAAGTCTATAATTCTAGCCCTAAGTAAGAAATGTGGGTACATTTTGTGCATCTCCCATAATTATGACGGTGACCTACAGCCAAAAGAAGGAAATGCTTTTGAAACATTATTGGAGGTCTTCAATAGCACCATTTTGGGAAAGGATATCAATGGCAATCACAAAAGCTATTATATCTTTGGTAGCTGAGTTGTTAAAATCTTCAATTGGAGGAATCATTCCACTTTCTTATACCAGTCAGATTCTGACTTACTGGTCCAATTGCCTACCCTATACAGAAATCCTTTCTACAGCATCTCTGAAAGATGCCAATCCAACCACTGCTTGGAGACTTCCAGCCAATCCCACAGTTGAATAGATTGTTAAAGGCAGTCTGACTCCTTGTAACCTTTCACCTACTAGCCCCTAGTTTTGACTGCCAAGGCCAGAGGAGTCATATTCTCTCACTTTTCTACTTGACTATCTTACACATATGTGAAGACAGAAACATTGTTTAACCTTAGTCTTCTTTCATCTCTAGAATAAGTAACTCTAGCTTTCATATTAGTTGCTTATATAATAAGTTCCAGATGCTCTAGTTCCATTTCCCCTCTTCCAGGGAAAACAAACAAACAAAAAACCCCTCTTATATGCAACTCACATAATTGAATATAATAAAGTTAAGTCTGACTAGTTCAATGTATATGGCTGAGTAGCATACTACAAATACAAAACAAATGTTACCTTGTTTAACTAGAACTCTAACAATGCAAGTTCTTTTTAAACCTGTCATTCTCTAGCTACATACATACGTATCACCTCCTTTCCACCATCTCTATACCTGAATTCCTTGAACCTAATAAATTATTTTACATATTTTCCTACTGAATGATACCTCTCTGCACACTCCGAAGAATATTTAAGATTCTCAAGCCAGGGAATTCTATTCCTCAGAGCCCAGTCCCCCGAGTTCTAAGATTCTTGAGAATACTGCGTATTTCTTTCTTTGGCTATGATGGACAACAAGATGACTTTCTCCCAAAGATTCTGTCCCTCTTCATTTTTCAGAAATAAGTTCAGAGAAGCAATCTCCTTTACTGAGATCTGCTGTTTTCTAGGGGATTATACTGTCAAGAATTTCAGATGTGATTGCTTTTAGCAAAATTAGAGCTGTAGCCTTCCTACCACCAACCTGCCTCTACAAGTTTTGTAATGTGTCACAAAAAACTCATTCATATCCTCTGTGTGTGTGTGGGGGGGGGGGTGTAGGTAGGGGGCTGGTGGCAGAGGGATTGAAGAGGGAACAATTTTTCTCGTAAGAAGTGACTTCTTAAAGCATGCTTATCTAAGAAATGTAATCTAGACAACAGGAGAAAAGTTCCTGTTTATGTTGATTACTTTTTTCATTTGATAGAAGAACTTAACTCCTTTAGGACTGGCAATTGATTATTCCTTTAATTGAACTAAATATTTTAGGTGAAAAGACAGACCTAATTTTTTCTAATCTGTTCTATCGTGATTCATTTTATTTTTCATTCCTGTTCCTTGGAAATCCAAACAAAAAGACAAAATCATGTCTATCCTACCCCCCAATAAAACCTCCAAGCTTTAATCGGCTTAAAAAAAAAATTCCCTCCCATAACTTACCCTATAATGTACAAACACAAGAAACTGCTTGGTCAGGCAGTTACACAGTCCCACCTACATTGAGCTTCCAATAACCTGCTTACATGCATATTAACATAACGAATAACTCACCACCTACAAAGATTTTATAAAATATATTCTCCACATATTAAGAAAAATGCAGCTGGATGCACTTATTTAAAAATTGAGAAAACACGTTCTCTCTCATTAATCTAATAATAATTTAGATTGAATTTACTGAGCTAATTAAAAAAAGTTTCTAATACACCTGAGTTTAAATGCAGGGCTTTAAAGCTCTGATTTAATGTAGACTATTAGTAATTTTTATTTTATTAGTTTCTTTTATACCTTGACTTCTTAAGCTTATAACCTGTACCTGAGAATTTGGGTAAATTGTGAGAGGTAAGTTGGTTCCTAAAATACGTTTTCCATTTCAGTCTAAACAAACCACATGAAATCTATGTAAAAAGTACTCTGCAATGTTGGGACAGAACTCAGGGTGGGATGGTTGGGAGGAATAAGGTCAATAAGAAGCTAATCCATAATCTTAAGCCTCTAAATATTACTATTTTCAGATATGAACTCATTAATACAACAAATTCTTGAAAGGTAGCAACTAAGATCTTCTTTGGTTATTTTTATCCCACAGATCAAGTGAACAGAATATAAGTAACACTACCCCTTGGATTACATATCGTTGGTTATGACGGTTTGCCAAATCAGTTATTTAAATGATTACTACACGGACAAGCAGGACAATCCAAATTAGCTGAGGACAGGCAGCACTGATCACCAAAATTTTAGGCAAAATGGCTAAACAGAAGATTAGACTTTGGTATTCTTCATCCTTCCCTTTCTGCTGCCCACAGGCTGTTTATAGTTCTCCCACCGACGGTCCCCCAAACCTTCTCCCTTAAAAGGCTCCTCAATGAGAACCCAACAAATTTGTAATTGATGGAGAAAGCATACCTCCCAGTAGTATTTACATTTTCAAACAGGTACAGGTTAAAACAAACAAATCTCCCACTGGTAGAAAAGTGTAAAAGCAATGTCTGTGAACAAGGAAATCTTTCTCCTCTGCTCATCATTCCTACTCCAAGAATGTTTTAAAGAGTGCTTTAAAACATACTCTTCTGCTTTTTCAAAAAATTATTTTAAACAATCATGTAACGCACGAAGTGAAAAACCAGCATTATCTGAAGTATGAGACTCTATTCCCGCTTTCAATTGCGCATGGCTCACTTGAGGATAGAGGTAATCACGATCCTTCCTCAAAGTGAAAAGTATAAATGCTTTATAGAAATAAGATGTAAATTGAAAAAAAAAACGTAATTCAAACGATCTAAATCTCAGAATGAGGCGAGGATAGTCCCAATTTAAATTCTAGATCCAAGCTAGAGTACCTGCACCATCTTTCCTCGCATTCTACTACTTTCCACCCCAATTTGTACGTGTCTGGCAGAGATTACCCGCCCGCACACAACCTAAGTCAGATATCAATTCTCCCAAACTTGACTCTTTCCAGTTCTAGTCTCCAGAAACTTGCTAATGACTGCTACCCAGGTAAACCTATTAACGCTAATGTGCCAATGATCAATTAAGCTGCTGCTCCTAAATCACATCCCTGCATTTTACAAAAGCATTAAGAACGTAACCCAAAGGCTTTTTAAGAGTTATAGTGGAATGTGCAAGAACGATAAATTCTGGAGATAACTGGCCTTTAAATCACAAGGTCTACTACGTCCCTACTCTTTCTAGTATGCAGAGGCCTTTTAGGGTAGTAAGACCGGAAGTTGGTACAGGTATTGTCGACACAAAACAAAGCAAAAAAGCCCAAACAAACGAACAAAACCCCCACAGCTTCCAGTGAGTAAGGCACACTCGCTCCCTAGTCCCCTAGGGGACTCCTCAGTGCCCACTCGACGACATCGAGATGACCAGGACCGGAGCCCCAGGGGGGAAGGGCGGGGGCAGGAGGAGCACTGTGTCTGGTTTCGGGCCTGCGAGCCGGGGTGCGCAGGTGGGGTCTGGGGGCGAGGCGAGGCGGCGCTGGCCCCAGTTACCTGCGGCGAAGTGGAGCGGGGTGGACTTCCTCCCCGCCGTGTCGCGGCTGTTCACCTTCTCTGGCGTCACCAGCCTCTTGACTCGCTCCACGTCCCCGTTGCGGCACGCCTCGAACAGCTCCCGGGCGGCCGGTTCCACGGCCTCGGCCGCCGCGCCCGCGCAGGCCGCACCCCCGCCAGCGCAGCGGCGGCCCGACATGATCCTGGCCGCCGCCGCCGCTAGCAGCAGCGCCAGCAACGGCAGCAGGAGCCCCGGCCCCGCGAGCAGGAGGGCGAGGCCCCCCGGAGGAGACGCGCTCAGGGCCCGGGCCGCTCGGATCCCTGCTGTCACCGGGCTCGGCGCAGTCCCATGGCCGCACCGCCCTGCGCCCCTCGCTCGGCCTCGCGACCCCGGCTGCCCCGCGGCGGCGGCAGAGGTACCGCGATCCCGCCGTTCGACCTCCGAAGCGACGCGGAGGCGGAAGCTGGCAAGGCCCCTCCTGCCAGCTCTTCTGAGCCCTGGGAGCGCACGTGACGTCGCGCTGCGCGTGCGCAGTGGTCGTAGAGGGCCGGGCAGGTTTCGGCGAGCGGGGCGGCGCGGAGGGGTTTGTGGGAAATGTGAGGAGAGATCCTCCGGCTTTGGGAGGAGAGGGGGATTCGTCCCACCGCCATCTTTGTGGTGGGTTTTGCTGAAGTGGAGCGACTCTGCTTATGGTCTTTCTTAAAGAACGGATTTCCTGATCTGAATTTCATTATTACACTGAAGAGAACTCTTGAAAGTTTTTCCCCGATTTTGCATATTATTTTGGACTTCTTTTGTGGAAAATTTCCATGTTTTCAGCTTCCACAATCCCTTTCTCCTGAGGGTTTCTTTTCTGTTTCGCTTGTTTGTACACCCCCCACCCCTATCTCCACTGTCTCTTCCCTTCCCCCGCAACTATTTTGCTGTTTGTGTGCCACTTCTCGGAAATGAATGAGTTGCTTGATGGGAAGTTTGGATGAGCTGCCCCAAGATCATTTGAAGAAAATTAGGAAAGCAATGAAAGTTTGTTCCAATTCTAAATTAATAATTGAGAGGCATGGCTTAGATTAATTACTGTTTCCATAGTTATTAGTTTAGGACTAAATGAGGGACCCCTCGTAACTCCATATTATGCTGCTTTGGCTGAGGTGTGGATATACGGGTGACAAAGTTCAATGAGTTGCGATTTATTTTTTTGCTATGAAAACAAGAAAAGCACATAACTAATTCTCACGCTTAAGGTAGTGATCAGCTGGGGTTTTTTATTTTAAGATTTTTTTGGTGTGGACCATTTTTAAAGTCTTTTATTTTTAAAGTCTTTTATTGAACTTGTTACAATATTTTATGTTTGGGGTTTTTCTTGGCCAGAAGGCATGTGGGATCTTAGCTCCCCAACCTGGGATCGAACCTACACCCCCTGCATTGGAAGGCGAAGTCTTTTTTTTTTTTTTTAATTTATTTATTTATGTATTTATTTTTGGCTGAGTTGGGTCTTTGTTGCTTCGCCCGGGCTTTCTCTAGTTGCAGAGAGTGGGAGCTACTCTTTTTTTTTTTTTTTTTTCCCCGGTACGCGGGCCTCTCACTGTTGTGGCCTCTCCTGTTGCGGAGCACAGGCTCCGGACGTGCAAGCTCAGCGGCCATGGCTCACGGGCCCAGCCGCTCCGCGGCATGTGAGATCCTCCCGGACCGGGGCACGAACCCGTGTCCCCTGCACCGGCAGGCGGACTCTCAACCACTGCGCCACCAGGGAAGCCCTGGGAGCTACTCTTCATTGCAGTGTGTAGGCTTCTTGCGGAGCATGGGCTTCAGGCGCCTGGGCTTCAGTAATTGTGCTCGCGGGCTCTAGAGTGCAGGCTCAGTGGTTGTGGCGCACGGTCTAGTTGCTCCGCGGCATGTGGGATCTTCTCGGACCAGGGCTCGAACCCGTGTCGCCTGCATTGGCAGGCAGATTCTTAACCACTGTGCCACCAGGGAAGCCCTGGAAGGTGAAGTCTTAACCACTGGACTGCAAGGGAAGTCACTCTAGACAGTCTAATCATCTGTGAATGTGAATGTTGGAAAAAGTTTCTCCTTTTCCCATCCTAGGCCTTAGGCCTTACTGGGTTGGCTAAGACCGCTAATGTAATATTGAGTAAAAGTATTGATATTGGATATGCTTGCCTTGTTCTGTTTTTTAAAAGGACATCTAACCTTTTACTGTTAAGAATGATGTTTTGGGGATTTCCCTGGTGACCCAGTGGTAAGAATCCACCTTCCAATGCAGGGGACGCTGGTTTGATTCCTGGTTGGGGAGCTAAGATCCCACATGCCGTGGGGCAACTAAGCCCACGCACCACAACTACTGAGTTCTCGTGCCTCAACGAGAGAGCCCGTGTGCCACAAACTACAGAACCCACGCGCCCTGGAGTCTGCGCGCCACAACTGGAGAGAGAAAACCCACACGCCACAACTAGAGAGAAGCCTGCACGCTGCAACGAAAGATCCTGCACATGTCAACAAAGAACCCGCGTGCTGCAACTAAGACCTGACGCAGCCAAAAAATAATAATAATAAAAAAGCCATCTCTAAAAAAAAAAAAAAAAAAAGATGTTTTTTCACCTAGAAGAGAACATAGGCAAGACATTCTCTGATTAAACCGTAGCAATATTTTCTTAGTCTCCCAAGGCAAAGGAAATAAAAGCAAAAATAAACAGATGGAATCTAATCAAAGTTATAAGCTTTTGCATAGCAAAGGAAACCATAAACAAAATGAAAAGACAACCTACAGACTGGAGAAAATATGTGTGAATGATACGACTGAAAAGGGCTTAATTTCCAAAATATACAAACAGCTCAGACAATTCAATATCAAAAAAACAACCCAATCAAAAAAATGGGCAGAACTAAATAGACATTTCTCCAAAGAAGACATACAGATGGCCAACAGGCACATGAAAAGATGCTCAACTTTGCTAATTATTAGAAAAATGCAAATCAAAACTACAATGAGGTGTCATCTCACACCGGTCAGAATGGCCATCATCAAAAAGTCTATAAATAATAATTGTTGGAGAGGATGTGGAGAAAAGGGAACCCTCCCACACTGTTGGTGGGAATAGAAATTGGTGGAGCTACTATGGAAAATAGTATGGAGGTGCCTCAAAAAATGAAAAATAGAGTTACGATATGATCCTGCAGTCCCACTTCTGGGCATGTATCTGGAAAAGATGAAAACTCTAATTTGAAAAGATACATGCACCTCAATATTCATAGCAGCACTATTTACAATAGCTAAGACACGGAAGCAACCTACGTATCCCTCTACAGATGAATGGATAAAGAGGATGTGGCATATATATATACACACACACACAAAAAAAATGGAATATTACTTAGCCATAAAAAGAATGAAATTTTGCCATTTGCAGCAACATGGATGGACCTAGACATTATCATACTAAGTGAAGTAAGCCAGACAAAGACAAATATTATATGATATCACTTATATGTGGAATCTAAAAAATAATAAAAATGAACTTATTTACAAAACAGAAACAGACTCGCAGACATAGAAAACAAAATTATGGTTACCAAAAGGGAAAGGAGAGGGGGTGACAAATTAGGAGTTTGTGATTAGCAGATACAAACTACTATATATAAAACAGATAAACAAAAAGGATTTACTGTAGGGCTTCCCTGGTGGCGCAGTGGTTGAGAGTCCGCGTGCCGATGCAGGGGACACGGGTTCGTGCCCCGGTCCGGGAAGATCCCACATGCCGCGGAGCAGCTAGGCCCGTGAGCCATGGCCAGGGAGCCTGTGCGTCCGGAGCCTGTGCTCCGCAATGGGAGAGGCCACAACAGTGAGAGGCCCGCGTGCTGGAAAAAGAAAAAAAAAAAAAGGATTTACTGTAGTACAGGGAACTATATTCAATATCTTGTAATAACCTATAATGGAAAAGAGTTATAGATACCTGAATCACTGCTGTACACCTGAAGCTAATATTGTAAATCAACTATACTTCGATTAAAAAAGAAAAGAATGATGTTTTTTAAAATGTTGTTTTCCATAGTGTTTTGGTAGTTACACTTTTTTCAGGTGAAAGAGGTTTCCTTCTGTTTGCACTTTGCTAATGATTGTTGTCATGAATGGATGTTGAATCTTTATAAAATGCTTCCTTTTTTGTTAAGTTTTAATCATAATTGGATGTTGAATTTTATCAAATGATTTTTTTCCTACACCTATTGAGGTAATTTTCTTCTTTAATCTGTCCATGTAGTTAATCATATTTATGGATTTTCTAATGTCAAACCAATCAATAATTTAAAATTTTCCCACAAAGTAAACATCAAGTCCAGAGAGTTGTTTAGGCAAATTCTACCAAACTTTCACAGAATAATTCCAGTCTTGTTCAAACTCTTTCCAGATACTAGAGGAATACAAAATACTCCCTAACTCATTCTATGACACTGTTATAACCTTGATACCAAAGCAGGTAAGGACAAGAAAGGAAAATTACAGACCACTTTCAATAATGAACATAGATATAAAACTTCTAAATAGACGATAAGCTAACAGAATCCAAAAAGGTGATGTAGAACCAGCTGGTGCTTGAAAAAAAAATACTCAAAACAAATACAACACACAAAAAATAACTCCAGAGGTGTTTATATGTATAACTAAAGCAACTGTGGGACTGAATCTGACAGTCATTTTCTTAATTGGAAACAAGATACTTTCCCTCGCCTATCTTTATTTTTCCTTTCATTAAAAGGGAAGTGATGGACTTCCCTGGTGGCGCAGTGGTTAAGAATCTGCCTGCCGGGGCTTCCCTGGTGGCGCAGTGGTTGAGAGTCCGCCTGCCGATGCAGGGGAAGCGGGTTCGTGCTCCGGTCTGGGAGGATCCCACATGCCACGGAGCGGCTGGGCCCGTGAGCCATGGCCGCTGAGCCTGCGCGTCCGGACCCTGTGCTCCACAACGGGAGAGGTCACAACAGTGAGAGGCCTGCGTACCACAAAAAAAAAAAAAAAAAAAGAATCTGCCTCCCAAACCAGGGGACACGGATTCGATCCCTGGTTTGGGAAGATCCCACATGCCACAGAGGAACAAAGCCCGTGCGCCACGACTACTGAGCCTGCGCTCTAGAGCCCGCAAGCCACAACTACTGAGCCCGCAAGCCACAACTACTGAGCCCACATGCCACAACTACTGAAGCCTGCGCGCCAAGAGCCCGTGCTCCACAACAAGAGAAGCCACTGCAATGAGAAGCCCACGCACCACAACGAAGAGTAACCCCCGCTCACCGCAACTAGAAAAAGCCCTCATGCAGCAACAAAGACCCAACGCAGCCAAAAATAATAAATAAAATAAATAAATAAATTAATTAATTATAAAAAGGGAAGTGAACTGCTTGGACTTAGGGATAGTGAGTTAAAACAGAAATACAGAGGTACAGAAAAAGACTATACCAGGTTGAATTGTGTGCCCCCCAAATTCATATCCACCCAGAATCTCAGAAAGTGACCATGTGAGGATGGAGGCAGAGATTGGTTTGATGCATACACAAGCCAAGAAATGCCAGGGATTGCAGGCAACCATCAGAAGCTAGAAAAGGCAAGAAAGGATCTTACCCTAGAGAGCCTTCAGAGACAGCACAGCCCTGCTAATTCCTTGATTTCAGATAGCTAGCCTCCAGAATTGTGAGAGAATAAATTTCTATTATTACAAGACACCCAGTTTGAGGTACTTTGTTATCGTAGTCCTAGGGAACTAATAACAGATTATGATGCTATAAAGTGGGGTGCTGCTGTGGCAAATACCTAAAAATATGGAAGTGGCTTTGGAATTGGATAGTGGGTAGAGGCTGGAAGAATTTTAAAGTGCATGATAGAAAAAAGCCTAGATTGCCTTGAAGAGATGGTTGGTAGAAATAGAAGTTAAACATAATTCTGGTGAGGGTCTAGAAGGAAGAGAAATCTGTAGAGAAAGGTTCTGTAGTCTGAGGGCATACAAATATCACTAACAGAATGTTACTAGAAATATGAATGATAAAATGCTTCTGATGAGGTGCCAGATAGAAATGAGGAACATATTAATGAACACTATAGGAAAGGTAATCCTTGTTATAAAGCAGCAGCAAACTTGGCTGAATTATGTTCTACTATTGGGTGAAAATAGAATTTATAAGAGATGAATTTGGATAGATTTCCAAGCAACATGTGGAAGGTGCAGACTGGTTTCTCCTTGTCACTTACAGTAAAATAAGAGATAAATTGAGAAATAAACGGTTAAGGAAAACAGAACCTGCAAATGATGAATTGGAAAATTCTTAGCCTACCCAGATAGCGTACTCTGGAAACAGGGCCAAGGGTGTGAGTGGACAACTCTTTGCTATAGAGATCAGGTGTGTCTAATTTATGGCTCCAATCAACCATCTCAGCAGCAGCCAGCAATAGACAAGTTTACCCAGGAACGCTTGTGTCTGATGGTGTGGATTCTCTTGACATCCACAGAAGATTGACAAGGTTTTGGAGAATTTTACACCAACAGAAACCCTGCCAGCCCGGATGGAAGGGGACAGAGACAGGATGAAATGAAGAAAGAATACCCTTGAGGGCAGAGCCATGAAGGCAGAGGCCAGAGAGGGTGGGGCTGCCACCTAGGAGGGCTGAGAGGATGGAGCATCAAGCCACAAAGGATTACTCTTAAGCCTTGAAGCCTAAGAGAATTTGTCTTTCTGGGTGGTGAACTGTTTTAGAGAGGTAATCTCTTTACTCCTTTTTTTTTTTTTTTTCAGTTTAGGAATGGCAATGTTTATCCCATGTCTATCCCATCATTGTATTTTGGAAGCAGACAGTTTGTTTTCTAGTTTCACAGGTCTGTGGACAGAGAATTTTGCCCCATGATGAACCATACCCAGAGTTTCACCCATACCTGATTTAGATGATTTAGATGACGAGATTTGGAATTTTTTTTAAGTTGACAATATTTTGGAATTAGATTTAATGCTGCAATGGGTTAAGACTTCAGGGGACTTCGAGATGGGGTGAATGTATTTTGCACATGGGATGGATGCGAGTTTTGGGGGAGGCAGATGGCAGACTGTACTGAGTTGATAGTGTCCCCTCTAAAATCATGTCCAGTTTGAACCTCAGAATGTGACCTAATTTGGAAATAGGGTCTTTGCTAATGTAATTAAGTTGAGGTCATATTGGATTAGGATGGGCTCTAAATACAATCACTGGAGTCCTTACAAGAAAAGACAAAGACACACAGACACAGAAACATATGGAAAAAGGTAATTTGAGGATTACTGGCAACCACTAGTAGCTAGAGGAGGCAAGAAGTATCCTCCATAGAGTGTTTCAGAGAAAGCATGGCCCTGCCAACACCTTGATTTCAGACTTCCAGCTTGCAAATTTTGAGGAAATAAATTTCCGTTATTATAGGCCACTCAGTTTGCAGTACTCAGGCCAGCAGCCCTAGGAAATGAATACACAGGGCCACTGATACTTGTGAGAAATGCTTGTCAAATATAAGCACTCAAAGGACTGAAAGCTCACAAGAGCATGGCAAAGTGGGCAAATGGACTAAATGTACAAGTTGTGAGGGAATGAAAAGGGTTACCAACTGACCTCTGCTCAAGGGTTATGTTGTAGGAGCTTGGGAAGGAGACAGAAACTGCAAAATGATTTAGTGGAAAAGCTTTGCCTTGGTGTTTAACTTGCTGCCTAATGGAAACCGATTATATGCCTGTTTACTCTTCATCTTTCGTAGCCCTTTGAACTTCCCTAGATAAATAGTGAAATTATTTTGGCTTTTCAGTTTCTATGGTACTTTCAGCTATTTTATGTTCATGACAGAACATTTGGCATGTTTTGTTATGACTAAAGCTGACAGAAATGCAATGTCATTTAAAAAAAATTTACTTGTTTTTTCTTTTCACAAAATGTTTGTTGTTGAAAGTTTGAAAAATAGAGGTCAGCAAAAGGAAAAATATGCTAACAAAAGTTGACACACACACATTAACGTTCGTGTCACAGCTTGCGTTCTTTGGGAAGCTGACTCTGAGATGGAGACTAGCATGCAGGATGTTTATTAAGGAATGGTCTTGGGATCAATACTTGTGGAAGGGAGGAGAAGGAAGCAGGATTGGGTAGAGGGAGAAGTTGAACTGAGATACAGCTCCAATCAACTAACCTGATGACTAACTCTGGATCTCAGATGGCCCTTAAAATTGTCCCAAATCTGGGCATGAGGAACAGACACTTACACCTCCTACATTGATCAGTCATTGAATAGGAACTACCCTTCTAGGGAGGTATGATCTTGGGCCAGTTTTATTTAGGCAAAGTAATCCCCAACGAGGGCTGAGAACAGAGGGCTGTCTTCCTGAAGTACTTCCAGTGGCTGGGGGAATGAGTCCTCCATTTCTTGAGAGGCATCTGGGTGGCACATTGCAGCATCTACCACATATAGGTATAGAAAACTGAATTAATCATATTCTGCAATTCATGGCTGCTATGGACTGAATGTTCGTGTCCCCCCTAAATTCACAGGTTGAAACCCTAATCTCCAGTCTGTTGGATTTTTGGGTGGTGAACTGTTTTAGAAAGGTAATCTCTTTACTCCTTTTTTTTTTTTCAGTTTAGGAATGGCAATGTTTGTCCCATGTCTATCCCATCATTTTATTTTGGAAGCAGACAGTTTGTTTTCTAGTCTAGCAGACAGTTTGTTTTCTAGCAGACAGTTTGTTTTCTAGTGGGATGTGGGGGCCTTTGGGAGGTAATTAGGTCTTGAGAGTGGAGTCCTCATAATGGGATTAGTGCCCTTAGAAGAGACATAAGAGAGATGATCTCTCTCTCTACCACGTGAGGATACAGCAGCAAGTTCTCCAGAACTGTGAGAAATAAAAGTTTGCTGTTAAAGCCACACCTTCTATGGTGTTATAGTAGTCCAAGCTGACTAACATGGTGGCACTTTATCACCATCTGTTTTGGCAGCAATCTCTTTTATTTTATTTTTTTCCCTTTCAACTGATCCCTAGATCCATTCTTCTACCCTGATATGTTTGGTGTATATTCCTTGATTATGAACTATTATTGAAAAATATATAATACTGTTTTGTGTATTTATGTGTTTTAAATTTATATCAGTGGTACTAAGCTGTAGTTCTTTTCAGTTTTCCATCAGTTACATTGATGATACTGTGCTATTGCTGTCTATAGTTGTGCTCCTTGCTGTTTTTCCCAATATTATGTTTTTCAGATTTATACATCTTACTGTATGTTCATCTAGTACATTGCTTCCAGATGCTTCATTTTACCTCCCCATCTTTTTTAGTGATGAAAACCCAAGTTAATTCCAACTCTCACTACCATAAACAATTTTTGTACATATTCCCTTTAGGTAAGAAAGTTAAAAAAATGGTATTTATGGGTTAAGGTGGATTCATATATCAATTAAAATAAAGCTAACTGCTGTAATAGATAAACCTTAAAATCTCAGTGGCTTTACATAATGGAAATTTCTCACACATATGAAGTCCAGCTGGTGGTGGGGCATGCTCCATAGAATCATTCAGCGCCTAGACTGGTGGAGGCTCTGCCATCTTTTGCCGTGGTTCTAAATGTTGATAGCCAACCAACATATGCGGAAAGAAAGAGAGAGGGTAGAGGACTGCATGGGAGATTTTTACAGGCCAAGCCTGGAAATGGCATATATCACTCTACTCACATTCCACAGGCTTAAAGTCACACAGTTGTTCCTAACCAAAAGGGAGGCTGGAAAACATGGTGTAGTTGAGGGTCCAGGAGAAAAAGGAATTAGGTCTGTTGAGTGGGTGGCCAGTCTCTGCCATAGTTCACTCTTCTGGCAACCAATATCTGCTTCATGCTTCTTCCCACATAGGTTACACCACATCTTAAGAGAGACTACCCAAACTCTCATTCAGTCACTGCATGCAACTCAAGTTCCAGAATTTCCTGGTGATATGCAATTCTTTCCATCATAGGTGGTCAAGCCACCTATTAGCTACAATTAAAAATTCTTATTTGGAAAAGGAAAAGATGGGAGACAACAGTCAGGGGTTCATAGTAATTATGAAATCCTCTGGGACTTGCATTGTGAATACCTCCTACCCTCGGGTGTGGGGTAATTTTTGATTAGATACTGATCCTGTTCCTGTTGAGGAGTTCTCTTGTCCATTGTTTCTCATGGTTCTTGAGTTAACCCTCCTGGATATTCTTCCTTGTCCATTTTCTGAAGGACAGCTGAAGAGGTAGTTGAGGAGTAAACCCTTCTTGGGGACTGCAGAGTTTTCTCAGTCTGCTTGCAGCTATGCAGATTTGAAGACCTGAATTTTGAAGACCAGAAGAGTCAATGCTTCTTTAGTAGACTCTGTTTTTGACTCGGTTTTTGGTTTTGGCCAGATAATTCCTTCAAAAACTTATTAGGTTTCTGATCAGTTTGCTTCTAGTCAATTCCTGGTGCCTATAACCACAGTTAAATTCTTTCACAGACACAATTCTCAATCCTAATTTAATTTTTGCTTCCTTGATGCCACGCTTCTTTCTCTTACTATAATGATAGCTACATTAAGACCATAAGGCTTGAGAAGGAGGGCCAACCTCTTAATTTATTCTTTGCTGCCTGCCTAAGTCTTAATGTCCTTGGTTGCACAAGAGTTTTCTCAATGCTATTTCCTTCTGTTTAGCTTTTGTGACCCTCCTAGGCCCCACGTTCTGGATTCTCTTTATTCCCTTTCATTTCTGCTTGAAATTAGCTAATTCTTACCTGAGATTATCTTGTTTTCTAATATCTTGCTAAATACAATCAGTAACAACCATAACACACAGTTAACTTTTTATTTTCTCAATGTCTTCCCCTAAGCTATGGACCTGGTAAATACCTGGTCTGTCTTTCAAGTTATCTCTGACAACAGTTTACCACATATTTTGCCATTGCATATGGGTCTCTATATCCATTTCCAACACTATCCCCCCAAATCATAATATTTTCCTCACTGCCTATCCACCGTTAAGCCAATGCCACACAATTTAGATTTTCTTTTACAACACTCAACTTCAAGTTTCTAATTTCTGTATTAATTAAGGTAATACTAAACTACCAAAATCTTGGTGGTTTAATACAATAGAAATTTATATCTTACACCATAAAGTCTATGTGATTGGGCTGTGGGGAGGGAAGGTTTTTTTCCACATGGTCATTCAGGGATCCAGGGTAACAGAACTTCTGACTTTCCAATGAGTTTCTTCTAAGGTTGCCCTAGCTAGTTCTGTGCCATGAGCCTAAAATACACATACATAACTATATCTCATTAATATTACGTGTTAAAATGAAAATATTTTGGATATATTAGGTTAAAGAACATCTATTATTAAAATTAATTTCCCCTGTTCCTTTTTACTTTTTAAATGTGGTTACCAGAACCCTCTTGCACTGTTGATAACATATGGGACTTGTTCAGTTTTTACTGGGGCACAGCCATGCCCACTCATTTACGTCTTGTCCATGGTTGCTTTTGTGCTATAACAGCAGAATTGAGTAGTTGCAACAGACAGTCAGTTTCCCAAAGCCTAAAATATTGAGTATCTGGCTTTTCACAGGACAAGCTTGCTGACCACTGGCCTAGTTGATTAAAACCTGTTGTTGTAGACATAATAAATATCTTCTGCAAATGCAATCCCTGGCTGTGTAACATTTTCTATGGTTTTCTTTGTTGAAAAAAAATTCTTTAATTTAACGTAGTCAGATCCTTTAATTTTTACCTTAAGATTTGTGCTTTTTGGGTCTTTTTAAACACGTTTTTCCATTCTCAAAGATCATAGAGATATACTCCTTCATTCTCTTAGCATTTCACACTTAAGCCTTTGATCCATATCAAATTTACCTTTTTAAAAATTGACGTGGGGGTTTCCCTGGTGGCACAGTGGTTAAGAGTCCGCCTGCCAATGCAGGAGACATGGGTTCGAGCTCTGGTCTGGGAAGATCCCACATGCCACGGAGCAACTAAGCCTGTGCACCACAACTACTGAGCCTGTGCTCTAGAGCCCACGAGCCACAGCTACTGAGCTCACGTACCACAACTACTGAAGCCCACATGTCCTGGAGCCTGCGTGCCGCAACAAGAGAAGCCACCACAATGAGAAGCCCAGGCGCCTAGAGCCCATGCTCCACAACAAGAGAAGCCACCGCAGTGAGAAGTCTGTGCACCGCAATGAAGAGTAGCTCCCACTCGTTGCAACTAGAGAAAGCCTGCGCGCAGCAACGAAGACACAATGCAGCCAAAAAACGCCCCCCCAAAATGATGTGAAATTATTATCAAAATTAGTAGGATAAACTATTTTCCCTACAGCATCCATTAAATAATCCATTTTTCCCATTGTATTATGGTATTACCTAGAATTCCTATTTCATTCTATAATCTTGTGCAAGTTCTATGTTTCAGTTGCCTCAACTCTAAAATGATGATAATAACATTACTTACCCCATGAGGTGACTGGGCAGATTAATTATGTTATTACAACTAAAGTACTTAGGATAGTACGTGGGATAAAAAGTCTACAGTAAGTATTGGCTATTACTATTTGTATTACCTCTTTCTGTGATATGTGTATCTCATGTGTGTGTGTGTGTTTCATGGCAGGTGGCAGATATGCAAGAGAAGACAAGCCACGAAACACATGTAAAGCCTCTGCTCATGTCACATTCACTCACATTCCATTGACCAAAGCAAGTCCTATGGCCAAGCCCCAAAACAGTGGGGTAAGGATATCTGTCCATAGTGAAACTATGGCAGGGGCCAAAAAGAAAGGAAGAATTGTGACAATATTGTCTTCCACATTATTATTGTTGCTGTTCTTATTATTTAAAAAATTCCCATATATCCATGTTCTGTTTTTGAATTTCAACTCTGTTTCAATGGTCTATTTGCCTGTTCCTGCAATAGAAGCATATGTTTTTATTATTATAACTCTGTAATACACTTTCGTATCTTGTAGGTTAGGTTTCCTCCTCTTTGCTCTTCTTTTATAAAATTGACTTTTCTATTTGTGGAATTTATTTTTCTACATAAATATTAGAAAATGTTTGATAACCTCAAAAATTCTGGAATTCTAATTAGAATTGCTTTTATTGATTAATTGGCAGAAAGACTGACATATTTACAATGTGAATTAAGATGAGAGACTACCTTATACTCATTAGATCATTAGATAATATTAGGAGTGGGTGGGGATACTGGGAAACCATTTATGGTTGCATGATATAGTGCTGCCATTCTGGAGAGCAGTCTGTCAATGTTTAATAAAGTTTATGTGTATATGCTATGATGTAGCAATTCCTCTCAAGAGTTTTTACCTGATGCACAAGTAGACATGCACAGGATGTTCATTGCAGTTGCTTATGGTAGTCAAGAGTTGGAGACAACTTACATGTCCTTCATAAAGGAATGGATAAGGAAAATATATAAGCATATGATTGACTATGATGCAATGATCAGAAGAAATGAACTGGATTTTCATACAGCAACATAAATAAGACCTCATAAACAAGATTGTACAAAAATTGAAAAAGAATGCAATTGATAGAATAGTTTCATGTATGTAAATTAAGAAATACACAAAATAATACCACATATTTTCAAGGACAAATACATGTACTGAAAGGTAGATTGGAAGGACATACATTACATAATACATAAGAAAGAGACCTTATGATGGGTTGTAGAAAGAACATGGAATTGGAGACTGGGGACAGAAATAAAGGAAAAAGACAATAAGTACTACATTTAAAAAAATGTTAATGGGTCTTAACTTGAATGGATAATGATAGCTTTCCATGAAATTAATATTATCAATTCAATTCTATACACCTGAGGTAAAAAAGAAGGCTCTGCTAATAGTTTACTAAGGTATAACACTTTTTGAAAGGATTCTATTTTTATTTTGTAAATAGTTTATCTATACCAATATGAAATAAATGAAATAAAATTAACATTTTGCTTCCACCTTTTAAAATTGCAAATTACTTTATTAGGTTAGTGCAGCTTATATTTACTTAATAAGAGCATTTCTATTCCTATGAAAACCTTACCACATTCTCTTTTTGCTTCAATCTTGAACAAAATTTATTTTCAATGTCCTTTATTAATTGCATGTTTGTTTTTATTGTGTATATTTATTTTTCTCATTTGTTTCTTGACAAAATAGTCCAAGGCCAGTTCTCTTAATTAATTTAAATTCACATTTTGTCAAAAGGCACACTAATTACTATACAGTTAGTATTTAGAGATCATCATATACCTGATTAAAAAAAAGAGAGAGAAACTCTCTTATTCAGCAATCTAACTTCCTTAGGCAAAATCAATAGCTTCACAGAAGGGGAAGCTCTAAAACTCCGTGGTTGGGACTTGTACTTTTAGCATGGTAGAGTAACTTGTGTCAGAAAAATGCATCCTTTCAGAATAACTAGAGAAAATTTGGATAAAACAACAACAAAAACAAATAAAATCTCTTTATGGGTATTGGAAAGCTGATAAACAACTTAGAACTTGAGAGGTCAAGATTCTGGAGAGGAGAAAACCACGGAGAGCTGAACTAACATTCTGCAGACATGTTTTTCCAAAGGGTATTTCACAATTCTGGGCTCAAGGAATGTGGCTGAACATGCAATAAAAGTCTTGGGCAAAGGACAGCTGCTGGAAGGCAGAGAAACCATCAGAGCATCTGGTAATCCTGTGGGTCTAAAGCAACACAAATTAGAGCCTGGAGGGGTAGAAAAGTGAACTCAACTGGTCAGGTTTTTTTTTTTTTTTTTAAGCGTTTTGCTGAATTCTGAAGCTGTAAAATATAGGAGGCAGAAAGTTTATGAAAAGCAGAGTGGGGTTTCTGGCTGTCCCAGGCTACTTAGCAGTCAAGGATTAGAGTTCAAGACAAGCCATGGGAGAAGGGCCCTGGGGAACTAGTCAGGCTTTTAGTTGGAACTTTGCAGGCTATGCTCTAGGGTGGAAGTGATGAAGAGGTAGAAAAAGCTTTAGTAAAGCTGCAGCATAACCTTGAGTTAGCTCAATCTGTGATTGGATTAAGGTGACCAGCCCTAACTCTACCTACCTAGCAGATGAAATGGTGAATCCTTTCTAGAGATTCCTTCATCATCCAGAATTTCTACAACTTTTCAACCCAATATCTGACTGTCAACTAAAGAGTACTAGACATGCCAAGAAATAGGAACAATAACCAAAAACATAAGGGAAAAACCAGACAGGTGATTCAGAATTATAGATATCTGTAAAATTTTTAATATAATTATGGTAAATATATTCAAGAAAATAGAGAAAAAGAAGGAAGAACTAGATTAAGAAAAAGAGACTTTCACCAGTGACAGATAGGACATAGCAAACAGGTCTAACATATATGTAACTGGAGTCCCAGCGGACTAGGAGAAAAAGGGAAAGCAAATGCTCCAAGATAGAAAAAGAAAATGTGGAAAAAAGGTAAAGGGTAGTGAAAAAGCTAAATATGTGAATAAATATATAGATAAACATGAATGGATTCTGAGTGTGTAAAACAACAGTAATGTTCTTTGCAATTTTAAAATATGTGGAATTAAATCCATGATAACAATAACACAGCAGACAGGAAATGGTAAATGGAATTAAAGTGTTCTAAAGTCTTAGCATTGTCAGGGAAGTAATAAAAGTAATAATTAATTTTAGACTGTGTGGTGGGTTAAATTGTGTTCCTCCAAAAAGATATGTGAAATGCTGACCCTAGATACTCAGAATGATCTTGTTTGAAAATAGGGTCATTGGAGAATTATTAGTGAAGTAGAGATAAGGTCATACTCCAGTATGGTATTCTTATAAGAAAACAGCCACGTGACAACACAGAGACATAGTAAGAATGTCATATGAAGATGTAGGCAGAGATTGGAATGATGCATCTACAAACCAAGGAATGCCAAGGATTGCTGGCTATCACCAGAATCTAGCAGAGAGGCATGGAATAGTTCTCCCTCAGAGCCCTCAGAAAGAACCAACCCTTCTGACACCTTGAGGTTTGGACTTCTAGCCTCCAGAACTATGACAGAATACATTTCTGTTGTTTTAAGCCATCTAGCTTGTAGTACTTAGTTATGGCAGCCTTAGGAAATTAGTACATGTGGTAATAAATTATAGTATTTAGGCTAACCACTAAAAGAATAGCTTAAAAAGTATAAATAATAGATGGAAAATATAGCATTATTTAATAATAATAATATAGTATTATTTAACTAAACCAAAAGAAGATAAGAAATGAAAGATAAAAACCATCTGGGTGAGATGTAAAACAAGTAATAAGATAGTAAACATATTATAATATTATGCATTAATCATTACATTACATTAAGTGTACATTTAGTTATATTAAATGTAAATGAACTAAATATTTCAATGAAAAGATTGTCATATTGGTTAGAAAACAGAATCCTATTATATGCTGCTTACAAGAAACATACCTTGATATAAGAACACAGAAAATGTGAATCTAAAAGAATTAAAAAGAATTAATGAAATAAAAACTGATGTAGCTATATCAATATTAGACAAGAACACATTACAGTAAGAAATATTACTAGGAGTAAAGAGAAACATTTAATAATTTTAAAGATGTGAATACTTCAGGAAGATATAACAATTTTAGATTTATATACACTCAATAAGATAGCTTCAAAGAACATGAAGCAAAAATTTGACAGAACTAAAAGGCGAAATAGGGAAATCCACAGTCACAGTGAAACACTTTAATGTGGATCTCTCAACACCTGTTAGAACAAGCAGACAAAATATCAGTAAGTATAAAGATTTGAACAACATGATTAACAAAACAACTGACATACATAGAACACTACACATAACAACATAATACACACTCATTTCAAATGCATGTGGAACATTCATCAAAATTGACCATATGTTGGATCATAAAGCATGTGTCATAAAAATTTCAAAGGTTTGCAATAATACAAAATGTGTTCTTTGACCATAGTGAATTCAGTTAAAAATCAAAAACTGGTAACTAGAAAATCCTCAAATTTAAAGAAATTAAGCAATATAATTTTAAATAAGTCATGGCTCAAAAAATCATGATGGAAACTAGAAAGTATTTTGAATTGACTGATAATGAAAATATAACATATTAATACCCATAGCTGCTACTAATGCTGTGTTTATAGGGAAATATATAGCTTTAAATGCATAATCAGAAAAGAAGGAAGACTGAAAATAAATAATCTAAATATTTATCTTGAAAAATTAGAAAACAAAAGCAAAATATCAATAAATCTACAAAAGTAGAAAATAAATAAAGATAAGAGCAGAAATCATTAAATATATAACAAATGCACAATAGAGAAAACAAACAGAACAAAAAATTGCATCTTTGAACAGACTAATAAATTTGACAGACTTATCAAGATAAGTCAAGGACAAAAAGAGAAAACACAAAATTCCAATATCAGGAATAAAAAGAAACTCCTACAGATCTTACAGACATTAAAAATGTAATAAATGATATATACAACCCATGTTGTATAGTCTCGTATCTAAATAAGTTGATTCTGTAATTTAAAAAGTTTCCAATAAAGAAATCTTCAGGCCCACATGGCTTTATGGGTGATTCTTCCAAATATTTAAGGAAGAAATATTAATTTTATACATCCCCTCCAGAGAAGGGAAAAAGATGGAACACTTCTAACTTATGTTAAGAGGCTAGCATAACTTTTGGTACTGAAGCTTGAAAAGGACATTTAAGAAATGAAAATTAGAGTCCAATCTCTTTCAAGAACAGATATATAAATATCCTAAACAAAATACTAGCACATTGAACCCATCAATATATAAAAAGGATGATATATCATGACCAAATTGGCTTTAAATGAAAATTAATCAGTGTAAGTCACCATATTAACAGAAAAAAGAGGAAACTCACATGATGGTGTCAGTAGATACAGAAAAAGCATTTGATCATGCAATAATCATTCGTGATTAAAAACTCTTAGCAAACAGAGTTTCTTTGCTGTGCACCTGAAACTATCACAACATTGTTAATCAGCTATACTCCAATATAAAATAAAAAGTTTAAAAAAAACTCTTAGCAAATAGAATAGAAGAAATTTATTTTATCTGATAAAGAATATCTAAGGGACTTCCCTGGTGGTCCAGTGGTTAAAACTCTGCGCTCCCAATACAGGGGGCCTGGATTTGATCCCTGGACAGGGAACAAGATCCCGCATGCCACTACTAAAGATCCCACATGCAGCAATGAAGATCCTGCGTGCTGCAACTAAGGCACAGCACAGCCAAATAAATAAGTAAATATTAAAAGAAAAAAAAAAGAATATCCACAAAAATACCTAGAGAAAACATAATCCTTAAGAGTGAGTATTTAAAAACACCCCCTTGATATGGGCAATGAGACAAGCTTATCTTTTATCACTTAACATTGTACTGGAGGTCTGAGCCAGTCCAAAAGAGTCAAGAAAAGGAAGAAGGACGGAGTGCGGGGCGAGCCTGCAGCGGCAGAGGCCGGTGTGACGTTGCACCAGCCCGAGGCGCTCCGTGCGTTCTCCCAGGGAAGCCGCCCCTGGATCCCGGGACCCCGGCAGTGGTGGGCTGCACAGGCTCCCGGAAGGGCGGTGTGGACAGTGACCTGCGCTCGCACACAGGCTTCTTGGCGGCGGCAGCAGCAGCCCCAGCGTCCCACGCCCGTCACTGGGCTCCGCGCTTTCAGCCGCGACTCGCGCCCGTCTGTGGAGCTCCTTTAAGCAGTGCTCTTAATCCCCTCTCTCTGTTTAGATTTTTAATGGCTGCACTAAGTATTACATTACACATAGATAAGTCATCACATCCTACTACTGTCTACATTTTATGAGTGTGAGTGAAGTGTAGAAATCTTACATCCCTGTTAAATGTCCACAGTCTCTGAGAACATTACTCTTGGTGAACTCACCCTATCCACTCCAACTGTGACAACACTCACTAGTACCTAAAGAGAAGACTTAATTAGAGCAAAGGAATGCACTACAGAAAAAGTATAGTGTCAACTCAAATGTCTTCAAGTAAATAATTCTAGCCTAGAGAATGCTTGTACTGAAGCTAAGAAAATGAGAAATAAATTAAAAAAAAAAAAGAAAAGGAAGAAGGAAACACATTAATCTCAGATGATATGGTTATGTGTGTAGAAAATCGAAAAGAGTTCATGAACTATTAAAACAAATAACTGAATTTAAGCAAGGTTGCAGGATGCATGATCAAAAAGCCAATTTGTGTTTTTATATACCAGTGACAAACTATAGCAAATAAAATTTTAAAAGATAAAATCTATAATTGCATTAAAAAACACATCAGATATCTGGCAATAATTATAATGAAATATGGGCAAGACCACCATATCAAAAAACTACAAATGATTACTGAAAGAAATTAAAAATGATCAAATTAATAGAAGTCTATATCATGTTCATGAATTGGAAGACCCAATTTGTAAAAATGCTGTATCAATCAGGGATCAACCAGAAAAGCAGAATCACTAAGACAAGTAAATATATAAACACACACATATTATATATACATATAATATGTATACATACATGTATATATATGTATTTTATATATATATATATATATATATATGAGATTTGTGATAAGAATTTGACCTTACACAGTGTGGGAGTTGGTCAAAGAATCTCTGTAAAGCTGTTGTCTTTGTTTCTCATGCTCGAGCTTGAAATCTGTATGGCAGGCAGCTGAGAAAGGAGGATGGATATAAAGTGGGTAGAGCAAAGAAAAGCTGGAACACATGGGGACACATGAGTGAGCTCAGCTCTCACTGCCTCCAATCCTGGTGATGTGGGTGTCCTGCAGGAGATACTGGTGCCCACTATCAAGGAGTCAGAGAAGCTGTAAGAGGATTCAGAGTAAGCTGGAGCAATTATAGGCCTGACTGCTGTTCCTATACCAGCAAAGTGAGCCAAAAGATAAGTGGCACTGTTCATGAACTCTAACGATGCCTGCTCTGGAATTCTGAACATGAAAATCATGACTGCTTCTTCACTTCTGTCCTCCAAATCTCAGGCAAAAAAAATCTCCCATGGCTCACTCTAACCAAAAAGCAATCAGGGAAGGGAATTCTGGGACATGTAGTTTTGCTTACCTAAATTGACACATTATAAAGCCACCACAGATATCAATTTTCTACCAAACTGACTTATTGACTTAATCCAATTCCAATAACAATCCCAGCTGTTGTTTTTATTCTCCCTGTAGAAATTGACAAGTTGATTCTAAGATTTATCTGGAAATGCAAAAGACCAAGAGCAGTTAATAGAACCTTGAAGAACAAGGCTTAGGGACTTACACTACCAGATATCAAGACTTGTCAATATTGTTACAGTAATGAACATAATGGGCCCAAGGAGAGAAAAATAGAAAAAGGAAAGAGAATAGAATGTCCAGAAACAAACCTATATATATATATATTTATATACATATTTACCTCATTTGTGACAAAGATGAAACTGTAGTACAGTAATGAAATGATGGTCATTTAAATAAATAGTGCTGGGACAACTTGATATCTGTATGAAAAAATGAGTTTTTGTCCTTGCCTCACACCATACACAAAAAGCAATTGCAGGTGGATTATATCTAAATATAAAGGGTTAAATAATAAATCTCCAAGAAGAAATCATAGAGTAATATATTCATGAATTTGGAACTGGCAAAGAGTTTTAAAAACAGGACTCAAAGAATGTGCTAACCATAAAGAAAAAAAATGATAGGGACTTCCCTGGTGGCACAGTGGTTAAGAATCCGCCTGCCAATTCAGGGGGAACGGGTTCAATCCCTGGTCCGGGAAGATCCCACATGCTGCTGAGCAACAAAGCCCGTGCGCCACAACTACTAAGCCTGTGCTCTAGAGCCCGTGAGCCACAACTACTGAGACTGCGTGCTGCAACTACTGAAGCCCATGTGCCTAGAGCCCATGCTCCACAACAAGGGAAGCCACCACAATGAGAAGCCCGCACCTCGCAACAAAGACCCAACGCAGTCAAAGATAAATAAATAAATAAATAAATAAAAATCTTTTTAAAAAATGATAAATTGCATTTTGTTCATCAAAGATACCACCATAGAGTAAAAAGTCAAGCCCCAGAGTGGGAAGGGATGGTTACAATATATTTATATCTGACCACCGATTTGACAAACCTCAGATATATAAAGAACTCCTACACATTAATTTTAAAAAGGATATAAAAAACTATAGAAAAATGAACAAAAGTTTGTAATGTTCTTAACCCGTAAGCATATAAACAATTTCAGTAGGAGCAATTTAAAACCACAATGAGATATCACGCTTACTTATCAGAAGGGCTACAATATAAAAGGACTGACTACCAAACGCTGGGGAAGAACTAGAGCACTGGAACTCTTATACCCTGCTGGTGAGAGTGTAGATGGTTACAACCATTTCAGAAAACTGGCAATGTCTACCAAAGCTGAACATATGCAAATCTCATGACTCAGCAATCTCACTTCTAGGCATAGCCCCACCCCAAGAAATGCATATGCATTCTGGTTCCAGAACATCATTAGAAGCACTATTCATGATAGTTCCAAACTAGAAAATACATGTGTCCATTAATAATAGGATGAATAAAAAGTTGTATTTCACAGCAGTGAAAACAACATGGATGAGACCCACAAACACAATGGAAAGCAAAAGAAGATTCATATACGTTTCAAAAGCAGGCAAAAGTCTGATAGCATTAGAAGTCAGGGTTATGGTCACCATCTTGGGCAGGTAACCAGGGGGGAGAATAATGGGCTTCTGGGTGGCTCTAGTACTCTAAGTCTTGATCTAGGTGCTGATTACTTGGGTGTAACCAAACAAATAGAAAATAGAATCTAAAAAGATAAAATCTACAATTTCACAAAAACATTTATATTCATTTCACTTTGTGAAAATGTATCGAGCTGTATGCTTACAATTTGTGCACTTTTCTTTAGTTATGTTATACTTCAATAAGAAGTTTTCAAGGTGCTCAATTTTTCTACTAATCAAATAACAAATTATCAAATACTAATAAATAACAAAACGTGTGAGGGGGAAGAAACAATCTCATTGATGATCAGAGTAGAAATTGTAGCATATGATAAATTCTACTCAATGGATTATGTTTTAACTTAAAAGTATATTTATCACCTGGGGAAAAATTGCAACACTAATGTCAACTATAAATATCAGTAGCCAATCTTTTCTCCCAAATATCAAACACTTAATTTTTATAATCAACAAGTACTTTTTGATCTGAGAATATGAACAACAATTACAAAGAGATAATTTTTATATATGTCTTTCGGTCTTTCTTTTGGGTAAAACTCCTTATTTCTTTAAGAAAATTTTCAGATATTGCTTAAGGCTACAAACTTGCAACGAGTAGTAAATAAAGACCTAGACATTTGTGCATTAGCATAGTCTAGTGAATATAGACAACAATATTGTATTATAATCAACAAACTTGATAAGAGGCTAGAACTTAATTGATCCAACCACTAAAAAGAAATGATAATTATGTAATGTGATAGAGGTGCTAATTATTGCTACAATGCCAATCATATTACAATATATAAATATAACAAATTAACATGTTGTACACCTTAAATTTATACAATACTATAGGTTCAATTAAAAGGAGAAAAAATTCAGCCAGAAACAAAAATAATTTCCCTATTTTTTAAAAGCACATTACGCTTTTAACATTAATTGACTTTTTCCAAAGTGGTGCCTAAAAAAAATGGAATCATAGATAAAAGCTTTGTATTAGTAAGTCTACTAAATGGCTGCATATATATATACTTCTCAGTAAAAGGTAGGCTTTAAAATTTGCAAATTGCTACAAGCTGGCATGGCTCTTACAGTTCTTGGTGAAGACAGCCATCTAGTGGAAATGGCTTTACTCATTTTTAGAGACTGGCAAATAGCATGAATATGAACTTTCAGCCCAACTACAAAGTGCAGTGTTGGTTTAAGGCTTACAAAGAAATATAAAAAAAGCGTTCAGTTGCTTCCTTATGTCCAGGTCTGAAAGTGAAGTGCGGGAGGGGAGGCAAGTTGTGGGGTAGGGAGAGAAATTGGTGCTTTGCACACAGTCTGGGGAATAGTGTGCCATTAGAGTAGAGAGAGCTCTGGACTCAAACATGCACTGCTTTGAGCTGCATCAAATGCTCTTTCAAGGAAGCAGGAAGAAGAAAATTTTGCAGGATAGCAGGAGGTTTTGCAATGAAAGCTGAACAACTAGCACCTAGTTGTGATGTCAGAAGTTCAGTTAGTTAGTAGTCATCAACCCAGTTAGAGTTCCAGGTGAGTATTCCTTTAAGTTGATGGTTTAAATAACAAAAGCATTGCACTATACCAAATGTACCCTAAAGGCTCCAATTCTGAGAAGGAATGGTGTAAAGTAGGGTCTGAATTAGGCGTGAGCAAAACCTGAGTTAGGTCTGCTTCTCATGTGTACAATCTATATGACTCTGCTCATTTTACTTACCCAAATTACAGTTTTCTTGTTTAAAAAATAGAAAGTACAGTATAGTAATAATACCGGTTTCCGTGACTCATACCTAGGGAGAGAAAGAGTCTCTCCTTTTGATTCCTGTCTGAAACCTTGGATGCTAGTTGTAAATCAGTGCTACCCAGAGGCACAGAGTAAAACACTCTCTCATCATAGCTTACCATCAAACTGTGTTTCTCTAACTTTTGATGTCCACAGACCATTTAATGGATTTTTAGAGCATATGCAAATCACCAAATTTAGCCTTAAAATCTGTTAGCATTAAAAAATAAAGCATAGGTACTTCCCTGGTGGTGCAGTGGTTAAGAATCCGCCTGCCAATGGAGGAGACACAGGTTTGCTCCCTGGTCCGGGAAGATCCCACATGCCATGGAGCAACTAAGCCCATGTACCACAACTATTGAGCCTGCGCTCTAGAACCTGCTAGCCACAACTACTGAAGCCCACGTGCCTAGAGCCTGCGCTCCGCAGCAAGAGAACCCACAGCAATGAGAAGCCCGCGCACCACCAGAGTAGCCCCCGCTCGCCGCCAACTAGAGAAAGCCTGCATGCAGCAAGGAAGACCCAGCGCAACCAAAAATAAATAAATAAAATAAATTAATTTAAAAAATAAAGCATATTAAAATTATTAATAATCATCTCTGACCGGTTTGATCATGGATAACTTGAACTGACTACTGAGCCTGTGCTCTAGAGCCCGCGAGCCACAACTACTGAGTCCTCATGCCACAACTACTGAAACCTGCGCGCCTAGAGCCTGTGCTCCGCAGCAAGAGAAGCCACCGCAATGAGAAGCCCGCACACCACAACGAAGAGTAGCCCCCGCTCGCTGCAACTAGAGAAAGCCCGTGCGCAGCAACGAAGACCCAACGCAGCCAAAAAAAAAAAAAAAAAAGGTCATGAAAAACCTAGGGGCAGGACGGGAATAAAGACGCAGACCTACTACAGAATGGACTTGAGGATACGGGGAGGGGGAAGGGTAAGCTGGGACAAAGTGAGAGAGTGGCATGGACATATATACACTACCAAATGTAAAATCGATAGCTAGTGGGAAGCAGCCACATAGCACAGGGAAATCAGCTCGGTGCTTGTGACCACCTAGAGGGCTGGGATAGGGAGGGTGGGAGGGAGGGAGACACAAGATGGAAGAGATATGGGGATATATGTATATGTACAGTTGATTCACTTTGTTATAAAGCAGAAATTAACACACGTTTGTAAAGCAATTATACTCCAATAAACATGTTAAAAATAAATAAATAAATGAAATATTTCTTCTCATTGCAAACTTAAAGTATTTATTAGCTGCGCTTTATCATTGGCACAATTCACTATTTTCTTCAATGCTGAGTGAAGACCCAGAGGTATATGTAGATTACCCGCTGAGCTATGGATCTGTGTTTAGACACCGTTTCTTTTATTTGCATAGCAGCACATCACTTGCTCTAATATAGCTGGTACTCCATCATTACTAAATCCACCACACCTTTTCCATTTCACATCACAGGTTCACAAAATAATTGTCAATCATAAACTCTCCCCCTGTAGCATGAGGTTTCAGTGTTAAATACATAAAGCCATCATGTGTGTATCTACTGCCTGTATAAAATATATAGAGTTACGAGGTGGCTAATAATTTCAGTGCTTTTAAGCAACTGTAGAGTGAAGTATCTTCTAAACTGGGTATGTGATAGTAATTGCCTTCCACGGCTATATTCCAGAGATATTCATAATTCAATAGTGTTATTTGATAAATAAATTTTGCTAAATGCTTTCTTTCTAAGAGGAAAGTGTCAATTTTATTGATATGGCTCTTAGTACAAACATCGTACTAATACCATAACTTATAGCTGTTTTTACTATGAGGAATGAAATTTTGAATGATGTTCCTATAATTTTGTCCTTTTTTTTTGCCTTTAGCAACCCAAATTCCTCAATTTAAAGCTGGGAAGCATTATTTTGTGTATATTTGGCTTACTAGAGGGATCATGGTATTTTAATTAAAAATGACCCTTATGTTTCCATGGCATGAACCATTTGACAAGTTGCCATAACAGATAATACTCTGGAGACTAAGACAACAATTCTAATAAGAAAATGTGCAAAGGATATGAACATGAATTTGCCTAACTTACAGTGCAGGGAACTCCAATAAGCAAATTAAGAAATGCTTAAATGCATCAATAATCAGAGAACTTCAAATTAAAACGATGAGATATCAGTTTCTATTTCTTAGAAAGCTATATCATGCCAAATTTGGAGTTACAGGAACTCTCAGGGACAGCTGGTACCAGTGGACAGGTGTAATCAGCAGTACTTGATAAAATTAAAGTTTTATCAAGTATAATATATAAAATTATATATTTATACATTAATATATAACTCTGCTCCCAGATATGTATGCCAAGGAAATTTCACATAGGTAAATGTGGGAACTCATTTAAGAATTTTAATTTCAGCATTATTTATAGTGGTAGGTGGTTGGATGCTCCCTTGAGTGTCCATTACTGGGACAGGGGCTAGGTGTGGTGGTTCCACACCATAGAACAAGGCAATAATCAGAAATAGCTAAGCAGATTTACACATGGCAGTATAGATGAACTTAAATGTATAGTGTAGAGTGAAAAAAAGAAATAAGATATATAGCAAAATACTATTTAAGTAAATTACAATTATCTTTACGCAAAACAATATATTTTGTAAGTACACTTAACAACCAAAAAGATACCTATTCAACTCATTGGCATGGTTGCCTATGAGGGATGAAGGAGAAAGGCATGAGGAATAGGGGTTAAAGGAAATAAATAAAATAAGGGCGAGGCCGTGCACAGACCAATGATGATAATGGGCCATGAAGTGAAGAATATGATTAACTCAACCTTGTGCACCTGGGGCATCCACCCCACCCTCCCACCTCCACAAAAAAACTCAGAAAAGACCTATGATTAAAAAAGTCTGCACCCTTACAATCATGTCTTTGTCTTGCATGTATATCTCATCTCTTCAGATAAAGTTGTTCCAAGCAAGTTTGGGCATGCCTGACTTAGAAAATCTTGCTTTTGAATTTGCCTTTGAAAAGGAGCTGTGAAGGATGAATATTTAACAGATTTTATGCTTTTCCCAAACCAAAATAACAAGAATTAAAGAGCTCCTCCAAGCCAAAGCCAAATTGGAAATAGAATAAAACTAGAATGAGATATATAATACTATTTATAGAAATGAAAATTACCTTCACACAAAACAATATATTTTGCAAGAACACTTATAAACAGAAAGATACTCATTCAACTCATTGCTGTAAAGGAATGGAAGGAATGCTCCCATATACATCCCTACTGGCTTGCAATAGTAAGAATGTTTAGAGATGGGGAGAGGTTCGAAGGAA